>NC_056661.1:135829392-136437517 GCF_018350195.1 Panthera tigris
TTACTTCTGAAAATTAAAAGTATACTTAATTATTGAAGATTAATACAGTCACATATTTCAAATGTCAAAAGTGTAAAAATGTATAAAGTAAAAAAGTTTATCTTTGCTTTTCCATACTCTGTTCTTTGTTCCTCTGTGTCCCTATTCAATGTCATTAGATACTGTCTCTTAAAAAGTGACAAACATACACACATTTATATGCATGTATGCAGATATGTATATACATATATTTCTTTTTAACATAAAGATTATTGTAACATTCACAGTATTCAGTACTTTTATTTTTAAATTTTTAGAATATATTCAAGTTTTTTCCATGTTAATATGTAAATTTTTTTGCTATTTTGTACAGATATGTGGTATTATGTTCTTTGGATATACTAATTTATTGAGTCTATTCTATATTCATTGACATTTAAGTTGTTTTCAGTATGTTACTACTATAAATATGCAAGGTTGACCTTGTTCATTTATTATCTCACACGAGTAATGTATAGTGGGTTGGTTTTCCCAAAGTAAATTGCCGAGTACTAAAGTATTGCATTTATAATTTTGATAAACACTGGGGCGCCTGCGTGGCTCAGTCGGGTAAGCGTCTAACTTAGGTTCAGGTCACGATCTCATGGTTCATGAGTTCAAGCTCCGCGTAGGGCTCTTTGCTGACAGCTCAGAGCCTGGAGGCTGCTTCAGATTCTGTGTCTCCCTCTGTCTTTCCCTCTCTCAAAAAATAAATAAAATACATTACAATTTTGATAAACATTAACAGATTGCCATCCACAGGGGTATTATGATAATATCAGTAAGACAGTACTTGTTTCTACCCAGATTGGCTAAGATAATTTAGCAAATTATAAAAATATCTTTCTAGTCTTGTTTTCTGATTTAGCTCTCTCTTTATTATGTATTCCTCTTTTATTTCTTTAAATGTTTGTCTGTTTATTTATTTATTTAGAGAGCTTATGGTGGAGGAGGGGCAGAGAGAAAGGGAGAGAGAGAATCCCAAACAGGCTCTGCCCTGTCAGCAGGGTTCCATCTCATCAAACTTGAGATTAGGACCTGAGCCAAAATCAAGAGTCAGCCGCTTAATTGACTGAGCCACCCAGGAGCCCCATGTATTCCTCTTTCAATTTTTAAAAATTGTTTATTTATTTTTGAGGGAGAGCGCTAGCATTAGAGGGGCAGAGAGAGAGGGAGACCGAGAATCTGAAGCAGGCTCTGTGTTGTCAGCACATACCCACAAAGGATGAGATCCTAGTCTGATGCTTAACCAGTTAAGCCACCCAGGCACCCTTATGTAATCCTCTTTTAATGTGCTAAGATGCTGATGTTAATATTTAATTTAGGAATTTTGTTTGGAAAGCTTTAAGTGAAATTTCTTTTTTTTTTAACTTTTATTTTTGAGACAGAGAGAGACAGAGCATGAATGGGGGAGGGTCAGAGAAAGAGGGAGACACAGAATCTGAAACAGGCTCCAGGCTCTGAGCTGTCAGCACAGAGCCCGACACGGGGCTTGAACTCACGGACTGTGAGATCATGATCTGAGCCGAAGTCGGACGCTTAACCGACTGAGCCACCCAGGCGCCCCTAGTGAAATTTCTTTATAGTTCTGTTTTGCTATGAAGTTTTGATCACACATTGGTATCAAATTTGCTTCAAAAAATTTATTTGCTTCAAAAAATTCGAATTATAATTAAATTATAAATTAAGTTCTGAAATAATTTAAATAGCATTGAATTACCTACCTTAATGATTTGGTTGAGTTCTGTGAGAACACTTGGATCAGACGATTTTTCTGGGAGGCTCTTCTTGGTATAATTTCTCTCTATGTGGTAATCTCAGGAGATTAGATTACATATCTGTGCTTTTTTTATGTTAAGCTTTCATACATAATGAAACTCTTTTTATGAATTCAATTGAAATAAATGAGAGTGACTCATAATTTTAAAAAAAAAATTAGAGGACAATCGAGTAATACATTTCCATTATGTGAGATAACTTATATTTAAATGTACATACAGATGGAAATGCAAATGATCTTTGTGGAAATGAAACAACAACAGGAACAAAAAAACAAAACAGAAAACACTTTTTTTCTTCTTTATGAAGGCTGACGTTCTATCCCAGTCATCACTACTGCCTCGGATAAGGGTGAAAAACTAAGTAGTTTTTCCCACTCTTTTTACATTTCACCATAATAGATAAGTCTTGGTTTGTGGAGGTTTTCATGCTTTCTTCAGAATATAAGTCTGAAAACACTTGAAACAGATTCCTACATAGCTCAGGTTATGTGCTATAGCATATGATGACACTCAAGGGGGAAGGAATTTCCTTTTCCTAGGGCTGTATTAATTTCACATTCCTAAAGCCAAATGTATTTAATGAAATATGGAAGTTATCTTTTGTATTCTAAAAGATGTTCCGTGGCCATGTGTTAAAATTCTTCTTTGGACTGAGTGATGGGCAAAGATGTTTAGATAAATGTGCCATCCATTGCTGCCACTTGGCTGTGCTGACCTGTTTTGAATTCTGGAAACTAACATGAGTATGTTTCATCAATCTTATTTGATTTGTGCAAAGTTCATTATGGATTTGGGAGCAGATGGTCTACCTAAAATACCCAAAGATATCTGATCCTTGGGCTGCATCCACTTTCACAACCCCATAATTTTTTTTTTAATCAAAAGGAAGAACAATTAAGTAAAATAAATGTTTTTTATATTTAAGTAAGTAGACAGATATTATGTGATAAGCATCACTTTATTGTTTTTCTAATGATATTTCAATCTTTGTGTAAATATAGAAAATGTCTCCAGTTCATATTTTTCTATAAAATAATTAGCAAGGAAAAGAAACCTTCACTACTACATAGGCTGTAGGCAGGTGGAGATATATGTGGTCCGTCCATATTCACTGAGAATTTTCAGATTATAATAGTTTCTCTAGGTATAGGCTAAAGAAACTGTGTATTGTGTAATTTAAAAAAAATAAACTAATATTTCCATTGTTATAAAGGATTCAAATAATATTTGTTGCTATTCGGAGATTGATAACAGAAATGGTGAAATGAGCCAGTCAAATAATTTTTATCTCTCATGCTATGCTGCATGATGAAAATATTTCATACGGATGCTATGATTGCCTGAAAGGAGAAGATATCTTTGTGTAACCTGTTTTCTTAGGCCAGTAAAAGATATAAAATTTTCTTTATGTATGTTACTTGCATTAAGTCATATTTCAGAGTATACCTCTGATAGCAAAAGTGGTTTCAAGCAGTATTCTCTTAACCTTTATTAACACTGATTCTAACCATTTCTTTTTGATTTGGTTGAATAACTTATATTACATTTACTTATTCGTGTTCTATTTAAAGTATTACTGCTTATAAATGAATCACGATAGGATTCTTCTCAGTGATAAAAACGAGTTTTCCAAAAATAGAACAAAACAGGTATTTGGGTTTTTTTGTTGGTATTTTGCTTAATTGATGTGGTTCATAGACTGGAACATACAGAGAACCACATTTCCACTTCTAATATTAGAGTTAGTTAGCAAATTGTGCTTTTGGTACTCTGGAAAGTATTTTTTAAATGCTTCCATTTGTGTGATTCACAGTTCTTCCCCTATTAGCTTATGGCAATCCACTTTGATTTTCTAATATTAATCTCACTCTTCTAATTTACGTAATATATCTCTATTACAAATATAACTTGTTTTTATGGAACATGAGATTAACTGGGCTAGTAAGATGGGTAAGATGTGTAATTGCTGGGAATATGGTGCATGGTTGTCAGTTCTTTGCCTAAATTTTATTAAATCCACTCAAAAGTCCAAACACTTTGAGATATATAGGTCTTCTATCTTTTTCATTACTGGAGTTCACCTTCTGTAACTTTTATTTCAATTTCCAAAAATGGCAGTAGAATAAATGTCTCATATATTGTATTTGTCAATGGGAACATTCAAAATGACTCCCTCCTTGAATAGATTTTAGCAGACCTTTGCTTTTCAAATGGGATGTCGATGATTTTAGAGCTTTTGGTCTCCACCTTAGACATCTGCACAGATGAATGTCTTTAAAACATTCTCTTTATAGAGTTGGGAATTACCAAATGGGGCCCATTGGAAAGGACATCCTTTTTATTTTAGATGTTTGCATAATTGTTATTTACATGCAACAGCTGAGACTGCAGAACAAAAGTGAGTCAGTCAGATGTTCATTTCATTGAACACATTAGAAAAAGTGCACCTGCCTTGCCAAAGGCACTACTTCTTTGGAGATGATAGCATTTTTGCACATCTAACATAAAAGATGCATAGCGATCTCAGAGAAAAGTTTTGTTGTAGTAGATTATGGTGACTAGCATCCAGAAGAACTTAGATTTAGTAATAGCTCTGTCATGTATTACTTACTTTCTGCACATTTTTTTTCTTTGTTTTGGCTTCCATGAGTGTCATTTCCTAAAATTTGAAATAGAGGTAATTTATCTGGGTTGCCTGCTTCTTAGGTGCTTGTCCTATTACATGGAAAGCAAAGTCAGGGTGAGTAATAGTTCATGTTGGCTGTGTGAGGTAAAATGGTCAATCTAGAGATGGTGAATGGTTTAATGTTAAACAAATATTTGTCTAGAGAAATCCTAAATAAACTGTATTTACCAATGTGTAAATTTAATTCACAGAGGGTAAAGTCATAGGAAGGGGCATATATATTGTATGCATATACCTTAAAAAGAGAAGAGGAAGCTGTGGAAGTTATACATGGGGACTCCGGAGCCAAACTGCTTGCTAGAATTTTGCTGTATCACTTAATATCTCTGTGACCTTGTGGAGATAATTAGTGACATTTTACCTCAGTTTCCTCACTCATAAAACAGGGATAATAATGCCACCTACCTTATAGAGTTACTAAAGATGATTAAATGAGTATTAAATTGACATATAGTATGCTCCCTACTATAATAATAATTATTATTATTACTACTAGCTGTACGTGTACACCTTTGTAAGGCACTTTACTCTCAGCAGTTAGGTATGGTATGGTTCTTCTTTGAGATATGGCTGGTCTGTTTAGAAATAGAGTATTGTGTGAAAAATCTGTATAGGACATACTTCTAAGATAATTATGTCTAAGAAAATGATGTCTTACTCCATTCAGTTATCTGTTTATTATCCCAAGGACAGAGTTAAACTCATACAACATTCACAAAACTCATTTGTTTCTTTGTTCCTTCATTCAAATCTGTTTGCAAAGAGAAAGGATAGTCTACTATAGTCAAACTAGGTTTGTGATTTCAACTTTACTAGCTATAATGTCTTAGCCAAATTTCGAAACCTTTCTGAGCCTCCATCTCTACATTTGTAAATTGGGTCTCTTGTGGGAATTTAATGAAACAGGTGGTTTTTCCGGAAATGGTCCTTAGAATATAAGCCTTAGAAACAAACACAAAACCAAAAAACACTAATATTGAAGAAGAGAAGGAGGGAAAAAAGGTGAATAATAATAATAAATAGTGTAATAACAATTATTAAATATTTTATTGCATTTATTAGATTAATAATTATTATTATTTAACATGGAAATTAGGGGAAAATTATTTTCTTAAGAATTTTAAGCAATGACTTAGAAATGTTCCTGGCAAATAGTGGACACTCAGTACTGGCTGAGTGATTGAAGAACTGGATATGAATGGGAGAGGTCCTGATGATATTTCAGAATTAGGTAAAGGCTTCCACCTGTGGAATGAATAAGTCATGAGAATAAAAGGTACAGCATAGGGAATATAGTCAATGATATTGTAATAAATAGTGTTTCATGGTGACAGATGGTAGCTACACTTGTGGTATGAGCATCGCATAAAATATAGAATTGTCAAATCTCTATGTTGTGCACTTGAAATTAAATAGCATTGTCAACTACACTTCAATTAAAAAAAAAAAAGCAGGAGAAGCCACTGTAGAGAAACTATTTTACCTGCTTTTGTTTGAACTGGGCCAAAACCTTTGGACTGGGCAAATGGTTATTGCTTTCAGCAATTATTAGAGAAGTCAACAGAAAAAGACATCCTGATTACAAATCTATGATTGCAAAATTTCTAAAGATAAAACCAGTAGTCAATCAATATGTAACTCAGAATAGCTTAGCCTGTTAAATCACCCATAGGAAATCATTTCTTTTCTTCATCTCATGTAATTGCCCCCTTCCTTTTCTATAGGTGGGAGGCAGGGTTGGGAGCCAGAACTTGACATACCTGTCTGTGTGGATGAGGCTTTTCTGAATCTGCTCTAGTTCTCTAATAGCATTCTAGCCATATACTAGAAATCCAGTGAAGCACAATATTAGCAATATTTTGAGAGTTTAAATATTTTGATTCAATAAATGAAATATTTTTACCCACTATAAAAAGCATTACCTTGCTTCCCAATTCAGTGAGTGAAATTCTGGAAATTATCAGAACTCAAGTATGGATACTCATTGCTAGTGCTACACTAAAGTGCTAAAGTTTTTAGTTAATAACTCTTTAGTTATAATCATGCTGTTATCTCTAAAATAGATGGATACGAATTTTAAACTATCATTTTTTAAGTTTTAACTCTTTAATTTTGCAGTTAAATCTACTTACGTTGTCCACCTCATTTGACTGTATTGTAATTATTTTGTTAAACATCTGTGCCAGTTTGAAGCTAACTTTTTCCAATGTGAAGATTATCTTTTCTTTCTAAAGATTTTTCCTATTGAGGAATATATAAATATATATATATATATATATATAACACAGTATATACAGATTCATTATTATAGAGATGACAGCTATATAACTAACTCAACACAAACTATAATTATGCCTTATTTTAAGTGGATTCATCATTGCTTTCATATCTTATCAAGTCATCTCAGCTTTTTATTTCTTTGGAGAGCATTGTAAAGAGATGATACAAGGATAGATAAGTCCAAAGGGCAAACGGTTGACTTTAATGGAAGGTCCTGGGTCAGTTGAGAAACCATATGAAAAACAAATAACAGAGAACAGAAAATAAAACAAAAAATTAATAAAAATTTTGAATTCTGTCTCATACAAGATGCAAAATTAATTTGAGCAGAATCATTTACCTAAATGTGAAAAGATGAAATAAAAAAAACTTCCAGAGGATAGCTTCATAATTTAGGATAGCAAAATATGACTTATACGTGATACAGAAAGTACTAACCAAATAACAAAAGATTACTAAATTAGACTTCATTGAAATTAATAACTTCTGCTCATCAGGAAAACACTACTAAGAAAGAAAAGACAGACAATAAAAAGGAAGAAGATATTTGCATTATATGAATCTAACTAAGTACTCATATCCTGAATATAAAAAGGAAAGTTCAAATGGTAAAATAACAGTTCAGTTTTAAAAATGGGGGAAACAATAGGATTATTTGAAAATTTCAAAAATTCCAAAATAAAGTAATACTTTTAGTTGAGTGTAGTCCACAGAAGAGGATCATGTATTTCACAGCAGGGAAAGAATTATCAGATGCATTATTTAAGGACTGTCAGCTGCCCAGCTGATTTTTCTCTGAGTCCAGGTAACAAAAGTAGAGTTCATGATTCTGCCCAGTGAGGAAGAGGGAATGACGTGGATAAGACTGGATCACTGTATGGGGAATAGTGGCAACTGCTCCTGTTGCAAATGAAAGATTTTACAGTTAAAAAAACAAATTTTTTCAGTCATGCTATTAAAGTTTACTATTGAAATACTTGCTCTAGGGAATTACTATTCATTCAGTTTATTTGTAGCCTCTGTAGTGTATAACAGCTGGACTATTTTTTCCCCTCAGAAAGATGAAATTGCAACAGTACAATGAATCCCAAATAACAAAAGCAATTATATTTTTTAAAACCTAATGTTTTAAGACTTTTTCTACTACAAATAGCAGATTTCAAAACAGATTTAAGACAGTGATTAATTTTATTTATTTAATATATTCTAAGGGATTCTGAAGGTAAATAGTGAAGCTGTCTAAGAAACAAACTGCATACAAATGTCTAACTTCACAAGATTATACCCACTTTGCTGCCTTTTATGACTCATCTACTCACTGATAATCAAAAAAGAAATACGTTATTCTCTATTTTTCTAATTATTTGTGTTCTGTAACTAAAAGAACTTTCAAGTAATGGCTTTCAGCTTTGAAGTCATTATTCTTTTCCCAAACTCACAAACAATAAAGAGTCACTGACTGTTATTGGCATAACTTTTAATAAACCTGGAACTTTTTTGAGTTGATTCACATAGGGATTATTCCCTTCATGTTCCTACTTATTTTTTGTCTTTCATCTTTACCTTTGTTCTCTTTTCTATGAATTCCTCTCCTGTTATTCAAGTGCAACCCTTGTAACTAAAGCCTATAGTTAACAGTTGACATGAACACAATAGGAAAATGAGCAAACTAACTCAATCGGCACTTCAAATATTAGGGAATGGTTATAAATGTATGAAAAGGTGTCCAGACTGTATTTGGTATTTTTATCTTTAACATTTATCTTTTTAAATTTTAAACAAAATGTGCACATGTTTTTTTTAATAGAAGATTATAATTATTTACATAATAATGGATTGGCTCCCTTTTCCCCAGTGTTTACCCATGGGTTAATACAAAGAAACCAGATGGAAACATTTTCTATGTAAGTGGCCAGAACTTGCATAGAACTTTCATTTTCGCATCCTATGTACAGGAAAAAGTGGCAGCTGCTCTCTCCTTTCGAAAAGAGAGAGTTTTTACTCCTTAGAAATGGGGTAGAAAGTATTCTCAATCCTCTTGCTTACCTTTTGAAATGTAAATGGACATCTTTAAAGGACAGCTGAGCTCTAGTGACTCCAGATTTGGGGATCTAAAGTCATCTCCAAGACCTTGGACCTCATTCTCCCTTGAGATGTAAACACATACCAACAAAGAACTCTTCTCAGTCTCCTATAGCTGTAAATTACTTTCTCAAGTCTTGCTCTTAGCCCAGCATCCTGTGTTTTCAACACAATTTGTTCAGAAGTCCCTAACTCTGCAGAAATACGTTCTCATAAAAATGTGTTTTCCTTGTTCCATAACTTTATTAGTCGTCATGGAAATTCAGATTATTACTACAGTGTGATTGATGTGGTTTTACTCCATACTCAGTAGTGGCTGGCTGGGGTGATGAGCGTGAATGAGCAGATCATAAGGTCCCAATCTAAGGTATGCACACAGTAAATTTACCAGTGTTAACCTTCCAGATCAAGTAACAGAGTACGACCATCTTAGAAGGCTCCTCCCATGCTGCTTCACTTCAAAGATAGTGACTATCCTAGTTTCTTAGGCTATTCTTTACTTTTCATATTTCATATATTGAAGTAATTGTCTCATACAGTTTTGGGGTCTGGCAGATACAAACTGCGAAGGGTAGGCTGATAGACTAGAAGCTCATGAAGGATTTGATGCTGCTGTCTTGAGGCCAAATTCTTCTTTTCTGGGAAACCTTGGTTTTTACTTTTAAGGCCCTCAACTTATTGAATGTGGTTCATCCTTATTATGAAGAGTAATCTCCTTTACTTAATATTAACTGATTACAGATTTTATTTACAGTTGAGAAATACCCTAACAGGAAAGCTAGATTAGTGTGTAAATAATTGTACACTATAATCTGTGGAGTTGACACATAAAACTATTACAGGGCCATTAAAATTAGTTCTGCTATGACCAATGTTGTCCATATCCCTTGGGAAAGTGTGTATTCACTTGTGTTTGAAGTCAGTTTTCTAGGCTACAGTTTAGGCATCTGTTCAGTTTTAGTCAGTAATTGCCACAATTTGCACAGCAACAAGCAACAACGAATGAGAATTTTAGTTGCTCTACATATTCATTGTTTCAGCATCAGGCGTGTAATCCATGGCAGGCCAGGGAGGGTCCTTCGTGAAATACTTTCTAGCTCTGTCAGAAAGATATTTATCTCCTGGGGTCAAACGCTCTAAGACCCTGGTGAAGTACAGAGTAGCTGAGGAACACGTACACAGATTCCCTCTGAGATGGAATCCCAAGAAGATCTGAGAAAAAAAGAGACCGCTTCTAAAGATATCGTTTAAATCCCTAAAGACTGAGTACATGAAATGTGTGGATTTCAAATTGGAAAAGGAATGTGAAATATCTCATTAGTGGTACTTTATACTGACAAAGTGTTAAAAATATTAGGTTAAATAAAATGTTTTCAAAATTATATTCACCTGTTCTATTTTCCTTTTTCAATGTGGCTATTAGAAAATTTAAAATGACTTGCCTGACTTTCATTATATTTCCAATGGGTAGCACTGTCATAACATAAACTTTTCTTGAAATGCAATGTCACTTTATAGGTATATGAAAGAATCAAATGACTTATTATTATTATTATTATTATTATTGTTATTATTTATGCATTGTTTATATTTTTAATGTTTTGTGTATTAAGATTTTTGACATCTTACACTGTGTCATTTATTCCTGTTTTCTCAACTGTAGGTGTCTGATAATAAATTAGATGCTGAAAAAGATGAAGAAAGAGAAAGTGCTTATAATAAAAATGATTTTTTTAATAAAGCTTTAAGTTAGTACTATGTATATTCAATTACTAGACAACTTTTGAGACAGAAAGTTCACAAATAGCACGAACTTAATTTTTTAAAAAATAGAGATTAAAATGCTAATTATGCAGCATTCTTTGTTTACAAGAGCATCAGAAAGTTATTATAAACTATCATCATAGGTATATATTTTCCTGTATGCATTTATATTATAAAAAGTAAACAGCCTGAAATATTTCAATGGAGCAAAAATTTTCACAGTTCTGTTTTAGTAAAGTTAGAATATTTAGCTAGATATATCAAACTATTATAATCACTGTGTCTTTAGTGATAAGATGTAGAGTATATTTGAGAAATCTAGTTTCCTTTTAGGAAAAAATATGATTTATGTTTTATTTTTATGAATGTTATTATTTTTTAAAACAATTTTTAAGTGTTTATTTATTTTTGAAAGAGAGAGAGGGACAGAGCATGAGCAAGGGAGGGGAAGAGAGAGAGGGAGACACAGAATCCGAAACAGGCTTCAGGCTCTGAGCTGTCAGCACAGAGCCCGAGGTGGGGCTCGAACTTCCGAACCACAAGATCATGACCCTAGTGAAATCAGACGCTCAACCAACTGAGCCACCCAGGTGCCCCATGAATATTATTATTTATAGTGACTGTCATGTATGGAGATTTGGAGATCACTCATTTGTTGAAAATAATCATCATCAACTAATTAACAGCACAGGTGTCTAAGACAGAACTACTAGTTAGGACTAACAAGGTGACCAAAAAAGGGGGAAAAGTGGGGTATAAGATGTTCTTAGGCAGTGTTTAAAACTTCCCATATATTCCTGGAAATTTAGAAGGATACATAATGCAGGACTCCGTGCTTTCTAGGGAACACCTGAAAAGCTCATAAACTTTCACTCTGGCTGATGAGAGACTACAACCAGAAATGGAGGGCTAAGGGAGAAATGTAAATTGCCTACCAGAGTTTTGAGGGCATACTCTGACATACACAATGAGCCCATGGCAATGGCTGGGAGATATGTTAGTTCAAGGTATTTAAGTATATCTATGTCCAATCATAAGTTGAGCATTGAGCAGAGACATTAGTAGCCACACATAAGGAATATAGGTGTTAGAGAATTATTACAAAAATGTCACTAAATAAACAGAGCAACAAAAATAAAGAGAAAAATGAGCTCTTGGGAGGAGGAGGAATCTTACAGCAGTGCCACCTTATACTAATTTAAATGTCAACAAAAGTTGTAAGACATCTAAAACGGGAAGTGATGGTAGTGTGTGGTGTGTGTGTGTACATGTGTCTCTGTATACATCTGTCATATATATATGTCTATATACATGGCAGTAGAGACTGCCCAGACTTTAAACTACCAAACAAAGACTTTAAATCATCAATCATAAATATTATTAAAGAACTAAAGAAATCCATCTTAAATAATTAAGGGAAAGTATGGGAAAGATGTATTATTAATTATAAAACAATAGATTATAAAAATAATATAGAAATTGGGATTTGAAAGATGTAATAAGTGACATGAAAAATTCATTAGTGGGGCGCCTGGGTGGCTCAGTCGGTTAAGCGTCCGACTTCAGCTCATGTCACGATCTCGCGGTCTGTGAGTTTGAGCCCCGCGTTGGGCTCTGGGCTGATGGCTCAGAGCCTGGAGCCTGCTTCCGGTTCTGTGTCTCCCTCTCTCTCTGCCCCTCCCCCGCTCATGCTCTGTCTCTCTCTGTCTCAAAAATAAATAAACATTAAAAAAAAATTAAAAAAAAAAGAAAAATTCATTAGAGAGGCTGAATAGAAGATTTGATCAGGGAGAAAAAAGAGTCAGTAATATTGATGATAGTTCTATTCTACTCTGAAGAACAGAAATAAAAGGGGAAAAAGGAATTTAAAAAAAATGAACAAAATATCAGAGATATATGGAGAATATCAGATGTATCAGTGTACACATAATGAGAGTCCTAGAGGGAGAGATAGATACAGAGACAGAGAGAGAAAGAGAGAGTGAGATGCAGAAAAATATTGAAGTAAATAGTGGTCAGAAATACCCAAACATTGATGGAAAATATTAATCTATATATCCAAGATTGTCAACTAACTCCAAATAGGATAAAAGAAATCACACTTGGGGCACCTGGGTGGCTGTCGGTTGAGCGTCCGACTTCGGCTCAGGTCATGATCTCACAGTCTGTGGGTTCGAGCCCCGCGTCGGGCTCTGTGCAGACAGCTCAGAGCCTGGAGCCTGCTTCTGATGCTGTGTCTCCCTCTCTCTCTGCCCCTCCCCCACTCGCACTTTGTCTCACTCTGTCTCTCAAAAATAAATAAATGAAAAAAAAATGTAAAAACAAAAATCACACTTACCACTTTATAGTGAAATTGCCAAAGCCATAGACAAAAGAATCTCAGAAGCTGCAAAAGAAAAGGAACTCATTATGAACAAGGTGTCCTCAATAATACTAATAGAAGACTTCTCATAAGAAACTAGGATGGCCAAAAGACATTGGTATACTAAAATAAAAAAGAGGAAAAAGAAAAAAACTGTCAAGCATGCATTTTATATATAGCAAAACTATCTTTCAAAAATTAAAGTAAATAAAGACATCCCCAGCTAAAGAAAAACTGAGTGAATTTGTTGCTGACAGAACTGTCCTACAAAAAGCTGAAATTATGGGACACTAAATAATAACAAATCAA
The DNA here is from genome assembly GCF_018350195.1 of Panthera tigris. Taxonomy (NCBI): domain Eukaryota; kingdom Metazoa; phylum Chordata; class Mammalia; order Carnivora; family Felidae; genus Panthera; species Panthera tigris. The sequence continues at coordinate 135,842,675 of NC_056661.1, forward strand.
CAAACAGAATCAAAGAGCACTGGTAAAGGTAACTACATATAGATACAATACCAATGTAACTTTTTATTTCTCCAAATTTTTATTTAAATTCCAGTTAGTTATCATACAGTGTAATATCAATTTCAGGTGTAGAATTTAGTGATTCATCACTTACATTACAACTCCCAGTGCTCATCACAAGTGCTTAATCCCCATCACCCATTTAGCCCATCCCCCCCTGCAAACCTCCCCTCCAGCAACCCTCAGTTTGTTCTCTATAGTTTAGTGTCTTTTTCCTGGTCTCTTTTCCCCCCTATGTTCATCTATTTTGTTTCTTAAATTGCACATGTGAGTGAAATCATATGGTTTTTATCTTTCTCTTACTGATTTATTTAGCTTAACATAATATTCTCTAGCTTTTGTTTGTAAAACTTTGCCTGTCTGACTTAATTGATAACTGCAGATAACAATAATTATAAAATGTGTGAATAAGCCTGTAATGTTTAAAGATATAATTTGTGTAACATAATAACTCAAAAGAAGGAGAGGGAATGCATTTATAGTAGAATAGCATTTTAGTATCCAGTTGAAGTTAAGTTAATGATAATGAGAAATAGATTGTTTTAAGCTGTTAATTATAATCCCTGGTGGACGTACTATAGAAAATAGCTCAAATACAATAAAATAAACAACAACGTAATTAAAATTATATAGTATAAAATATCTGTTTAACTCAAAAGAAGGTAGGATTAGAGAAAGGTGGAAGACAGACCTAAGACATCTAGAAAAAAATAGCAAAGTAAAAAACATAAATTCCAATTTATCAAAAATTATGTAAAAATGTAAATAGGTTAAGATTCCTAATAAAAACAGAGATTGTCAGAAAAGTTAAGAAACAAAAATAAAACATGATCCAAGTATATAATGTCTATGAAATACATATTTCAAATTCAAAGTCAGAGATTCATTGAAAGTACAGTAAATAAATAAATATATATATATATATACACACACACACACACACATATATATACATACATACACACACCATGGAGATATATATATATATATATATATATATATATATATATATATATATATATATATATATACCATGCAAACTGTACTGAAAAGAGAAATGGATTGGCTTCAGTCCCATCAGAATAATAGACTTCTAAAAATTGTTGCTAAAGAAAAAAATGAGTACATTATATGATAAAATAGTCAACCTATCAGAAAGATAGAACAATTGTAAACATACAGGCATCTAGCAGCAGAGCCCCATATTACATGAAACAGAAACAGATGTTAAGGGAGAAATATTCAATAATAGTTGGAGAAATAAATGCATTTTTATTAACGAGGAAGACAGAGAAATCAACAAGGAAATAACAGACCTAAACAACACAATAAAATAACTAGACCTAAAAGACATCTATAGGGCACTCACTCTACCCAACAAGAGCAGAATACATTATTACTTAGTGCATATGGAACGTTCTCTAATGTAGACCATATATGAGGCCATAATACAACTCTCAAAAAAATTAAAAAGATTTAAATCATCATAGAAAGGAATTTGGCAAGTTTACAAATACTTGAAAACTTAACATATTTATACCACCAATGAGACAACAAATCATAGGAAAGTTAGAAGTTGTTATAACATGAAATGAATGAAAATGAAAACACAGTACACCAAAAGGTAAAACAGTACTATGTGGGAAGTTTATAGCATCTTAAAAAAAATGGAAAAAAGGAAGAACAAATTAAAAGCAAAACAACCAGTAAGAAGAAAATAATGAAGACTACAGCATAAAGGCAATAGAGAAAAAAATAATAGAGATAATCAATGAAACCATAGCTGATTTATTGAATTGATCAACAAAATGGAAAAAAAAAAAAGCAGTGTAGAAAAAAGAAGCCTGAAGTTAATCCAGGAATGACTTAAGGGAAATTAATACCAATACACAGAAATAACACAATTTTAAAAGGGTACCAAAAAAGTGTTTTTCAACTAATTATTTAAAGGGATGGAATAGATAAATTTCTAGAAAGCTACAAACTACAGAGAGTGATTCAAGTAAAATAGAAAATCTGAATAGATCTGTGATTAGATTTTACTACTATATAACAGAGTACCATAGACTTAACAGAAATTTATTCTCTGACAGTTCTGGAGGCCAGAAGTCCAAAATCAATATCACTGGGCCAAAACAAAAGGGTCAACAAGATTGCATTTCCCCAACAGGCTGTATATGAGAATTCATTCCTTAGCTCTTCCATGTTCTGGTGGATGCTAGCATTCCTGGGCTTGTGGCTACATTATTCTGATTTTCAAGGCCAGCATGATCAAATCCCTCTTTGTTCTGTCCTCATAATGCCTCCTTTTATGTGTGTGCACCTTTTCTTCTCTCGTCTGTGTCAAATTACCCCTTGTCTTTCTCTTAGAAGGGTACTTGTGATTTAATGCACTTAGGGCCCACCTAGATAATCTAAAATAATTTTACTTCATTTCAAAATTATTAATTTAATCACATCTGCAAATATATCCTCTTCTGAGGTAACATTCACAGTTTTTAGTGATTGGGATCTGGGACTTGGCTGTTTCAAGGGGATATATTCTGCCTAACAGTGTTAATGTGAATGACTCAACTCAGTATTCTACATCATAACACAGTCCAGTAACAAGTGATAAATTAATGATAAAAATATGTCCAAAGAATGAAAGGCTAGGCACTACTGAAACTGATGAATTCTTTGGAAAAGTTAAAGAATTAACACCAATCCTTTAAGATTCTGCTGAAAATTAGGAGCAGTTCATTTTCCAGGCCATTCTAGGAATATCCTGAAACCACAATCAAACATATCATATAAAAGAAAATTATGGACCGATACTTCTTATATAATATTGACAAAATCCTCAAAAATAATAGAAAACTCAATGTAGCAATATATGAAAAGTATTATACACCATGACTAAGTGGGATTAATGTAAGCACATCATATAAAAGAATAAATGACAAAAATGATATGACCATCCCAACAGATGTAAAAAAAAAAGCATTTGATAAAATGCAACACACATTCACAATAAAATCACACACACACACACACACACACACACACACACACACACACACAGAAATCATACAACTAGGAATAGAAAGGAATAGATATGACTTGATAAAACATTGCATGTAAAACTAATACTTTTTCCATCATACTTAATGATGGAAGACTGAATGCTTTCTCCTTAAGAAAAGGAATAAGACAAGAATGTTTGTGTCTTACTACTTCTATTCAACACACTGTTCTAGTCAGGAAAATTAGGGGGTGAAAGTCCAAATTGGAAGAGAAGGGAAGCTATCTCTAGTCACAGATTATACACTACACACACACACACACACACACACACACACACACACAGAAAAACCTATTTGAAGTAATAAATACATTTAAAAAGTTTCCAGAATAAAAGATTAATATAAAATGTGTTGCAATTCTGTACAATAGCAATGAATAATATGAAAATTAAGAAAACAATTACATCTACAATAGCATGAAGAAAAAATAGGGTTAATTTTAACAAAATTAGTTCAAAACTTGTACACTGACATAAAAACATTGTTAAAAGACATTAAAAGAGGCCAAAATAAATGGACAGATCTACAATGCTAATGATTGGAAGACATTATTTTTAAGATGGCAGTAATCCCTAAATTGATCTACTGATTCAATGCCATTCCTATAAAATTCCCAGCTGCCTTTTTTGTGTAAACTGATAAGCTGATCCTTAAACCATGTGGAAATGCAACAGACTCAGATTAGCCAACACAATCTTAAAAAGAAGCACAAAGTTGGAAGGCTCACCCTTCCAGATTTCTACATTTACTATAAAGCTACAGTGTCAAGACAGGGTGGTATTGCATAAGCAACAACATTGAGATAAGTAGATATAATTGAGAGTATCAAAATGAACTCATGGTCAACTGATTTTAAACAAGGTTGTTAAGACACGTAGATAGGGAATATACAATATCTGTAGCAAATGGTGCTGAGGCAGCCATATATCTACGTAGAAAACAAGATAACTGACCCTATCTTACATTCATATGCAAAATTTAATTCAAAATGATCACAGACACAAATGTCAGATTTAAAATTATAACTCATAGAAAGATACAGGAGTAAATCGCCTATATGTAATGGTGTCTTAGGTATGACTTAATCATCACAAGCAAAAAAAAAAAAAAAAAAAATTAGGCTGAATTAACTTTATAAAGTTAAAAATTCTTGTACCTCAAAGGATATCATCCAAAGAGGGCAAACACCTGTCATTAGTGTAATATCTTAAAATCATACATCTGAAAATGGACTTATATACAGAACATATGAAGAATACTTAACCAGAATATAAACTGCTCAATTAAAAATATGCAAATGATTTAAAAGACATTTCTCTAAATATGCAATCATCAATAAGCACATGAAAAGATGCTCAACACAATTAGTCATTAGGGAAATTTAAATCAAAAGAGATACCACATCATACCCACTAGAATAGATAAAATTAAAAAGAAACAAAAAGATCCACAAATACCAGTGTTGACAAGAATTTGGAGAAATCAGGACTCTCGTACATTGTTGATGGGATTATAAAATGGTGTAGACATGTTGGAAACAGTTTGATAGTTTCACAAAATGTTATATATAGGCATATACTCAAAAGAATTAAAAACATACGCCCACCTAAAAACTTTCACAAGAGTGGGGTGCCTGGCTGGCTCAGTCAGCTCAGTCGGTTAAGCATCTGATGCTTGATTTCCGCTCAGGTCATGAGCTCATGGTTCGTGGGATCGAGTCCTGCGTTGGGCTCTGCATAGACATTGCAGATGGCCTACTTGGGATTTTCTCTCTTCCTCTTTCTCTTTTTCTTCCCGAGCTCACACACACTCTCTCAAAATAAATAAATAAACTTAAAAAAAAAAAAAACTTGCACAGGAGTTTTCCTAGCAGCTATTAAAAATTAAGAAAAACTTGGAAATGACCCAAATGTCCATCAGCTGATTAATGGATAACAAAATGTGGTATTGTCATAGAATGGAATGTAATTTAGCAATGAAAAGTAATGAAGAACCTATACATGCTGAAACACAGATGGACATTGAAAAAATGATAGTAAGTGAAAAAAGCTAGACATTTTAAAAGGCTATATATTGAATGATTCTATTTATAGAAAATCTTCAGAAGAGGCAAACGCATAGAAACAAAAGGTAGATTTGTGTTTTCCGGGGGCTGGGGAGATTAAGTGGGGAGTGAATGTGAATGGGTTTCTTTTTGAGGTCATAAAGTGTTCTATATTAGACAGTGGTGCTTATTGCACAATTACATAAATATACTAACAACTGAATTGTATAAATTTGAACGGGGAAATTTTATGATTTGTGTATATCACAATAAACTTATTTTAAAAGTGTATTAGTGTGAAGAGTATGATTTTCCACACTGTGATTTAACAGTTAGTTTACAAAAGACAGTAATCTGGGAATACACATACACACACAAATACCCACACATAGTCTTACTAATAATGGGTTAACTCCTAGGAGTGAGATTGGAAATCAGGAAAATATCAGCATGGTATAGGTGAGATAAAATGAGATCAGATAAATAGATAAAGAAATGCTGGGGCGCCTGGGTGGCGCAGTCAGTTAAGCGTCCGACTTCAGCCAGGTCACGATCTCACGGTCCGTGAGTTCGAGCCCCGCGTCAGGCTCTGGGCTGATGGCTCAGAGCCTGGAGCCTGTTTCCGATTCTGTGTCTCCCTCTCTCTCTGTCCCTCCCCCATTCATGCTCTGTCTCTCTCTGTCCCAAAAATAAATAAACGTTGAAAAAAAAAAAAATTAAAAAAAAAAAAAAAAAAAGAAATGCTGAGTGAAAACCAACATTCATAGTAAAAATGAAAATCAGAGATACAACTGAATGCCTATTTTCCTTGCCAAAAAAACAGTCATCATATTTTGCATTTTTGAAATTAGTGTTAAATGTCTCAATCATTTATCTAACTGCAGAAGATTAACAAACTAATAATCGCAGTAGCAGATATAAAATCACCAAGCATTAGTTAATTTTTCTTCCTTCTGGTGTCATTAACAATGGCTGTATTAGTGATGCTTTAAAATTCAGCTGTACTTTTAATTTACATACATAATTAAACATATAAAAGTCATATGAATATACTGAAATTAATTTTCTACAATGAATATGCAATAATTTTATAAGCAAAAAAAAATTACTTGATGTTATTATAGGCATAGTTAATATAATCTAAGAGAAAATAAAAATTATATGTAGTAATATAACTAGAAGGAGATATGCAAAGATATTTTTAAGATTAATATGTCATTGATATATTTATAAAAAGTATATAAATTATAAATGGGCAGATAAATTAATTTTTGTAAAATGAGATCACCTATGTAACTATTATTCATCTGGAGTTGAATTTTTATGTGATGTGCCTAGAGCATCTACATTTTTATATGTAGATATTAAGTTGATATAGCCAGCTTGAGGGATGGTTAGTGGGTGATTTGGGGCACTTCTTCTTTCTCCAGACTCATCTTCTGGTCAACGGAAGTTAATTGAATGTGGTCCAGCTAGTCCAAAGTTTTTCAGGCTTCAAATGTAAATGGTGGGTGCTTAATATGTGTGATCAGAGATGGAAGCAGTCTGCCAAAAGTTCATCTGATTGTAAAGCTTCCTAACTTCATTGGAGAAGACTTTCATGTTCTGGTCACAGAAATTACCAAGTCTTTGTGAGACCAGCTCGGAAATGCCAAACCTGGAAGTGATCCAAGTGGATTGTTTTGATGAGTTCCCTTGCCCTCTGGCATCCTGAAGTAGCTTTTGTATATCCAGTTGTGTTTTTCCCAGAGTGACCAGGCTTTACATAGGCTTAGTTGTGGATTCCAGTCCTGAGCTCCAGCCCATTTATTGAAAATAGGGTACTTTTTATGTTACATTATGGCAGGGCCTTGATTGTAAATCAAATGACCATTATGTAAGTGAATCTGTTTCTGGAGTGTTTTATGTTTTATAGGTTTAGTTGTCTTTTGTGACAGATCTAAGTCATGATACCTGGTAGTATAAGTTGACTAATTTTTTTTTTCTTCAAGCTCAACTTAATCTTAACCTGGATATTCTAAGTTGTTTGTATTGCATACACATTTTAGAATTGGCTTGTCTATTTTCATGAGACATCTTCTGGCTGTTTGGGATTTCATTAATTCAGTAGATTAATTTGTGTTAAGAACTGTTTTTTGTCAGCACTTTAAACGTGTTACTGAAATGTCTTCCTGGCTTACCTGATTTCACATTTAGGAACTCTCTCCATTGTAGAATTCACTTTTCTTGATGTTTTTGTTTTTTTTTGTTGTTGTTGTTTGTTTGGGTTTTTTTGTTTGTTTGTTTGTTTGTTTTTCTGTCTGGAATTTGTAGACCCTTTTGAATTTGGGTTAATCTTTTTCATCAGGTTTTGGAATATTTACTATTTCTTTCATTATTGCTTTTGCTTTTTGAGTCCATCCTCTGACTCATCTTTCATCCTTGTGTTAGATCATTTTACTATAATTATTATTTTTTCAATGCTTCAGTTTGGATAGTTTCTATTGATCTCACAATCTTACTTTCTACTAACCTTTCACTACTCTGTCTTCAATTAAATTTGTTTATTGAATACTTAATTTCAGCTTTTATTTATTTATTTATTTATTTATTAAAAACATTTTTTTTAACGTTTATTTATTTTTGAGACAGAGAGAGACAGAGCATGAATGGGGGAGGATCAGAGAGAGAGGGAGACAGAATCCGAAACAGGCTCCAGGCTCTGAGCGGTCAGCACAGAGCCTGATGCAGGGCTCGAACTCACAGGCCACGAGATCATGACCTGAGCCGAAGTCGGCCACTTAACCGACTGAGCCACCCAAGCGCCCCTAATTTCAGCTTTTAAATTGATGATTCTACATTATCCATTTGATTCTTTTTAAGAAGTTTATTCTCTAGTGAAATTTTCTGTCTTTTCAATTTTTTTTTCTCCGTAACTTGCCTTTATTTTGTTGAACATGTTAATACTAGTAAATTAAAGGAGCTTATGGCCATTGTCTATTTACTCTCTTCTGTTTCTATTGCATAAACATTTCTATAGACATGACTAGAAATTTTTACTTAAATCCTGGACATTTGTATAATATTTAAAAATCTGCCATACTTGAGAGTTTATTGTATTCTTTGCTAGGCAGACACATTAAGGACCAATCGTGTTCATCTAACTAGGGACTTTGGTACGACTAGATTGAACTTTGGTGAAGTTCTGTCAACACTTTGTTTGCTCTAGATTCTGGATATAAGCCTCTGGTGTATCTGGTGAGTTTTGAAATAGAATTATTTTCTCTTTAGCACAATGGAGTTACTGAATTCCCTGATCTACTTACTGGAATATTTATGCAATTTCTGTTAATTTCCTAAACTAGGTGGCTTACCTTAAAGGGAAAAATGGCAGTATGCCAGGTTAAGTTCCTCAGTTTTGCCTCTAAGTAGTTAGTATCTTGCCCTTCAAGTCTCTGGAGTTTTCTCTCCAATCCCATGAGACCAACAGAATTCTGTTCTTCATAGCATCCCTGCTAACTAACAAAATAAAATCTGCATTCTTCCTGTTGCGAAAATATTGTGATTGCTAACTTGTAGACTAACATTTTTACATTTCTGCTCCCTCGGGACTCTTGGATCTTTCTGTGCAGTTGCCTCTGAATCTCTCTGACATTGACTGGCCCCCCAAAAAGTTTTTCTAGTATTCCATATATTTTGTCTAGCTTTTCGTTTTTTTTTTTTTTTTCCTTTAGAAACATTGCTCTTAACACTATTTGCATGCTGTTCAAAACACTCTATCGTATTAGTAAGCAAAAGTAACACTGAGATGTTTTGGTTTCTTTTCTAGAGTTAGAGGAAATTAATTTTTCATTATATTCCAAATATATTCCATAATTATTATTTAATTTTATGTATAAAGTAATTTTAAAAGTAGTTGATGGAGAAGGAATAAATTATGTGAATTCTTTGTTCTGGATTTTCTTCTAACCTCTTAGTAGAGGAGGATTGCATGAAAGTTAAAATGCATGAATCTGTATTCACTCATTCAACAAATATTAATTGAACATTTTTATAGACCAGGCAAATAGTCATGGACTCTGGAACTTATGGAATTTACTCATTCTAGTGCACAACATCATTATATTAAGTATATCATATTGCACAAATATATGGCATGGATAGAGTAAAAAACTAAGGAAACATTAACTGGGATAGCTAGGGCTAATTTAATGTACCTTTATATGAATATGTATCTTATTTATAATTATGTATTTGTCCTTCAACCGATGATTTTGGTTGCTATTATTATGCCCCATATGTACAACTGTGATAAAATACCCAGTGACCAGCTGCCCCTTCTGTTCTGACACTCTTGTGAGCCATTTGACAAATTATTATTTTAGACAGTGCCAGTAGAGTCTGTGTCTGTCTCCAGAAATGCTTCTTCTTACCCTTGCAGTCACACCATGTTTTCCTTCAGAGTCCTGCTGCTGCTGATTGCTTTATTCCATCCCAGTCTGCAGCTGCTTCTCCCTGCCATTGACATTTATGCCACATTGCTTTATATTATGCTCTGTGCATCCCTGAAGAATTAATCCTGCCTGCCTTTTATATAATTCTCCTTTTTTTAGGTCATTCTACTTTCTCAGATTTAACATTCAGGTAAAATTCTTTAGAGAGTGAAAAGCCCAGTATGGGTGAATTATGATGAGCAGTTTCTCCCTCCACAGTGACTTTACTTTTCTATCTTCCAATGTAGCTTATGAGAGTAGAAAATGAACCCTTCCTCAGAATATGTGAAAAGAAGCATTGAGTCACAGGCTTAGATACAAATAAAGTATTTCTGAGTAAATAAATTACATATGCCTTTTATATTCTTAGTAAAATATTTGCAACCCTGATCATAACCTTGTCTTCTCTGAAGAGATGTCAAAGTAACTGTATCTTGGATTTATGGGCACTTCTTCATGTGCTCAGTGAACATCCACAAAACACTTTCCTGTGCAAGGGTTATCGAGTTCATCCCAATCGATTGATCAGATTCTCATTATGATAGTTTAAATTATAGCACACAAAAACATATTCGTTGACATGGTATTCTGAAAACGGTGATGCTGACCTGAATTTGTTCAGATAGGTCAGAATTACCTAGCTGAAGGGCCTGTATGTGGTGATACAGAGAGGAAAGAAATGGCACGTTTGGGCATTTGAATTAGTTTGAGTGTAATAGCCTTTCGGTACACGGCTTTATCAGTCATTTTCCATGGATGGTGTTGTATTTCACTTACACTCCTTATATTCTGCAAATGCTGCCCACCCCCCTACTTTAGATGTATGCCTGAGAAATGATCTAATTACTCCGTTTTTTTCCTTAATGCCCTATGTCCCTGTTTTTGTTTTTTTATTTTTTCTTCCTCCTGTGTTCCCTTTGCCATGTTCAGTGTTCTTCAATAAGGAAGAGACATATGATAGTTCCATGTTTAATTTTTTCTGAGGAACCCTGTATACTGTTTTTTATAGCTTCTGCACTATTGACATTTCCACCAAAAGCGCAATGTTTCAAATTTGTACACATCCCTATACTTCTGAGTATATATCCAGAAGAACTGAAGTAGAATCTCAGAGAGATATCTGCATTCCCATGTTACTGCAACATTTTTGCAATAGCCAAAATATGGGAACAGCCTGAATTTTGATCAACAGATGAATGGATAAACAAAATGTGGAGTATATATATAATGAAATACTATTAAAAATTAAACATACAAGAAAATTTTGCCATTTGTGTTAACATGGATGAACCTTAAGGACAGTTCTGTGTGATTCCACTTATAGTATGTATTTAAAATAGACTTATAAAGTGGAAAATACAAGAGTACTTGCCGGTGCTGGGGGTAGGGGAAATGGGGGGATTGTTTTCAGTTATGCTAGATGAATTAAGTTTAGAAATATACTGTACAACGTGATGCCTATAATTAACAATATGGTATGTACCTCAAAATGTAAGTGTTATTTCCACAAGAGAAAACAGAAGGACACAAGAGAATTTGAGGATGTGTTGAATATATCTATTATCTTCATTGTGGTGATGATATTACAAATATTTATAAATATCCAAACTCATCAAATTGTACACATTAAATATGTTCAGTGTGCCTAGTATCAACTCTATTTCAAGAAAGGTATTTTAAAAAGAAAAAAATAATGAAGGGAAACACTTAAACCTTCTTTCAGTGAGAAGAAGTGTAATGGATTCTGTACTCTGCTACACTTGATATATTACCAAAAATTTTTAGTCAACAGCACCTCTTGGCTTTTGCAGATTAATTCAGCAGACTCTGAGGAGAATTAAAGCATATTGACTTTAGAAGCTTCCTAAAATGTTTAGAAATTAAGATAGCCACTTGTGACATTCCTAGAGGAAGGGAAAAATAGGGTAGAAGTATCATATGAGAGTCACCTTCCATCTCACTTTTTCTTTAATTGGATTCATCTCTTTCGACTTAAACATTTATTGGAAGTTTTGGGTAATTGAAATTAATAATTTAAAAGCTATGCTTCCAAAATGTGTTCCTTAGACATTATTCCATTAAGATGCTCCTTTAAAACTGTATTTGGAAGTGTAAACATTTTAGGAATGCTGTCTGAAATAGTCTTTTGAAAAAAATAGTATATTTTATTTTATCCTATGTCCTATAGTGAGGAATTTTGCTTAATTTTCTGTAATTCAGTATTTACCAAACTTATTTGACCACAACAAAATTGATTTTGTTATATAACCCTTCTTAACATCCTTGTGTTCTATCTCAGATTTTGTTTTCTTTTAAGATAACACTTATTAATGTATCAGGTAATTAGGCTTCCTTCAAACACCTCAAAATAATTATTAAATGAAAATATAGGTATGAATAACAGATAAACATAGCATCTATCAATTCCTGTATCTTCAACTTACCTTATATTATTTTCAGAGCTATTTTTAGACTTCTGTGAAATAAAAATGAGAATGATACTTTGGTCTATATACTCAAGTTTAAAGTATGTTTTAGTAAATATTCATGTATGCTATAATAATGAGTGTTACAGTCTATATTCAGTATACTTTACCATGCATAAATCACCCTAAATTTCAATCATACTGAACCATTCCCCCAAAGCAGTTTTCTAGTTGTATCTTAACCCCGTAAGCTATATTATTTTAATCTCTATGTCATTTCATTGTCTTCTCCTCCAGTAAAAATCATACTCATCTGTCATAGTTGCAGAATGTTAAAGCTGTATTTTATGTAAATATTACCTCTTTTACAAGCCTTCTAGAAACTTAAATTTTATACTGATCTTTCATGTGTATTCCCAGAGCTCATGAGTTATGTCTCAATTATAGAATGTATTCAAATCCAAATTATTCTATAGTTTGTTTATAGAATTTGGGTCATCTCATGTGTAGCACATTGTTTTGATGATATGATGTACATAGTGATTGACAAATGATTAGAGTGTATATTTTCAATGAAGTTTTCCTAATTATTTTCCCTCCTGGCATTCTTAGTGTTCATTGTCTGAAACACATATTTGGATACTTCGTTTCTTCTTCATAAATGCTTAACAGGCTAAGTATTCAAGTCAGATATGTTTTGAAATATCTCAGAATGCCTGATAAAGGGCTAGGCAAATAACAGACTTAATAAGCACTTCTTAGGTAGAAAGCATTTCTGGTTTTGGGAATTTTTTTAGATGTCATTACACTCATCTAAACATTTCAACAGGAACTGTTAGAACATTTTTGGAGAAAGGCAATAGTAACAGACAGGACTACACAGGGAGTCTAGAAGTCTAGTTTCATTCAATAGTATTTGCATAATTAAACTTGATAGAGCAGTAAGGGAGGCAAACATATTTTACTTGAAGACTTGTGCTCTTACGAATTCTGATATGTAAAGCTCCTATTTGTTGGTCTATCGAAAATAGAAAATTATGCTCTGTGAAAGTCCAACCAAGCTAAATATGTCTAGAAAAATAACTTTTCTGTCACATCCCATTATATGGGTGAATAGTCAAACAGGTAAGAGAATAAGAGGCTTACACATTTTAGAATTTTATACTCAAGATCTCTTTCCTCACATACACAAAATGAAAAGCTAAGATGAATAATTGAAAATTTTAGGGAACTTTTGAACGTATTTGTCACTGCTATATTTATTGCTCACATTTTCTCGTATTTTACATGTTTCCTCAGTTCCATATTCAGTGAAGTAGGACTGCTTCAATTTATATCATCAGAGCTCTCTTACATTTAGATTTGTTCATTTCCTACTATAAGCACATTGATGATCTATTTTGCATATGAGGCCTGAATTATTTAGAGAACATCAGTGATTTTCATTTTTCTTTGAACTTGGGAAATCATTTTCTGTCCTGTTATGGAAAGAAGGAGCATATTGATGAAATACTGGTTAACTTTTCTGTGCTATCCAAAGCACCTAATTTTCTAAGGGTAGGGGAGACAGTATTGTAAATATTTTAGAGTCAGAAATATTTTTGAGTCAAATGAAATACTTATCATTTCTGCTAAGTCTTTATTTTTATGCTATATTGAGGGGGGTGTAAAGAAGCTGAAAGGGACTTTGACTGTTTTTTGAAAATGCCAGGTATACAACACTTCTATAAGCCCTGCAGCTACCATGTGGTGACTGTTTTCTTCCAGTTTTTGTATATCTAAATAATATGCAACCATCTTGAAAAGTGGGTTTTTTAGGGGTGCCTGGGTGGCTCAGTTGGTTAAGCATCTGACTCTTGGTTTCAGTTCAGGTCATGATCTCACGGGTTCATGAGTTCTAGTCCAGTGTCAGGCTCTGCGCTGGCAGCACAGAGCCTGCTTAGGATTCTCTCTGCCCCTCTCTCTTTACCCCTCCCTCCCACATGCTGTCTCTCAAAATAAAACAAAATAAAAAAATAAACTTTAGAGAAAAAAAGTAGTGTTTTTCAGCATTCATGGTTTGCTTGTAAGTAATTCAGTTGTTTTCTACACTCTATATGACTGAGTGCTTTACAAAGCCACTTTTTAAAGTGACATGCATATGCAGCTATATAAAGTGACCTTTTCATAAAGACCATTTGAGCATGTCTTTTGTTTACACTCAGGAATAGGGGATTTAGAGAATTTCTGTTTAATTATTTGGAATCAGTCAACACTTACCAGATGTACCACTTTATCTTCTCTTTCTTTTTTCTATTTTCTTCTTTTTTGAGGATTTTATTTTTAAGTAATCTCAACACCCAACATGGGGCTAGAATTAAAACCCCAAAATAAGAGTCCGGTTGCTCTACTGACTGAGTCAGCCATGCACCCTTAGTTTATTGTTTTTCTTGATGACCTGCATTATTTTCCCTTCTAGTCCTAGTTTATAGAAGTGTTTGTCTTTTGTGTGTCTGTGAAGATAGGGAACATGTTTTTCCCTGTTTCCTTTTTCTTATACCTTACTCTCTCCCTGTGTTATCTTCTATCAGGGAGACACAAACATCTACTTCTGATGTATCACTAGTAGTACGGGAATGGAGGGGGGAAAGCAAATAAGTATCTGTTGACTCTTGATGGCTTTATTTCAGAGATTTTACATGTCATTTATACTCACATCTCATCAGCTATTAAAGTGAAATGCAATCCTTCTTTGTGATTAGAATAAGAAACAAAAATATTGTAGATCAGTACTTCTGCAAGATATTAGTTTAACCCAGTAATGTCCAAAAATTTATCTTTAATTTGTAATGATCACAGTAAATGAAATTGTTTAATTCTAAGAAAAGCCTTGATCTATAAAAATAAAATATTATTAAAAAAACAGAACCCTGATTGAGCTTACTACAAAAAGTAATTCATATCTTTGTGGTATCTGTTAAGTGTCACAATAATGTGGCTATAGTGGCAGACTGTACATAACCACATTAGATGAGAGTTGGAAAGACATATCAGGATGGATTACCTATCTTGTCTCTTACTTTGAGGCTGTTGTTGGGCAGTAATAATACATGTTTGGATAATTATTCTTTATTCCCCATGAATTATTCTCACTAGTAGATGTAGACCATGGAAATGTAAATTAGTTTTGCTTATTATTCGCAAAGTTGGATTTCTTCATTTTTTTCTTTAGTTTTATTTTTTCCTATATTTTATTTTTCCCCAAATATTAATTTAAATTTTAGGTAGTTTACATGTAGTATAATATTGGTTTCAGGAATTTAGTGATTCATCATTTACATATAACAACTGGTGCTCATCATAAGTGCCTACTTTAATACCCATAAAGTCGAATTTCTTATTTATTTTCTATTTTTTAAAATATATTAATTTATTTTGAGTGGGAAAGGAGCAGAGAGAGAGAATCCCAACCAGGCTCTGTGCTGTGAGCGTGGAGCCTGACACAGGGCTTGATCCCACGAACTTTGCAACCATGACCTGAGTTGAAATCAAGAGTTGAGTTTTTAACCAACGGAGCCACCCAGGCGCCCCTGGATTTCTTATTTCAAAGAATAATTTGGCTACCAGTAACTTATACTGAGTAGTGTAGGCATAATTCCCAATGGGGGTTGAAGCATGTTTATGTCCTCCTTCTGTTTAGGTGTTAGCCATAGAATCAGAAAGAGATTTTACAGAATTTGGGCTCTCCTTCTTTGGACCTCTTCTTTCTGAGTTTTAAATTCTCTTAGCAATTGTGGATATGGTTTTTTGGACTTTTTCCTCTACTTCTTTAAGCCAACAAGTGTGTTTATTGGAATTTCAGTCATCTGCATGTGCAGTATAGGTTATTCCATAGGGTCAAAGCCATAAAAACAAGATATTCAACTAATATTGATCTCTTCATAAAATGTTGACTTCCATCTGCTATATGCTTACTTTCATAAATTCTTCAGGGCTTCTGGTATATGAATTTGCTACCTGCATAAGATATGGTACAATAGAAGCTATATAACCACACCTGAAACATAATTCTTTTAATATTAACATTTAGAATTGCTCTCAAAGAACATATTACAAGAGTAATGGCAGTGCATATATCTGAGTCTCATGACACATTCTGCAAAAACTCACAGTCAACAAAAGCCAGAATATGAGGGGGTGACCTGTTGGGGAGAGTAGGAGGCACAAGCAGTGTGAAGAGAGTGTTCCCAGAGAGCAGTGGCCTGGCCTGTGGTGTCAGAAGATACACAGCCAGAATGGCATGCATATGTTGGCATAACCCAATAGGGATATCAAAACCCAATTACAGTGAGAAGCAGGTTTTTGTGGAATGATTGGTTGGCATGGTATATTGTAACTTAGGGGTAGAGGGTGTTCAAGTGCAAATATGGACATAATACATAGAGTTGAAACAGAGAAGTAGCAGAGGTAGGAGATCAGTTAACATGAGGATAGGATGAAGAGATAGAATAGTGTATTTATTACATTAAGGATAATTGGAACCAGGTTTCCCATTTGCTCAGAAAGGAGTCCCAACCCAGAAAGGGGATCATGAGTCAACAGGTTGTTAAGTTATTTTCAAGTAATTCAGGAGGAAGTTCCTCCTGGTATTTATTCTTTCCAAAGTTCATAAATGTTTTGAAAAATTAAGTGTATATTAAAAATTATTTTTTTAATGTTTATTTTTGAGAGAGAGACAGAGTGTGACCAGGGGAGGGTCAGAGAGAGAGGGACACACAGAATCTGGGGCAGGCTCGAGGCTCTAAGTTGTCAGCACAGAGCCTGACATGGGGATGGAACTCACGAACCATGAGATCATGCCCTGAGCCAAAGTTGAATGCTTAATTGACCAAGCCACCCAGGTGTACCCCATAAAAAATAATTTAAAAAGACCTTATTGAGCTTCTAGTTTCATATCTAACATGTACATGCCATTTACAACTATCATTATAAAAAAAGAAAAGAAAAAACCTAAGCTGAAAATCACTGACATTTCATGGACCCATAAGAAACACAAGAAATCCAAAGAATTATAACATAGATGTACTACTTAGTACTGAAGTCATTGAAACCATAACCTGGTAGGAATACTTACATGTAAATTTGATGAATTCCTATTGACTGAGTGTATAAGAGCTTGGGACTTGAGTATTATGGAGGACACCATAAGGTTAAGTTTTACCTCCAGGAATCTCTGACATATTCTCATGATGAAAATGTAAGAAAGATCCCCTTCTGGCTTTGAATGAGAAAGGAAGGAATAATCATTTTTAAATATACCCAGAGCATTCTACATAGCAAGGTCCTATTCTCTGTGGATAAAGATAGATGTCTTTGGGAAAATATATGAATCTAAAACTGGGTAGTAAATATATAGCATGAACCTGGACTATGCTATAGTGCCAGAAAATAAGGCAATATCAAAAAAAAAAAATCACTGTCATGAGAATATGTCAAAGAGATACAGAAACTGATTAAAAACCAATGGCCAAAGATGGAGCAATTCATCAGGAAGATAAAGTAGTATTATACTCAAATGTATAAAATTAATATTCATATGTCCACATTGATATAAGATAACATATGGAGTAGAAGAGGTAAATCTCTCATGAAGAATAATACCAAATAATTTATGTATGTATTTTGCCTTCAAGAAAATGGAGTAGGGGCGCCTGGGTGGCTCAGGCGGTTAAGTGCCCAACTTTGGCTCAGGTCATGAGCTCACGGATTTTGAGTTCGAACCCCGCATTGGACTCTCTGCTGTCAGCATAGAGCCTATTCAGAACCTCTGTCCTCCTCTCAATCTCTGCTGCACACCCCCCAACTCAAAAATAAATAAACATTAAAAAAAAAGAAGATGGAGTATAACTTCTCACTCCTTAAATTGGTCTCTGTCTAGTCATTTCTTTCAAAAGATGACAGAATGGAGGAAAAAGCTGAAACACATTGCCTCAGCCAGGTGATCAGTGTTAACATCAACAGTGATAAATCATGTTGACAGTATGTGCCCTCGATAGATATGGTAAATTTTACTTTATGTGCATCATCTTCCTCCCCCAAATCCATAACCCTAGTCTAATCATGACTACACTATTAGACAAATTCTAGTAGATTCACATCCTTCAAAATACCTGATCTATGTTCTTCTAAATTGTCAAGGTAATCAAAAACAGGGAAAATCTGAGAACAACATCCAAGAGATGCTTGTAGAGATAGGAGTACAAAATACAATTTAGTATTCTAGATGATACCCTAAAATTGAAATCCTTGGTGAGTAACTAAGGATCTAAATTAAATATTGATTTTAGTTCATATTAATGTATTCACATTTGTTCCTTCATTGTAACAAATGCACAATATAGTGAAAGACGTTAATAATAGGGAAACTTTGGGTTGGGTATATATGGATTCCCTGCACTATCTTCACAACTTTTCTATTAATCTAATTCTCTTGTAAAGTAAAAAATGTGTTTAGAAATCTATTGCTGAAATTACTTTATGATGATTAAAATGTCTCATAACAGAATCATTTCATCGAGAAATTAAAAATTCCTTTAAGCAACTCGTGGGTCAAACTTGAAACCCAAATTGCAGAATTTCTGAAGCATAGTAATAATGAAATTAAAGTTCTAATTAAAGTTCTAGGTAAGGTGGTGATCAGAGGGACAGAAAGTTTTAAATATTTATAGAAAAATGTAATAGACTGATGATTAAACTAAATTTTCAATATGAATATATATAAAGTATACAATAAAATAAACTGAAAGGAAAGAGAAGAACAAATAGCAATGGTAAAACAAAAAAATAATTAGTGGAAAATAGTGAAATTAATTAAATTTTAGGAAGTAATTTTAAATGACTTTTCCTAAAAAGATATTTATTCAAATAAACAAGATAATTGCTAACCTAATTAACAAAATAGGAAACTATTCAAAAAATACAAAATTAGACATGACAGGAGGATTAGCTATTGAGACATGAGATAGTTTAAGTTTCTATGAGACAAATTTATATAACTTTCTATGTATGTATTTTTAAAATAAACTAGGTTAATTAGGCGATTTCCTGGAAAAATATAATTTACAAAATTGACTTCACAGAGGCCTTAGACTAAGTCATTAAACATTGCATTATTAATGGGTCAACCTAACAACATGTGTTTTAAAGTAACATGATACAAAGCTCAAAATATCACCTATGAAGTATTCTTGCCATGCATGAACTTGAATTTTATGAAGCCTCTAAACCTAACTCTCAGATTATAGAGAATATAGCCGCAAGTTAAAGGAAAACATGAAGAGACATCTGAAAAAGTACAGAATGCATGTCATTTTACAATTTGGTCTTTTTAAGAGAAGAAAATAATAGTGAGAAAAACAGCAATGATCAAAAACAAAGCAATGCCAGAGGATTGTTCTAGATGAAGAGACTAAAGAGATCTTAAAACTGAATGCAATATGTAAACTTTGTTTGGTTTGAGAAGAAATATAATCTTATTACTATAGCATAAAGAGGGAGATTGAGTGTGTTTGCATGTCTATAAAATGGGTAACTAACGTGCAATCATTTGGTCATATTTTTATTCCCTCCAGCATCTATCTGCCTATGACAAGAATTTAATAAATATATCTAGAAATAATTTGGCTAAGTAAAGTGAGATGTTATTTTTTGATTATTCAGTTTGTGGTCCTTCAATGGAGGCCAAAAGAGGTCAAAAGGTGATACAATGCTTGTTAAAAATCATATTAAAATATTTTTTCAATAAGCAACAAAAATTGTGTTAAATATTAATTGCTTTTAGAAATCTGTAAATGTTATTGTCTTAAAATTGTAAATGTCTAAAGTTAAGTTAATTTTTTTAATGTTTATTTTTATTTATTTTTTTAACATTTATTTTATTTTTATGAGGGAGAGAGAGCACGAGCGGGAGAGGGGCAGAGAGTGAGGGAGACACAGAATCTGAAACAGGCTCCAGAGTCTGAGCTGTCAGCCCAGAACCTGATGCGGGTCTCGATCTCACAAACCATGAGATCGTGACCTGAGCTGGAATGGGAAGCTTAACTGACTCAGCTCCTCTTTTAATTTATTTTTGAGAGAGAGAGAGAGACAGAGAGAGAGAGAGAGCGAGTGAGCATGATCACGTAAACTGGGAAGGGACAGAGAGAGAGGGAGACACAGAATCTGAAGCTGGCTCCAGGCTCTGAGCTGTCAGCACAGAGCCCAATGTAGGGCTTGAACCCATGAACCACGAGATCATGACCTTAGGTGAAGACGGATGCTTAACTAACTGAACCACCCAGGTGCCCCAAAAGTTTAGTTAATTTTTTAAAACAAGATTAATTAAGTACATCATTGGCCCTCTCCATTCCTTATATGATACCACTTTGATGTGGAAGGTCTCTAAATCTTATTTATAACAAACTTTGGTTTCACTATCTAAGAATATCAAGGTAGAATATCTTTTGAATGTATCTGAATTTTCCCCTTACCAAGCATAGTTTTTTTTTCTTTCACTTTGTATATTATTTCTCCATTTACAAAATGAAGGAAAGTCAGATCATGTAGCATAATAAGAACGTCTTTGTTAGTCAAGAGTTCTTTACATATAGATTCTTTGCTCCAGGTCAGCCAACTATAGCTTATGGACTACAGCTGGCAAGCTACCATTTTTTTGGTATGGCTTGAGAGAAAGAATGGTTAGTTCTTTGGTTAATGCTTAAGTCATTTTAAAAATGACTGTAGAAAAATCTAAAGTAGAATAATATTTTGTGACACATGAAAATTACGTGAAATTCACTCTCATTGTCCATATTGTCCATACATGAAGTTGAGTCATTGTGCAAAAATTACAAACCTAAAAGTGTCTACTGTCTAGTCTGTTAAAGTTTAGAGGCTAGAGTAGGGACCCTAGAACACTGCACTGTCTGAGCATCAAATAATCAACACAGCTTGCTATTTATTACAGCCCTTTGCACAGCATTCTCCCTCTTTGGTATCATTAACCCTACCCATGGCTTGGAGTTCTGATTTCTTTCACCTGGAAGGAGTATGGTGCAGAATGAAGGCTTCCCTACTTTCAATATATATAGTGTAAAAATGATAAGTGAAAGAATTTAGGCAAAATATATCTATGTGATACCACTTATATAAAGTTTAGAACCAAAAAAAAAAAAAAAAGTTTAGAACAGACAAAACTATGGTGCTAGGTGTTGGGAGTCCACATAGTGGTTACCTACAGGGGAGTATGACTAAGATGGGTATTGGACATGTTGTATATGGATATAATTAATACTTTCACAGACACATACCGTATCCTTATCACTGCTTCTACCTATATTTCTATTTCACATACACACATAGGTATATAAATATTCATTGGGATATATACTTAATATTTGTGTATTTTACTGGTTGTAGGTTATCCTACAGTTTAAGAATGGAGACAGTTCAAATAGCACAGTGCAACTGAGAAATCTTTGGGAGTCCCAAGTTGTTTAAACTTTTTATCTGAAGGAAAAAAAAACAAACAACTAAGCCAAACGAACAAAAACAGGTTTAGATATTTGGTTTTGGTCTCCTGAAAAAGCATGTTTCAACATTGATTCATTTTGTTTCACATCCTTTTACAGATGCAGTGCTGTGCAAAGAGTGTAACTGTAGTCATCTGGCAAATCTGAGAACCTATACTATAAAAAGTGAATTTAGATAGTATATGGCTCCCCTGGGGGAAAGGTGTAAAAGATGAGTTGCTGAATATATGAATGAATTATATGAATTATATAGGCTTTTCATCTTCTAAAACCCTGCAATAATATTGACATTGAGACCAGAATATAAGCACAAACATATTTAGGAGAATAGTTTCAAGAACCATTTGAAGAATGGTTCCTTTTTAAAATTCTCCTTTTTAAAATTCTATTTAATTTCAATGTTTTTAGCTCCAAACATGAAACTTACCAGTATTACTGCTAATACAGACAGTTCTTAAAATCAGATAGGGTGACAAAACATAGCACAACCCAGCGTCGTAGTAAAACACGTTTCTGAAAGAATGCTTTTCTGTTCTAAGGTACTGTCCTTTCGTTGCAAGGTATCACTTTACACTGATCTCCTATGTTCAGATGAGTTCAGGCATTTTCTTGGATGCGATTTTACTGACATTTACTGACGTTTGACCTGTAATGTTTTTCCTAAGGAGAAGGTAGCATAAAATCTGTGCTTGGTTTTCTGGAACTCCTCGTGTTCTAATTTAATTTAATTTAATTTAATTTAATTTAATTTAATTTAATTTAAGGGATTGAGTAGCCAAAATACATATAATTCACATATTTTAGGAACGTTTCCTGTACAAATCCACTATCAAGTTTTGATAAAGCTTCTTTTATTGTAATAAAGACAATGAAATGGCTATTAATAAAAAATCAACGAAGTTAACTATAAGAAACCTGAATGGTATATAATCATTCCTTTTGAATTGCACTTGGGAATTGAAAATAAAACAATAAAAATATAAGTGTATCAGGAACAATTGTTGACTACTCTAAGGGCAAGAACAAGTTTTATTGTCAGAACAAACACTTTACATAAAATATCATTAAGAAAATATCTTAAGGGATATTATTGTAAATTTATTTCAGTATTTTATTTTTCTGGACTTTGCTTTACAAGGAAAACCCTTTCCTTTGTATGAGTTTGAAATGAGCAAAAATGTTGTAGCAATTTTTGTCCATTTTTCTTTTTTTTTTAAATCTAGTTTTCCTGTTAGAAGCAGAGCTGTTTCTGGAGGAAGGCATTAAATCATACTGCTAGCTCTCCCCCATTATTTTATACACTTCAGGATGGAACTGAAAATCCCTTCAAATAGAAATTTATATGGCAGCGTTAAATAACTTCAAACTCAATGTGCTTCTTCAAGGATTAAGTGTTCATATGCAGCTTGTACTTAGTAGTCAAACACAAGCACACTGAAGATATTTAAAGAGTAGAAAAGGACTAAGACTTTCTACAGGTTTTAATACTTGAAAGTTTTAGTAATGACAAAATAGTTCTAATAACTCTTTGCTTTTTATGGCCATTTTTTTTTCATTTCTTGCGAGTTGCATTGATCAAAATTATTTCTGTAATAAATAAATAAATAATAAAAACTGAACAGAAAGGTATCAATAATAGACTGCGTAATAAAATGAAAAGCAAGACAAAAGGGTCCAATGTGAGTACATAAAATGCAGTATTACATCACATGAAAACCTACCACAGCAGACCAGTAGCATATGTGCAAAATTAAAATTAACAGGCTGATGGTCTAGGCTGGGAAACATTCATTTAGTCCCTACTAATGATCCCCTAATGAACAGCCTCAGTGGAAGATGGGGCATTTTTCACATGAACTGACTTTCTTGCCTGGTTCAGTTATTATAAGGAATGAAAATGCTTGGAAGTGAGAATTTTAGAGGAAAAGGTAACTGTGCAGAGACATTCTGAATAATACCATTACAAACTAGCACTCCCTTTCAGAATTATCTGCATATTCACTCCATCATCATATGTAAAATGGAATCATCTGACTGCCTTCTGAAATGTACAGGGCTAAAAGATTATAAAAAGAGCTGGTACTTGGTTAATTCTATAATCCCGTTCTCAGGGTAGAAGTCAGTAGGGCAAGTGTAAGTTCTGCAAGTAAACGCTCTTCCTTGAGAGGTGTATGAGAGCAATTTAGAGTACCTCATGATGGTACATGCAATTTTAAAGTTAACTTGTTTGTACCGACAGGAGAGAACATCCTAATGGAGGCCCTGAGGGAAAGACTTTGACATTGTGTCTAAATGGCAGTAAAGGTTATCTATAATGTAATTTACTTTAAAGTCCATTTTAAGTATCTGGCATTGCAATTCCAACTATATTTCCATTTGCAGACTTTAACATAGCTAAAGTGCTAGCCTTTCAGAGAACACAGTAGAATGAGGCCTATCTGGAAAATTGGTTTTATTGGGACTTACCTGAAACTTACTAACATCCATGTTTTGGCTTCTATTGACAGATCAGACATTTCATGTAGCCCTTGTAAGCCCCAATAAGACTCAAATTAACATGGTAAATTAAAATGTTTCTAAATACCGTATTTACTAATAGTTGGTAAATCTCTAATTATGGCTATTTGCATCCTATTGGTTAGACTTTTTAATTGAACACAGAGCAATACTGTCATAGCAAAATGTCACATAGAGCTAGGTGTGTTTTATATATAAATTTATGAATAAATGAAATAACATGTAAATTTATTATAGAGTAGCCATTTTATTTTGAATTTCTAAGATCTTAATAGGATCTGTGAGATGAAATTTCTGGTACTTATACAGTATGAAATTTCCACTATTCAGAATTTGTAATAATTTTACCCAGACTATGCAGTTCATAAAATGATAACTTATAAAGTGAAAAGGCAAAAAAGGTATAATATTCTGTAAGATAATAGATAATTTCCCAGAGCTAGCACAAATTTTGACTGCATATCAGGCCTAAATACTACCGGTGATTATTTTTCATTCATTATTTCAAAACCAAATGAATATTATTTAACACTTGACTAATAATGACTATTTGCTATAGGCTCTTGACAGAAAGAAAATGAACTTTTCCTTAAACAAATTAATTTTGATTGCTCTTAGAATTACTAAGATTTCATTTTCTATAAGGGAGGAGTATTACTAATTAGCTGGACCCAAATCCTATGCTTTTATGCAATTCAAAGAATTCGGATTTAGTATTCTTCACGTGACCATAAAATTGTAAAAAAAAAAGTACTAGTGGAATGTAAAACAGCTCTTTCTGATCATATGGAAAAGTGCCTATACTTTCATACATATATAATAGATATGTCCTCATAAAATAAAAATAAGACTTTAATGAATGCACTGAATATTCTGTTGGAATCACATTCTATCAGCTCTATAGAATGCCTTATTATATCTGTATATTGTTTTAAAAAATACATTTTTAGGAAATGCAGTAGGAAAAGATACTTTCTCATACTTTTTTTTCCCTCCAATGTTTTCCTTTTCATTAATTTACTGCTTTACTGCATATGTGATCATGTGCACCAATAGTTCTCAACCTTGGAGAGAAAGTAAAATTACATGAGGGGTTTTTATACTAATACCGGGGCACCTGGGTGGCTCAATGTGTTAAGCATCTACTCTTTTTTTTTTTTAATTTTTTATTTATTTTTAAGACAGATAGAGCATGAATGGGGGTGGGGCAGAGAAAGATGGAGACACAGAATCTGAAGCAGGCTCCAGGCTCCAAGCTGCGAGCACAGAGCCCAACGCAGGGCTCGACGCAGGGCTCGAACCCACAAACCATGAGATCATGACCTGAGCCAAAGCTGGATTATCAACCAACTGAGCCACCCAGGCACCCCACATCTGACTCTTGATTTTGGCTCAGGTCATGACCTTACCGTTTCTAAGTATGAACCCTGTATTGGGCTCTGTGCTGACAGCATGGAGCCTGCATGGGATTCTCTGTCCCTCTGTTTCTGCCCCTCCCGTGCTCGCTCTATCAAAAATAAATAAACTTTTAAAATATGCCAATACCTGGCCTTATCCAGATATTTTGATTAAATTGAGAAGAGACCTGGCCCCAGTGTTCGTATTATTATTTTTTTTAACGTTTTATTTATTTTTGAGACAGAGAGAGACAAAGCATGAACAGGGGAGGGGCAGAGAGAGAGGGAGACACAGAAGCAGAAGCAGGCTCCAGGCTCTGAGCTGTCAGCCCAGAGCCCAACGCGGGGCTCGAACTTATGGACTGCGAGATCATGACCTGAGCCGAAGTCGGACGCTCAACTGACTGAGCCACCCAGGCGCCCGTATTATTTTTTTTTTAAAGAGAAGATGAAACAAAAACAGCACTCTCAGGTTTTATCTTACTGTATACCCAGTTTGAAAAACAAGTATATAGGTTGAGGATAATGAGTATTCTATTTATCATTATAAATGAACTCATAATAAATATACCTTGTGTTATATAGAAGATATTGATCCATCTTCATTAAATAAAAAAGAAA
The DNA here is from genome assembly GCF_018350195.1 of Panthera tigris. Taxonomy (NCBI): domain Eukaryota; kingdom Metazoa; phylum Chordata; class Mammalia; order Carnivora; family Felidae; genus Panthera; species Panthera tigris. The sequence goes on from NC_056661.1 coordinate 135,868,825, forward strand.
AAATCTTTACAAGACATGGAAACAACTCAGTGTCCATGAATGGATAAGCAAATAAAAAAGGTGGTGGGGCACCTGGTGGCTCAGTCGGTTAAGTGTCGGACTTCAGCTCAGGTCATGATCTTGCGGTTCATGGGTTTGAGCCCCATGTCAGGCTCTGTGTTGATATCTCAGAACTTGGAGCCTGCTTCAAATTCTGTGTCTCCCCCTCTTTCTGCCCCTCCCCTGATCATGCTCTGGTTCTCTCTCTCTCAAAAATAAATAAAAATTAATTTTTTTAAAGAAAAAATGTGTGTGCATTGATATATATTTATATATGAATATATATTTATATATATAAATATTCAGTCATAAAGAAGGAGCATGTTTTATTCTGAGTATAGTTGATACACAATGTTATTCAAGTTTCAGGTATACCACATGGTGATTTGACAAGTCTATACCTTATGCTATGCTCACAAGTGTAGCTACCATCTGTCACCATACAACATTATAATATCCTTGCCTATATGCCCTATGCTGTACCTTTTATTAAAAAAAGGAAGGAACTTTTGCAATTTGGGAAACATGGATAAAATTTGAGGGAGTGAAATAAGTAAAATATATGTAGAGAAATACTGTATCATGTCACCTATATGTGGAATCTCAGATGAACTCATAGGAACAGAGAGAAGATTGGTAGAGTAGTAGATTGTGGGATGGAATGGGTGGGTGTAGATGATCAAAGAGTAAAATTTCCAGTTATACGATGAATAAGTTCTGGGGCTGTAATGTACATCGTTGTAACTATAGTTACCAATACTGTATTGTACATTGCAAAGTTGCTACGAGAGAGAGTAGAGCTTAGGTGTTCTCACTGGAAAAAAAAAAAACAAAAAGTAACTAAGGTGATAGATGTATTAACTAACTTTATCATGGTAATTATTTATAATATATACATATATACAGCCATCATGTGATATACCTTCAACTTATACAATGCTGTATGTCAATCATATATCAATGAAGCTGGAAAATAAATAAATATTTTTTAAACAATTGAAGAATTTTTAAGAATTGTTGATAAGATTAAAACTTGATAGGATATAGCTTAGCTTACCTGCTTTTTTCCAACTTGGATATCATAATTTTGACTTCTGTAGTGGTGATTTTATTTTTAAATTTGGTGGCTTTTTTTTAACTTGGGGTTTACTAAATATGAAAAGTGCTTTTACACACTGAGAAATTATAACTGTATTGGACAGTTAAACATGCAAGAATACTGAATTCTATGTAATAGATTTTAATTGCCTTATCCCTGAAGATTTAGCAAATAAGTGAATATAGTTTGGTTACATCACTTACTACAATAATAATAGGAGATCCCATAACCAGAGTGCTCACTGTATACCAAAATCTGTTTTTAATCCAGTAAATAAGTTAGCTTCTTTAACATAAAAGGTAGTCCTCTGATTTGTATTATATTATATTATTCCCTTGTCTCAGAGGAAGAAAATTAAATGCGGAGAGGTTGAGTAACTTTCATGAGGTTGCACAGTTGATACATGGTTGAGCTTGGATTAGAAGTCCACAATCTGGATTCAGGTCCTTGTTTTTATTCTTCATAAATCATACCAAATGTTCAAAGAGGTTAACAATATATGAAAAATTCAAAAAAAGTCTACTTTATTATTAAATTCTTTGCACAAAGTAAATATTCCAGGAATTCTGTCAAATTGACTTTCATTGATAAGCTTAAAGAGGACTATTTTAAGACAGCAAAAGCTTGAGTATAAAGTGAGGTATTAAAGCTGAAACTGATTCAAGAAACTTGGTGATAGGAATACATTAAAACAATGGGTGGCAACTTGAAGTGAGAAGGTCTCAGGTGGGATATCTTTGTTTGCTAAGGTTTGGGTTTGAAGCTGTAAATCTTCTGTTAACAAATATTTATAGAGAAGCTACCTGTTCCAGGCCCCCTGCAGAGCTGTGTATCACAGGCACATCTGTTAATGGAGAAGCACATCCATGCACAGAAACATACACATTCAGGGTTTCACAGAATTGCCTTTTCATTTATCTTTCAAATCCAGAAGGCATCATGTTGAAACTATCTGCTATAGCTCTATGAATATTACAGCACTTTTGGCAATCTAATATGCTCCCCAGAAATTTTACATGTCTTCTAACGATAGTGTTTCCAGGATTGATAGAGAAGAAATATATACATGCCGCTTTGTTTATGTCCTGCATTTTGTCATTTATAGCCCCCCTGTAGTCCTAAAATATAAGTCAGGTAGTTTTAGGTCAAGTAACTCATCTCTTAGAGGATAAAATGGAGGACTAAAAGTATAAAAATGATTTTTTTGGTTCCTACGTCTGTACTTCCAACCCTAATCATTTACCAGACTTCTATGTTACATTGCTCTATGAGAACCTCTGTAGAGCATACCTATTCAACAGTGATAAATGATACAACATCATTACAATGAAAAGTACAATACATATTCATTGTTTCATGCTTAATGCCAAGTGTTGTGTATACAAAGATGGAGGAAACAGAGTTAGTCCCCACTGTCAGGGAGCTTGCAGTTGGAACACTAAAGAACCACACAACAGCAAAATTCAGATCAGGAAGTCTGTTACTCAATTTCTATGAACAGAAATAATCTTTATTATGATTTGTAGCTCTTCATGTGAACCTCTGTTAAAACATTTAATTATCTGACTTGCTGTTGATGTATTTATATGTCAGTTGGCCTTCACAGAATGTGTGCACTGTGGAATGGCAACACGTGCATATGCAAAGCATTGATAAATGTTATTTGAAATTAAATAAAATTAATATATTTCATTGTATAAGACAAACTACATTTTATTTCTAAATCACTAGGACTAATGAGTTTGGCCTCAGGAATATTCTAAACTCTAATAAAAGCAGCCTCATTCATATTCAAAGTAATAGATTTGTACTTCTGTGTTGTTCGCTATATTACAATTTTGTATTTTTGATGAATACTAAGGGACAGAACTAACAACCTTAATAATACCCTTATCTTATATTAGCTTATTATAAACATGTAGGCTACTGTTGAGTTCTGGTAGCATTAGTTGTCAGGAAAATTGTCCCTAAAAACTTGAAGAAAGTTCTCTGTGAGTGACTTATATTTAAGGATCAGGCTCATTTATAGTAGTAAATTTAACTCACTAGGCAGTGACTATCAAACAATATATTTTTACTGTTGGGGAATCTAATAATAGAATCACAGCCCTTCCCAGAGAGAGTATATACATATTCTTTAATAATTCAGTTCTGTCCTATAAAGTTGTCTGAGTCATATATCTATTTACATATAAAGGAGGTAAACAGAATTGATTCTACAAGAATTAGCAAATCATCACTTTCAGTTTCTACAGAAGGTTGAGGAGGCCAGGGGAATGTTCTTTGGAGAGAATTGTTAACACACTAGATTCTTCTCTTCAAACAGGCAAGAAAATGATGGTTCCTCCCATCTCCTCAAATCAGAAAGGTGCCTGAAATGAAATACTCAATAAAGATCGATATATGTACCCTGGAGTTTGAGGAACAAAGGGTTTCATGTTTGACTTAACATGGTTGAAAAGCCATAAGCTGTGGGTGGGCCTGCCTCTGCCTGCAGTTGGGCAAAAGGAAGTGCTTACAATTGCCTTTTCATTGGGCAAAGTAGGAGTCTCTAGGGGCTAGTTTCTGTTGAGAGGAGACAGACATGAATGGCTTATCTCAAAAGGATCTCATCCAGGATGACAGACAAAAATTTCCTAATGGAATGGTGGAAGACTGGAAGCCAAGAGGATACAAAAATAATTGTAAATGACTAGAGTAGAAGGCAGAGAGGCATTATCTGCTCCAAAGCAAATAAATACATTCAGAAATTTTCAGCTGGGATGGCAGAGGCATCTTCAGAAATCACCCACCAACAGGGGCACAGTCATCAGATAGGAACACAACACTTTGCCTCACATTATTTTCCCAGCCTCACCTATCTCTCATCTAGACACTGGAAGAGTCAGAAACAGCAGTAAGTGAGAGAGATTAAGTACAGTGAGAACAGGGAAGAGACCAGCCAACTCTCTTGCTACAGTTTCCCCAGCAAGTAAGTGTCCTGGCTGTGTAGAGAGGAAAGATTTAAATTGGAAAAGAACTGGAAATTTTGATATTATTCTAAATTCTGTTAATTATTCAAATATGTTTTTATATGACTTTTAAAGACTGGGAAGAGAAACACTCTTAAAAGAGAAACACTCTTTTAATGCAGGGGCAGAAATGGAGGAATCCAGAGAGTACCGAATGGGGAGCAGTAGGGAAGATTAAAAGACACTCCTTGTCCAATTTCTGAGCTAAAGCTGCTGCACAACTGAGAATGTCAAGGCCATCACCTTTTCAGAAGTTCCACTTCACAGCAATAGGTGGAGTTTGAGCATTTATAATTATATAGTTCTCAAACATATTAGGTCTTTAAAATCAAAATAGAGAATAGAGTTGAACATTTGACATATTTGGCTAAACTACATGCTATTACAACTATGTAGGCAGGAAAGGCCATAGATTTAACTCTGATTATCCTAGATTCTGAAATTTGTTAATCATATAGCTAGTTTAAAATTATTGGATGTGTTTACTTACTGTATTTGAAAATATAGAATTTGACAAATCAAAATATTTATTGCTTCCTATATATAATTGTAATGTACACAGTAAAATTATGCCCTGTAATATATAATAACATGGACAAATTATAAAATATACACAGTATATTGGTTAGCAGAAAATCTGGAATCTAGTTGTTTTAGGGTTCAGTGAAGAGACAACAACTTCACAGTAATTGGCATAAAAAATATAGTATGGAGGGGCTCCTGGGTGGCTCAGTAAGTTAAGCATCTGACTCTTGGTTTTGGCTCAGGTCAGGGTCTCACAGTTTGTGAGTTCTAGCCCTGAGTTGGGCTCTGTGCTGAGTGTGTGGAGCCTGCTTGGAATTCTCTCTCTCCCTCTCTGCCACTCCCCTGTTCTCTCTCTCTCTCTCTCTCAAAATAAATAAATAAACTTTAAAATACACACACACACACATATATATAATATACATATACATTATGGAGCATTAAGTAGCAAGAAGAGATCAACTATAAAAAACTGTAAAGAATACAGATAAAAGCAGCAGCCATCATCTTTAGGACTAAGGCATAGCCCCTAAGGAAGGTACAGATTTGGAAGATACCCTCCTAGCTGCTAATCAAGGCCTGATTGCAGTAGGTACAGCTCTGGCCCTGGATGACAGAGAAGTTTGCTGAAAATCCACAGGCCAAAGCTGGCAATCAGGAGTGTCCTTTGAGGCAGATTACAGACTGATCAGGAGGCTGCTCATAAGGGTGGTGCTGCTGGAATCTGGGGAGTGAGCCCCACTGGTTGCCTCCTATGCAGCTGATACATGGTAGGAGGAGAAGGAAGAAAACGGGCACTCCAGAATCAAATCCCTGTCTCCTCCAATGTCCCTCTGGCGCCATCTAGTGACAAAGCTGAACTAGTATGTCACTACTTAGAGTTCAGAGGCAATAAAAAGGATTTGGAGCTGAGAAGCAATAAAGTGATAACTGGGGTGCCAACTTTATTATGGAAAATGTATAAAATGTGGAAGGATTACAGATGGACGGACCTATAGATAAGTAGAGATATAAAATATTTTCACATATAGGAAACCAAAATATGGCATAATGTTATAAATGATATATATTTTTAGTACAGACAATAGGATGGTATGTGTTACTTTTTTTTTTTTCATTTTGAAAATTTAAAAAGAAGTGAGAGCATGAGCAGGACTACCACATCAGTTAGGTTTTCTATGAAATAAAATTTAATAAGGTGAACATCATTAGCAAAAAGTAGAATAGATGACTGGGAAAGTAAAATTATTTCAGACTGTGTCAGGAATCTCCAAATCTGACCCACTAAATTAATGAAAATTACTATAGCCGACCCATTATTTTCTCCACCAAAATTGCTTTCTCAAAGACCGTGTCTGAAAACTTAGATCCAGTATGATTAATTTTCTGAAAGTGTATCTTGTTCATTTTATTTTTTTAAATATTTATTTATTTTGAGAAACAGAGGAAGAACATGGGGGGAAGGGGCAGATAAACGGAGAGAGAATCTCAAGCAGGCTTTGCACTGTCAGTGCAGAGCCCGACTTGGGCTCTATTCCATAAACCGTGAGATCGTGACCTGAGCTGACGTCGAGAGTTGGTTGCTCATCCGACTGAGCCACCCAAGTACCCCTGAAAGTATATCTCTTTTAAGCAGATGCTGTTACACTCTAAGAGTTGCTTAGACTGTGAGGATCTTTGCATATTTTTCTGTGCAGCCATACCCTATTAATGCAGAAGTCCTCAAAGTGTGGTCCTAGGACCAGCAACATCAGCATCATCTTGGAACTTTCTAGAAAGTAAGTCCTCAGTTCTAACCCAGACCTCCAGAATGAGAAATACTGTTCATTGGGCCCAGCAGCCTCTGACTCCAGATTATCTCTGAGGTGATTCTGATGCATGCTAATGTTTGAGGATCACCGAAAGGTTTTGCTAACATAATTTTTTTTCACATTGTCCAGATCTAGAGAACATTTAATGAACATCCCTTCTTAAAGGTCTATTTGAGTATGTTTTATTATGAGGTCTAGTTCTTCTGGTAGAGCTTCCCATTCATTGCTATCATGTTCATTGAGCACATTGTGGATATTGCTATCTGGAATTATTATGTATGGCAAAAACAACAAATGCTTTAGCCTCCCTCTTTCAAAAAGAATGGTACAGTTTAAATATTTGGCGTACCGGGTATTTAAGCTTTTGCCACATGGAGCATTGAAGCAAATATCAGGATCAACCAGCTAATCTAATACAGTGATGTATTAAAATTGGGCATTCCTGCGAGTTCAATTTTTTTTGTGCAAAAAATATCACTTTCAGAGATTTCTTTATATCCTGGAAGTATCATCCTACTGAATAGCATTTATTTTTAGTTGATAGTCAAATAGATATAAAATTCTGTAGGATAATAACATCAAATGATTTAAAGTAAGTATTCTTGAAATGGATTCTCTCTTCTAGACCGCTTTTTTCCCCCTCTAACATTGACTTTTAATTTAAAATATTTTATACCATTTACTAAGAAACTGCAGGTTTCGGGTAATGTTGCTGTTTATTGATGTATACATCTCAAGCGTTGTATTCAGAGCAGATCTAATGTCATACTAACATGTTAAACAATCTTCATATCTATATATGATTATAGGTAAAGTACTACTCTCTGAAGGTTTACTTCATCCTCCATGTTTATGATTTTGGACAGGAAAACTGACCAAGTTGACCACCAAATCTGAGATGATATATATTTTTGGATGCTATGATTTCTATCCAGTATTACCTGCCCAGATTCTGCACTCTGGCAATGTGTACACATACTCAGGAGACTGTTTGTACTCTGTCTAGCACTAGCTTCTCAGAGTAAAGGTTCAAGTCTTTGACTTACATTATTGGAAACTAAATCTTTCACTTTATTTATTTATTTATTTATTTACTTACTTACTTACAATAAAAGGAAACATATGTTTTCATAATAGTTGGTTGACAGTGAGACTGTTGGCCTGCATTATCAATTCTAAGGTGCTGGATTCTTAACAGATTCTCAATAAAAAGACACCTCCCTTCTCTTGTCTATTGGATACGAAGGAAGAGAATTGCATTTTAGATTTTCATTCCATTTGTGTAGTAGCTTCTTGATTCAGCCACTGAGGCCACAAAGTTATGTTTCCATGGTGAGAATTCCTCTCTTGGCATCTTTCAAGCATTTATAAGAATATTATTCTTCCTATGACACAGGTTTTGAAGAATTTATTAGGAACCTATTGAGTGTTTCTAACTTACCTGTAGACAGATGAAGATAGCACACACTGAAGAAGAATCTGAATGTTAGCTGAATCCCCTTCTATTGTTCTTAGTGCAAGGGCTTGATCGTCTTTCCCTCCAACCAGTTTTCATTTACTGTCTGGATTCTAGAACCATATATTCCTCCAGAAGCATACATTTCTGCTTTTCTTGCAAAATGTGTTTATCTTCACATATATTACTATAATGCCACAACTATAAAAGTTCTTTATGAATTAAATTCTGTACCAAACTGCCTTTAAAAAATAATTCATTACATTTTATTGATAATTTCATGTATTATTTGTTTTTCTCCAGCTTAATGAAGTACGATTGACCAATAAAAAAGTGTATTTATTTAAATTGTTTAAAGCAATTGTTAAGGAGTACAATATGACTATTTAATATTTATATATATTGTGAAGTAATTACATCAATTCAGTTAATGTAGCCATCACTCCACTTAGTTATCTTTTTGTTGTTGTCGAGAATGCTTTATATCTATTATCTTAGCAAATTACAAGTATACAATACAATATTATTAACTATAATTAGCTTGTTGTATATTAGATCCTCAAAATTTATAACTGAAAGTTTGTATGTACCTCTTAACCAACGTCTCTCCATTTTCCCCACTTCTCAGCCCCTGGCAGCCATCATTTGAATATCTATTTCTAGAAGTTTGATTTTTTCAGATACCACAAACAAGTATAATTCTATATAGTATTTGTCTTACTGTGTCTGGCTTATTTTATGTATGTCTGGCATAATGTCCTCCATTATGCCATATGTTGTCACAAATGGCAGGATTTTCTTTTTTCTTTATGGCTGAATAATACTCTACTGTGTGTATGTTTATATCTATATTTGCCATTTTCTTCTCGTGTATTCTCTTGATATCTTCTCATGCTGCAGTGTTTTCAAGATCATAGATGATTGTGGTAAATTGAATTTGGGATTGAGGAACATAATATTACTTCAACTAACTGATTGCAGTAACATTTTTGTGCTTGTACTAGTTCCAGAGAGTGCCAAAATAAAAATAAGAGAGCTTTGCTTGATATAAATATTTTATTGAGTAGGAAATAAATGGTTCAAGAATAGGGATACTTCAACCTGAAACTATTACGACTCTCAGAGACATAATGTTTTAGGATCACTTATAAACTGGAAATGAGGAAATTCTTTAACCTTTATAGTGATTGGTTTTAACTATGGTAGTTTCCAATAGCAAGAGTTTGGTTGAAAGTGATTATCTTCTATCACGATAGGAAGATGAGTTAAGTTTTTGTTGTTGTTGTTGTTTTGTTTTTTTTATGATTATCAGAGGTATTTACAAGAATTAATCCAACTTATCCTTCATTTTGTGTTCATAACATAAACTACTAAGTTTTGCTTATGTGGCTTAAGTGGTTTTGACTGCCCAAGGCATCTTGAAGTCTGGTCTCCATTTTATTTTATTTTAACAAGAGATTCTTCTGATGTCTTTAAAGTTATAGATAACGTAAACCTTGGTACCTTAAGATTTCCTGAACTAAGTGAACATGTAGATCTCCATCTACAGCATTTACACTTTCTTATTAGGATCCCAATTTCTAAAAGGCATAAACAGTAGGCTCTGAGATGCCAGGGAGGATCACAAAAGAATAGTCTTCTCAATCTTTATCCCATTATCACCTGTTTAAGGAAATCAATTAAACAATTATTTCAACAAATACCCTAATCAAGGATTTATTTCTATGACTGTCTTTGTTTTTGCATATATAACATATATACCATGTGCCAAGAGCTATGTTCAATGTTTTAGAAGTGTTATATTGTTTAATAACAATCCAATTAAAAATGTTTATTTATTTGACAGAGGGAGAAAGAGGAGAAACAAGAGAAGAGGCAGAGAGAAAGGAGAGAGAGAATCTCAAGCAGGCTCTGCTCTGCCAGTACAGAGACTGAGGCAGGGCTCAGTCTCACAACCATGAGATCATGACCTGAGCCAAAATCCAGAGTTGGACGCTTAACTGACTGAGCCACCTAGGCACCCCAATAATAATCCAATTATTAAATATTTTATCAGAATACTGATGAATGGAAACATTAAGTAATTTGCCCTTGGCCACATAAATAGCAAGGGAAAGAGATAGGATTTGAACCTCAACCATAAGTATTTTAGAGCTCATACTAAATTTTTAACAGCTTTATTAGGGATAATTAACATACAAACAAACAGACAAAAAATGCACATACATGTTTAATGTATACAAGTTGATGAGTTTGGACATATGTATACACCTGTGATGTTATTATCACAGTCAAGATAATAAAACATATCTATCATCTCCAAAAGTTTCTTTGTGCTCCCCTTTTGTGGTACGAATGCTTAACATGAGATATATTCTCTTAACAAAATTTTAAGTGCACAACATTTTGTTAACTATAGGCACTATGTTACATAGCAGGTCTCCACAACTCATTCATCGTTCATAATTGAAACTCAATACCTATTGAAAAACAGCGACCGTTTTCTCATCCACCCCTGCAGCTCTGGCAACCACCATTCCGTTCTCTGCTTATATAAGTTTGACGAATTTAAACGCCTCGTATAGGTGAAATCATATAATATGTGTCCTCTGAAACTGACTTATTTCACTTAACATAACGTGCTTCAGATTCATCCATGTGGTCACTAATGATTGGGCTTCCTTGTTTTTTAAAGCTGGATAATATTCCACTGACCATACTGCCTTTTTGAGAATGAAATGCTGAAGAGTTAAGTTCTTCATCATCTCTGGAAGAACTGGAATCAACAGACAGTTATAGTTGTCATGGAAATTACTACCATGAAATTCTTTCACTGAAAAGCCAAAGTTGTGTGGGATGTCAGCATGTCTGATGTCGACATTTATGATTATTTTTTTCTTTCTTTTTTTCTTTTTTGCTATCCTGGTCTTCAGCTTTCATTCTAATTGTGACTTCTTTCTCCTTCTGTGTGGCCTTATTTGTGAGAATTTCCCTGTGTGTGGTGAAATTTTCTGTTGATATTTCTCAAACTTCATGCCTGTTTCTCCCACAGTATATATATTTTTTAATTTATATTTTAGTTACCATACAGTGAAATATTGGTTTCAAGAATAGAATTCAGTGATTCTTCACTTACATACAACACCCAGTGCTCATCACAAGTGCCCTCCTTAACACCCATCACCCATCTAGACCATCCCCCGCTCACCTTCTTCCATCAACCCTCAGTTTGTTCTCTATCATTAAGAGCCTCTTATGGTTTGTTTCCTTCTCTTCTCTTCCCCCTGCCCCTTTACATGTGTTCATCTGTTTTTTTCTTAAGTTCCACATATGAGTGAAATCATATGGTATTTGTTTTTCTCTGGTTGACTCATTTAGCTTAGCATAATACATTTTAGTTCCATCCACATCGTTGTAAATGGTAAGATTTCATTCATTTTGATTGCTGGGTAATATTCCATCGTATTTATATACCACATCTTTTTTTACCTATTCATCAGTCGATGGACATTTGGGTTCTCTCCATAGTTTGGCTATTATTGATAATGCTGCTATAAACATCAGGGTGAATGTACCCCTTCAAATCAGTACTTTTGTATCCTTTGGGTAAATACCTAACAGTGCAATTGCTGGATCATAAGGTAGTTCTATTTTTGGTTTTGTGAGGAGCCTCCATACTATTATCCAGAGTGGCTGAACCAGTTTGCTTTCCCACCAGCAGTGCAAGAGGGTTCCCCTTTCTCTGCATCCTTGTCAACACCTGTTGTGGGGCGCCTGGGTGGCTCAGTCGGTTGAGCGTCCGACTCAGCTCAGGTCACGATCTCACGGTTCGTGAGTTCGAGCCCCGCGTCAGGCTCTGGGCTGATGGCTCAGAGCCTGGAGCCTGCTTTGGATTCTGTGTCTCCCTCTCTCTCTGCCCCTCCCCCATTCATGCTCTGTCTCTCTCAGTCTCAAAAATAAATAAACATTAAAAAAAAATTTAAAACAAAAAAAAAAACAAAAAAAAAACACCTGTTGTTTTTTGAGTTGGTAATTTTAGCCATCTGACAAGTGTGAAGTGGTATCTCATCATGGTTTTGATTTGTATTTCCCTGATGATAAGTAATGTTGAGCATATTTTCATGTGTCTGTTAGCCATCTGGATGTCTTCCTTGGTAAAGTGTCTTTTCATGTCTTCTTCCCATTTCTTAACTGAATTGGTTGTTTTTTGGGTGTTGAATTTGATAAGTTTTTTATAGATTTTGGGTACTAACCCTTTATTAGATATGTCATTTACAAATATCTTCTCCCATTCCGTAGGCCACCTTTTAATTTTGTTGATTATTTCCTTTGCTGTGCAGAAGCTTTTTATCTGGATGAAGTCTCAATAGTTTATGTTTGCCTTTGTTTCTCTTGCCTTTGGTGACATGTCTAGTAAGAAGTTGCTGCGGCCAAGGTCAGAGAGGTTGCTGCCTGTGTTCTTCTCTAGCATTTTGATGGTTTCCGGTCTCACATTTAGACTTTTTATCCATTTTGAATTTATTTTTGGGTTTGATGTAAGAAAGTGGTCCAGTTTCATTCTTCTGCATGTTTCTATCAGTTTTCCCAACACCATTTTCTGAAGAGACTGTCTTTTTTCCATTGGATATTTTTTCCTGTTTGGTCAAAGATTAGTTGACTATATTGTTGTGGGTCCATTTCTGTTTCTATTCTGTTCCATTGATCGATGTGTCTGGTTGTTATTGTTGTTGTTTGCCAGTACCATACTGTCTTAATGACTACAGCTTTGTAATATAACTTAAAATCCAGAGTCTTGATGCCTCCAGTTTTGTTTTTCTTTTTTAGGATTGCTTTGGCTTTTTGGGGTCTTTTGTGGTTCCATACAAATTTTAGAATTGTTTGTTTTAGCTCTGTGAAGAATGGTGGTGGTATTTTGATGGGGATTGCATTAAATGTATACATTGCTTTGGGTAGTCTAGGCATTTTAATAACGTTTGTTCTTCCAGTTCATGAGCGTGGAATGCATTTCCATTTCTTTGTATCCTCTACAACTTCTTTGTAAATCTTCTATAGTTTTCAGAGTAAAGATCTTTTACCTCTTTAGTTAGGTTTATTCCTAAGTATCTTATTGTTTTTGGTGCAATTAAAAATGGGATCATTTCCTTGATTTCTTTTTCTGCTGCTTTCTTATTGTTGTATAGAAACACAAAAGATTTCTGCATATTGATTTTATATCCTGCAACTTTGCTGAATTCATGTATTATTTCTAGAAAATTTTTGTGGAGTTTTTCAGGTTTTCTACATAGAGTATTATGTCATCCGAAAATAGTGAAAATTTGGCTTTTTCCTTGCCCTTTAGTTCTTCTTTGTTGTCTAATTGCTGAGGCCAAGACTTCCAGTACTATGTTAAATAGTAATGGTGACAGTTGGCGTCGGTGTCTTATTCCTGACTGTAGGGGAAAGGCTCTCAGTTTTTCCCCATTGAAGATGTTATTAGCTGTGGGTCTTTCATATATGGTCTTTATTATGTTGAGGTATGTTCCATATACCCTTACTTTGCTGAAGGTTTTTATCAAACATGGATGCTATATAATGTCAAATGCTTTTGCTTCATCTATTGACAGGATCATACAGTTTTTATCTTTTCTTTAATTAATGTGGTGTATCATATTGATTGATTTGTGAATATTGAACCAGCCCTACAGCCGAGGAATAAATCCCACTTGATCATTGTGAATAGTTCTTTTAATGTACTGTTGAATTCGACTTGCTAGTATCTTGTTGAGAATTTTTGCCTCTAGATTCATCAGGGATATTGGCCCCTAATTCTCTTTTTCCGTGTGGTCTTTGTCTGGTTTTGGAATTAAGGTACCGCTGGCTTCCTAGAATAAGTTTGGAAACTTTCCTTCTATTTCTACTTTTTGGAACAGCTTGAGAAGAATAGGGATTAGCTCTTCTTTAAATGTCTGGTAGAATTCGCCTGGGAAGCCATCTGGCCCAGGACTCTTGTTTGTTAGGAGATTTTTGATGACTGATTAAATTTCTTTAGTGGTTATGGGTCTGTTCAACTTTTCTGTTTCTTCCTGTTTTCAGTTGCGGTAGTTTGTGAGTGTCTAAGAATTTGTCCATTTCTTCCAGATTGCCCAGTTTGTTGCGTATAATTTTACATAGTATTCTCATATAATTGTTTACATTTCTGTGGTGTTGTTTGTGATTTTTCCTCTTTCATTTGTGATTTTATCTTTGGGTCCATTCTCTTTTCTTTTTGATAAGTCTGACTAGGACCCTATAGTACATTTTTGAGGAAAAATATATTTTATCTGCAAGTTGTTATATTTAAAACTGGGATTTTAAATGTGGATATCAATAGCTATTTATATATCAAGTCTGAGTTTTGATAGATGAAAAGAGGGATACAAGCATATAGACTCACTTGTAAGTGATGTTATTATTTATAACTTCTGCTTTAAAAAGTGTTTTCATTATTAAAAGCGAAGGGCTGATTGATTTAGTACTCATACACTGATATTCCATACATCTGTACAAAATGATGGAGAATTTCTTTATATATTAAAATTTCTAATATTTTTGCACAAATTTATCTGTAAGATGATACTATATGTGTATTATTATGTGTCCTATAAAGGGTATAAAATCTCCATGATTGTCCACAAAACTAAACAACCATAGTTACTTATTGGAAGAAGAACAACATTGATGAGGAACACAGACTGCAGAAAGACTTTACCATATAATTTAAAAATGTTTTGTGTTGATTGACCCAATAATTTCTTTAGAAATGTAAAATAAAATTTAAAAATATGTATGGAAGAACAGGGATTTTGTTGTTGTTGTTGTTGTTTTGTTTGTTTTTGTTTTTTTTAGAGAAAGGGAGAGAGAGGGTGTGAGTGGAGGGAGAGAGGGGCAGAGAGAGAGAGAGAGAGAGAGAGACTTAAGCAGGCTCCATGCTCAGCGTGGAGCCCAATGTGGGTCTTGATCCCATGACTATGGCAAGATGACCTGAGCTGAAATCAAGAGTCAGATGCTCAACCAACTGAGCCACCCAGGGTCCCTGGAAGAACAGTTCTAAGGAAGCAAGATCAGCTCAATAAAAACAATGCATAGAGAAGGGTTTGCTTTTTCAGATATGGATTACTGTGGGAAAATTTTTCCAAAATGAGCACACCTCTATTATTCCCACACTTATCATGCTATAGAACATTGTCACCATCAAAAAAAAAAAAAAAAAAAAAAAAAGGAAGTCTCTATTCCTCCTATCCATTACTTATCAGAAGGTAATCGTTATTCTGACTTCTATCAATAAAGATTAGTTTTGCTTGTTTGTGAACTTTTTATGAATCAATTAATATAATTTGCCCTATTTTGTATCTTGTTTCTTTAACTTAAAGTTATGTCTATATGTAGAGGTAATTTGGTCTTTCTCAGGGTTATAGAGAATTCAGTTGTATGGCTGTAGGCCACTTTATCCATTCTACTGCTGACAGATGTTTCTGGCTTTTGCAAATAATGCTGCTAAATATTTTTATACATATTTCAGTGTATTTCTAATGGACTAGCAGAACAATTGCTTGTTTATGGGATTTGCATGTGCCAAGCTCTAGTAAATACTGCTAATGTTTTGTAACTGGTTATACTATACAATTTACATTTTGCCAACCCCTGCCATTTCATCACAGTTTACATTTCCCTGGTTATCTTGTTAATTAGTTAATTTTCTAACTTTATGAATCACTGTCTTAGATGTATCTTTCTGCAAAGCGATGTGAATTTTTCTCTTTAAAGATATTTCTGATGAATGGATAAAGAAACTGTGGTTCATATATACAATGGAATACTACTTGGCAATGATAAGGAATGAAATATATGGCCTTTTGTAGCAACATGGATGGAATTGGAGAGTGTTATGCTAAGTGAAATAAGTCATACAGAGAAAGACAGATACCATATGTTTTCACTCTTATGTGGATCCTGAGAAACTTAACAGAAGACCATGGGGTAGGAGAAGGGGGAAAAAAAGAGAGAGGCAGGGAGCCAAACCATAAGAGACTCTTAAAAACTGAGAATAAACTGACGGTTGATGGGGGGTGGGAGGGAGGGGAAAGTGGGTGATACTTATTGAGGAGGGCACCTGTTGAGATGAGCACTGGATGTTGTATGGAAACCAATTTGACAATTTCATATTTAAAAAAAAAGGTATTTCTGTTATTCTGTGTTATTATGTTCTGTGTTTACTGTTGTCATAAGTTTTTAAGAAGCTCTTATTAATAAAATATATGGGCTTAATATATTAATAAAATATATATCATATAATAAAATATAAAAGTTTGGGCTTAGGTTTTATTCTTTCATGTTACCTTGTGGGTTTTAAATATTTATACTTTTTATGTTTTTTGCCATGTGTTTTCTTTTGTTTCTACTTTATTTTGATATATATTTGTATTAAACATCTTAAGTTTTATAGTGATATGTAGTAAATTTATCTTATTTTTAGGTTGTATTGAATAATTTCATATTATGAATAATGAGAGAACTAATATATTTTATTTTTCTTTCCTCTTCCTTTCCTGTACAGTTGTTTCCATTAATAATACTGTTAGCAAGTAGCTTATCTTTGTGATGTGCATATGCGTACAGTCCCACTACTTATATCTTTTGAATGTTATTTTGTTGTATTTTGAAGTTATTATAAATGAGGAAGTCCATCTTCTTGCCTTCTTTCCATATACTCTCCTCTTCTCTAAGCAATTATTGGTATCTATAATCTCTATGTTGTTGGGACACATCAATTTTTTAAAATTCCCACATTTGTTTTAGTCTGAGTTTTAATGTCAGATATATTTAGTGCTCGTTGCTAATTCTTTTGTTGTATTGTTAACTGGTTGCCTCGTGAAGTGCTATGGGAACGTTTTCTGAGTTTTTTCAGATTCGAAAGTATGGCATAAAGTTTTCATGCAGAAGGGAAAGTTTGGCTAGATAGAAAGGTCCTTTAATCCTTCAGTATTTTGTACCTGTTGCTCTACTGTGTTCTAATACTGAATATGGAAATTTAGCCATCCTAATTTTTTTCTTTAATAAATTTTTTGAATTTTGTCTTGACCAGGGAAAGGACTTTTTTTTTTTTCTTTTTCATTGAAGTCCATTAAGTTTACTAAATAATTTCTCAATGTATGTCATTCTGGATCAATTTCCCCTGGTCCATAGTAATATGTAGATTCGATCTTTGTTTATTTCTTTTATTATGTGTGTGTCTTTTCTCTGTGCTCTCACTTTAGTTCCTTTTTTGAAGCCTTCATTTATGTGTACTATCTTAGATTGGCTAAAACTATTCTGAAGAGATTAGTATGTAAAATGGCTGCTGGAGTGGGCTCTTGGGATAAATACCTGTGAGGATTAAGGGAAAGAAGCATGATGAGCAAGTGGAAAAAGTTTAACCTCCGTTTGCAGAGAGGTCTTAGCTAACTCATTGAGGCTGGAGCTAAATGTACTTTGGCATCTCTTCAGAATTGGGGTAACAAAACCTGGGCATTTATTCCTCCTCTGTGCCAAATCACTGGATATGGGCTACCCATGGAAGGAGGTAAAACTTAAGGTGAAGAAGTTTTATTCAGCTCTTGCAATCTCCAAGGAGATCTAAGAGTATGAGGGCATCTTTCAGCAGAGTTCCCAACAGTTAGGGGAACAAGCCATTCATTTCTGAAGGGGGACTCGGGTGGCATATTGCAATATCAACCACAGACTATTTCTTGAAGTGCTTGGATTCATTTCTCAAATATGACCTGGAATAAGATCTTCTATGATCCCTGGGAAAGTTGGTAGGATAAAGTATAGCTCTTAGTGTTGCAGTTGATCTTGAGGCTACACTTGCTACTCTTCTACTCTATCTTCTAGTTTTCCCTCACCCTTGCCATCAGTTCTGATTTCAGTGGCTTATTTGGTGGTGCTACCCATACTTTTAAAGCCTTTTACAGACCAAGATTGCTGCGCTCAAACATTTTACCAGCAAAATTACACCCATGTGACAACTAAGGCCCCTTGGTCTCTGTTGTGTATAAAAACTCTTGCCCCTCTTGATAATTAGAGATAGTTATCCCTGCAAGATGGTTATTAAGACTCTTCTTGTCTATTCATCCCTTGGAACGAAGTCTCAAGTACTCATGTGACAGCCATAGCTCACAGCTGAATGCTATTTCCTCTGATGAGAATATGTCTCTTTTGGAGACAACAACTTCTTAGCACATATGACCTAGAGTTGTAGCTTCAGGGACGACAAATTTCCTAGTTGTGTTTGTGAGAAGGATGGTAAGCCATTTGTGTTTCCATACTTTTGTTACCAGACATGTGTAGTAGTCTACATATATAGACTTTTGTTACCAAATAAAACCATATATAGACTACATATATATACTTTTGTTTCTATCTCTGGAAGATGGCACTCTATTCATGTAAGATATATCTCCATGCTGTCACTACAGCTATCCATTCAACAGTCTATATCGTTGCTTTACCTGACTGGCAGCTTCTGGATTGTATGATATGTGATATGACAAGTGAATCTCATAGATATGGAAACCCTCCTACTCTTCTTTTGTTGTCAAGTAAATATATTGATTTAAAGTGATACCATGAGGAATCCTGTATCCAAGGACTAAACTTTCTGTAGGTCCTCTGATAATAGTGCCCTATAACCTGAAAGGAAAACTTGTATCTAGAAAATGTGTATTTTTCTGAAAAAGTGATTTGCTTTACTTTCCAGGGTGGAAGGGCTCCAGTATAGTCAACGTTCTACCAGTTGTTGTGACAGGTGCTCAAGGAGTGCAGTTCTGGGAATCAGCATTGATTGCTGTTGCTGGCAAGTTGGGCACATTGTAATAGCACTTTGGAAGTGTGGTAAGTTGAACAATGTATAATCTCCCATCCCTCACTTCGTGACTACTTCATTCATGTAACTAATATATTAGTATTGAGATGGTTGAGATCATTTGGTTGAGAAATTTTGTCTTTCTGGTTGCTTTGTATCTTTTCTGTGGTTGATATATACTCTGGTGGGTGTTAACATGCAATCTGAAGACTCCACACTATGTTGCACTACTCTATGCCCATCACATACCTCAATTCCAATTCTTTTTGCCTTAGATCTTTCATTTCTCCTCCTTTAAGGACTTTGCCTAGTTTGCTATGAATTCACCAATGTTCATAAGTAAATATTTAATGGAAGCCTCAGCCACTCATTTTATTCAAAGTAGATAATCTGGTATACTGCACAAATCTCTGCCTACAGGGAAGATTTTCTGTACCACTGCCTTTAAAGGCCATTCCCGAATGGGGCTTTAGTTAGCTTTACTGTGGTGGCTTATTCATGAACCAAGTTAGAATTTGTTTTTCTGTTACCTGGTGGTAGGGGGTGTCCTTAGGGACTATCACTGCACTGAGGAGGGCCTCTTTTGCAGTATTCGTGAGTGTCCTAGGTATCTGGACTGCCTGCTCATACAGTTTGCTTGTGTTCTTCAATCCTGTTAATGTTTGATTCTACATTTGCATTCCCATATTAAGATGGAATATTGTCAGGCCTGCCCAACTGTATGACTCAGTGAGTCTGAGGAAATCCAGTTTACGATGAATAGTACTTTCCCTGGTATCCTTTGTGGTGCCTGTCAAGAGTTCTGTCTCTGCCAGTATCCAGTAACATGCCAAGAACTATTTTTCAATAAGCACATAATTCGCCATTGCAGATGGCATGGCCTTCTCTAGACATCCAGTGGTCTGCATTATAATTCCACTTACTATTTCCCCCAGCCAGCCCATCCCTTTCCAGGAGTTTAAAATCCCAGTTTACATTAATAAGTGTTTGAAAAACCATTCCACTGTCTTCTGCCAGAGGCTATCTGTGGTCCATCTACCACAGAAAATGAAATCATCATTGCCAGCTGCAGTGAAGATGATTCAAGCACAAAATCCAATATTATCATTTTCATTCTTGAACCACTCCACTTCTGGTAACAACTGCCAAAATTTCAGTATCCTAGGAGTATATAGTGATTAATGTGAAAGATTTTTATTAGGGCATACACACTATTGACACCTACGGAAGGCAGATGGAGGAAGAGGTTTGGGCGCGTGGAGAAATGTCACTAAGCAGTCCCAATGGAGGAATTCTTATGAGGAGTACTGTACCTAGGAGGGCCTTTCAGTGTTATCCTGAATTGGGGCAAATGGGCTGTGCCTTTCTATTCCTACCTTGATACATTTTAGATATAGGCTTTTCTGGAAAACAGTTATTTTTCGAGTGAGGCAATCTCTAGAGGGACTGACAGATGAGGGTTATCTTCTGGCAGCAATCCCAGTAGCTGGGGCTTATAATATGTCTTTCATTCATAAAGGGAGATATGGAAAGCTAATTACAATGTGTTCATTTCAATTTCATTGGATTTCTTTTGTCTATAATTACACACACATAAATATGGCAACATTTTTCTGGTAGTTTTCTTTGCTGGTAATTCATTTTGTTAACATCTTCATCTTTTTCTTTGTATGTTTTTACAGATATCGTGCCAGTTTTTTACTTCTTTATTTCTCATTTTATGAGTTTGTTTTTCCTAGTCCAGATGTTAATTAGGTCTCCCTTGCTGTTGGGGATTGATAATTTTAACATTTCTGGATAGCTCACTTTCACAACGCAAAATCCTCTTCTCTTTTTTGGTTAACCACAAACACATACTGCTTCCTGCAAATATGGCTTGTTTGTATAATTTTAGTGCAATCTTATGCTTTTTCTTCAAAATCAACTGGCTTGGAATGCTTCTGCCAACATCCAATTCATTTTATGTTTTCTTACATTTTGATACTTATTGCCTTTATTTAGCCTATATTTTCTCCTTCAAAAGTATACCTTGTGATCTGCTACAGCTGGGTTCAGTACGTGGAATCTACCTAAAATGTCTTTCGTATATGAATTTCGTATATGAATACAGTGAATAATCACTGCTTGTGGTAGTCCTCATTAACATTATGGTTTTATCAAAACATGTGTTTAAGTTTGAGTTTTTATTTTTTTATCTGTATACTTTTGAGTGAATTCTGAGAGGAGAAAGGACGTATGTTCAATTTTCCAATCTGTATGAATTCTGGACCCCAACCAATGCACATATTACAGTAAGCACCTTAAAAATTCCTCTACAAATGTAACTGAACTTTCAGTAGATGTTCAAAATAGGTTGGGAAAAATTGGCAGCCTCAAAATAGTAAGTAGTCCAATCCATTAACTTCCCAATTATCCTTGTGTTTCTTTATACCCTTTAAGAGAACATATTTAATACCTTAAAGTGTATATTGCTTGTGTAGATAGTATTTTGATTTCTATTATATTTTCTAGATGAGTATTGATGATATATGTTAATGTTATTGATTTTTGTTAGCTGAGTTTATATCTGACAACCTTGTTGACCTCTTCTGTTTGTTATGGGTTACTATTGATACTCAATTTCTCTGCATTTTTATTACCCTCAATATCACTCCTCACTTCTTTCTCTGAGATTATATCAAAGAATTGTAGCTCATCTTGCTCATTGTTGAAAGACAGGAGGCATCCTAGTGCTTTATTTGTTTTAAAGGGATTATATATGCATTTATCTATGTTGTTTCTTATATGATGTTGGTATACGACCTATACTCAGTAAGGAGAATTTCTACTTATTACTAATTCTGAGCATTATTCAACATTTTGAGATGTTGGACATTATCAAATGCTTTTTCTATGTTTACAATTTACATTTTCATTCATGGTAAGACACTGAGAGAAGGTTTTCTTACTAAAATTACTTTTGAATTGCTGGGAAGAAAACATATACATGCATTTTAAAAATACAAAGATGACCCAGAAATATCATTTGAACTTGTGTCATTTTTGATCAATAGAGAAATGTCTTCTCTTTTATTGTACCATGTTTACCAATTCTGGAATTAAGTTTATTTAACAAGAAAGACATTTATCTCATTTTTTTTCTAGTAAAACTTATATAAGATAGAGAATTCCTTGATAATTTGGTAGACTATTCATGTAAAACAATCTTGTAAAGGCATAGCAATTGTGGGTGGGGTGTGCAAGCTTGGGGGGGTGGCAGTGAGAGGTCTCTAATTAGCATTTCAGTTACTACTGTGCTTGTTTATGTGTACTTTGCCAATTTTGAAATTTTATGTTTTTCCAGAAGAGTATGCATTTAGTCTAGATTAGCAAACATTGGAATATAACTGTGTGTGTTACATGCAATTGTATATATCCACACACAAACATGTATCTACATATATTCATTTATATGTACATTGTGTGTGTGTGTGTGTGTGTGTATATATATATATATATATATATATATATATATATATACCATATATTTTCTAAATATTAAATTCTGTATTACATTCTTTCTTTCATAAAATACCGAGGGGTTTTTTTTTTTTTTGGAACAATTTGTATCATCAGTCTTCTCTAAGGAAACGTTCTTTACCTCTGTTGTAACTTATTAATCATGCTATTCAAGTTTTCTACAATGTGAAAGATTTCTGAGAATTATTGTATCATCATGTCATTCTCTTTGGCTTCTTTTATGTCTAGAGTACTGGGTGTGCGAAAGGAAGCTAAGAATCCAACATCTTCTCAGAGTTAGCATTATTTTAGGAGTCAGCGACAGGAAGAGTTTCAAAAGATATTGATAGAAATAAGTAGAATAGCTACAATACTGTAAGGTGTTTACGTGTTAAGTTTGTTTTTAGCTGTTTGTGAAAGACATTAAATAAAAGTCTTAATTGAGACTTAGTCTTCTCAGTCCATAAAATGTCTAGAGGACAGATTTTGATGGCATAGGTTTAGTGGCTGAGTGTTAGAACTCTGTGCCATCATCTTACCTTATTTTGTCTTGTGTAGAATTTGCATTTAACCCCCATTTAGCACACCCTTTGTGGCAGGTGTGTACGTTTATGTTTGTTCTTTTACATTTAATTCTTACCAAAATACTGTGAGGTAAGTCTTACTCGTTCTCCCTTAGATGACTCTATAGGAAATAAAAATCACCACCAAAAGTTTTTATCACACTTCAGTTTCTCATTAGTTGACTGAGACATAGCCTGTTCCTTGGATTGTATTGGTTTTACCTGAAATATTCTGTCAATATCAGAAAATACATCAGGATTATGTTACCAGTTAAAATGAGGGAGTAGAAATAATATTCTCTAACATAAAATATTGTAGAAGAACTAAAGTTATGGCAAGATTAAATTAAAAGTTTAAGGAAGAGCATAGTGAAAGTAAAATATGTAAGTTGCTTGAAGCCACATAATTTATATGATTAGTATCATCTGCTTTTAAATAAATAATAAGCAAATTAAATAATTTCAGTAAATTTTGTTTCCTTTGTGTTTTTTTATGTTTGTTTATTTATTTTGAGAGGAGAGAATAAGGGAGGGGTAGAGAGAAGGAAGAGGGAATCCCAAACAGGCTCTGCAGTCAGCTCAATCCCACGACCAACCGTGAGATCATGATCTAAGCTGACATCCAGAGTCAGATGGTTACCTGACTGAGCCACCCAGGGGCCCCTTCCTTGTTTTAAATAGACTGGAAGGTTTTCATAATAAATTAGAACAATGAAGAGAAAAATATCACTCTTCCTAACTATAAAGCTTTGAACTGTAAAGATCTGAACTCTGTAATCTTTGAATTTATGTGGCATAAAAAAAGTAAATTGTACTAGAACATTACATTGGAATGCAGATGAAAATCAAGTGTTTTCCTTGCCTATCAGAAAGATTATTTTTGGCAGAAGATATGTAAGATTGATCATACAAGGCTTTTCACTGGATTTTAGAATTGTTGAAGAAAAAAATCTAAGAAAAAATTTAAATTGCATTGATATGGCGTATGAGAGTTAACAAAGTACAATGTAAATTAAGAAAACAAGGAAGATAATTTGGAAAAGTATCCATTGATTTAGATACCTTTATACAAACGCATACAATTATAGTTGTGATAAAACTCTGACTTTTATCAAAAAGAAACGTAAGCATGGTAATTTAAGCTGTTATATGATGAGATGTAAGAATGGATAAGTGTGATGGAAAACTTGAACTGTGCAGTGAAATGGATTTAACTGGTTAGACAACTGTGTGAAGTAGGATAACTAATCACAGAAGTCCATAGGACACTGGATTGTTCTAATGCTGACTTTGTTCTTGCTCTTTTACCATGCATAATGTCACCACACTTCCTTTATGTTCTTAAGTTCAATCTTGTTTTAAATTTTTTTTTTACATTTATTTATTTCTGAGAGACAGACAGGGAGAGAGCGCACAAGCGGGGGAGGGGTAGAGAGAGGAGGAGACACAGAATCCGAAGCAGACTCTAGGCTCCAAGCTGTCAGCACAGAGTTGGACGTGGGGCTTAACTCACAAACCGCGAGATCATGACCTGAGCTGAAGTTGGACACTCAGCCGACTGAGCCACCAAGGTGCCCCTAAAGTTATATCTTAATAGAAAACTCTCTTCTGTAAAGTTTATTCCTGATCTTTCTCACTTGGAAATGATTTGTATTTCTTTTGAATACGCCTTACTTATTTCCTTACTTATTTATTTGTAACTTTTAATGAAAGAATACACACACACACACACACACACACACACACACACACACACATACACACACACACACACTTTCTTACTAACAGACTCTAATCTCTCCAAGGACAGAATTTTATTCTTAATTTTTTCTGTATCCTAAAATAGTTTGTCTTATGCTGACTGATTTATGTAGAGAATACAATGCAATGTCTTTTTGTTGATGAAGTGAAGAATATAGATTTAATGGCAGCAGAGTTACTTATTTTAAACCACATATCCAAAAACAAAATAATTTCCAAAAATATTGACTAATAAGTGGATGGCTACTTGGAAGACAGATTCAATTAGCAAGGTACAGGTATTCTGTGACTTTGAAAGAAAATATCCAGAATTTGCTTTATCAAATCTACTTAGAGAATTTTCAAGAGGAGAACTTTCAGGTGAGAAAATGAATTTAGTTGCTTCCATATTAGTTCTGCCTTTTAAAATGATATTTCAGAGAATAAATTGTATATCCATCATTAATAAAACCTGTGAAAACTCAAATTCATGTATCAGATTTGTAATTTCCATAAAGACTCCGTAAAATATGTTGAAATCCTACATCACACATCATGGACTTATTAAAGTAATTCAGGATTATTTCTAAAATATATGTGGATTGGCATGCTTCAGAAGCAGCTGCCAATCTTGATGAAAATACAGATGTCTAGAATCTATCATTTTAAATATTTGGGATATGGGAAGAGAAAAAGAATAAATATTTTTATCATGTCTCCAAGTAGGTTTTGATATGCAGTGAAGTTTTGTAATTGCTGATGTAATTGTTTTTTTTTTTTTAACTAAGTCATATTGCCATAGGTGAAGTGGGAAAGTATCAGGACTAAACATTAATATTTGACTGTTATTTATACAGGAGATACAAATCCAAGTTTCTGTGCAGTAGAGCCTTAGAGCTGTGCAGATCACAAAGGACTTTTCAACAGATAGGGGAAAAATTTTAGTATTTATGGGGAAAAATGGATCTTTAAATCAAGAGAGGGAAATCCAATAGTTAAATGCACTTCCTATTGCTGGGGAATATTGAAGTCATGCTTTAACAACCTTCAAGATTTCAAACTTATCATACAGAAGAAAATTTTTTACTTCCTTGAGTTCTCCAGAAACAGAGTTATTAAACAATATTGTATACATTGTGAATGCAAAGTTAGGGTCCATTAATAATAAAAGTGGCATTTGAATGAGAACATTTAGATGGTTCAGTGGAGTGTTTCAGAGATAGGCTATTGAAGTTATACTTAGTTGGCAACTATAATGTGAGAGAATTAAAATGATCTAAGACTGGATTCTAAGATGAAATTTACTGTACTTCTAGTATTTTAGAGTTTCTCTCATTCCCTGTAGGAAGTAGACTGTGAATATTTATTTATTATTTTTTGTTATTATGTGTATTTATTTTGAGAGAGAGAGACAGAGTGTGAGTAGGGGAGGACCAGAGAGAGAGGGAGACACAGAATCTGAAGCATGCTCCAGGCTTTGAGTTATCAGGGCAGAACCTGACACAGGGCTCGAATCTGCCGTGAGATCATGACCTGAGCCGAAGTTGGACACTCAACCGACTGAGCCATCCATGCACCCCTAGACTAGGAATTTGATTCTTCTCTTATTTTAGTAGGAATAGCTTGATAAATATGTAAATTTTGGTGTTGGGGAGACCAATGTTTTTTAAATTTTTTTGATGTTTATTTATTTTTGAATGACAGAGAGAGACAGAGCTTGCGGGGTGAGGGGCAGAGAGAGAGGGAGACACAGAATCTGAAGCAGGCTCCAGGCTCTGAGCTGTCAGCACAGAGCCTGACACGGAGCTTGAACCCGTAAAACACGAGATCATGACCTGAGCCAAAGTCGGAGGCTTAACTGACTGAACCACCCAGGCGCCTTGGGAAGACCAAGTTTTAATAAAGGAAAAATGTTCTATATTGCTGCTGGGACAGCAGGTGCTGAGGCTTTTGCTTTAATTCTCTCAGTGCTCTAACTACATAAGTACATTAGCAACAACCTATGAGAATATGTAAATTTATCATTCAGTCATTCCAGGAGTAGAACCCTCTCTGGTGAGAAGTATCACATGAGGAGTTACCATTGTGCTCAGTGATCACTGCAGGTGGTAAGGAGTAATTTGCTCATATGACAGGTGGCTCTATGAGTCTGTTGGACTAAACTCATTTGGTAGTAGATTCTTCTTTTAGTGAATTTTTCTTCCCTATCCAATTATAGTGCTTATAGACATCATCTCCATCAACACTTAATTAGTAAACCAGTTCTTATCATAATGTGATTTCTTAAGCTTTTCCCATTCTGTAAGGACTTTGGTTCAAGGGAGGTTTTTGCAGAATGGAAATATTTGACTCTTCCTTTGAGGAGAAAATGCTTTCCTTTAGAATCTGTCAAGAACTTGAGAGTTGCTCCTAAAATATAAATCTGGTTTAGTAGCATTTGGAAGTCTTCAAGTCCCAAAAACCCAACAGGAGCTAATACCCAAAAGTTCTCATTACTGAATTCATTAATCAACTGTGATCTTGGTCACTGATACTTTTAATTCTTTGACATATGAAAGAAATGGGGAGCCCCCAAAAGAGCTTATTTTATCACTTACTCAATTACTCCAAGGCCTCCTGTGGCACAGGGTTCTACTCAAATTTGTCTTCTTACCTGGATACGTCATAGAGAATTAAGCACATCCAGGTATTGATTTGTTTTCTTTAATATACAAAGATAGTAATCAAAAACCAAGATGAGTCTCTTTTATTATAGGAAAAGATGAGCAAATGGCTATTGGTGACTTTTTAATAAGCAATGACTTTCTGTCTGATTACATAAGATAATCATCTGGGGAAAATGGCCTGAGATTTTATCCAACTTCACGGTTTGCCTTTTTTTTCTCATCTGTAATTGGATAACACCTCATATAAGACAAAGAATTTCTTTGATGCAAGCCACTATCAGAATGTAATTAATCTAAATAAATATTTGGACCACGATTGAAGACTCTACTATAGTAATATTTGTCAGATTCACTGATAGCATATTACTATGGAACAGATATACCTCTATATGAGGGTGATTCAGATATACTGCATTTCCTATTAGGTGAAAACAGACTGGTATTTGACTTCCTTTAAAGAAATATGGACAAGAAGGAAATATCATCAAAGGACACACACCAAGAAATAATAGCAAAATCACTATTAAGATATCAGGCATTGGGGCGCCTGGGTGGCTCAGTCGGTGGAGCGTCTGGCTTCGGCTCAGGTCATGATCTCACAGTTTGTGAGTTCAGGCCCTGCATCAGGCCCTGTGCTGACAGCTCAGAGCCTGGAGCCTCCTTCAGATTCTGTGTCTCCCTCTCTCTCTGCTCCTCTCTCACTCGTGCTCTGTCTCTTTCTCTCTCAAAAATAAATAAAGATTAGAAAAAAATTAAAAAGATATCAGGCATTGTGGATTCAAAACTTCTTTATTTAGGCCACCATAATGCACAGTGAAGCATTATGCACTATTGGCTTTTGTCATCAACTGGACAAGAGTGTTAAACTGGACAATAAAATGGCATAGTCTCTGCTTTATGTCTGATATGACAAAATGATTTCATAGTTGCACACTCCTAGAAAGCTCTAGGAGTGCTGATTCTACCATGATAGTGGCCACTCACAGTGGTTATAATAAGCATACCCATCCAGTACATTGGCACACTAACATTGGACTTGAGTAGTGCTGAATACCTATAACTTAATGCAATCTGAAAAATAGCTAGCAAAATTATTTCAGAGTTCCATTAATTCTCATCAATGGATGATACTAGTTGTGAATCCCAAGAGGGTAATTTGTTTATGATGGTCTCTCGTAGGTCCAGGTATAATGAGGGTGTTCAACTATATCAATTTCTTGGAACTGACGAGTTTTCTAGGACATATTAGGCTATCATTGTATATATATACCATAATTGTAAAAACATTTTTGATTGCTGGAGCCATCGGTTGTTTTCAATTTTGTAACTATGACAAAGAATCTTTCAAACAAAGCATCTAAATTTTTATACTAATTATTTTCTTATGGTATCTAGATGTAAGTGGAGGAATCAAATTATATAAAAAATATTTACGGTTTTGCTAAATTTTTACCCAAATACCATCTTACTCCCAAAACATTGTTCAGTAGTTCCCCAATATAAATGATTGTTAATTATGTATAATTTCTGTAAGCTTTACTTTCTTTTTTCTTAAATTGGAATGACAAGTTAAGAATATAATACATTGATCTATTTAGTGTATCCAGACTGTATTGATAGAACCATAAACTATGGCCATATTTTTTTTTGCTACTTTAGCGGTTATGTTTAATTTCATTCTTATAAAAAATTAGGGCTTAATAAATAAATGAACCATGAAATAATGTTTGCAAAAGGATGGACAGCTTATATCATGATCCATAACATATAACTGAAGTGTTACAGGAACAGATAATACTATCCTAGAATTGCATATATGACAGGTTGATTTATCTTTGTGTTCTTTGTGTTATGTTGCACAGACTTTTAAATGGCAATTCATTCATTAATTTGACAAGGTATATCTCCTATGTGCATGACACCATGGTGGTGCTGGAGCAATATATAAATGAATAAAATACAGACTCTGCCCTCAAGGAGTTTAAAAACTAGCAGGGGAGAGACATGAAAATAAATAACCATGATTCAGGATGAAATGATAAGTGCCCCCAGAGAAGTGTGAAGGCAGACTCCAGGATAATGCTGATGGATGCAATTGCTTCTATCTAACAGAATTAGATAAGTTGACATTGGTGGGGACTTTAAATGTTGAGTGGAGTTTTACTCTTCAAAAAGGTCATTCTTTTTGAAGATCTAAATAAAAGATATATCACAATATCATAGATGACAAGTAACATTAAAATACCAATAGATTTCTTAAGATGTAAATGCTGTAAGGAATCTCAGAAATCATCTGTTCCTGTATATTATCAAGACATGAATAACATACATAGGACATTGAGGCAAGTTTTCAACAAAGCCTCAGCTATTCATAACCAGATACAATTCTTTGAGAGTTCTAAACTTGGAGACTACCTTTTTCTGATTCGTAGATTATTTATCCTGGGCAGAGACTTGGATCTTTAAGGCTTGCTCTGGTGAAGAAACCTCAATTTGTCTCTCCATTTATAATTAGTATTATAATTTTATAATTAGAATTTAAATCAAAATGCATTTCTTAGGGTGCCTGGGTGGTTCAGTCAGTTAAGCCTCAGACTCTTGGTTTTGGCTCAGGTCATGATTTCACAGTTCATGAGTTCCAGCCGTCATCAGGCTCTGAGCTGATGGTGCAGAGACTGCTTGGAATTTCTCTCTCCCCATCTCTCTGCCCTTCCCAGCTTGCTCCCTCTCTCTCTCTCTCTCTCTCTCTCTCTCTCTCTCAAAAATAAATAAATAAATAAACATTTAAAAATTAAAAATCAATCAAAATGCATTTTTTAAGAAAGTCGATCCTAAGTCCTCATCGCAATGAAAAAAAAAATGTAACTACGTATGGTGATGGATGTTAGTCTTACTGTGGTGTTCATTTTGCAATACATTCAAGTATTGGATCTTTATGTTATATACCTTCAACTTATATAGTGTTATGTGCCAAATATACTTAATTTAAAAAATGCAATCAGTAATGGGCGCCTGGGTGGCTCAGTCAGTTGAGCATCTGACTTTGGCTCAGGTCATGATCTTGCGGTCTGTGAGTTCGAGACCCACGTCAGGCTCTGTGCTGACAGCTCAGAGCCTGGAGCCTGCTTCAGATTCTGTGTTTCCCTCTCTCTCTGCTCCTCCCCTGCTCATGCTCTGTCTGTCTGTCTCTCTCTCTCTCAAAAATAAATAAAACATAAAAAAATGCAATTAGTATTGAGTTATTTCTTTTATAATTATTGTTTTAACGTTTTTATTTATTTTTGAAGGAGAGAGAGACAGAGCATGAGTGGGGGAGGAGCAGAAAGAGAGGGAGACACAGAATTTGAAGCAGGCTCCAGTCTCTAAACTGTCAGCACAGAGCCTGATGCGGGGCTCGAACTCATGAACCGTGAGATCATGACCTGAGCAGAAGTCGGACGCTCAACCAACTGAGCCACCCAGGTGCCCCTTGGCTTATTTTTTGTATAGACTTTTGTATAAATTGGAGAATATTTTCAGTTGAGAATCAGAAAATTGGAGTTTAGCTTTTATTCTGTAAACACTGTGAACAATTAGTGGTAAACTTGGTTAAGTTCTTTAATCTTTCTTGATATAGTTCTCTTCATTGGTTAAAATAGGAGAAGCCACCATATCATCTCCAAGTCCCTTTCAACTCTGTCTAAAATTTTCTTTGCTTTTTTCTTCATTAAATCATAAGTGAAATATAAATAATTGATTTTACTACACAGAACATCCATGGAATTGACTTATGGAATCTCTTATACTCAGCTGTTCTAGCGTCAACCATTAATTGCCTCAATAAGAGTACATTGTTTTATAAGACTGTTTCTTCCTTCTCC
The DNA here is from genome assembly GCF_018350195.1 of Panthera tigris. NCBI lineage: Eukaryota > Metazoa > Chordata > Mammalia > Carnivora > Felidae > Panthera > Panthera tigris. The sequence continues at coordinate 135,899,948 of NC_056661.1, forward strand.
CAGAGGTAACTGCATTCTACAAGTTAATTTTTTGTCTTCCATTTTTGTGTGACACCTTGTTAAAATTCAAGCCTAAATTCAACTGTACTGTAAATTATTTTTAAGGTTATAATTACATGCCTTATTTGTCTTTTAAATACAGCTACATAATTACTATAGAGACTTGTTCTGTGTTGAATGCAGGTGGGATGCAATATAAAAATGTACATTTTCTGAACAAAGAAAAAAGTTGTGCAAATCACAGAAGTAATTACTAGGTGCAGGTGCATAGAAAAAATGATTTTCTAGTCACTATATTCATTCATCTTATTTTGAGTAGAAAATTATAGTTTTTCTAATAAAAAAGTTGTCACTTTAATTTGCTAAGCAGTTGATCAGTTGAATAATATCATATACTTCTACTTTTTGCATGTAATAGCCTGTTCTGGGGTTACTTTCTAGCAAACATTGAGGGTTTTGTTTTGTTTTGCTGTTGTTAAACCTCTGGTATAGTATTCTTTCCAAACTGTCAGCTCAGTGCTGAAATCTTGTTTGGAACATGAGAAATGGGTGACCCTGTCTGCAAGTCTAGCACTCTAACCTCTGTAGCTTTCTCAAGAACCCAGTGACAAAATCAAATTATCAGATGTCATGAAGAGGTTGCTCCTGGCAGTGTATATCACTCTCGAGACTCATCATTGGCAAAGTCATAATTTTTATCAACTATACACTTGCAGGCACAGGTGCCGAGAGAACTCAAGATGAATCAGCCCACCCACACCCCACCTTTTACCTCCTAGAGGCTTGCCAGTTCATAAGATTCTGGTACCTTACTGAAAATCAGCCTTTTAGTTTTTAAAGTGTTTTGTCGCAGATTTGTTTAATTTTGAAAGGATTTTTTGGCAGATCTTTTCATTTAAACTATTTTTCACATTTTAAGATCATTATGCTCTGATAAAATTACATTTATACATTTATTTAAAATACTTAAAAGTATATATACATATATTTATGTACACACTCTGTATATAAGTAGAATGCTATAAATACTCTGTAAGTACTTTTTCACTATAGAGTACTTTTAATTTAAATCAAAACATTTATATCCAAAACAACATAATATGTAAGTAGTCAAGTATCCTATTTATATTGTATTCTTCAGCAAAATTTTTTTACAATTATAATTTTTTATTTTATTTTTATTTTTTAATGTTTATTTTATTTTGAGAGAGAGAGGAAGAGAGAGAAAGAGGAATGAGCAAGAGAGAGAACAGGAGAGGAAGGGAGAGAATCCCAAGCAGGCTCCAGAGTATCAGCACAGAGCCTAATACAAGGCTTGATATCATGAACCTGTGAGATGATGACCTGAGCAGAAATCAGGATCATGATCTCAGGGTTCCAGCCCCACATCGGGCTCTGCACTGATAGCACAGAGCCTGCTTGGGAATTCTTTGTCTCTCTCTGTGCCCTTTTCCTGCTCTCTCTCTCTCTCTCTCTCTCCCTCTCTCTCTCTCTCTCCCTCTCAAAAATAAATAAATAAAATATTTTATTACAAAAATAAAGAGAACGAAACAATCTCTAGGAGTTTTAATGTGTTTTTCCCCCTAAGTGCCTTTTATAAACTCAGGTATGAATATAGTTTGTATATATTAAGTAATTAAAATATAACTAATTTTTGCTCTTTAAAAATACAGACCAGCATATATTTTATTTATATCAGCCCTAATGTAATAATCATTCATGTAATTCACATATATATTTGCAACTGAAAATTTTCAGTGTGTCAATTCCTAGCAACAAGAAATACTTGTTTGACTAATTATATTTTTGTTTACTGAGATGGTTACTTTATTAATGCCATAACTGGCCACAGAAAAAGATTTTTATGATTCACTAGATAAGAGGGATAAGAAGACATTAAAAAAAAACTCTTCTAATAATATATTTGAGTTTATTTAATACATAGTTTTGCTTTGATAGAAAATATTTATATCCCATGATTGAGAGATTCCAAAGCCAGAGATGTCATTGTTAAGTCTTTGACTCAATGCTTTTGCTTATGTGTGTGGGTGTTTGTGTATACGTGCATATAAATTTAAACACAAATATAAATATAAATGTAAACTAGTCTAGATTACCAAACTTGGCCAGGCCTTTTGCAAGTTAGTAGTATCTATAAACTTTTGGAACTATGTTCCTTATGTAATTTGTGCAGAAAGCTGGTAAATAAGTACTGGGCTCATGCGTAGACTGCCTTGTCCATAAGCAGTATGATGAATTACTTCCAAATTACCTAAAGCTAAATAGGAGAATCCTGTTTTGTGTGTCTACACAAAATACAATTAAGATTTTTATGTCTGAATGATGTCACAAAGATGGTGACATATGTTGTTTTTGACTCTGCTTTCCATCACAAGAACAACTATTCAAGAACAGGAACCCACTGAGAGAATCTTAGAACATGAAGATGAGGCTGAAGTACCCCTGCACTACAGGTACCAAGAATTACTGCATTAGTAGGGTAAGAGAGAGTCTACGTGTTGAACAAATTGCCCTTCCCCCAAGCCAGTTCAGCCCTACATGGAGAGGTCTCCCTGAGACTTTGGTTCCTCTGGTGGGAAAGGAGAACGCTAAAGGGACAACCAGCTCCCCTCAGCATTGTGGCTCACCTTTCAGGATTCCTCTTATCTCACACCACTGGGAATTTGTGATGGAGAAGGAAGGAGAGGCTAATAGCAACTAGCACATGGATCTAGCAGACTGAGTTCATACCTGCAGTGCCCAAGTACTAAGACACTTCAGCCTTAAAGACACATAGATTACCATAAATTAAAATCTTCTAACAAAGAAAACCCTAGGGCCAGATGGATTCACTGGTGATTTTTGCCAATATTTAAAGAATTAATGTTAACACTTCTCAAAATTTTGCAAAAAATTGAAGAAGAGGGAAAACTCTCACACTCATCTTGTGAGGCCAGTGTTATCCTGATACCAAAACCTTAAAAGGACACTGCTAGAAAGGAAAACTATAGGCGAATATCCTTGATGAATATACATATGAAAATTCTCAATAAAACACTAGCAAACCAAATTCAGCAATACATTAGAATGCTCATTCACCACAAACAAGAGGGGTTTATCCTTGGGATGTGAGGATGGTTCCCAAATGCAAATTAGTGCAATACTCTACAATAATATAAGAGGAGAAAAGAATCATACGGTCATCTCAGTAGAGGCAAAAAAAAAAAAAGAAAGAAAGAAAGCATTTGATGGAATTCAACATCAATTCATCATAAAAATGCTTAACACATTAAGGATAGAAGGACCATATCTGAACATAATAAAGACCATACATGTCAAGCCCACAGCTAACATCATATTCTATGTTGAAAGGTTGAAAGCTTTTCCTCTAACATTAGGAACAAGACAAGTGTGTCAACTCTCACTGCACCTATTCAACATAGAAGTCCTAACTAAAGCAATTAAGGAAAAGAAAGAAATAAAAGGTAGTAGATTTAGAAAGGAAGTAAAACTTTATTTGCACATGACATGATTTTATGTATAGAAAACCCTAGTCAACCAAATATTGATTAAATCTAATCAATTAATTCAATAAGCTTGAAGGATACAAAATTAACATACAGAAATCAGTAGCATTTTTATACACCAAAAACCGATTTTCTGAAAAAGAAAGAAAATTTAATTTACAGTAGCTTCAAAAATAATAAAATACTTAGGAATACATTTAACTAAGGAGGTGAAAGATCTCTACACTGAAAACAAGACATTGATGAAAGAAATTGAAGAAGACAAATAAATGGAGAAGTGTCTCATGTGCATAATGATTTAGAAGAAATTGGAAGAATTGTTAACATTTCAATACTACCAAATGCCATCTATAGATTCAGTGCAATCCCTATCAAGCTTCCAATGGCATTTTTCACAGAAGTGGGGGAGGGGGAATCCTAAAAGTTACATGTAACCACAAAAGACCTTTTATTACTCAAAGAAATCCTGAGAAGAAAAACAAAGCAGGAGGCATTATACTTCCTGATATCAAACTGTACACTAACGCTAAAATCATCAAAACAGTGTGGTACTACCATAAAAACAGATACATGGACCAGTGGAAGAGTATCAAGAGCCCAGAAATATAAGCATGCATATACAGTCAACTAATAGTTGACAAGGAAGTCAAGAATACTCAATGGAGAAGAAATTTTTTTCAATAAATGGTGCTAATTGGATAATCACATGTAAAACAAACTGGGCCTGTATCTTACATCACCCATAAAAATTAACTCAAAATAGATGAATAACTTAAATGTAAGACCTGACATCATGTTTCTTGGTATGGGCCTTGGTAATGACTCTTTGGATATGACACATAAAGCCCAAGTACAAAAAATAAAAAATGAAAAATAAATAAAAAATTTTTAAAAATGGTGCTACATCAAACTACAATGCTTCTTCATAGCAAAAAACACTATGAACAAAGCAGTAAGAGGAGCTATTGAATGAGAAAAAATATTGCAAACCATAACCTAATAAGGGCTTAATATCCAATATATATATAGAATTCATACAACTCAATTGCAAAAGATAAATAAATAAATAAATAAAAGTTAAACAATTAAAATTTTTAAATATGGGCAAAGAACCTGAATAGACATTTTTCCAAAGAAGATATATAAAAGGGCAATAGGCATATGAAAAGATGCTCAGCACATCTAGGCATTAAGGAAATGCCACAATGAAAGCCACAATGAAATATCACATCACACCTGTTTTAATGTCCATAATCCAAAGACAAGGGATAATAAGTGCTGCATGTGGGGAAAGGGAATCCTTGTGCACTGTTGGTAAGATTGTAAATTGGTATAACTAATATGGAAAACAGTATGGAACATCCTCAAAAACTTAAAAATAGAGCCGCTATATGATCCAGCAGTTTTACTTCTGGTAATATATCCAAAGGATACAGAATCACTAATGAGAAAAGATACCTGCACCCCCATGTTCATAGCAACATTATTTATAATAGCCAAGACATGGAAACAACTCGTGCCCATCAGTAAATGAATGAATAAATAATTTATGCTATATGTGTACAATGGAATATTATTCAACCATAAAAAAAATTCTACCATTTGCAACAGCATGAATGGACCTTGAAGACATTATGGTAAGTGACATAAGTCTGACAGGGAAAGACAAATATTGTATGATGTCACTTATATGTGGAAAAAAACACAAAACAAAACAAAACAAAAACAAAACAAAAACTTAGAAAAAGAGATCAGGGTTGTGGTTACCAGATGCAGGGAGTTGGGGGTGAAGGGAGGGGGAATTGGAGGAACATGGTCAAAATGTACAAAGTCCAGTTATATGATAAATAAACACCGGGCATAAAATGTACAACATGACTACAGCTAACACAGCTTTATGGTATATAGAAACCTTGAGAGAATATTTCCTGAGTTATCATCACAAGGAGAAAAATTTTTTCCTTGTTTTGTTCTTTTTTCTTTTATATATATGAAGAGATGGCTGCTAGCTGACCTATTGTGGCAATCATTTCACAATATGTGTAATTTAAACCATCATACTGTACTCTTTAAACTCATACAGTGAAATATGACAATTATTTCTCAATAAAACTGGAAAAAACATATGACTTACTTCTAGGTCAGAAGATATCAGAGAGGAGGAAGTAAATATTAATGTAAAACTCTAAAATATAAACACTGAAATGCAAACTATAAGATATGATACTTTACATACTATGATACGATACTTTACATAGCTTCTTTACCAACATAATAATTGACTTCCAGTCTAGAATTTAGTTCCCCTATTCCTTAACCAAAGAGGGGAAAGAAAACACCTTCCTCAACTCTTAACAGAATGGTTACATGATATTAGTTATCTGTACTAGGCTTTGTGAGTTTGGTGAAAGTTATATTCAGAAATAAGTGTGCAAATTCTTAAGCATTCAGATGAGTGCTTGCATGGTCTGGAACCTGTTCAGTAATTCTGGGAGCTTAAACAACTCTTGAGTGAGTCTTAGAATATAAATATTATTAATGGTTTCTACTTTGACACATTGAAGTTTATAATGTTCAGTATCAAGGCTAATTCAGTAAGATAATTATGCATAGATAGTGTTGAGTAAGCATACAAATCTCAAAATGTAGAATGAGTCTACTCAATTGTTGAAAGTATGGTTTCCTAGTAAAGACACAAACTATTCTGTCTCTTCAATCTAGATTTAGTTTGTGCAGCTGTTTTCGTTGGCTTTAATTTTCTGTTATCACTTCTCCAGCAAATTAACATCCTTCTTTTTTCTCTGTAATTATTAATGTTAGAGTTGACATTTATCATATTTAAAGTAGTTATTAATATAAACGTATCTTATTAAAGATGTCAGTTGAAAATTTTGAATTAATTTATGACATGCATGCATACTCCCTATATATGATAATCAAGACATAGGTTTTAGAAGATGTATGACTCAGCTACTGTGCTCTCCTGTATATTCAGTTTAAAATAGTACCTGAGCAAATTTGGATGTGATTAAACCCAAGTGATTTTTTGGTTATATTTGTTTATATATGCTCTATCTTTTTAATGACTTTTGCTTATAAATTCCACAGTGTTACAGACTATATTCAGAATTTGATTCTCTCTTCATTGACGGATTGTCTGGCAAGTTCAAACATGGTAGCTAGCCACACAATTTTTCTACAACATACCCCAAACTCACTAATTTACTGTTAAGTTTGTCACACTTTTACTTCATAAATCATTATTAAATTATTATTACTGACTACACTTCCTGGCACAGTGGGATAATTGTGTTAGGCTTACCCTCTCATTGGAAGCAACTATAAAGCTGGGCCAAATATAAAATATGAGTTTCCAGGCAATGCACAATAGGTAGAACAGGTCTTAGAATCTTGAGACAAGAGAAACCTGTGAGCCTGGGCTTTCATCCTACATTTTTGACCACAGAGCAAGGGTGTGGAGGCCAAGTGGAGATGATTATCTTGCTGAGCTGAGCAGGTAGAAATATAAATTTAAGGGGCACCTGGGTGGCTCAGTGGGTTGAGCATCTGACTCTTGATTTTAGCTCAGGTCATGATCTCGGGTTCCTGTGATCGAGCCCTGGTGTTCATTTCTGTCTCTGTCTCTCTCTCTCTCTCTCTCTCTCTCTCTCTCTCTCTTTCAAAATAATAAATAAACATGTAGAAAAAGAAATAGAAATTTGAGGGTGCTGAATTTGTTTCAATTTGTGGATGATTATTCTGGAAAAGAGGAAGTTGCACAGAAAGGTGTCTAAAGTCTGTATGATGCCCCTCTTAGATTTTCGGCTAAAAGCTTGGCTGTGTATAAACATGAGTTACTGTGAGGCTTAAAAATATAACAGTTGTTACAGGGATGAGTGCAAAGTAAATATGCTAGAGATTGCACAGTGCTTGAAATTCTGGACTTCCAACCTATTAGGAATAGAGAGATCTCTTTGAGATATCCGATATTCATTTGAAAAAACAGAAAGTCTGTACTTTAGGAGTAAAGACTTCTCTAAAGCAGGGTTGACAAAGCTTTTGTGTAAAGGACTAGGTAGTAAATATTTTAGGATTTCATGGCCATATGTTCTGGAAAACAACTACCCAACTTTGCCATCTTAGTGTAAAAAAAGCCACAGATAATACATCAAACAGATACGGGTCTTTAAAAAAAATCTTTTAAAAAACCTAACAAAACATACAAACAAAAGCAGATCATAGGATGAATTTGGCCTGTAGTTTGGCCAACTTCTGCACTGGAGTATGTGTTATATCCCAGGACTGAGGACAACTCCTACATAGGCTTTCTTAACAAAGCCTAGAACCAAGCCTGGCATGATCGATTGCTTACTCACTCTCTGGGAGGTCACATATTTATCAAAGGAGAAAAAGTACAGTGCCACCCACCTTTTTTTTTATTTCTCCTCCCCACACAATATCTGGAGGTTTCCCTATCTACATATAAGTTGCCTGACTGGACACACAGAGACATACACACACACACACACACACACACACACACACACTCATATGTGCATGAATGTACATATGTATTCACAGACTTTATTTACATGTGTGTCCATATATATGCATATGTGTCTTCATTTAGATGCATGTGGATATCCATAGACCATATGTGAGCATGTACACATACACATGCATTCATATGTGCTTTCACAGATAATTGTGTTCAAGTGTACAAATTAGATGGTGTTTTATAAACTTCTGGACCTGGATTAACAGACTAATTTTGTTAGGTGACCTAATATAGTCCCTTTAAACCCTTCCTCTCCAAGTAGTGTTGAGTATAGAATTGCTTGCTGACACAGTATGACTATGCTGTTTTATCTTTCTGTAATCTTGATTAAACTTTTCATTGACTTAACATATTTCTATATGTCACAGGATTTTTGTTTTGTTTTCCTATAGGCAAATTTTATGACTCTTATATTTTTCTAAATAATTAGTCATTTTGCAGACATAGCCACAGGATGATTTCACATTTATTTACTGGAATTATACACACATCAAACTATGGTGTATTTTGTTAAGCATTTATATATTTTTTGTGCATAGGGTGAAATTTTTCTAGGATCTCATCAAAAAGATATCAGGAAGTTGTTTAACTGTTGGAGCATGTCAGAAGGTACTTAAGTCATTATTTGTCCGATTTCTCCTATGGAACTAGTACCATTTTTAGTACTAAAAATGTAAAAACAAGTCTCATATTCCTCAGCAGATGTACTTGAACATTCGAGATGTTTCCACATGAAATAGAGATCAATACAAGTTAATATGTACTGTAAAGAAAAAAGTTATTTTTTAAAAAAATGATGAGTTCCTTAGCAAGAGACGAGAGATAAGAATTACATGAAATGAAATCTATTTGAATCTGACCATTGCAAGCTGGAAATGAAGATAGTTTTCTTAATGTCTCCTTATAAATAAATAAGCCACACAATAAACTCTATGATCTTATTTTTTTAGAACTTATTAGAGAAAATTTTATTAGAGAATTTTATTAGAGAATTTTATTAGAGAAAATTATTTAATTTCATAATTGTAAATAAGAGTTAAAGCAGCAGTATTCTTTGGGGTGCCTTGGCAGCTCAGTCGGTTAAGTGTCAGACTCTAGATTTCAGCACAGGTCATGATCTCACAGTTCATGAGTTTGAGCTCCACATTGGGTTCTATGCCAGTAATGTGGAGCCTGCTTGGGGTCTCTCTCTCTGTCTCTGTCTTCCTTTCTCTCTCTCTTTCTCTGTCTTCCTTTCTCTCTCTCTTTCTCTCCCTCTCTCTCTTTCTCTCCCTCTCTCTCTTTTTCTCTCCCTCTCTCTCTCTCTCCCTGCCCCTCCCCAGTTCACTCTCTCTCCCTCTCTCTCTCTCTCTCTCTCTGTCTCTCTCTCTCTCTCTCTCTCTCTCTGCCTCTCTCTCTCTCTCTCTCTCTCTCTCTCTCTCTTTCTCTCTAAGTAAATAAATAAACTTAAAAACCAAACAAAATAAAAACAACAATAAAACCCCAATATTCTTTGGAGATGAAACACAGGGACATGTTCAAGCTAGAGTAAAAATGAGTGACCATTGATAATTTTTCTTGAGGCCAGATTTTGACAGCTGGGAAGTCTATAGGTACAAGCAGAGGGGATAGAAGAAGAGGTAGGGGACCAAAAGCTGAATTACTTTTGTTACATTTTATTGCTTAGGGCCAACATGAGAAGAGTCCTAATTTGACCTGCAGTTTTTGTTTCTCAGTGTCCTAGAGTTAGTGGGAGGATGCTAGTAAATATTAAACCATAAGAACATGGCTATCTTTTTATTCACAAAAGGGACACTAAAATATGTACGGGGAAAAATAACTCTGGGCTTGGTGTCCATGTGAAATGTGCCGTCATTTGCCAGGTTCCCAAGGAGCAATTCCCACTTGGAAAATTTACACCTGGTAGCTAAATGTTACCTTAGATGGCTGTTGCATATTTAGACCAAGTTTCAGCAAAATGAATTGTAAAGAGAGTGGCCATAGAGTATTCCTTTGTGGGCTGAGTAACTATGCATGGAAACCCTATTTTGGAAGATAATATTAAAATATGCAGTAAAATCACAACGAATCCTAAATGGGAAAGGAAAAAAAAATATTATAGCAAATTCTTAAAAAATGTGAATTCTCCATCATTTTCTCAATTCTTTCTGTGATTAATCTAACATCATATTTCTCTTGTGATGGACTAAATTGGATAAATTCCATAAAGTAGTAAAATGAAACTGAAAGGCATTTTATGTTGAATTATTTTATATTGATAACCTATAGAATATTACAGAGTTAGAATCACCAGAGCAACAGGGTCCTGGTGTTAAATGTTCATGTGTTCTAGTGACAAGGGGCAGAAAAATGAATTAGCAATGGACATATAGGTAGTCGCTTCTAATGACTCTGCTCACAACTTTGAGCTTTTTTTTTTTTCTTTAGTCTAATGGAGCATGTCTATAGCCTTTTTGTCCCACTGAAATTTGGACTTTTTGTTGTTGTTCACTGAGCACCTTCTTAGAACAATCAGAAACTAGCTTTACTGCTCTTTTCTAGCCCCAATAAACCTAGTATCTTAAGCTTTCTGTATCAATATTCTCATTTTCAAAACATTTCTTTCTTGTCACCCTTCTTCTCTTTATCGTCTCTATTCTGCTCCTTGATCTTTCTTAAAAAAGACACCAAATTAAACATAAATGTTAGTGATGAAACAACCTTGGCCACGAGTTTTGCAAAGATATGCAAATGTAGCATGCTGTCTCCTAGTTAGCCACTTGTGAATTTATAACTGCACAGAAATTGGATTTAGTGGTCTTAGAGATCTGTTACAAATTGAGTACACATGATGAGAGGGAGTGCTTTTCCAAAGAGAAGATGAAACTTTTGATGTAAATACCAATATAATCCAGGAAGAGATAAGGCACCCTGAAGAGCTGTCATAGGAAGTGAGTTTCCAGCTTAGAGCCTTATATACTTTTTTCTTACCTGGATGGGTCTGTGCCATTAGACAACATTCAGATTCTGACACCATGCATTTGTTTAAATTATTTTAATGTTTATTTATTTTTGAGAGAGAGAGAGAGACAGAGTACGAGCAGGGGAGGGGCAGAGAGAGAGGGAGACACAGAATCGGAAGCAGGCTCCAGGCTCTGAGCTGTCAGCACAGAGCTCCATGTGGGGCTCGAACCCATGAACTGTGAGATCATGACCTGAGCCGAAGTCAGGCTTTCAACCAACTGAGCCACCCAGGCGCCCCTGACACCATGCATTTCTTAATCATAAATTGATTGCCATATGGTTTTCAAAATTACTTTCTTTTTCTTCTTGACAAAATGTCAGCAATATTAAACTATTATGTGGCTTCCTGGAATAGATTTCAGTCCAGTTTAAAGAGTGAAATGCATTTCACAACCATAGTTAAATCATCATTTAAGAACATAAATATTAAAGTTTTCTTTATAGATTATGGTGAGTGAGGAAAGGGTTAACATTAGGCACAGAAACATAAGGGACCCTGGGAAGGCTGGCAGCAGCTGCAAGTGGGAGGCTGAAGTAGCAATGGGGTTTGTTAAAAAAAAAAAAAAAAAAAAAAAAAAAAAGGAAAAACGTATTCCAGACCTGCCTAGGCTAGGTGCCAAGTGTAGAATCTCACAAACTTTCCGATAAGGTCCCAAAGAGAAGTCAGGGACAAAAATTCTCAGTAGCTATCCAGTCAGGACCAGGCTCACTCTTGAGAGCTTTGTACTTTACCTCAATAAACTCTATTGCTTTGCTGACTCTTTGTTGGCCCTAAGATTCACTCTCTCACTCCTGACTCCTGTGAGACAAGAACCAGTGTCTGTCTCACCCTCCTGTAACAATGGAGTTTAAATTTCTGTAGAGAGAGGTAAATGCACTTGAGAACCTTACTGAGAAAATATGCTAAACATAATTTGGATCTTTCTTTTTGTTATAAATTTTCAGTTTTCATTATTTTATTATTGATCATAAATTGTATCATGTGACAACTCCCATTTACTTTCTTATTCTTTCATATATTTTGAACTCAGAATTGTTTTCAAGTGGTATCCATATTATGTCTGTGGCTTAGCCTTTTCTTCGACATGCTGCTGTATGTAAAAGCTGCATAGCACTCCATGGTAGTTTGCATCAGTGACACTAACTATGAAGTAGAAGCTAAAAAACTCAGGTTGTCTCCAAAGGGCACCACCCCCTGCCCCCGGCTGGAGTGATTGGTTTCTTTGCAGTATACCTGCAGGTAGAATTTCTGACCTCTAAGGAATAGGATTATGAATTTTGACTTTGTACGATTGGGTTGCTCTCCAAAGAGATTGTACAAATAGAAGCTTCTATCAGCAATGCACAAGGATTCCCATATCTTCACCTTTTATGGATACTTGGTAGTAAACAGCTGCTTAATAATTTTCATTATAGTCTGATGTAAAGAAATGTATTTGTTGGTTTGATATGAATTCCTCTGACTGCTAATGGGTTTGAACTTCTCACTCTATGATGGTTAGCCTTTTGAATTTCGACTTTAATTTGCCTTACTGTGTCCTGTGCTCATCTGTGACAGTTTTTCTTATAGTTTTGTGTCTATAGTTAATCTATTCTAGAAACTAATGTAAATTTTGAAAATACCTTCTCATTTTCTCATCTTTCTGCTAATTTTTCTGTTTCCTTCATTGGATATTTTATTTCTAATTTTGAGGTAATTAAATTCACCATTTTATTTACCTTACACTTCTTGGTTTTGAAGTTTTGTTATAAAGTCCTTTATTTTCTCTACATTATAAAGATATTCTCGTATTTGTTTCTCCATAACTTCATAGTTTCAGTCTTTACATACAGGTCTTAATACACAAGTTATCTTTGGGTTCTGTTCTGATGGATGTGTCTGTCTTGCACCAATTCACACCCTTATTACCTCTGTTTTGTAGAATACAGTATTTTTTTTAACTTTTTATGTTTATTTTTTTTTGAGAGAGAGAGACAGAGAGTGAGCAGGGGAGGGGCAGAGAGAGAGGGAGACGCAAAATCTGAAGCAAGCTCCAGGCTCTGAGCTATCATCACGGAGCCCGATACAAGGGCTTGAATTCACAGGCTGTGAAATCATGACCTGATCCAAAGTCAGGCATTCAACCAACTAAGCCACCCAGGTGCCCCTAGAATAATATACTATTTTAAATTTGATTTATCTCACTCCCCAGTATTAATTCAAAAATCTTTGTTTTTTGAAAAAATTAAATCAAGCAGTATGTTTAAATTTTATTAATTTCATTAATGTTTCCTGAGATTAAAAAAAAAAAAAATGTCAACTCTGTGACTTCAGCATTTTCTCTTATAAAAAATAGATATTGTGAAGGTCTTTGGAGACAGAGGCTAAAATATCTTGGTTGAAAACTTATTATCCATTTATGAACTGATATTAAAAAGAAGCAAACTGGTTTTTCACTTAAAACTATTCATAAATAATTACATAGTCTATTTGTCTGAATCTCTCAAACTCTCTCAAAATTGGATCATACTAAATTTATATCTGAGCACCATCACCAAAAGAACAACTGATTCGCTTTGTATTAATAATAATGAAAAAGTCCATTGTCTCCTAACAAAACTATTTCAGACAAATGTAATCAGTGTCTTCTATATGAACTTGGATGATTGGCTAATTTTTTTTCTTACTTTTTAAATGGGTGGATTGGATTCAGTATTTAAAAAAGTAAATACTTAAATGAAAAGTCAATATTTTTTTCTTAATTATCATGTCAGTCTTTGAATTAAATATTAATATCCCACTGACTGGCTATGACACAATAATACACTCTATTTTACATTCTATTATTTTAAAAGTTATTTTTTGTGGAATATTAGCATCTAGGTAGGATATATTTGTCATAAGCTATTCTTTTCCCTTTGGGTAATTTTACTTATAGTTGTACCTGACATTTAAAAAGTTCTGACAATTGGGGCACCTGGGTGGCTCAGTCGGTTAAGCGTCCGACTTCAGCTCAGGTCACAATCTCACGGTCCATGAGTTCGAGCCCCGCGTCGGGCTCTGTGCTGACAGCTCAGAGCCTGGACCCTGTTTCAGATTTTGTGTCTCCCTCTCCCTGACCCTCCCCTGTTCATGCTCTGTCTCTCCCTGTCTCAAAAATAAATAAAATGTTAAAAAAAAATTAAAAAAAAATAAAAATTTCTGACAATTGAAAAGCCATGGTATAATAGAAGAATCCACAATGAAAATGAAGTACAGTGATTAAAGATGTAGAGACTGTGGCATCCTGGAAAGCAGGCATAGAAAGTATATGATGGATGAGAGAATTGTCAGATATGTGCAGTGTTGCTGATTATCATTCTATCTGACTATTGCCGTCTTCCTTGTCATCATCATCATCATCATCATCATCATCATCATCACCACCATCACCACCATCACCACCACCATCATCACCATCATCACCATCATCAACCCACTACTATCTACCCTGTTATTCACATGATTGGTGAGTACTGATCATTGACTTATATATTTCCTATTGCTGCTGTAACAAAGTATCACAAACTTCTGGTTCAAAACAACCTGAAGTTATTTCTTTACAGTTCTGGAGGTCAGCAGTCTGAAATCAGTTTCATTGGACTAAGATCAATGCGTCCAAACAGTGATGCTTCTAGAGACTTTAGGAAGAAATCTCTTTCTTTGCTTTTACCAGTTTCTAGAGGCCACTTGCATCACTTGTCTTATTACCCATCCTCCTATCTTCAAAACATACAATGTAACATCTTCTCTCTTCTTTGGCCACTACTTCATGCCTGCATTTTCTCTGTCTGAGTCTGACACTCCTGTTTCCCTCTTATAAGGCTCTTTGTGGTTACGTTGGACCCAAAAGGATATTTCAGGGCAATCTCCCTATTTTAAGACCCTTAACATAATCACATCTGCAAAGTCCTTTTTACCATAGGAGGTAAAATATTCCCAGGTTAAAAGGATTAATGAATGAACATCTTTGGGAGCCCTTATTCAGCCTCTTACATGTTACGTGATCTGGAGATCATTGATGAGGTAGTGAAAGTTTAGGATATGGAGTAATAGAGAAACCTTCCTGATTGGCAGTAGATTAAAAGAGAAAGCCATGAGAAAAAATTATAGCCATTGAATATAGAAAACTCTTTTGAAGGATTTTGCTGGGAATGGGGGATTAATTGATCACTCACTGGCAGTGGCATCAATATTTTTTTTTCTTTTTAAATTAAAGATGTGAGAAATAATAGCATGTTTTGTTGACAGGTATGGGCAATAGTGAAAATATTGATGTATAGGAGAAGTGAATGGGTTTCTGGAATGACTCTCTTGAGGAATATTTCATTTATGGAAATATTCATTTATAGAATATTTTATTTATGGAAACAGGAAGGTATAATATAAGAGATAGGTGGGTAGATATGAGGTGGACATTTGAGAATCATCTTTGATTGCTCAGTTCTCTCAGTAAGGTAGGATCTGAATATTGTTGAGTGTTAAGGTCGCAGGGGCAATGTTTAAGGAGAAGGTATGAAACATTTTCTAGCAGACTGGGACAGTTAGGAAATTAGAAAAATATATAATAATTGATCAGCCACACTAAAGTTTTTCTTGAGTTTCACAGTTATAAATGTAAACTCTGTTCATTTAGAAGGGTGCTAAGTTTTTCTCCAGTCATATTTAACTGTACTGGGGTAGGAAGGAGAAACAGGGAGGTTTTGTTCTGTTTTGTTTTGTTTTGTTTTGTTTTGTTTTGTTTTGTTTTTCTTTCTTACCATGCTATGACTTAGATGAATGAGAACTGTGACACTAGAAGGGGCAAGTGAGTTAAAGTAGTGTTCAGGTGGGTGATGGGAAGGATGGACTATGACATTGTAACTAGGAAGGAGTGAAGGGTCAGGAGAGTATAAATCTTAGTCTCTTCACCTCTAAATATAGGTATGGAACCTAGAGAAGTTATGATCTCAGACCCAGTATTTGTAATCCCTCTTAACCCATATTAAGGGAGAGTGGTGTGAACTAATTTTACAAACTCTGATTTGAAATCTACTAATGGAATTTTGACTTCTGAGGAAAATGTGTATTACTTGTGCTAATGCCTTCTTAACACTTATGATAGCATGTGCTAATTAATATTGCTGTATTAAGTGATCTGGGACCCTACTGTCTTATGCTACATTTCTAATGTGTGGGAGTTATAAGAAATGTATGGGAGGGTGGAGTTAAAACGGTAGAGACAAAAACATCCTGTTTGAAAGAATATGAGTTTCGTTGTTTCTGTTTTTGGGAAATCACCCACTGTGGAGAACATCTATTTCTCATTTGTAAAATAATAATAATTAATAATAATAATAATATCTATCTTTT
Source organism: Panthera tigris (assembly GCF_018350195.1). Lineage (NCBI taxonomy): Eukaryota > Metazoa > Chordata > Mammalia > Carnivora > Felidae > Panthera > Panthera tigris. Next base: position 135,916,407 of record NC_056661.1, read on the forward strand.
ATAGTTTCTGTGATAACATGGTAACAACTATCACTTCTATAGACCCTATTAAAAGTGACAAACTCATTTAATATTTAGCCCTTGTTACCATTTCTGCAGTTAAATTTATTTGTTTTCTATTACCTCTCTGCTGGTGGAAGAATTGGTTAGGAAAGCTTCCTACATTAATACTACATGAAAAAGTTCTCTTTCATAGATTAAGCATAGCAATTACATAACCAACTTCATGTAAATCCTTGATCAGAGCTGTAATATGACTTTTTCTACACATATGCCCTGGGAAGTTTTTGTTCATTAATGATTTAATCATCAGATTTATCCCACCTATGGTAGTAGTTTGGTTTATTTTCACCCAATTTCAAATCATTAATTAAAACAAATGTGAATTTTAAAATCTTAAACTCAAGTTGTAAAAACTAGAAAATTATTTTGCGGACCAAAGAAAATGATTTTCACAGTAGAAAAATTATTTGTCAATAAAATATATAACATAATACATTTAGTATACAATAATAAATAAAATATAAAATCAATCTAACAGAATATATTTCTCTTCAATAACTGAAAGATATTAATAGAATATTGCTACTGTGAAGAAAGTAGTAAAATATGATATACCTATAAGTCTTGCCCACCTGCCAATGAACAAGAGATTAAAAATATATAACTTGCACATTTTAGAAGTATATGCAGGAGATATATGTATTTAGATATGTATTTGTGTACATATTTGTTTCAACTCTTATGTATGGGTAAGTGAAGCATAGCAGTTTTGAGGTAAGACATGTCCATGACCATAAACATTCATGAATGGGCTATGTATTAGACTCAGAGGAAAGCTTATGAAGTCTTATTTTTGAGAATATAATATGTAGGCTACATGATAAACTTTTACAGTCATGTATTGAGATATGTTTTTACTGTACTTTTCATCATATTTGCTTTATAAAGAAATGATTTATGACGGGAGTCAATTTTAAACGTAAATCTGTTTATTTGCAAAATAGCAAATAATTCCTTCTGTTAAAAAGTACATACTGGGTACAGCTTCCATAGCACAGCATGAGTCAAATGTATTTATTTTTATAGTTTTAGCCAAGGAAATTTCAAATTAAAATGAAAGTTTAAGGCAGCATGAGCAGTATGCACATCTTCTATCAGGAACATGTGCTACTCCACATAGTAAAAGTTAAAAATGGGGGCACCTGGGTGGCTCATTGGGTTAAGGATCTGACTTTGGCTTGGGTCATGATCTCAAGGTTTGTGGTTCGAGCCCTGCATGGGGCTCTGTGCTGACAGCTCAGACCCTAGAGTCTGCTTCAGGTTCTGTGTCTCCCTCTCTCTCTGTCCCTTCCCGGCACACACTCTAACTCTCTCACTCTCTCTCTCTCTCTCTCTCTCAAAAATAAATAAACATTAAAAATAAAAATAAATAAAAGCTAGTGAACCATATTATTAATAAGAGTTCTCAAATTATTCGTTTATCTACAGTAGCTTTTGAAAATAATTTTAATCAATACATTATTTAATTTAGAATTTTCCATCATTATATAATCATTTGTGATGAGAGAGCACAAAGCAAGCCAACAGGCTGCAAATACCCTCCCCCCACCCCCAGGTGGGATATGTATGCTATTCCTTGGGCACTTCTGGCTGCCCAAGAACAAAGGAAAGGGGAAAAATAAAGGGTTAACTGATAGAGATCAGAGTCCTGCAGGACCTGAGTCTCCATTTATTTATAAATACCTTAGTAAATCACAAGAAAAAGGCAATCTTATCAATAGCCTAATCTCCAGAAACCTATAGACTTCCTTTCCTGGAGACCCAACATCAACTCTCCATAGTGATGTGGGAAACAAAGACAGAAGGAAATGGCAGGTAGAACTAAATTTCCTTATAACCTGCAGCCCATTGACAGATACTTGAGGCTGGCCAAGTAAAAAGTTTCTCCAGGAACTCCCTGCTGTCTTCATGCTAATGCTTTGCTAGAGGGAGAAACAACTAAGCCTACAATATCCTGGGAGTCTTCTTTAGCATATGAAAATCTCATTGGAAACTTCCATTGGACTTGACCTTCTCCAACTCCCAAGTATATAAATAGTCTCTCCTCTTGGTCCCTGGGCAGCTCTTTCTGCCGACAGGTCCTGTTCCTGTGCTTTAATAAAAATCGCCTTTTTGCACCAAAGACATCTTCAAGAATTCTTTCTTGGCCGTCAGCTCCAGACCCCACAAACCCCAACATCACCCCAAAAACCTCATCAGTTTGGACCCCAGGTATTTAAACAGGTTCCACTGGTAATTGTTTAGAATGTTTTTCCCCCTAACAGTAGAGAAATATGTTAGTGGGGAAATATTTATTTTTCTTTTTTTGGTGTATCCTTCCTTCATGTTTTAAAATAAATGATACATTTTTCTACAAAGAAGCAAATGGAACTGAACCAGAGTGGATGCTAACCAAATAGTTACAAAAGCTCCCTGATTTGTATCATTTTGTCTTATAAGAAAACAAGAAATAAAGATCCTAGACAAATTTTATTTTTACTGAAGTCATTTTTATGTTAAAAGGTGCTGTCATAAAAAGTGGTTTACCTAGAAATATTTTTTGTTAATTATACTGTTTTTGGAAGGACATTGGAAGTATTCTTTCTGGAAAGTCTGGACTTATCCTAAGGACAATATGAAGGCACACAGGTTTTTGTTTGTTTTTTGTTTTGTTTGTTTGTTTTTTAACAATGGTGTAGGATGGACTGAGTTTTTAAAAGTTTAAAGTTTGTATGCTAGTTGAGAAATGGGAAGCGTAAATGATTACAATACCGTAAACTGATAGAATCCTTATGAAGTAATGAAACATGGGGTAGAGAGGATAATTTTGGGGGGGGGGTTGTTTGATTTTATGCCAAAAAAAATAAGAAGGAATTTTTCAGTGTAAAAATTCCCAGAGACCAGGAAACCAAAGATACGTCAAAATGAATGTGTTTAAGAAACGCTAATCAGAACGTTACTTGAAGATGCACAGCACTTTTTCTTTCAGGTTTTAATTTAAATTCCAGTTACTTAACATACAGTGTAATACTAGTTTCAGGTGTAGAATTTAGTGGTTCATCCTTTACATACAACACCCAGTTGTCAATACCAATGCCCTCCTTAATACTCATCACTCATTTAACCCATCCCCCCACCCATCTCCCCTCCAGCAACCCTCAGCTTGTTTTCTGTAGTTAAAAGAGTCTGTTTCCTGGTTTGCTTCTTTCCCCCACCCCAGCCCACGTTCATCTGTTTTGTTACTTAAATTCCACACATGAGTGAAATCATATGGTATTTGTCTTTCTCTGATAGACTTATTTCAAAGATGCATAGCACTTTTAGCACTGGAGTGTGGGCTACTGAGGAAGGGTGCTGTGTACACAGCCAGGCTCTGCCTCACATATGTTTCTATGTCTCAATTTATTAATGGGTAAAATGAGAATAATAATGATAGTTAATCATTGTATTGTTTTGAGGATTAAATGAGCCAATGTTTATGAAGCCCTAACAGCAGGACTTGGCACATTGAAACCCTTAAGCAAATGTAACCTTTTGAATACTCTGAGCTACATCCTTTCCTTGACAAATGTCCTCTTGTCTCGGAGTAAAAGAAATAGATCATTGACAGGGAAAGTGCAAATACCATAGAACAAAAGAGCTAGAAGTTCAGAGTTCAAAGAAACAAGAAAGAACAGCAGTTCCAAAAGTGATAGATAATTAGCAGCTGCCACTTATAGAGCATATTGACATATATTTCTTTAAAAATACTATTGGTCAAAACTTGTTGCTTCAAAGCACATTTTTAACCATTAACCGAATAGGTGTTGAGAGAACCCCAAACGTAAAATAAGGACTCAGATCCCTATCAGTAACAGGAAGAAAGAATTTGATAAGCATGGATATATAAGAAAATATCAGGAGAACTTTGAGAGTACAAGGAAGAGCTAGTAATAGAACAGAAACACACACGTGCATATACAGGTGTATGTTTACATGTTTATGTGTGTATGTACATGTATATATATGATATATATAATACTTATATACGTATATAATTGATAATCTGTTCATTTTTAAAATTAAATTATTTGTTCCATTATGTAGAAGTGATTTGATATCCTTGATTCAGCTTTCTGCTGCTTGCATACAATACTTAGCAAACAACTCTAATTAGTATCTCTTAAGAAATAAAGTCTTAAGGGTCATATACATTCCACATGCAAACTGGCAGGTTATTATAACTAATTAATCATAAGTAAAGTATTCAGAAAATTGAGAATATATTTTTAATAAAGTATCAAAATTATCAGGTATTTAAAGACAGCATAGGGCACATCTGTTATTAACAAATCATGTTGTTTGGTCATTCTGATTCAGTGGGAATGTTAATTACTATTGTTTTATGCAGCAGATATCTGTAGATTTTAATTTTTTTTTCATAATAGATGAAGTAATATTAGGATTTAGTGCAAAAATACTAGAGTTCCCAGATCTCAACAGTCTAAGATCATTATTTCTCAAATATGTTAAATAAGAACCTAAAAAAATATCAAGTACGTTTTTCAAGAGATCAAGAGATCATGGGGTGCCTGAGTGGCTCAGTTGGTTAAGGGTCTGACTTCAGCTAAGGTCATGATCTCACAGTTCATGACTTTGAGCTCTGGGATTGGGCTCTGTGCTGACAGTTCAGAGCCTGGAGCCTGCTTTGGATTCTGTGTCTCCCTCTCTGTGTCCCTCCCCCACTCATGCTGTCATTCTCTCTCTCTCTCTCTCTCTCTCTCTCTCTCTCTCTCAAAAATAAATAAGCATAAAAAATTTTTAAAAAGAGATCAGACTTAACTTCCAAGAATATATTAATTAGAAAACAGTACTAATGGACTCCCTGACTGAACAACTGCTGGATATCCTATTGGACAGATGTCTTAGTCCCTGAGATTTGTATCTATGTCTTGTTAATTTACATTGAGTAATATCAAAGAGTTGCTGAACTCCTTTACCCATAGGTAATTAGTTGCCCTCCTTACTCACATTCTATTCCCATATCTAGAAAGCCAGAACAAACTGGCCACACATGTGGTATTGCTAGGCTTTCTTTCTGCCTTATCATTATTCAAATGATGCCATGGCCTCACTGACCAGTTCCTCTGGTTTCCTTCCTTTCCATCTGTTCACCATTTGGTTTCCTGCATCTTTGAATATTTTTTACTATGACTTATTTCCCAGAATGCTTATTTGAATTCTCAAGGACTGTTTATATTACAGACAATGATAAAACAAATCAGTTGAGACTAGATAATTCTTTCTGAGTTTATAAAAGAGATTCAATTTCTTTAATAGGTACAGGGCTATTCTGTTATGATTTTCAGTGAATTTGCCTCTGCCAACTACTTTGTCAATTCTTTGAAGAAAATATATTTTTTTAATGTTTTGTAATGTGCTGTTGTTATATTCATGCTTGTAGGCTCTTTAGTTGTCTTCGTTCGTTGTTGGGATTGATGTATGTTTTGTATCTTTTACTTGATCTGTCTTGCTAGAGTTCTATCAAAATTTGTAAAATTTTCAAAGAACATGTTTATGCTGTCAATTTATTATATTTTAACGTTTGTTTTCTCTTTATCTTCTACTCTTGTCTATATCCCTTATTTTCCTCTTTTTTTTTTTCTTTCTGGGATTTATCTGCTGTTCCTTCTAGTATATTTAGCTAGGAGCTTAGATCATTGATTTTTCTCTTTCTTCTTTCCAGTATATCCATTAATATGTAAATTTATCCCTAGGCACAGCTTTTCTTTTTGTTGTGCCCAGAAATATTTATATGCAGAATTTCATTATCATCAGGATATATATTTCTCCAATTTTTACTATTATTTCTTTATTGTCAATGCATTTTTCTATTTCCAAGTAGTTGGGAGTTTTTCTCATCATGTTTGTTTTTTAATATTGACTTAAAGCCTAATTGCTCTCTAGTCTAAGAACATATTCTGATGGTTTAAAATAATATCTTTTGACATTCATTTAATTATGTCTTGCTATATAGCATACTGAATTTGTAAGTGGTCTAAATGCAAATAAAAATGATGTGTTTTCTATTTTTGCTAGCTTTCACATGTCACTCTCAAGTTGATCAGTTTTTCTGTATGTAGCTAATGATGCACACATTTATTAAATGAATTAATGCCCATTCTCTCTTTTACATTTGATTTCATTTAAAAAGATGATACGGGGGCACCTGGGTGGCTCAGTCGGTTAAGAGTCCGACTTCGGCTCAGGTCATGATCTTGCGGTTCCTGAGTTCTAACCCCGTGTCAGGCTCTGTGCTGACAGCTCAGAGCCTGGAGCCTGCTTCCGATTCTGTGTCTCCCTCTCTCTCTGACCCTCCCCTATTCATGCTCTGTCTCTCTCTGTCTCAAAAATAAATAAACATTAAAAAAATTTAAAAATAAAAAAAAATAATAATAATTATAAAAGATACCATTTTCATTTAGCCATACTGAAAAAATTTTTAAATATTCCCCCTCAACATCTATTTTCAAAACATTTGATTAAATTATCAAAAGACTATTAATATTTTACATGGGGATTACAGACAGGCTTTAAATTGATTTGAGATAGTGTTGATATGTTTTTATAAATTTTGATATATCTACAGACTGTCCTGTTTCAGCTTAATCAAGTCATCATGTCATGCACATTGTTCACAAGTCTCTTTGGTAAACAAGGGAAGCTCTCAGTTTCTTACAGATTTCTGAGATGATGGAGAGGGATGAGAAGAATCTGACAGGTACAGACTCATGTTGCTATGGTCTTGAGTGAAGAAACATCTAATCAAGGTCGGATGGGGAATAAGAAAGGAAACATGAAATGGAGACCTTATTGTATCCTATATTATGTTTGTGATATAGGCACATCTCGAGGACAGTGATCTGCCCAGCAATGGCTGAAAAATGCTAGATGAGAGATTGCTAATAAATGGGTGCTTCCTGCTGTTTTCTGTTCTTCTACTAAAGGTCACCTATCACGATATCTATTTGTCTGCTTCTGTGCTCACAGTGGTTTAAATACCAGCCTTCAGCTGCAGCCAATATTATCAGAAACAAGAGAAAAAGAAACAGAAAAAGAAAAAGAAAAAAAAAAAGAAAGGAAATTTTGAGAAGTAAATCCTTTGACCCCTTGTCAGAGGACTACTTTGTTCAGTTGGTCAGGTTGTGAATATGTTTAGCTTCTTTCTATGTTAAGAGTGGCAGAGGAAGAGGTCTACTATTTGTAGAGACTCTTAGAGACTAATTCTGTCATTTACAACCCTGACTTACTTAGATAAACTTCAGCTAACAAACTCTTCCCTGGGATTTGAAGGTTCATTCAAGTTAAGTGACTAGGTGTTCAACATAGTAATTTGACAAGTTTATACATTATGCCGTGCTCATCACCAGGGTAGCTACCATCTGTCACCATACAGCATTATTACAGTATCATTGACTATATTCCTTATGCTCTTCCTTTTATTACCGTGACTTATTCTTTCCATAACTACATCTCCCACTCCCTTTACCTATTTGCCGGTCTCCCCACCTCCCTCTCCTCTGGCAATCATCAGTGCTCTGTATTTATAGGTCAGATTTTGCAAATGTAACATTGTATCAACTATATACTCAAATTTTAAAAAAAGGCATAGTAGATTCCAGTAAATATTTGATATAAAATAGCTCTTCTTATGTAAATTACCTTTTCCTTTTGGTATTAATTATGGGATTAATGTTCTATGAATAAATGGACCAAAGCAAAAATGACTAGGCAGACTAATAAGAGGACAGTGGATGTGGGGAATAAAGAGTTTAAATTATGGAGATAGCATTTTTTTCTCTCTCTTTTTCTATAAACCAGCATTTCTATGGCCCTGTGGCCCTATGGACTTGATTTTTGTTTTTGTTTTGACTGAGATTTTTCAGAGGACAAATTGGTAATTGGCTAACAATCTTTATTCTCTATGATCAGGCAACAAAGACAACTTGGAAAATTTCCTCATCTTCTGGAAGGAGAGGGAGGCTGAAAAATGCTAGTTATATTGTATGACCACTCAGATTTTAAGAACAGAGTCCCTAGGAAAAAGTAGATATTAAATAACCATAGAATGAAGAATGCACTTTTGATGAGAGAAATTAAATCTTTTGCAATAACACAAAAAACATGAATAATGGAATGAATTGCATTTGTTCACCTCCCTTTGGAAGCCAGTTACCCTTGTCTCTTTCATGTCACATGCCGGGTAGTTCTTTCAGATTCAGACTGAAGGTAACTTTTCCCCATGAATTAATTACCCTAATGTAGTGTGATGTCATAATTGAAATTAATAGTTAGGTAATGGATAGGTGTTCCTACAGATCATAATACCACACTTTTACTATTTTCTCCACCTTTGTGCATATATCACTGCAGTATATTTGATGTTAGAGTGATTATTTAATATTTTCCCAAATATACAGATGCAGGATTCAAAATACAAAATACAAATTTCAGATGATCTATAATGCTACTGGTTACATATATATGTAGTTTTTAAGGTAGAGCCTTTCACAATAATTTGGATTTATCATCAGTGCTTATAATTTAAATTCAACCCTCTATTTCTATTGTTGTTATTATGTATGTATTTACTTTGGGGGACTTTTACCGTCAAGTTTTCTAATTTATTCAACTTAAACCTGGAAGCAAAGAAATTAAAGGCCTACCCTAGAGAAGGCAGTTCCTTTGTATAATAAGTGTTGTTTTATAATAGATGTTACTTTTAGAGTATATTTACTTTTAGAGCATATTCACATATGTGCATTAAGAAGGTATTTTCCATGTAGAAAGTTCCCATCTACACTAATATAGTTTCTCAAATTATTAACATTTTACATTAGGATGGTAGACTTGTTACAATTAATTAACCAATACTGGCTGACAATGTTGTTATTAACTGAAGTCTATAGTTTATTCAGATTTCCTTAGTTTTTACTTGTTATGTTTTTATTCCAGGGTTTTGCATTTCATTTATTTCAGCACTTCTTTACTTTCTATTACAGAAAGATGTTCTAATACAGCCTGCATATTTCTTCTCCAAGTCCTAGAACCAGTCTTTCTCCAGTAGCCTTGGCTTGCTTTATTTAGAGAATCAATGATATTAAAAACTAAGATCTGGTACTAGATATGCTCACTGACACTTAGGCCCTCCTACCTGGCAGAGTAATGATATATTTGAGCATGCAAACTTACGTATTTACATATTTATATATATTTTTGTATGTTAACTACCTATATTAAGCTAAATATGAGTTCTTACTAATGTCTCAAAATATAATCTATTGATACATGAATCATTCTATCCTCCTCCCCTTGTTTATTCATAAAATTGCACTCTAGCAATGAGAAGCTGAGTTTCATCATCCTTTATCTATTTACTTAATTGCCCCTAATGGAGTTTTAAGTAAGTAGAACATTCTCTCATAATTTTAAATCTTCCTAACATCATATAACTCCTTTTTTCCTGGCCTATGTGTATCATTACATACTGTTTTTAGCTCTGTTTTCAGTCCTCATCTTCTGCCACTTTAAATTCCAGGATTCATCCTAATGCATATTCTTCAAGTCTCTCCTTTCCACGCAGTCTTCTAAAATGGTTGTGTATACATTGAGCATCAGATGATGTTTTACAGTGTATATTCCATTATTACACAACTTGGGGCAAAATGCTACAATTTAAAATGTAGCTCATGTTTGTTGTAGGTGTATATGTGAATACCTGTGTGTGTTTTATATTTGTGTCTGACGTTTGCTTATGCAAGTCTCCAAGTACTTATAGTATAAACTTTATCAGATGTGTTAGCAGCCATTTGAGTTCAAAGAACAATTATAAAACACTTAATACAAATCCCTTTAACATACATTTACATGAAGTATGTTGAGAAGAGATAAGTAAGAGCACATTTTTCTTTGAGAAAATATTATTCTTTTTGTTGCCCACTCAATGATTTGATGTACTTTCAGGAATGCATTATATTGAAAATATTTCCAATTGATGAGGGAATGATTTAAAAGCATTGCAGATTTTATACTTGTCGGATGATTTCTTGTGTGAAGATGAAAAATCTGACCAATGTCAATAAAACATGTATTTTACTTCCTTTCCTAGTAATATAGGAAGCATTTTATTTAGTTCCATTCGCACTATGCTGACCAAGTGAGAGCAATATGCAGTGAGTCTGAGAGCCCTGATTATGTACCTGGCCCGTAATCTATGGCCCCAGACTCGAGAAAAACTTACTCCATCTTCAAATCATCAAATTTATTCACCTAACTCTAATACTGAACAACCTATTTTAGTTGCAGCCTATTGTGGAGAGTTTTATGGTTACCAGTTTTATATATTTAAAATTTTAAGCCTTATTTATTTTTGATACTATTTTAAGATTTCAGAACAATTCTAACATTTGCAAGGTTAATGGAATAGAAAGATCCCTGGGTGGTATATTTTTTCCACATTGGTACTCATTAAAATTGTCATGGTTTCTCTAGCTGCTTATCACCAGATTGCCCTTTTATTTTTTGTATTCAGAACTATACTTGGCCAGTTAGTTCAAAATGGAGGATGTTTCCTTGAGGATGGGTCCATTTGTTGGTTATTCTATATGTTTTTGAATAGACTATATCTAAAGGTTATATGGACCTTATTATTTTCTCCGGTGCTAGTTTAAGTGTTATACGTATATTAACACATCGAATTTTCACAAGAACTCCAGGTTTTATCATTTTAATGGTGAAGACACTGAGGCATACAAAATAATTTGGTGACTATTTTAAGATCACTTACGCTAGGAAATAACAAACACAGGATTTGACCTTACTAAGCCCAGATATGAATTCTCTGCTTAATCATTGTATTTGCTGCATAATATGACATCTATAGTCTTTACTTTTCATTTCTTTAAATGGTAACAGGAACTTAAAGAAACTGTGAAGTAATTAGGTATATCTAGGTTATGATTTTTTCTCTCTGGATAAAGTTGTAGTATCACTACTAAGTTACCAACAGAATTTAGGCAATTCATGTAGTTTGTGTCTTTATAAAATATTCAACTCAGTTTGCAGAACAATAGCTTTTCAAACTCAGCAGCTATACAGTAATTATTTAGATTATGCACATTAAAAACATAAAATTATAGTAAAGTTTGGATGACAAACAGAACAAAACTGAGTTTTCAAACTTAACAGGTGGAAGAAGAAAGACACATCTTAGTTATGAGTTTTTCCATGTTGTAGGCTTAAGCGAGTATATTTTGACAGGGGTTAAACAATTTAATCAAAATAAAAAACTAACCAACATGTGCTTGAGAGAACTTCCACTGAAAATATGTGTTTGCAGTATTATGCCCAAAAATACTGTTGTTTTATTTTGTATTAAGTAAACTTTTTATTTGGAATTTATTGAGATTTCTAGAAAAGTTTGCAAAAACAGTACAGAAAGTTTCTGTATACCTTTCATCTGGTTTCTGTTTTTATTACCAACTAACATTATCATGGCGTAGTAATCAAAACTAAGAAAACTGTGTTATTATTAACTACTCCTGGGTTTATTTGGATTTTAACCACTTTCTATTACTGTCCTCTTTCTTTTCCAGGATCCAGTCCGGGATAACACATCTGTTTAGTTGCCCAGTGTCCAGTCTTCTTTGTTCTATGACAATTTCTTGTTCTTTTCCCTTTTTCTACTGCTTTGACTGCCTTGATGTAACCTGGCTAAATATTCTGTAAAAAATTAAAAAATATTTATAAACATAAAGGTAAATAATAAAAATACTAGAAAAATAAAATTTTAGAAAATTAATAATTATGAATTTGTTTTTAAATTAGGATATTTCTCTAATTCTGGCATTTAAGTGAAATGACCCATTGATTCAAATTTCTGACTCAAAGAACTTAAACTAACATTTGACTTAAACTTACCATTTTTTTTATGTAGGAAATGTACCTGGAAATGTTGTTAATTATTTTAGCTCACCTAAGCTTATTTCTTAAAATACAGTTTTTTTAAAGGGTTTTAATTTCTGTTTTAATTCCTAAATTTATTTCTGTGATGGTGTTCATTTTTCAGCCCTAATATATGAAACATCTAGATAGGGTATAGATTGACTGCACACACAATTTTACAGAGTAATTTATGTGATGAGTCATGGAGTTACTGAACCAGTCAGGAATCATAAGACTCCTGCTAGGTTGAGAGAATCAATAAAAAAAAAAAAAAGAAAAGAAGAAAGCAAAGCAATGTGAGATAAACAGCAGATTTGTATGACATTCTTAAAAGCATCTGTTTCAGGATACCCTGCTGGTAGAGGAAAAATTAAATTAGACTCAAATATAAGTGTGACATATTTTAGAATTCTGTCACTCTGTTGTCAGACTGGCCTATGTTACTTGTATTCACAGCAATTACATTGTTGTTGTTGTTGTTGTTTTAAATTCAAGTGTAATCTAACAGAAGATTTTGTTATGGTAGATCTCTACCAATGGTAAATTTTTTTAATACTGGCAAGAAAATCTTAATCTGTGGCAGATTTTTATTTTGTTGAGATGGAAAGTTTTTCTTCCGAGGGAGGAGGGGAAAGATTGTTTTACTCTTTAACTTTGGAGAAATGCCAGATTTAAAATGATTTTTATAATCATTTTTAACTTTGTTTACTTGCTAAGGAAAAAATAGAAATAAACTTGGAGTTTGGAAATAAGTCTATAAAATAAAAGAAAATAACAAAGGACTGATGACTAATGAGGTGCATCTGAAATGCTACATCACATTTATTTGGGAATCAAAGGATTCTAGCAGATCATCTGCAAGTTGCACATGCTATATGCAAGGTAAACTTGACCATGCAACTGTTGGCTGAATGAGAATAATTCTCTCATTCTAACATCAAATTCAAATAAATAAACTTCTAACATCATGTTCTATAATCTCACATCATTCAATTTCTGACTCAAAGGATGTTAAAGTATATTTTGTCCCATCCTTCCTTTCACAGCTTAATGCATGTGAAAATATTGAATGACTTCACTTTAGCTTACCTAAGTATTTAGGGAGGGCAAAGTAGAAGAATGCATGAAACTATGGCACCCTACAATCATGTCTTTGGACACATAGATGCAGAGGTATAAATATATTTATGAACTTTACAATAGGAAAACATACTTGATTTCTAGCATAACTGCTATGTAATTGAATTAAGAATACTTCAGAGTTGGTGAATAATTTGGATTAATCAAATTTCCTTTTTACTATTATATATGGCTATATTTTCATATTTCAGGTGATATTTTCATATTTCAGGTGACAATTTTATTGGCTTGGCATTTTATAGTTGTTCAAGCTCCATAAAGAAAGGAAGAAATTAAAACAACAGCAACAACAACAAAAAGTAGTAGACTTCTACTACTATGTTTAGGTATATAATCATTAGAGCAGAAAATATGATTATAAAATAATTAGATCATACTAGACTGTATCATTGCAAGAACTGCTTCTGAACCAGCCTGGTTGACTTTGTTTCCTTCTTTTTTAACAACTCAACATATTTTCAAAACTATAGAAAATAATATGTAACATCTAATCTCATCATTATGATTTTATTTAATATTTTGAGACTTCTCATTTATCCTATTAGAGTACTGAAATTTAAATACTCAGAGTGAACCTGTTCATGTCAGTAGCATGACTGCTGCTATGTAACCCTAATACCGGTAATTTTCCATCTGACTCTCATTTTTATTTTGGGAGTAATGCAGGTGTGGCGCTATTGTTTTTAGAGCCTTTTACTTAGCATTTCTAATTTAATTTTGTCATTCCTCTGTACCAATGCATTTAATATAGTTTTGAAACTTTAGTTTTGTAAAAGAGCCTGAAGGGCAAGTGTCTATTAAGGATGAGTTTTCAGTTGCTGATGATCATTACTAGTGCAGAGTATCCAACCGTGTCTGTGTTCACACAAGTGTGTGTGAGCACACACGCACACACTTTTAAATTGCCTCAGGAGTCAGTTATCCCTGATGTAGATGTTAATATTAATGAGTAAGTGGGTTTTTTGATATTACAGACTTATTTATTTTTATTTTTATTTTTTTAGAGAGAGAGCGTGAGCCAGCACATGAGCTGTGCAGGGGCAGAGGGAAAAGGAGAGAGAGAAACTTAAACAGTCTTCGTGCTCAGCCCAGTGCAGAGCACGCAGCTCAGTTTCACCACCCTGAGATCATGACCTGAGCTGAAATTAACAGTCTGACATAACCAACTAAGCCACCAGACGCCTCTGTAGACATACTTTTTTAAGGCAAAATGTTTCATTAAAACCTGCTTTAAATGAAAGTATATGATTATATTTTGAAAAGCTAGAAAGTTATAAAACATATGAAGCATATTTCTTACTGAGATATAGTTACACTTTTTTTTTAATTGGTAAGATACTCAGTGATAGATTTTTCTCATTTCCTTCCTTGGCATTAGGGCAAAATTGTACTTTTCGGTGAAACCCTGGCTTTGGCTGGACCCTGAGACCATATGTCAAATTAATTAATGTAAATTATATTGCTTTAAAAAGCCATATATTTCATTTTCTATCTTTTCAACATCTGAACACGCACATTCGGAACACAGACACGGTTGGATACTTTGCACTAGTAATGATCATCAGCAACTGAAAACTCATCTTTAATAGAAAAATTCATCCTTAAACAAATTTTACTCTCATTTCTGAGATGCCTGAATGAACAGATGGAGTTGGCATCTTGCCTCAAAAGGTCAAGAAATTCAGACTGGGTAGAACTGATGAGGTGGAAGGGATGTGTATACCAGAGCTGGGAAGTGTCCTGAGAAAACACTTAGGTTATATCCTCGTCTTCAGTAATGATCTGAGATCATCAACAGAAAGTTTCCAACTAACGCCACCTTTCATGAAGATATATGATGAGAAGGAGAGCCAAAGCACACATTACAAAAGGGACTGCACTGTTGATTAAACACCTGCAACATTTATCTTCCTTAACTTTACAACTTTCTTCTTATAAAGCCAAAATAACAGATTAAAAACAGATTTGTGGAATAGTTGATAGAGTTATTTAGCAATTTTAGTACCATAAATAAAATATTAGGTAGTTTAATTTTATCTTTTACCTGAGGAAACAATATATGTGTGTGTGTGTGTGTGTGTGTGTGTGTGTATAATTATATATATGTGTGTGTGTATATATATGTGTGTGTGTGTGAGTATATATATATATGTATATATATATGTGTGTATATATATATAATACACACACACACACACACACACACACACACACACACACACACATATATATGTTATCCATCTGGGGTTGTCTTTTCTGCCAGACATTCATGTTATTAGATATAGACATCAAGAGCAAGTAGGGAAGGAGGATTGGTTCTGAGAGTGTAAATTACAAATAAGCCTTTTCCTTCTGTTTGCTTTGTTGTCTATGATATTTTTTCTTGTACAGTTAAGAGTGAAGTTATTGGTAAGTGAACCAGGGTTGTTTTCATGGAAAATAAAAACATTTTCCTGATAAAGCATATAGATAATGGGGATTTTTGAGATCATTCTCATGTATTTGTTTTATTTTAGTTTTTAAGTTTTTATTTAAATTCCAGTTAGTTAACATACAGTATAATATTAGTTTCAAGCGTACCATACACTTACATACAACACCCGGTGCTCATCACAGCAAGTGCACTCCTTAATCTGCATCGCCTATTTTACCTGTCCCCCCACCTGCATTCCCTCTGATGACCATCAGTTTGTTTCCTATAGTTAAGAGTCTCATTTTAGTTTGCCTCCCTCTCCCTTTTTCCCCTTTGTCTTTTGTTTTGTTTTTTAAATTCCACTTATGAGTGAAATCATGTGGTATTTGTCTTTCTCTGCCTGACTTATTTCACTTAGCATAAAACTCTCTACCTCCATCCATGTCGTAACAAATGGCAAGATTTCATTCTTTTTGATTGCCAAGTAATGTTCCGTGTGTGTGTGTGTGTATGTGTGTGTGTGTGTGTGTGTGTGTGTGTGTGTGTGTGTGTATACGTATACCACTTCTTATCTGTTCATCAGTTAATGGACACTAGGGCTGTTTCCATAATTTGGCTATAGTAGATAATGCTGCTATAAACATTGGGGTATGGGTATCCCCAATGGGTATGGAGTACAGGTCTTTCACCTCTTTGGTTAGGTTTATTCCTAGGTATCTTATGGTTTTCAGTGCAGTTGTAAATGGGATTGATTCCTTGATTTTTCTTTCTGCTGCTTCATTATTGGTGTACAGAAATGCGACAGATTTCTGTATGTTGATTTTTTATACTATGACTTTACTGCATTTGTTTCTCAGTTGTAGCAGGGTTTTTTTGGTGGAATCTTTTGGGTTTTCTGTAGAGTATCATGTCATCTCTAAATAGTGAAAGTTTTACTTCATCCTTACCAATTTGGATCCCATTTATTTCTTTTTTGTTGTCTGAAGACTGAGGCTAGGACTCCCAGTATTATGTTAAATAACAGTAGTGACAGTAGACATCTCTGTATTGTTCCTGACTATTGAGGAAAAGCTCTTAGCTTTTCCCCCTAGAAGATGATGCTAACTATGGGTTTTTCATTTATTTGTTTTAAAATAAGCTGTTGTCAAACCTCCTATTTTGCTCTCAAGTATCAGAATATGACTTGCATTAATACAAAAATACTCACGACTCTTTTCTTCAGTGTTTATATCCACAACTAGTAATTGCCTTTTTAATAGGAGAAAATTGAAGAAACAATAAAACATATTTCAGAGCCTAAAATATGTTTTGTTAATCTTTCCTAAATTGATGATTCACATCTGGTTCTGTTATCTTAAACCCATAAAAAAGTTAAATAAATAAATAAATAAATGTATGTATGTATGTATAGGCTCGTGTTTAGGAAAGTAAAAACAATATTCTCAAATTCATGTTCTTTGTTATGGAGCCTGTTTCTTGAAATAAAGAAGGAATAAATCTTTCTTTTTCTTTCCTTTTCTTTCCTTCTCTTCTCCTTTTCTTCTCTGTTCTTTTTTTCTTTTCTTCTGTTCTATTCTTCTCTTTTTTTCTCAAATTTCCATCTGGAAGTTCTACCTTTTCCCCTAGCTTTGCTAATTACAGGATGCTATAGGAGGAGGTGGGGAGAAGAAAATGGGAGTGCAATCTCAAAGGCCCTTCTTGAATAGTACCATCCTGAGGAGGTATTGGCATTCTGGCTTCAGCGGGTTTTCAAAACTGACACATTCTTTCATAAGGTGCTTTGGTTTGGTAAAGTTTCCAGGGAGATAGCTTCTGAGATGATGATTTGAGTTCAGGGAATTTACTGAGGAGTGTTGTTGGGGCCATTACCTACAAGGGAGTGAAGGAAACAAGGTGGTATAGAAATCAGTAAAACTGGGATATGGTCGCAACAGAGGCCTCAGGTGGTGCCGTAGGGGGAAACATAGAGCTGGCATGAGCTCTAAGAATTGTCCAGGATTGAGGTAGGCGGTGTTGTTCCCTCACATTTCCAGTATTGTCCAGTCATTGACAAATCCACACACAGCAATGGTGTGTAAACTTAGGTGAGGCAGCTCTGTTTTGCAGACAATAATTCCTAAGAGGCAGTCTCCTGTGAACTGTCAACAGTCACACTTCTGGAAGCTGGGAAAAGAATATTCAGGTTATAAAAAGGAGATATTTTTGACATAATATAGCATCTGCAACAATTAATTCATTGTAGTCTTTAGCTACATTTGTTTTGTAGAGCAATGCATGTGGAAAACCCTTATATATTTTCTTTTAATACCTACTACTTTTAGTTATGTATTTATTTGATATACTAAATTTCTATTTCGTCTGCTCTTATTGTAGCTTCAGCACAGAAAAGACACAGTCAAAAAATAGTTTACAGTGACAACATACAGTTTCTTAATTTGTGATGACAATCAGATGTTGATATATTATAATCAATGTATTTTATGTATTTTTGTGCCAGACATGGTCCTGTGAGAGATAGTAAAGCTGAGAGCAAAGAAATTAGGAATACTCAATGAGACAGCAGATACTCTTACTTGAAGGCAATGGGAAAATTATGATGGAGGAAGTGACTTTTGTGTTAACTAGAGAAGTGGAAAGAATTTCTAAGGAAAGGGCAGAGCACACAGCTAAACACCAAAGCAGCAAAGAGAATGACTTCCTTCGGAGGATGGCAAGCAGTATATCTTATTAATATCAGATGGTAAAGATTATAAGAAAAATTTAAAAGTTGAGAGAACACAGGTGTTTATGAAATTTAAAAAAGAGTTAAAAAGAACTAAGAACTGTTCAAATTTAAACAATGTGAAATCTCCCAGCTACTAAAAACTAAGAAAATATAGAGAAGAATATTCATCAGAGAAAACAGAGTGAAACGAGAGGTTCAAAAACTGAAAATTCAAACTGACTGTGGTTATAAGAAATTAATTATCAGTTTGTAAAATATGTTTATTTAAAAATTTATGTATTCATTATGTTTTTGTAGAGTGTGGATGGAGGGCCCACAGCTTCTCTGGTCCAGTCTCCTCACCTTTCCTCCACCTCTCTTATCACTATGGAAAGAGTTTTGTTGAATGTGGTTCAGAAATCTCTTCCCCATTAAAAAAATTAAGTGTAAATATAATGTAGGTATCAGATCCTTCGCTAGGTTTGATTAAACATCTGCCTAATGTATAATATCTAACTTGCAAATAGGATTCAATCCGTTTCCAATGTTCAATAATCTTCTTAATTAAAATAGATGAAATATGGTATTTTACCAAAGGAAAAATCATAATATTGATTGAAAATAACCTCATTATTTAGTATTGTGTTTCAATTTCTGCTACTTTAAAATGAGGGCATTTGACTAATGGATCAATATAGACTTATTCAGATTTATATAATAATTAATGCATTTTTGATATTATAAAAGTAAAACTTGGGTAGATTTGTAGGAGTACCAAAGTGATTTTTGAATGTTATAATTAAATTACATCTATTCACATCAATTATTTAAATTATTCTTTTTTCTTAATTAGCTAAATGTTACATGGCTCTAATTCAGTAAATTGTGGGCTAATGGAATGGCACAATGAACTACATTGTACATTCAGGTATCAGTCTGAATATTTTAATGGACAAGTCTACATTCTCCAAAGTGCTACAATAGAAAAAAAAAAAAAGATGTATTAAGCCTGATCTGAAACGCTCAACATGACTCCTTTTGATATCCAAGACTATGGCATGATTTTATTGTCCAGTGAAAGCCTGAAACTTTTCTTGTTTTTTTATTTTTTTATTTTTGGAGAGTCTAAGCATAAATATATAGAATACGTCATTATCTGTCATGGAGAGACAATCAAGTATACTGGTTAAAAGCATTTTAATAATATTAAGACTCATCTGTACATTTCTCAAGTAAATATTGGCCTTTCTGACATTTCCTCTCCCTGACACACACACACTTTGATGAATCCATATTCTGTCTTCTGCACTAAAAGTAGGAAACAAATATTCTTTTAAATCACTTCTGTATAATCTCATCAGAAGTTGTATCTCATCTTTCTGTATCCTCATTTGTGTCCTTCTTTGCTGTGACCCATGGCCCAATTTGCTCGAGTTGTCCCTGGGACAGAAGCATCTGTCTCACTTTCTGCAGAGGACAAAGAGAAAGTGATCTAAAGAAATCACATTTTACTCCACTTACCTCTACTTTTTTCTCCATCCACAATGTTACTATGCAATATCATGTGTGTGAGTGAGAAGGCTATTATAAGTCAACAGAATTAAAACTTAATCATGCAATAATTATGCCATAGTGCAAAAATATAAATACTGTATCTGTTTGTTTCTTAAAACCCTGTTAAACTGCTTGATGCAACTATTCTCCAGGCTGGGATGAAATCCATGTTCAGTTGTAAAATTGGATGAAGTGTGAAAAACTTTCTAGAATCCGAGTTATAACCCCAGAGGGGAGACTTTCCTTTAGTTTATCACACAAATCCCATGTGATATGCTCATTGATCCAGGCTACCTTGAAGATGGCTTCTCTACTGCCTTTTTCCCAGCTTTAAATCCGGTAATCTTCTCAGGGCTGACTTTTAGAGCACCTTGAGCACAGCCAAGCATCAGGCAACACCACATGGTCACCCCAGGAACTCATGAGGGTGTGTGGTCCCCGAAAACTTCATCCTCTTCCCAGTGCCTAGTACACCCTTCCTCCTGCTTATACAAATTACCACCTAACTTTGCCTTTTATTAAGACATTAAAGTTCTTTTAAGGACATTACTAGGCCCTTGAGGAAAGCAGATTGAAAATCACATCTTACTCGTTACATACACCTATAGCATTAGGAACTAATCATAAATTAATTTCTCAGTAATTATCTCACTGCATATGACTTAGCTTTATTTATTGCCTTGAATGGAGGAAGAAGAAGGCAATATAGGTTGAGAGGGGATTGAATCTTACATATTATGCCATTTTCATTGAATAAAGACTTGCACAATAAGTATAAAATTGTAATAGTGATATTTATTATAAGAGAAGGAGATGAAGAAGGGTAGCAGTGCAGTGTAATAAAATAAATACTATCTTTGAAATCTCAGATGTGGATTGGAAGGCCAAATGAGACATTTTCTGAACACCTGCACTTGACAAGATGTTTTATATTTCTTATACTTGTTCATCTATAAACAAGGATATGTTAGTTTGCTATGGCTGCGACCATAAGAAAAATACCACATTACTGCAAAAAAAAAATACTGAAAAGAAGCAATTTCTCAATTCCTATTTTATGCACTAAAAATGTTATTTAATGATCTGAAAGGAGAAAATTAATAAATTTTGAGCATTTGGGTTTTTTTTCCATTAAAAAATACATCTAACTCCAACAGAATTTGAGGAAGCCTATTTTTTATTACAATAAATAAAAAATGTTATTTAGCCAGTAGATAATCAAAGGCACTAAAAATAAAAATATCAAATAAAAATCCTCCAGCCTTTATTTGAGTTCCTTTCTCCTCATTGAATGTTTAAAAGTGATTCTTAACATTTTAAAGATAAAACTTGAGAATCTGTTTGTATAATCTTTTTATTGGAAACTTAATGAAAGATTCCAATCTCAGAAGACTTTAATTATGTGTTGCACTTGTTTAATGATAGAGTTGAAAGAGTAGGTAAAGTTGAACGTCTAGGGCACTTAACTCACTCTGTGGTGTTACATTTAAACAAAGTGAAAAGGCTACTACATTCAAGATACTTTACTAAAATGGAGAACTGGATGTGCTAAGTATATAAATCTATTTTTTCTATATTTTCTGCTTTTAGGAATATATGGAAATATTAGTGTTTGTACATTTTCTGTTATATGGCCA
This sequence comes from Panthera tigris, assembly GCF_018350195.1. Classification (NCBI taxonomy): domain Eukaryota; kingdom Metazoa; phylum Chordata; class Mammalia; order Carnivora; family Felidae; genus Panthera; species Panthera tigris. The sequence goes on from NC_056661.1 coordinate 135,937,879, forward strand.
TTTATAATTAACATTATTCCTTTGATTATTTTACATAAATATAGTAACATGTCACCACTTGTTATTAGGTAACCATATGTGTTGAGTAGCAGTTTATTTCTCTGTGTTGCTTTAGTTGATTTTTCTCCTTAATGGAAGTTTTACAAATAGTAACATTTAATTTTCTCCCATCTGTTTTGTATATTCAGAACATACTAAAACCAAGTTGATTACTTCCTAAAATAATCACCACCAATCTTTGACAGTACAAGGGTTTATTAGTGTACAAAGTAATGATCTACTGGGGAATGTCAAATAAATCTTGTTACTAGTCAGATTTATGGGAGAAGAGTCAACAAGAAAATAAGTCAAGGAGTAGAAATAATGTTTTAAGTGGAGAAGAAAGATGTGAATCATTCCTTGTCTTTGGAGGTCAATAGTAAAACTGTTGGTTAACCCTGCATGCAATTTTGAGTGAAGTATGAAGCCTACCATTCACTGTGTCTCCAGTGATTCCAATTAATGGAATCTTGGAAAATGCTGTTTCAGTGATAAAAGGGGGTGAGGGGAGCCTGGATGGCTCAGCCAGTTGAACATCCAGCTCCTGGTATCTGCTCAGGCCGTGGTCTCACTATCGTGGGATCAAGCCCTGTGTAGGGCTCTTCACTAAGCATAGAGACTTCTTGGATTCTCTCTCTCCCTCTCTCTCTGCCCCTCTTTACTCTCCCTCTCAAAATAATAAACATAAAAAATAGGGCAAATAAAAAACTACCAAATTTCTCTTTGAAAATAATCTCATTTATGTATGGTGGTACATGAATGCACTGATTATGTGTATTTATTTTCTTACTGCTATAAGAAACACTTTTGTCCTTAAAAAAAAAAAAACATTTATTTATTTTGAGGGAAGGAGCACAAGCGGGGCAGGGGAAGAGGGAGGGGGAGGGAGAGATTCCCAAGTGAGCTCCACTCTCAGCACAAAGCCCGATATGGGGCTTGATCCCAAGAACCAAATTGTGAGATTTTGATCTGAGCCAGAAGCAGGATTCAGATGCCTAACTGACTGAGCCACCCAAGTGCTCTCAGCCCTCAAAATTCTTAACGATTCTTCCATTGGTATATGTCTGTTGATGAAACCAACTAACTGATTAACTAAAACCAATAATACAGAGAATTCAATTCAGTAGAATCAGGTTAAATGCTAAAACATACAGCAGTGCAATTATTGTTAATCTGAATCTTTCCTCAAACTTATTACCCTGTTTCTCACATCTCATATCAGAATTTTTCCAGCCATATTTATATGGCTCTGTGTATTAGGATGTTTCCTGTTTTAACCTTTTCATCATCTTTTCAGCATAACTATAATACTAAAGAAAATATTTTAAATAGAAATCATTATTCAGAAAATAGTACTGGATTGTCAAAACTAATTTTAACTTTAGTAATTTCATTAAAATATATCTTATTTTTATAATCCTAGTTTGCTTTTTTGCATTGTCTTTTCACTTAAGAGATCAAGAAATTTAGGGAAATTAAGACTCTCATTATAATTTACATTATATGTACACAAATATTATATATTTTAGTATAAAATATTTTATATTTAAAATTGGTTTCCCCATTATTAAGTTGTGTGATTGACTTTAAAATTTTGCAGCATGAGTAGTGCACTATGTGTGTGTGTGTGTGTGTACAAAATCGTAATATAAATGAGTAAATTTAAGGGTGACCAATTATCATTGTAAGTATCATGTTGTTATAATACCATGTTGTTATCAAATTAGCCTAATGAATTTTCAAACAGTTTTGATTAGGATACTTGTGGTGTTTTCATACACATTTGTTTATCAGTGGTATGACAAAACCAGCTGTCTTTCCACGATGATATCTAAGAACTCAGCAAGATGGTAGTTCATACCAAAGGTCATATCTCAAAGACCATAGTCTCTTGGTGTTGCATCTTTTCACTTCACAGAGAATCTATCACATATAATTATCACCATGTGGCCTGTATGTTTTGATTCAAAGAACACTTTATTCATTTCTTACATGACAGAATTGTTTTATAATAATTGTGATTTCTTCTTTCAATTACATGGCTCTTAAAATACAACTTCAGTGAATTTTTGTTGCAGAATGAGTGAAAATGTTTCTATCATAAAATCACTGGGGATTATTCTAGCTTCTTCCCTATACCCCAAGGAATAACTTTTTCCAAGTCATTTAGTTGTACAGTCTAAGATTATAGCATTCACTTATTTATCAAATAATTCTTGAATTTCCACCATGTTCCAGGCATTGCTTTGAGTGCTTGAGATAAGGCAACAAACAAAACTGACAAAAGGAAATTTTCCTATCCTAATAGAATTATATTCTAGAGGAGGAGAGATAAAATATAGAAGGTCTCTCTCTCTCTCTTTCTCTCTCTCTCTCTCTCTACCTATCAAATCATAATTGATTGGATATTATTAAGTTGTAAGAAGAGAAAAAGGAAATGTTATGTTCCTCACTGAGAAACTGATATTTAAGGGGGGGGGGAAGCTTGAGTCATGTACCTCTAAGGGAAGAGCCTTCCAGGCTGGAGAAACTGCGATTGTTAAGTCCTTTTGGATAAGTGTGGCTGGAATATTTGAAGAATGGCTAAAGCAGAGCAAGTAGTAGGACATAATGTCAGCTACAGCAGGGGTCAGGTCATGTAGGACCATATGTATATCATCATTAAAACCATGTTTTATGTTGAGGAGATTGGATGCCACTGGAGAATTCTAAGCAGACGATAATCTAACCTGACACACATTTGTTAAAAAGATTGTTGGAAATCAAGAAAAAAATTAAGAATCTGCTCAAGAAATAAACTGAAATGAACTTAATGATTATAGAGGAATAGGGACAGAAAAGAGTCGGCATTAAGCTATTAGTAAATTTACACTGGCTCCTTCTTAGTGTCAGAACTGTATACTAGCAGTTATACCTGGAATCATGGCTTTAGTGAGAAACAGAGAAGAGATTGGAACAGATGTTTGCAGATAAAATAGAGACTGTTAGTACTATTCAGGAAATTTAGAGCATAGATTTGTGATAGTTCTAACGTTTCACCTCAGGGGTGTTTATGGAAAAAAAGAGAATACTCACCTTTATTTCAAATGCATGCAATTTTTCATAAGATTATCCTCTTTATATTTGAGCAGAATTGTAGCATGACTAGGCTAATGACTTATTGTTACATTGTAATAGAGAAGTATAAAGCATTGTATCCAAATCCCTACATCTTCTTGGCCTATTTGTGGGAGAGGAGATGCTGTCAAATGGTGTACTAGAGTGATCATCTATTATACTCTCCAGTAAAGGACTACAAGAGGCTCTTGTTTCAGAAGAGATCTGGTTACCAGCTACTCTTAGAGCACTGTAGAAGGAACTACTCAATTTAAGCATTGATTCATTATTTCTCAAATAGTAGCAATTTTCTAGGAAAAATCAGTCATAGTCTTTCACTTTAGGAAGAGAGTTTTCTTAGGATTTTTTTCACCCTCCATCCCTCCACTACGAACAGGGCCCTTAACTTCTGCATGGCCTATTTTTAGTTATCAAGCCCTGACCACATTTGGAGCCAGACAAATGTCTGAGTGGTCCTTGAAAAGGAATCTACCACACTGTCCAAATTTCTGATCCTGAAGAATCGTCTAGGAATCTTCTTAAATCCAGATTCCTATATTTCATCTTTAGAAATTTGATTTTGTAGATCTTGAGTGGTACCAAAGACTTCTATTCTAGAAAATTCTGGTTAAAGAGATCTATAAACCAGCCTTGGAAAAATGCAGCCTTATAGCCTAGAATTTTGGTAAGATGAAGCCACTTCACTATAATCAAACTTCACCAATTTGATTTCTAAATTGGGCTTGTATTTTGTCATATATTGGGATAGTTCCTTCAACATTTGCTCACATCTCAGGATTAATAGTTCAAGTTCATACTTTTTCATGCCATAACTCCCCATAGTTGGCTTACTGTAGGAAGGAGTTTTAGGAGTAAGCCACTTTCTAGAAACTACAAGGCTCTAATTGGGACATTGTGTTAGAGGAAACTTGTTGAGTTCAATAAACAAGACCCTTTTTCATGGGAAGAGATAAAGTTTTCAAATTGTGAGGCTTTAAAGAGAGGATATTTATGGGGCATAGACATAAATTTATGGACAAGTGAGTCCGCTGAAGATATAGCTATGGTAAAGACATCCTAATTCCCTTTACAGAAGACAGCCAAGAAACAGTAACACTAGAGCAGCCAAGAACACACTCTACTGTAACTCTGGTCACACACATTTCAAATCTCTTACTGTTATTTCCCCAATGACCAGTCCTCTCCTCTACCAGGTCTCTGACGCGGTCAGTATTCCCCCACTCAAGGTATGACTCTATTTCACACTGATTTTTTTTCCCATAACCAGTGCATCACTGCTACATTCTCCCTTTTTCCCTCATAATTTTCTTCTGTCACTTTCCTCTGGTGTGGTCTCTATAGCTAGCCTGGCTGGTTTCAAAAGCTTATCATCAAATTTTAACATAAGTTTGCAAACAAATGGGCTAAATGTTTTCTAGTGATGAAAGCATAGAAAGCAATATCTTAAATATAGTAATTTTATAAATTAAAAATTCTGAGAATAATCAGATTATTTATATTACTTTGTGGGTCTTTTATAGACAACATGACATATTTTAATTCATATCTAAGTTAGATACTATAGAAATACACTATATATCTACCCCTACCCTTAGCACTACTAATAAAAGGTAATTATAAATACAGATAATGCATAAGATACATTTTTAAGAAATTCTTAAAATTAAAATTTGTAAATGAAGTATGCAGTATGCTAATCACATTTGGTTGATTACTAGCAAAGTAGAGATCTTTATTATAATTTTAAATAATTCAGCTAGTCATATTTTGGTTATTGTGTTTTTTAGGTAATTAAAAGTGATACAATATATCTGAATCTTAAGATTTTTATGATGCAGGAAAAATTAAAATCCCATAATAATTTTTTATTAATTTAGAAAGAGAGAAACAGAGAATGAGTAGGGGGAGAGGGGAAGAGGAAGAGTAGAGGGAGAATCCTAAGCAGGCTCCATGCTCAGCATGGAGCCTGACGTAGGGTTCCATCCCAGGACTCTGGGATCATGACTTAAGTAAAAGCAAGAGTTGGCCACTTAACTGACTGAGCTACCCAGCCCCCTGCCCATTTTTAATTTAATTAATTAACTAATAAATTAACTTTTATTATTTTAATTTTATTTTTTGATTATTTGTTTAACGTTTATTCTGATTGAGAGAGAGTATGCATGCGTATGAGTGGGAGAGCGGCAGAGAGAGAAGGGGAGAGAATCTCAAGCTGCTCCACGCTGTCCATGCAGAGCCTGACACGGAGTTCAGTTCCACAAACCTGAGATCATTACCTGAGCAGAAATCAAGAGTTGGACACTTACCGATGGAACCACTCAGGTGCCATTTTTTTTTTTTTTTTTTAGAGAGAATGAGTGGAGGAGACGGGCAGAGAAAGAGAATCCTGAGCAGGAAATTCCATAATAATGTAAATAGCACAATATGTAATTGTGGAAAACTGAAATCTTTAAGAGACCTAATATTTACAACATTTATGTTTTAATAGTTTTTACCCCACTGTATAAAGTAACATCAACATTTTTTCAAAAGTAAAGCAAGACTTCTAGTCTTAGGTCTGACATATAAAAAGTTTATCATTTGTCCTTCTTGCCTTACAAAAAAAAACTGGACAGACCAAAAAGAGAAAATATTTTACAGAAATTAGTTTACAGGGCAAATTGTCATGCTATAATCTAGAAAGATGGACAAATTCAGAGTCCTAGCTGAGATTTGGAGCAGAGGATAGTGGAACCATAAACTGGTAGGGACACTTAAATGGTGATTTTGACAAATTACTGAAGGCTGAATGTGGACTACCATGAAATTGGAAATTTGAGTTTTAGGTAATACCCTCTTCTGTGGGTTTTAACTCCAAGAACACTACCAGGTTCTCAAGTGAAGTCTAAGAGAGGAGCCCTCAGAAGGACCTCCTGAGTAATCCTTATGAAAAACACACAAAACCCTTTTTATAATAAAAGTAGGAAGGGCATTCTCTAACTTCAAACCCCTCTAGCTTCCCAATATCACTGATTTGGGAGAAAGCTATACAAGAGAAGTAACACTTGTGAAGCTCATAGGCCAGAGATACAAGCCCACCAAAGAACTGAGATTTAATTAAAACATTATAGAACACATATCCTTCCTCACACTTGACCATTATACCAACAGGGTTCCAGTATAGTGACAGTGAATTGCAGTGAATTGTGAAATACAATGGTGTATTTAACACTAAAAAGGCACTGTGCTGCCAAACAATGAAGGACACAGGTGAATCTTAAAGACAATGCTAAGTGAAGGCAGTACGTCTAAAGCTACTACATACTTTGAAAGGCATTCTGGAGGAGGAAAGCCGTAGAGATGTAAAATTACCAGTGGTGATCTTGGGTTTGATAATGGAAAAGCATTGAGTAGGTGAAACAAGAGATTTTATAGGCTGGTGAAACTATTCTGTATTATACTGTAATGGCGAATCCAAGCTATGAAACATTTGCCAAATTCCATAGAACTTTACAGCACAAAAATTAAACCTTCCCATTCATAAATTTAAAAATTCATTGTGGAATCTCAGGGTGGAATGCAGTATGAGCAAAAAGACTCTAAATATATTACAAACATGAGTGATTTGGGAAAAAAAGATACTGGCCTAAGTAACCTTGGAAATGAGTGGAGATTATAAAACCAAAGGCAAAAATGATTGCACCTAGCACTGTATTCTAGTTGACAAAGTAATTTCCAACGGGAGTTAAACAATTATGTCAGATGGCGAGTGCCAAATTTCTCCCAGTTCCATTGTGAGGTTACAGACATGCAAATGAAGAAGGCTACCGTGATAGCTGTGGTAATGGATTAGGGCTGGAGATTTTGAAGGCTCATGTTCAGATTAATATAGATGGAGATGTTTACTTATAGGAATGCTTATACATATATTTCTATACCTAGGCTATTATACATACATTCAGATTCTGTCAGTTTAGAGGGCCTAGAAGAAACGACCTTCTCTTCCATGCTTAAAGTTGTAATTAAAAGACTCTTTCTGAAATGTTTCTTATATTTAGCAATTTTTAAATTCAGCCTGGCCCCTTTTTCCAGGAATGGAGCTTCTTAATATATGATGTAATAACAGACATGCTTAACTATTTCCACATGGAATTGTAGTCTATATAGGATGATCAAACATGTTTGATAAATAATCAAATATAATTTCTAGAAATTAATAATAATAAAAGTATGTTCTCAAAATGAAGTGGGAATGTAGGTAGATAGGCAAAAAATACCCAATATTTTTTAAAGCACTGTCTACCTTGCCATTTAGAATCATGCTACTACGTTTACCTAACGAAGGGAGAATATATATTAATATTAAATACTTATTAAATATAATATAATAGTTGAAAACTGGGGTAATGTCCAGTTAGGTGCTGACATATTACCCCATCCTGAGTTTTCTTAAAGAAGAGATTCTCTCATTTCCTTCATGGGAGGTCTTTTAGAATAATATTACTATTACTGCTACTACTATAATTATTATTATTTCCTGTAAACATAATGTTCACCTCTTAGTAAGTAATAATGTTTCACTCAGAATTAGAATCTATAAATCTCATTGGGATGGTTTTTATAAGAATCTATATTCAATCTCTTGAATTAATCGTGGGGATTCTAATTAAAATGACTAGTAGAGATAAGCACAATAAAATTTCTAAAAAGATTCCTAAAGGAACAAGTTCCCCTGGAGCTACAGGGTGCAATTTCAAATACTCTCTTTATATTAAAATACAAAAGAGATCATATACAATAGTGTTGCAAATTATCCACATTTTTTATCCCTTTTATTAAGGACTTAAAAAGCAAATCAGTTTTTAAAAAAACCAAACAATTATTTTTACACTGTGTAACATAGGCTGTTTCTTGGAGATAATATTTTGATTCAATTATGTCTGCAAGCATCATAATTTCTATTGATGAACATGGATTGACATAGTTGTTTAAGCCTATAATGAACTAAATGTTATACAGAATACAATTTTCCTCTTCATTTACCTTAATTTATTCTAGTTGTAAATGTCATTGACTTCCATGATTACAGAATAAATCTCACTGTAGGATCAATTACTACAGTTTAGAATAAAACTTGAGTTGTTTTGTAATTATATCCACTGGGTATTCCATTTTAATTTAAAATAGCTTTTGCAAAAATACTGGAGCCTTAATGATGCACAGGATTAAATTTGAGCCATTTAACATGTAATTATCAAAATTATTATAAATGCTACTTTTCTTCATATTAGGTTAATTTCATCAGTGTCTAAAAGTATATACCTAAACAGATGTTTTCTTAATTTAATATATAATTTATTTATTTGAAGTTAGAAAATTTGTTTCTCAAAATTAAAATGTACATTTTTGTACTTCTTAATTTTTAATGACTTTTTCTTTTTGTGAGAAAGACTAAGAATGCTATTTAATAACTTTTATCATCATTAAATATAACTGAAATGATGGACTCTCAAAAAAAGGTGAAGTAACATAAAAATCAAGTAAATTTCAAGTAAAGAAAGGGCATTAAATATCTCTTTTACTTAATATAAATGTGAAATTAAGAATGTGTGCTCTCTTAAATCAGTGGTTCTCAACTTTATGGTTTCCAAATACGTTTACCTTTTAGAAAAAATATTCTGGACCCAGAAAGAACTTTGGTTCATGAATTTTATATATGCACATACACACACACACACACACAAATACTTACCATGTTAGAAATTAAAATAGTTTTGAAATAAAAAAAAAAAACATGCATGCATACATTTCAGTAGTTGGCAGACCAGGAACCTAATCACATTGTCGTGCAACTTGCAGAAAACTCTAGTGTTCACTCATGAGAAAATCAAATTCAAAAGACTGAAGTATTCTTGTGGTTCCTATACCACAAGATGAAAACCTCTGCTTTACATTAAAGTAAATGATCATGTCATTAGAATCTAATTTAATTTTAAATATGAATGCTATGTTTCTATTCATTTTGATAGATTGTAATATACCTTATAATATATTTTATAGTATTTAAAGTAACACTTTTTTTATAACAGTTCTAAGAATGATCCATCACTTAAATTACTTGTTTTACTTGATTGCATGAATGTAATTGAATTAAGTTTATAGAAAACAGGTGATTAAGAAGGTGAGCAGCAGCTTTTGTGAAAAAAAGTATGGCTGTGTACTTCCTGAAAATTTTATACCTCAAGCCCAGTTGCTAAACAGAGATTTTAAATGCTATCAAGATTATTGATTTCTCTTATATTGTTTCACAACTCCAGTTTTTGTCTGCAGGTATTTGTTGACAGATAATATCTATATTAATGTTTCTTTTTAGCAAATAAACAAAAAACTTCCTATTTTAAAATGTCATTATTAATTTTCTATTTAAAATGTATGAAATTCTGTTAATCATTAGTTTACAAGATAAACTGAAAAATATCTTTGGGCTAGAGGAAAAGATAAAACAATTTAGTATAGATATAGTTTAAGATAGAAAAATATGGAGATGTAGAAGAAGGTTGTCATTTATATACTAACGAGGAAGAAGAAAAATTACTGTCTTCCTGCATATGAGAAAAAAATTTTTTTTTACCACTGATACCTTTAAATAATTGCTGCTAGTTAATACAATATACTAAGGGCTTGACTGTTGAAAATTCAGAATTGCCACGCTTATTGATACTAAGGATTAAAAAGAAAATGCATTATAGAAAGGGAGTACAGGAATTATGAGAACATTTAAAAGGGACCTAATGAATTAGTATCAGTGACAATTGGGCAGTCACAGGAAGTAATGTTTCCAATACAATCTGAGAAACGACTAAACACTGGCCAGTACATAGGTGGAAGAGTCTGTCTGAAAGAGGAAAAAGCTGATGCCAGAGGGCATTCACCAAACCCAAGGGGTTTCATCCCTATCTCTATCTCTGTTTCTATCTCTCTCTCTCTCTCTGCCTCCCTCTCTCTCTGTCTCTGTCTCTCTAACTCTGTGTCTTCTCTAACTGTAGCAAAACTATGTAATATTGTTCTCACACAGGAAAAAATATGTTATATAAAAAATATATATGTATATTTTTAAAAATTTTTTTTTTAGCGTTTATTTTTGAGACAGAGAGAGACAAAGCATGAACGGGGGAGGGTCAGAGAGAGGGAGACACAGAATCTGAAACAGGCTCCAGGCTCTGAGCTGTCAGCACAGAGCCCGACGCGGGGCTCGAACCCACAGACCGCGAGATCATGACCTGGGCCGAAGTCGGCCCCTTAACCGACTGAGCCACTCAGGCGTCCCAAGTATATTTTTGTTTTGAATGTCAAGGAGGATATTAACAACTAATTAAAGTCATCATGGGCAAATTAGGACTACCTTATTCAACCCAACTCATAAGCCATATGACATAATATTGCTATTGTTGTTATCATGATTATTATTTTTACTACGCCCATAGTCTTAATTCAACTGAAATTTACAGTTTTTTTTGGGGGGGGGTGGGGGAGGATATTTATTAGGAATTTAGGAAAGCTATTTTAGCTAAGGAATTATAAAGAATACTAAATCCTTGATAATTTCATCACTTTGCTATTTTTCCAGAAAATTCCCCTTTCCCTTTTAAAGACTGGACAAACTAATCTACTTTTTATTCATGAAATACTAAAATGGCATATTTTTAAAAGTTGCTTTTCCCTTTGCTTCCACTTTTGACATACACCTGTTATAAACCTGCTTAATACAATATTTATATTTGTAATTATTCAAGTTGATCTTTTACTCTCAACAGAAATAGATAAAAATAAAACAGTAACACATCCTTTCATTGCCTTTGAATAAACGTCAAGTAGACCTAAACAATTACCAGGGCACTTTCCCCTTGTAAAAGTGATCATCATAGAGCTGTGGCATTGTGATTCTCTTGTTCCTACTTTATATTTACTTCCTTTGTAATACATTATTGGCTGAAGTTATTTGTCAGTCTTGAGCAGCCTTTCCACTAGGAAAGCAATAAAATACTTTATTCTTTCCATTAAAAAAAGATGATGGAAATGTTTATCACATAAGTAAAAGAGATAAAATGAAGCAACTTAAAATATAATCCCCATGAAACATTAGTATAAGTGGTGAAGTGAGGACCCCTACAAGTTCTCTCCTTCATAAAAGCAATGATAAAACCGACAAAATAAAATGTCAAAACCAACTTATTCGGAACTCTGGAAATTAGCCAGAGGTTTACAGCAGTTAAGGGAGCATTTATTCAAATAAGGAGTGGTGGGAGGCTTAGTTTTCATAACAACAGAGAGCTTTGTGATGTCTTAATATACTTATTCCTATATAGGAATAGGCAGCCCTACAGTAGACTTAACAACCAATGGCCACAATCATGGTGAAGCCAATAGCTGGGTAGCCACCAGAGGAGACCAATTGGGATTAGAGTCCTTTCAAAGCCTCATTCCTAAAGAACTGTTATTTTTTTGACCATTCTGGTAGTTCTCTGTTAAGATACCACTTCTAAGACTGTCTGTATTTTACCTGACTTGGAGTTCCTATGGAGGAATAACTTCTCCAGGGATGATTGTCAAAAATAGTTACAGGGTACTGATTAGCTTTGGTCCCTGAATTGAAAAATAAAAGTTGGTGCAAATGATAGGCAAACCAAAAATTTTAAAAGGAAATGTTGAAAAATAAGATGTATGTAGAGTCTTTGAAAAGCTCTAGCATATTTGTGGGAAGCTATAAGGACAAACACGTGGATAGGCCTGTGCTTTTTCCCAGGAAAGGCTTGAGACAGCCTTAAATTCTCTTCTTGGCTTGACATTGAAGTTTTGCTCAAGCAAGAAATAAAGACAAAGGCACAATTGTTACCTGACTGGCTTAGTGTTGAAGGTGTGCCCCAACACACACACCCACACACACACCCACACACAGCACCTTTCATAAGAGATTATAAAACCTACACATTTCAGGCAGTTAAGGAAATCTCTGTGCAATCATTACTGACCACTATGCTAGCTGAGCAGAGACTCACGTGGCTAAACGTGGAAAGACTACCTTTACAGAATTTACACTTTACAGAATTAACTCTGGAAAGATGTTAAACAAGCAAAGAATAACAATATGCCCTGGAGAGGATTGAGATTTTTTTCCCAGAATTGCTGCATTATATTACTTAAAATTTTTAGGTCTCAACAATAGATTATGAGACATGCAAAGAAGTTGAAACCAGCAGTTTAGAGGAGATAATATTTATTTATTTTTAAGAGCAATAGAATATTAAATTATATTCTGTGACCATGAGGAACTAATTTGTACTGTATTATTTTTTTCATTGTACACAACTAAAACAATAAAAGCATATATAATACAACTGTTTATAGATATTGAATTAATGGCATTACTGGATTGTTATTCATATAAGAAGGGAAGTAAATGATATATACTCCCTTATCACACTGGATTTCTGCCTGGAAGTATTATGGACAGAAGTTTAAGGAATGTTATCCTTAGGAGAACTCAGTTGTAGAGATAGTAATCAGGATAGAAGAAATTAAGGTGTCTGGAATCTGAGGAACAAAGAACTGGAGAGGAGGGTAAGAAGCACAGAAGTGTACATAAGGATTCTCGTGATTCTGTGGGTGAATAATAAGCCTCACATGGAAAGAGTAAAACTCTCTATGAGTCTAGGCAAATGATGAGTCCTTAAGTGTCCATCACTTAAGGACACTATAAGATCCTATCACATCTAGGATAAGTGGATTCAACAAGGTTGCAGGATAAAAGATTAATATAGGAGCACCTGGGTGGCTCAGTTAGTGGAGCATCTGACTGGCTCAGGTCACAATCTCGCAGCTCGTGAGTTTGAGCCCCACATTGGGCTTTCTGCTATCAGCACAGAGCCCGCTTCGGATCCTCTGTCCCTCTCTCTCTGTCTCTCTCCCCTGCTTGCACTGTCTCTCTCTCAAAAAGAAATAAACATTAAAAAATTAATGCAAAAATTTATATTTATATATACTAGCAGTAAAATTGAAAAATGATATTTAAAAACATTTATAATAGAATAAAAATATGTACAATACTGGAACAATAAAAAACTATAAAATCTTGCTAAAAATATTAGGAACACCTAAAAAGTATAAAAACAGGGATGCCTGGGTGGCTTGGTGGCTTAAGTGTCTGACTCTTAATTTTGGTTCAGGTCATGATCTTATGGTTCATGAAATCAAGCCCCATGTTAGGCTCTGCACTGACAGTGGGCAGCCTGCTTGGGGTTCTCTCTCCCTCTCCCTCTGCCCTTCCCCACTCATGCACACTTGCTCTCTCAAAATAAATAAATAAAATTAAAAATAGTATAAAAAATATACTATGTTCATGGATTGGAATATTTACTAGTGATTAGTTAACTGTGCCCAAATGACTCTATAGGTTGAACACATGCTTGAAAAAAATCCCCATTCACTAGTACTTTTTGTTGAAAATTGAAGGAAGAGCTGGAGCTAGAAATAAAGGTAGAGATGAATATATATGTATATATTTATAAATATATATATTATATATATATATATTCTATACATTTAATACATACATTAGATACATGTGTGTAATTTAAGGATCTAGAAAAAGCCAAAAGAAAATGTTGGAAAATATCTCTATTTCATTTTAAGACCAGCTACAAAACTACTATAATCAAGATGGTGTGATACTGATACATTGATAAATGTATATATCAATGATATAGAATAGGTAATCAAGAAATAGACCCATTATTTGTCATTATACCACAATAAAGCTGAAAAAACAAAAAAGAAATAGACCCACACCTATACGACCGTTTTATTTTTAAAGCTGTGCCACAGAGGAAAATATTGAAAATTCAATACACTATGCTAGAACAACTGGATAGCCATAGGAAAAAATAGGCCTCAATTATCATGTCATAATATACACAGAAATTAAATTATTACCTTGCTGGTAGTAATGCTACATGAGACAAAGATCATACAACACACATTTTTATATGGCCAAACATACACCTGCCGTAAGACCCAACAGTTGTCCTAGGTATTTATGTTTGAGTAATGAAATATATGCCTACCAAAATATTTTTCACAAATATTACTAGTGAACTTAATAATACTCAATACTGGAAATAATATAGATATATATTTATAGATGACTTGTGATATATATACATTAGAAAACCACACAGAAATGAAAAAAAGAAAACAAAGATAACCAGAACAACTTGAATTAATCTCAAAGCATTATGCTGAGTGAAAGAAGTCAAAGATTTACATTAGTCACAACTCATTGAACCAAACCCTTAAAATGAATTAATTTTATTGTTTATAAGTTACACTTCAAAGAATGCGATAAAAAGATATTTTAGGGAAAACAAATACCATTATATTAAAGTTAAAGATAAAAGCTAAAGCTGAGGGGTGCCTGGGTGTCTCTGTCAGTTAAGCATCTGACTCTTAATTTCAGCTCAGGTCATGATCTCAAGTTTGTGAGTTGAGCCCCACATTCGTGGAGCCTACTTAAGATTCTCTCTCTCCTTCTGCTCCTCTCTGCCCTCTTTCTCAAAAACCAAAATAAAACAACAACAACAACAAAAAAAAACAAAAACAAAAAAACCTAAAGTTAAAAGTCTTTATAGTTTCACAGAAGTCTTTTCACTGAAATATATTTAATTTGGTATTTTAATATTTAATATTTAATACTTAATACCAATGTATAAAACAAAACATTATATGGGAAATTCCCAACAACCAATTTGATTGATTCAGATTTTTTTTCATGAAAAGTAAAATGTTTTTATTTCTTTCAACAAATGAAATATTTTTACCTAATAATGTAATTAGTGAAATCTGTTGTTTCCTTTATTTCCTTTACATACCAGAATGCAGTGACTAAATATGCTTTCTACTATAGCAGCGTTATACTAAATACATGACGTATTTGTTTCCTTCTCATTTTATATTTAGTATAAGTTTGAATACAAATACCATGTTGTACATGTGAGCTTATCACAAATATCATTATACTTTAAGTAGATTAAGAAAATGCTTGGGGTGCCTGGGTGGCTCAGTCAGTTAAGCGTCCCACTTCGGCTCAGGTCATAATCTCACAGTCTGAGAGTTTGAGCCCCGCATCAGGCTCTGTGCTGACAGCTCAGAGCCTGAAGCCTGCTTTGGATTCTAAGTCTCCCTCTCTCTGCACTTCCCCTGCTTGTACTTTCTCTCTCTCTCTCTCTCTCTCTCTCTCTCTCTCTCTCTCTCTCTCTTTGTCTCTGTCTCTGTCTCTCTCTCAAAAATAAGTAAACATTAAAATTTTTTAAATAATAAGAAATAAATAAAAAAAGATTTTATTTTCCAAGTGTAAATAATATAAAATTCAATACTCTAAAAAAATTGGTGATGTGAAACAGTTTATTCAGAAAGATTGTACTGGGGATTAATGTGTTTATTTTGTTGTTATTTATTGAACACCTAATATATGTGAGACACCAGTACTTAGAATATATCTATTAATAAGGCAAAGATACCTTCTTTGGAACTTTTTAAATACTGATGAGGATAAGGAAAAATATGATAAATAGACACATAATTTAATGTTGGAGACTCTTTAGAGCTATGAAAGAAAGAAAATGTAAACCCAGATAATGGGGATCAGCTGGAACATGAGGTTGAGGGCCAATTGCACTGTGAAATTTGATGGTTAACTGAGATTGGCAAAAAATACTTACTAAAGCTAAGAGTTTTAATTTAGAGCTTTCCAGCTTTCCTTTTTAGGATTAATGGCACTAAAGTAGAGTGTACTGACATGTTCCAGCAATAGCACGTTCTAGGAGTGGAATGGATCGATAGTTAGGGAGTGCTAGGAGAGTCAGAGAGTTTAAGTCAGGGATGGGTGTTATACTAAATATTAAATTTTAGCTTTATGTAGGATATTGGTCTAAAATCCATTGATATATACATAAATACGATGTTGGCTTAAAATGCCTTGAAAAAAATCATAAATCTGATTGTCCCTGATTCATAGAAGTTGAAATTCAACTTTTTTTTTAAATTTTTTTTAACGTTTATTTATTTTTGAGACAGAGAGAGACAGAGCATGAACAGGGGAGGGGCAGAGAGAGAGGGAGACACAGAATCTGAAACAGGCTCCAGGCTCTGAGCTGTCAGCACAGAGCCCGACGTGGGGCTTGAACTCACGGACCGTGAGATCATGACCTGAGCCGAAGTCGGATACTTAACCGACCAAGCCACCCAGGCGCCCCATAAAATTCAACTTTTAATTGAGGTGACATTTACTTCCCATCCCATATTACCTTTGCCTTTAACAAACACCTTAGCTGGTCATGGTTCTTTACCTGGTCAGGTAACCCAATCATTCATTCCTGAAGGGTCTGGGCCTTTAGCAGCCCTGCCTGAATTAGTTTGTTGTAGTTTTCCATTGACTTCAACCATGGTATGGTATACCAAGAGCCATCCCAAGGAAATTTCTGTATCCCAGACATAGTTTTCTTGACTTCTTTTGTACAGTAGTGGCACAATTTCTCCTTAGAAATGATCATCAGTCACTCCAACCAGTACCTATTCTATGCCTATTAATTCAATCATGGAGAGCCCAAAGTGGCATAGTAATAGTCTTAACTTAAAAAGAATTAATATTCTTCCTTCCTCTTTCTTTCTTTCTTTCTTTCTTTCTTTCTTTCTTTCTTTCTTTCTTTCTTTCTTTCTTTTCTAAATTCCTTAGAGTTTGTCTATTTAGAACAATGGTATATGCGAATAAGGAAATATATATGTATATATTATCAATTTTTATTCCTGTTTAGTACCTTTGTTTCAGTGTTGAATAGAAGTAGTGAAGACAAACTTTCACTTCTTTTCTAGACTTAATGTGAGAGTACTCAAAAATTTACCATTCAGCATGACATTGGCTCTGGGCTTTAGTACATTCCCTTTGAATTGTGAATTTGACTCCTAGTTTGTAAAGAATTCTTGCTTTTAGAGACTATCAAATTTTGTCAAAATCTGTTTCTTTTTTTTTGTCAAATTCTATTTTTAGTCCATAAAGATGATTGTGCATTTTTTCTCCTTGAGTTTCTTAATGTGGTTATTTTTGCATACCTAATTTTGAACATTTTGATTACTTTTTGAATATTTAAAATAGCATTGGCTATCCTGCATTTTCATTTTTATATTAATAGATTTGATTTTCCAGTTAGTTTTGAATATTTTTTTATATTTAAGAGGGATATTTGTTTATAATTATACTTTCTTGTAACATTCTTATCAAGGGTTGATAACTGGGTTATGTTGACCTCATGAAATGTGTTGAATAGTGTTTCCACCACCTCCACTTTTTGAAAAAAAAATGTGTACAAATATTATAAATTCTTAAATATTTTATTGAAATCCTATGTGAAATAATCTGGGTATGGTTGTTTCTTTAGGAGCAAGTTTTAAAGGACAAATACAATTGTTTTAACATATAATAGGCTTTCGTATTTTCTATTTATTTTTCTGAGTTTTGATACATTGTGTGGTCAAAGATACTGTGCATTTTGTTGATTATACTCAGAGTTGTTTATAATATTCTCTCACAGTGTTAATGTCTGCAGGATATATGGAATTTCCCCTCTTTTATTCCTGGCATTGGAAATTTATGTATTCTCTCTTTCTTAGGGACATTTATTAAGGGTTTATTGGTTTTACTAAATTTTTCATAGAAACATTTTTTGGTTCTAAAGATTTTCTCTATTCATGTGTAATTCTCTTTCAGAGAGTTTCTTTTTTCTTTATTTATTTTATATTTAGCTTATCCTTTTTTGTCAAGCTTGTGATAGAAAATAGATAACTTACTGTAAATCTTTCTTGTTTAATCATTGAAAGCTATACGTTTCTTATTTACTGCTCTAGGTTTATTCCACATACTGAGTATGTTGTGCTTTATTATCCTTTCATTCAAAGTATTTCCTAATGTTATTTGTGATTGATGGGTTCTTGACTTATGTAGTGAGTTGCCTAATTTTAAAACTCTTGGAGATTCTTGGGGAACCTGGGTGGCTCAGTCAGTTGAGCATCTGGTGTTGGCTCACGTCATGATTTCACGGTCCGTGGGTTCGAATCCTGCATCGGGCTCTCTGCTTACATCTGGGAGCCTGGAGCCCGCTTCAGATTCTGTGTCTCCCTCTCTCTGCCCCTCCCCTGCTTGCACTCTGTCTCTCTCTGTCTCTCAAAAATAAGTTAAAGTTAAAAAATTAAAAAAAAACCTGCTTGGAGATTCTTTAGAGGTCTTATTCTCGTTTATTTATGATTTTATTCCATTTCTATTAGAAATGGACATACCTGTATCTTTTCTTCTCTTTGGTATTAATTGAGTTTTGTTGCATGGTCCAGAAACATGAGCATTCCATACACACAAAATATGGATATTCTGCAGTTTTTTGTTGCAGTGTTCTGTATGTGTCAGTTAGATTAATTTGGTGATAGTGCTATTTGAATTTTCTCGATTTAAATAATTTGTTCCTTTTTTTTCATTACTGAGGTCAGCATTTTAAATTCTTCAAAGTCAAAGGAGCACTGTTTTACTTCTGTCTTTAGGCTTGTTATTTTTGCCTCATGTGTTTTTTAGTTACTTTATTAAATACATATACTTTTAGAACTATTATGTCTGGATGAATTTACACATTCATCATTATGAAATCCTCTTCATCTCTGATAATATTCCTTACCTTGGAGTCTATTTTGTTTAATATTAATATAGCCATGCTATTAAATTTAGTATTCACATGATACCTCCTTTACCAATGTATTTTGATTTGACGTATCTTTATGGTAAGTTGATGTTATCTGTTTCTTGATTTTAATCCATTCTGAGAACTTTTGCTTTCATTATCAGTGCTGGGTTATTTTACACTTAGTATCATTATTTATACAATTGTGTTTAAATCCACATTTTGCTAATTGATTTTGATCAGATACAGTTGTGATGCGATTCATTGTTCTTTCATTCCTAGAGAAGTTCATTTCCATCCTATACAAATTTGTTTCATCTTGAAGAATTTTTCTTGCTATTTCTAGTACTGTGAGGTTCTATTTTATCTTAAAATGGTTTTGTTAGATATAGAATTCTAATTAACATATTACATATTTTTAAACAACTTAAAGTTTATTTTGTCTTTTATTGTTACTAATGAGAAACCAGCCATCATTCATATCTTGCATTTATTTTAAGAGTCCACTTTCTCTACCTGCTTTCATTATGGCATCTTAGTTTTGATTTTTAGCGGTTTCAGTGTGATTTGCCTATGGGGATATGTGTGTGGTACTAGTAGGCAGACAATTACAGGTGAATTGTCTTGATCTAGAGGTAGGGTTGGTTTTAGGTTTTATTTTGGTGAGTTTATTTCACTTCTGTCTTTCATCTTAAACTACCCCTTAATCCTATTATGCAACCCTTATCCTTAAGGCATGATTTCTGGATTTTCACTGACACTAAGAGGTTTTTGCCAAGATCCTTTAACTCAGCAGGTTTTGTACTCCTAATCCTGTCTATACAGCTCTGGGTAGCTGCTTTCATCCCTTTTCAGCAATTTTAGCCTTCTTAATGTGGTTTCCTGCTGTGTTCCTGCAGGGTGCCTTCTCAGCCTCCTTTTCACAGAGAGTCAGCCATACTTTTGAGATGAATTTGTATATTTGATGGTTCATCCTCCTGTTTCTTTTTGCTAAGGTTCTCCTGCTTCAGTGTGCAGCCACTCTGGCAAACCCAACTTCAAAATCTGATTCTGCAATCCAGTAAAATTTCTGTATGAATTGGAAAGTTTTCTCTGTTATGTTACTTGATAATATGTATATATATATATATATATTTTTTTTTTTCTCTTAGGCTTTGTTTCACTCTGGCTTTCTGCTTCCTTTTGTTTTCTCATCAGTGTGTTCAAACTATTATATTGTATTCTATTACACTCTATATAAAATGTAGCATATTGTATACAATCTGTATTACATATATGTCGTAACATATATAATGTATAATGTATATTCATAGTTTGCATAGCTTATTACTGTTATTTGGAGAAAGAGAAATTAGGCATAATTTATTTTTTTTACTAATGGAACTTAAATTCCTGAAGATAAATTTTTGTTTTAGATTTATTTTTTTAATACAAAATACTCAATTTTAAAATTAAAATTAAAAAATAATTAATTCCTAGCATTCTTAGTGGATTTTTAAAATACAAAATGAAAAAAACCAATAATATTAAAAGAAAGCAGTGGTTATGAAATAAATTGATTATAACAATAACATACTAAATACTTTTGTCTATCAATATACTTATCATTTTATTTGGTCTAACTATAATCCTATAAACCAAGCACTCTAATCTCTTATTTACAGATGAAAAAAAGGATATCAAAAAAATAAAGTCAGTTACCCAAAGTTCTATTATTAGGAGGCAGAGCCTAGGGCTATGTTTGTTTTATAATAACAAATCCAATGGTGAGGTTCAAATACCACAGACTTTCTCTACAAAGATCTCTTGAAGTTCCTTAAAGAAAGGAAAGTTGATTACTCTGTTGTAATCAAAACAATGGAAGCACTAGAATGGGAAAAAAGAAAAGAGATATCATTTATGAAATCAGAATCTCCTACATTCTAGACCAGTATCAGGTAGTTTTTATAGTGTTAGTGAACAAATAAGAATTTTGCTTTTTGTGTTTTTTTTTTTTTCAGTGTGGGAGAACAAAATTTGAAAGTGGAAATCCTGTTTTAAAACTTTTTTGTGTTTCCTATTCTTTTAAAAAATTTTTAATTCCAGTGAGTTAGTTAACATACAGTGTTATATTAGTTTCAGGTATTCAATATAGTGGTTGAATTCCATACATCACCTACTGTTCATCACAACTGTACTCCTTAATCCCCATCACCTATTTCATGCATTCCCCCACCCACCTCCCTTCTGGTAACAATTAGTTATCTATAGTTAAGAGTCCTTTTTGGGTGGACATCTGGGTGACTCAGTTGGTTAAGCTTCCGACTTTTGATATGGGCTCATAGTTCATGAGATCCAGCTCCCACCATCAAGCCCCTCCCCCTTCATCAAACTCTGCATCGGACTCTGCACTGATAGTGCAGAGCTTACTTGAGATTCTTTCTCTCTCTCTCTCTCTCTCTCTCTCTCTCTCTCTCTCTCTCTCTCAAAGAAATAAACTTTTTTAAAAAGTCTCTTTTTTGATTTGCCTCTCTCTCTTATTTTTTTCCCTGTTGGTTTGTTTCTTAAGTTCCACACAAGAGTGAAATCATAGGGTATTTGTATTTCTCTGACTGATTTATTTTTACTTAGCATTTGTATTTTCTATTCGTAAGCACTTGGAACTCTTGGAAAAGTTCTCACTTTTTTTAATCGAATTTTTAAAAATTCACATCCAAATTAGTTAACATAGTGCAGCAATGATTTCAGGAGTAGATTCCTTAATGCCCCTCACCCATTTAGCCCATCCCCCCTCCCACAACCCCTCCAGTAACTCTCAGTTCTCTATATTTAAGAGTCTCTTATGTTTTGTCCCCCTCCCTGTTTTTTATTACTTTTGCTTCCCTTCCCATCCGTTCATCTATTTTGTGTCTTAAAGCCCTCATATGAGTGAAATCATATATTTGTCTTTCTCTGACTGACTAATCACTTTTACACCAGATGAAGTATTTCTTTTAGTGGTGGAATTTGGCACCCCTGATCTTAAATCCTTCTCTTTCACCATTTTCAAGTGAAATCTAGATATCTGGGATAACCACCCTCTGTTACAATGCCTGCACAAACACACACAGTTACACACAACCTGTGTCTCCATGCAGCATCCTCAAACTTGAAATAAATGAAAATCTGTTCTTCATCTTTTTGCTTGTCAGAGAGCAAGGGTTGAAGGTAAGAGTGGGGAAAGGGAAAAGAAGTCTGAAAATCTGTCATGTCATGCCGTGCATGCTATGCTCAGAAACATACACACATGCGCGCGCACACACACACACACACACCACTACTTTTAGCTCTGAGAGGAATGTGCTTCAAAACAAAGCAAATTCATCAATGTTAAAAATCTCTGTAGATAATGCTTCACCTGAATTACCTTCTTCAATAATTCAGATAATATCATGGTGCGATCTGCTGAGGTAGATTCTTCTGCAAGTTTTGTTATGCAAAGCTTTGTTCTTTTGGAGTTTTGGAAACTATCTTCACTGTCTTTTTTTCCCCCCTTCCTTATTGTCTTTAAATCCAATGTGCTTTCTTCTTTGTTTCATTTTCATATAACTTGGTAAAAAGCCAAAATAACTAATTTTGGGGACTGTTCATTAATTATTTTGTAATATAAAAGCTTACATTTTGAATTTCCTCTCACATCCATATTCTGAAAATAAATCTTAATCTATAATCCTCTCATTATCTTATTTGTGTAGGATAGGATTATATTTGTGCAGGGTTAATTTTGTTTCCCTGTTCTTGACTTATATGAAAAAAAATTAGACCAAATATTTAGGAAAAACTGTAAGTTTTAAATTTTATATGTAAATTAATATCATACAAAAATAGTGTCTAAAACTAGATTTGTATGATATCTGGACTGTTTAACAAACATTTCTACAACCGTATCACTAACATGTTGAAGAGAATGGCTCTTTGTTGTTGAGCCATTGAATTGTTGAGTCATTCAATGTTTTACTTTGCACAGGGTATAGAGATACATGTGATTAATTAATTTTATATAGTAATTGAAGTGTTTTTAGGACACATGAGCTTATTGTAATAAGATATCAAAGACAGGTGTATGTTTTCAGTTTTGAGTTCTATCATCATGGTACTCTGGATTCATTGTAGGACATGCACAAAAATTACATTAGATAGTCTCTGGATAAGGACATACTAACTAGACATGAAAACTAGACAGTAGCAACAACAATAAAGCATGAACTTGCCAAATGCTTGCATCCAGATGTCCCATATATCACTCATCTCAGCATGCTTAAAGCTTAGTTTATGACAGCTCCCCCCAAAAATCTATTATTTCGAATATATACCTGTCCATTTGCAACCTTGATGCCAAAACCAAAAATATGGTTCCTATTCTTGATACCTTCTTCTTTCTCAGATCTCATTTCAAATTGGCTAAAACCCCTGTCTTATATTTCCTGATTATTTTTCTAAAGCAGGCTCTTCTCTCCTTCCCCACTGCTACCACCTGGGGCCAGATCCCCCTAACTGTTATGAAAACTTGTTAGTTGAGCTCTTAGACTTCAGTTTTGTTAGTGTCTATTTCATTTCCACAACAACAGTAAGTTATTCTAAGGAAAAGGATCTGTGGTTGTTCTAAAAGAATGCCAATATGAGACTGGTTTATATTTCAAAATGTTTGATAACAAGAGGACTTGTATGTGAAACTGCATTTGTATTATGTTTGTAATTAAATATTCCATCAAAGAATGGAGGAGACTATTTGAAATGGGTAGAAGAGTTTTAAATTCCCATAGGAAACCCCTTGGAGCCATAGCTGCTAAGAAACATGTCTCACCATTTCTGCCTCTTGCTCAGATCCCTTTAGCAATGCCTCATGATTCTCATGTAGTGTGGTTTAGAAGACGCTTTGAGACCTGACATCTCCATCAACATCTCAGTTTCTTAGCACATCTCTTCCTCTACTTGCTCTGTCGGCATCAGACAAATAGAGCCACTTGCATTACTGCGAATAGGATACAACCTTTAACATTGTCTTCTGTCTAGAACACATTCCTGCACCTCCAACCTGGATCATTCTGCAGTGATTAAAAATGACAGACTTCAGCTATACTGTACACTTTTTTTTGAAGTTTATTTCTTTGAGACAGAGTGCAAGCAGGGAAAGGACAGAGAGAGAAGGAGAGGGAGAATCTCAAGCAGGCTCTGCACTCTCAGCACAGAGCCCAACATGGGACTCAAACTCATGAACCCATGAGATGATGACCTGAGCTAGGCCAAAATCAAGAGTCGGACACTTAACCGACTGAGCCACCCAGGAACCCCTATATTATACACTCTTAACAGAACCCTAATACCTAGTAAATTGAAACTAAAAGGAATTTGTGTGTGTATACGCACATATATATTTAATATATTTTTATATTTATAATAAAAACATAATAAACATATATATTATCTATAATAAACATATATGTGGTGTATGTATATGTGTGTGTATAATGCCAACATCTATGCAACTAGTTATTTACCAAACTCTAGCTATATTTTCCAAAATTTTGTCAGAAAGAACAAAAGAAGGAAGAGTAAATTCATATGATCAATATAAGAAAATAGAACCAGAGAAAGAGACAAAAAATTTTGTTCCACTGTAGTCACAAAGCTCTGTTTGATGACCACCCTGAAGAAAAGTATTAAAGAAGGAAGCTGGGGGGCACCTGGGTGGCCGAGTTGGTTGAGCATCTGACTCTTGATATTGGCTCAGCTCATGATCTCACAGTTTGTGAGATTGAGCCCCATGTTGGGCTCTGCTCTGACAGTATGGAGCCTGCTTGGGATTCTGTCTCCCTCTCTCTCTCTCTGCCCCTCCCTTGTGCGAGCTTTTGCATGATCTCTCTCTCTCTCTCTCTCTCAAAATAAATAAATATTTAGAAAAAGAAGGAAGATGTGGGTGCTTGGATTACTCAGTCGGTTAAGCTTCTGACTCTTGGTTTCTCCTATTTGTCTCTGTGCTGACAGGGTGGAGGTTGCTTGGGATTCTTGCTCTCCCTCTTTCTGCCCCTCTTCTTCTTGTACTCTTCCTCTCTCTCTCTCTCTCTCTCTCTCTCTCTCTCTCTCTCATTCTCTCTCTCTCTCAAATAAATAAACATTAAAAAAGGAAGGGGCTCCTGGGTGGCTCAGTCGGTTGAGTGTCTGACTTTGGCTCAGGTCATGATCTCACAGGTCATGAGTTCGAGCCCCACCTTGGGCTCTGTGTTGACAGCTCAGAGCCTGGAGCCTACTGCAGATTTTGTATTTGTGTCTCTCTCTGCCCCTCCCCTGCTCGCTCTCATATTCTCTCTCTCTTTCTCTTTCTCTCAGAAATAAACATTTAAAAAATTAAAATAGATTTGGAATGATATGTGGAGAAAAATGTCTGAGAAATTTGACTCTATCAACATTATCTAGGTGAAAGTAAGCAAGACTAAAGTTCAATAAGCTCCAAATAGCAGTTACAGTGATTAACTGCACCAATGCCTAAGCAACTTGTCAAATTCTTCCTTCATAGTATTTTTCTCTGACTCTCCCTACCCCAAGGATCTCCTTTTAAACATAAAATGGATATTTCCACCTTTACCTCAGCCCATGACAACACTCTAGATATAACCACTTTAAATTATTTCATGTGAGTCCTTCTAATTATTTTTATGAATTTTTCTCATGGTTAATCTTTTGATTAGTTTATTTTTAGTGTCTTGCTTCAGTATCTAAATAAAAAGACATCATTTATGCTCACCTATCATGTGAGTCTCATGAAAACAACTAATTTTGAGAAGCAGAAAATTGTAATTCTTCTCATGCACAAAGAAGGATCACTAATGCTGGTGGGCAGTGGAATATCATCCACAATTAGATCATTTTTTTTTGTTTTTTGCTAACTTTTCTTAGTTTATTCGATGACCGTGGAATGATCTTCCTATCATTCTGCTTTAACCATGCATACCCAGCCATTAATTAAAAACTTAATATTAGAAAATTAATATAAACTTTAAAAAAAGAAATAAAGATACATTAAACAATAATAGTACTCCAATATTCTGACATTGAAAACATAATTTTATTTTCCTAAAAATTAAATTCCAA
This sequence comes from Panthera tigris, assembly GCF_018350195.1. Lineage (NCBI taxonomy): Eukaryota > Metazoa > Chordata > Mammalia > Carnivora > Felidae > Panthera > Panthera tigris. The sequence continues at coordinate 135,963,891 of NC_056661.1, forward strand.
ATATGCTCTTAATCCCCTTCATGTATTTCTCCCATCTCTCCACCTACCTTCCTCTGGTAACCATCTATCTGTTTTCTATAGTTAGAAAATAAACTAACAAAAACTAGAATATTAAAACCTATTTTTGCTCAGTGTCATAAAAGCAACACATAGGACTAACAAAAATCTGTAAATAACAAAGACTTTTTCCCATTAGATATTTAAGAACTTTGAAAGTGATTCCATTACAGGCAATTAATTCAGGAGGCTTAAACATAGTTTCATGAAAATGTGTTTAATTAATCTTGATCACTGTATTGTTTTCTTTTCAGATGATAGACAATATAGCAAAATCTTATAATGTCTTTTAGTCAGATTTCAAGTAGACAAAGAACAGGGATACTAAGGTAAGCTGAAGAGTTACATGGTTGGATTATGTTTTAGCAGCATCACTTTGGCTTCTTTCTGGAGAGCAAACTGAAGAATCACAATTCTGGGAGGGTAGAGATATGTAATGAGTTATTGTAGTAATAAAAGGGAGAAATGATAATGAGTTGAACAAGAATGGTGTTCGCATTAGAAAATAACCAAATTCTAGGCAGACATTGAAATTTGATTCATAAAGATTTTCAGACGGATTTGGATGAGACGTTCAGAGAAGCCAATAATTTTCTAAGGTGTCTATTCCAATAAGAAGAATGGATTTCCATTTATTCTTATTGGTTAGAATGAAATAATACATTTAGAAGAAGAGACTCAGGAGTAGGTGGCCATTACAGAGTTAGCTAGCAATGGAGTTCTGAGAGTAGTAAAGATAAAAAAAGACACATTGAGAGGCACCAGCATAAAAACGACATTTTATCTAGAGGGTAATGAAGAAGAAGAAAATTTATAGGAAAATATCCTGAGAAGAAGATGCATTTGTAAGTCAGGAAGATGATGAGGAAACAAAAAAGAAATATTATCAAGAGAATGTTGTATACAACTTTAATCTTAATCCTTGAAGAATTGATACATGTGGAATGCTCCTACCCCACTCTTTAATATTGATTTCTAATTGAACCAGTTCTTTAGTAAAAAAAGGAGAAATAAATTAATACTAAAATTTTTTTTGACGTTTATTCATTTTTGAAAGACAGAGAGACACGGTGCAAGCAAGGGAGGGGCAGAGAGAGAGGGAGACACAGAATTCGATGCAGTTTCCAGGCTCTGAGCTGTCAGCACAGAGCCCGATGTGGGGCTCAAACCCACAAACTGTGAGATCATGACCTGAACTGAAGTCAGACACTTAACTGACTGAGCCACCCAGGCGCCCCTAAATTAATATTTTATACATCTATGTCAGTTGTAGATTTTATCCCCAGTTCTTGTGAGTGCATTAATCTCTGAACATATTTTGGATTTTAACTCCTCCTTTCACTTACCTTTCTCTGTTTTCTTTTTCCTTCCAACAACCAAAGTAGTATCTAGATGAAGAAAATGTTTAGGTTCTGAGACATTCATTGAGCAGAAAGAAACACCACCACAACACTCATAACTTGTATCTTGATTTTTGCACCAAAACTATGTCTTCTCTGACCTTAATAATAAAATACATGTTAAATAAACAATTATAAGCAAGTATTTCTCATGCATGTATTTCAGTGTACATTAATAGGCATAATTCAGTGAGAATTTGTCTAAATATTCTGAATAATTTTAGTCAAATTCCAATATTTTATTGCAATATAGATAAGACCAAAATTACACAACTATTAAGATCATGACTTCAATTTTCAATGTAATTTTGAATGCATAAATACAGCTGTGATATAAAACAGATTTCATATCTGAGCGTAATTGATATGAAAATTATGTAATGTTCATTTTATACTCACATGATCAAATTTATGTCCATTTTGATGACAAAGGATTTTATTAATTTAAAGATGACTTTAGATTCTACAACTTAATGGGCCTGTTTGAGAAAGTTCAAAAAGAACTATTTTGAAGGGGTTCTCTAAGAGAATATTGTCAAATTTTAACATTACAGTGAGGATTACTTTTTAGTCTAAAACATTTTAATCAGTTTTAAAAGCTTCTTTAAATCTTCAAAACATTCCATAAAATCTGAAGTTGTTGAAACGTTGAGATAAATTGCTTATCAGTTTGAAAGCAGGTGCCTGAATTACTGAGGACTAGAAAATGCAAATTAAGTACAAATGTTAACTGCTCTATAAACCTGAATGTTTGGAGAAGTGGCTATACACACTCTTGTTATTGTCAAACCTGAAAAGTAAATCTAAAATGGAAATTTATACAGATTTTCTTTTAAGTCTTGGGGTGTGCGTGTGTGTGTGTGTGTGTGTGTGTGTGTGTGTGTGTGTGCGCGCGCGCGCACGTGCGCTTGCGAGTATAATTTAAATGGTAGAATTTATTTTAATTGACCTGATCCTTCAATTTTAAATTGTCTAATATCTTAGGCTCTGTAATGACACAGAGGTCTATACAACTTTGTGCCTATGGTTAACACTGTATTATACACTTAGAAATTTGCTAAGAGGATAGATACCATATTAAGTGTTGTTATTCAAATAATAAAAATAATATTTGGAGTACTCTTGACAACAATTATCAGATACTATCCAAAGAGAACTGGAGATGATTGGTTTCTTACTGAGGATCTTAGGTTATAGAATTCCCCACTTACCTTGACCCAAGTCCATTGATTAGGGGAAAATATAAGACACAATTTAATTAAATGAAGTCATTGTTTTCTCCATTTTTAAAAATCTGAATATGTAAGCTTCATTGAAAGAGATTGCAGATTTATTTTGGTAAAATTCTTCAGGTTAAATATGTTATTTGGATATATATGTATTCATATATATGTATATATGGAGGTTGAATACACACACACACACACACACACACACACACATATATATATTTATGGAGGTTGAATTCTTGCACTGACACTGTGGGTAATGTTGCTTCAATTCTGTATTTGCAGAGGGAGAGGGAGAGATGAAGGGTAAGAGAAATAATAGCCAACAATGAGATTTAAAAGGATTGAGACATAATAAATAAAACCAACTTAATTACTGGTAGTTGGGATGATATTAATGTCTTGTTTCCTGATCTGGATGCTGGTATGTAATTGTGCTAAATTTGTGAAAATTCACGATTATATTTCAGTTAAGAGTTTGAAAAAAAAAATGCTTGTGGGAAGCAGTCTCAAACCTAAAGCAAAAATTGTGTAAATGATTTATAAAGACAAAGAATTGGATGCAACTTCACATTTTCATGTTTTGGAAATTGTAACAGTAATACAGGGACACTTAAATATTTTATTACCAAAGAATAGAAGGAAATCTACCACCGCTGGTGGTCATATAAACTGCAGCAATGTCTTCTCTATAGGCCTTTTTTGAAATTGCAGACTGGCTTACCAGATAGTATGTTTTTGTCACACCAGGTTTTCAAAAGTGGAGTCAATTTTTAATGAAAGAATAAGGTAGGTGTTTTGACTAAAAACTTTAAGATCTCCACCAGACATAATTTTCTCTATTTTATTAATTTACATTAAAACACAATAACAAAATAACTAATTACCCAGACTTTTTTCTATTAAGGGTTTTCCTTATACACATGAGATGATGTAGAATACTAGGGTTAAGAGAACGATTTGTTGTTAGTGTTATTTGTTGCCTAACAGTTTCCATTTCACATGAATATATATATATATTCATATATACTAAATATGTATTAAAATATATAATGCATCTGAACTTGTCCCATAATATATATTCATTGATTGCTAGTTTTAGTATTATCACTATCATCATCATCATCATCATCATCATCATCATCATCATCCCACTTGGCATTTTTTTGACTCTTATCAAAAAATGTGTAGAATATCTTAAGTTGGCCAGATTGGATTAAAAGATTCTCTACTTACACTAAATGAAAGAAGGGATCAGCTTTCTGCAGAGGCTACCTCCAGCTCAGATATCTTGTGACCAAGGAGGAACCAGCCTTGGGATCAAATATGTCATATCTGTCATAAGGTGGCCCAGTGAAGATAGGGAAGGTACGTCGATTGTTGATGACAACGTTGAACTGCTTAAGTAACCAACGCCGGATTATCTGCCCCCTTTTCTGATGATTTTGTTATGTGGGATAATGCCTTAATCTACTGTTTAAACTGTATAGTGTCAGAAATTATGATAATTACGTATAAAATCTTTCTGATACTGAGACTAAATTTAAATATTAGATTTTCTCTAAAAAGCTGCATGACCTTATGAAAATAATGATTTCTATTTGAGGCCTGGTTTACTCAACTGTAAAATTATTTGGTTTGACCATTCCAACACAAGATCATGTAATGTGTTCTGTAGACACAATGATCAAATTTTGTTGATAAAAATCAGTATGCATAGTAGAGGCTTTTTGTGAACCACTTAAACAATTCATGATGCAAATTACAGATTTTACCTTTTCATTCCTCAGAATCCAATATATTATGCTCTTATAGTTCCCCAAATCTCTGATGGAGACTCCATCTGAAATGATTCAATTCTAGTTCTGTTAGCCATTTCTTTTTGGTTGAAATAACTGTAAATTAAGAAACCAGCAAACTCAAACACATGTTTCTCAGAATATCCCACCTCAATCTATAAAGCATTTGATGAGCCTACTGGATAAAAAAACTAAAGGAATCATGTTTTTCTTGATATCCAAGAACAGATGTGCATGATGGTTATCTAGGGTGAAATGTAACTATGGGTATCTATATATTACACCAGTCTTTTTTGTCCCCCCTCAAGCATTCTCAATTAGATTTTGGAGAGTGCTGTCCACAATCACAATGTCACCATCTGCTCTTTTACCCAGCTGTACCAAATTTTACTGAACTAAATGGAGCTTATATAATGGATTATGCATTGTAATTTATTTAATTTTGTAGTTTAAATCAAAAGGAGCAAGGGTAATGAACCTGCTACTTTCATTTTTTTTTCTTATAAAGATAATTCCGCTTTTCCAGTTTTACCAGATTCCCTTATTAGCTTTGCTGTAGATTGTGAGACAATCTGTTTTAGCATTTGTTTCTCTCTTCAAGACTTACATCTGTTGACCTTTGAAGACTCCATATTCTTTGAAAAGAATCTGCTCAAGGAAAAAAATTCATAATAAACTCACAAGATAGACTATTAGATATAAAACAACAAGCTCTATAAAATGTCAACTTCTCATAAGGACAACATACAGATAAAATCTGCTTTTGACTCTGAGATTTACTCAGAGGCGGGAAAACCAAAAGGTCATATTATAACTCACATAACTGTTATATTTACCTAAAAGCTGTATTTTTCCCTTGGTATGTAATTAATTTGGTAATAATGATGACGGTAATAACAAAACTTACATGTTCCCATGTTGCTGAGCAGAAAATATTTATAAGAAATCTTTTTAAGTAACAATTTTCCTTATAAAATTTTACTTAATCATATGGAAAGGTAATCTATAAAGTTGAATATGAATTCCTAATATTTTGAGCCCTGCTTACATAGCCTTCCATTCTTATTTTTCTTCTATATTTTGATAACCTTTTCCCCATTAAACCTCAGGCTTTTCATGATTTAGAGATCAGACACAGTGCATTATCTCTTTGTTTCTCTTCTCTACCTGCCAATTTTTTTTCTTAAATTTTATCTATTTTTAGAAGACCTCTTAACTACTCAAGTTGAATTTCTGATTTTGAATCTTCAGAATTTTTTGTTGTGGCTTAAAGAGACATTTTTAATTTAAAATTTATGTGTGTGTATGCACATCATATAAATACAATGACCATTCAGATTAGAGACTGTGTTATATGCATCTTTAAGTCACCTAAATCTTTGACTAATACCTGAATATATTTATAACCCAATTTTTAATGATGCTTGGAAATATCATTTTTCTACTCAAGTTCTGTTTCAGAAGAAACTCAGCTTATAGCGGAATTGACAGACTAGTCGGAGCTACCCAACATTCCAGGAAACAGGTTTTACTCTTGGGTCTTTACCTTTGTGACCATGACTAAATCTATGTGCCATTAAATACACATCCATCAAAGTCAACCATTTGTCTTTTTGGGTATGAATGATGGAATTTGTGTAACACATGACTGCCTTTACATACTGCTCAGAATAACTGTAAGAAAGGTTGTTGGCTATGCTGTGCACAGAATCCTGAACTTTATGACCCTGGATCTCTGCAAACTCGAATGAACTTTCCACACCTGGGCCAAGTTAACCTTCCTAAAGCATGTTGCTCTCCAACTGCCTTATTGCCCACTATAGGATGGCAGCTTCTGAAAATCTTTAAAGAAAATAATAATAAATATTATTTTAGCACACATTTATCAAGTATGCCCTAGGTAACAGGCATTGTTCTAAATGCTTGAGGTTGATTATCTGATAAAATACTCATGAAAAATTAAAAGATAATTGTCTCTGTACTATTATGCCCATTTTATAGAAGACAAAAATCATAGTTATGGAGGCTAAGAAACATGCAAGATCACACTGTTGTTAGGAAGAAGATAGAATTTGCACCAAGCTGTCTCAGTAGTATGCAGGAAAACTAGTTCTTAATTTTGGTGGGTGGAGAGAGAGACACTGATTTGTAATGTTTGAGAATTTCTGTAGTGTAAATAAATATCCCTGCCATTTTCAATTTCAGACTACAAAATGATATCCTTGAACAAGGACATGAGAAGAGACATATGCACTGGCTCTTGAGAGTCTTAAAGGACTTCAAAAGTGAATTATGTTGATCTTTTTTTAGGTGTTAGTATTATTATTTTTAAAATTTATTTATTTAAATTAAAGTTAGTTAACATACAGTGTAGTATTGGTTTCAGGAGTAGAACCCAGTAATTCATCACTTACATATAACACCCAGTGTTCATCCCAACAAGTGCCCTCCTTGATGTCCATCACCCATTTAGCCCATCCCTTCACCCACCTTCCCTCTGGCAGCCTTCAATTTTTTCTCTATATTTAATAGTCTCATGTTTTGCTCCCTGTATTTTTATCTTATTTTTCTTATTTTATCTTATTTTTGCTTCTCTTCCCCTATTTCCATCTGTTGTGTTTCTTAAATTCCACATGAGTGAAATCATATGATACTTGTCTTTTTCTTCCTGACTTATTTCACTTAGCACAATACACTCTAGTTCTATCCACATTATTGCAAATGGCTAGATTTCATTCTTTTTGATCCCCAAGTAGTATTCCATTGTGGATGTGTGTGTGCATACACACACACACACACACACACACCCATGCACATACACACATATACATATATATACATGTACATATATATATATACACACACACGCACACACACACACACACACACACACATATACATACACACACCACATCGTTTTTATCCATTTGTCAATCGATGGACATTTGGGGTCTTTCTATTTTTGGCTATTGTTGATAGCAGTTCTATAAACATGTACTCCTTCAAATCAGCATTTTTGTATCCTTTGGAAAAATTGCTAGTAGTGCAATTGCTGGATCGTAGAGTAGTTCTATTTTTAATTTTTGAGGAACCTCCATACTATTTTCCAGAGTGGCTGCACTAGTTTGCATTCCCACCAACAGAGCAAAAGTTTCCCTTTCTCCTCAACCTTGCCAACATCTGTTGTTTCCTGAGTTGTTAATTTTAGCCATTCTGACGCACGTGAGGTAGTAATCTCATTGTGGTTTTGATTTATATTTCCCTGATGAGGATTGATATTGAGCATTTTTTCACATGTCTGTTGGCCCATCTGGGTGTCTTGTTTGGAAAAATGTCTACTCATGTCTTCTGCCCATTTCTTCACTGGATTATTTCTTTTCTGGGTGTTGAGTTTGATAAGTTCGTTATAGATTTTGGATACTAACCATTTATTAAATATGTCATTTGACAATATCTTCTTCCATTCCATGGGTTGCCTTTTAGTTTTGTTGATTGTTTCTTTTGCTCTGCAAAAGATTTTTATCTTGATGAGGTCCCAAGAGTTCAATTTTGATTTTGTTTCTCTTGCCTCCTGAGACATGCCTAGTATAAAGTTGCTGTGGCCGAGGTAAAAGAGGTTGCTGCTGTCACCTTCTCTAGGATTTTGATGGTTTCCTGTCACATTTAGATCTTTCATCCATTTGAATTTATTTTTGTGTATGGTATAAGAAAGGCAGTCCAGTTTCATTCTTCTGTATGTTGTTTTCCAGTTCTCCCAGCACCATTTGCTGAAGAGACTGTATTTTTTCCATTGGATACTCTTTCCTGCTTTGTTGAAGATGAGTTACCCATACATTTATGTGTCCATTTGTGGGTTTCTATTCTGTTCCATTGCTGTATGTGTCTGTTTTTGTGACAGTACCACACTGTCTTGATGATTATAGCTTTTTAATACAGCTTAAAGTCAGGAATTGTGATGCCTGCAGTTTTGGTTTTCTTTTTCAGAATTACTTGGCTGTTTGGGGTCTTTTCTCATTCCATACAGATTTTAGGATTGTCTGTTCTAGCTCGGTGAATTTGCTGGTGTTATTTTGATAGGGATTGCATTGAATGCGTAGATTGCTTTGGGTAGTATAGACATTTTAGCAGTATTTGTTCTTCCAGTCCATGTGCATGGAATGTTTTTCCATTTCTTCATGTCTTTTTCAATTGCTTTCATAAGCTTTCTATAGTTTTCAGCGCACAGATCTATTACCTCTTTAGTTGTGTTTATTCCTAGGTATCTCATGGTTTTTGGTGCAATTGTAAATGGGATCGATTTCTTGATTTCTCTGTATGCTGCTTAATTATTTTGATCTTCTAAGTAAATCTCATAATAACCCATCATGGAATCTTGCTTCTCTCCTTTTTTTCAGTTTAAATATTACTATTTTTATTGCTGGGAAGCAAGGATGATTCAACATATGCAAATCAATAAATGTGATAATACCACATTAGTAGAATGAAAGGTAAAAATCATATGATAATTTTAATAGGTACAGAAAAATCATTTGACAAGATATAACGGACTTTCATGATTAAAAACTCCTCAATATATTGGGTATGGAAGGAACTTATAATAACATAATAAAAGCTATACTATAATAACACAACCACAGCTAACATCATACTCATTGGTAAAAGGTTGAAAGCTTTTTTTCTAGGATCTGGAATGAGGCAGTGTACCCACTGACCACACTTATTCAAAAGGTACTGGATGGGATGCCTGGGTGGCTCAATTGGTTAAGCATCCAACTGTTAGTTTCAGCTCAAGTCATGATCCCACGGTTCATGGGTTCGAGCCCCACATGGGGCTCTGCACTGACAGTGGGGGCCTGCTTGGTATTCTCTCTCCCTCTCTCTCTGCCCCTCCCCCACTATCTCTCAAAATAAATAAATAAACTTTAAAAAGAAAAAAAATAGTACTGTAAATCTTAGCTAAAGCAGCCAAACAAGATGATGAAATAGAAGGAATCTAAATCAGAAAGGAAGGAGTAAAATTGTCATTTTTTGCAGGTGATATGATCTTATGTACAGAGAATACTAAAGACTAAACCAAAAAAATTATTGGAACTAGTGAAGAGATTAAGTAAAGTTGTGGGATAGAAAATCAACATACAGAAATCAGTTGTATTTCTACATCCTAAAAATAAATCATCTGAAAAAGAAATAAAACTATCTAATTTCACAATAGCATCAAAACACAAATATCAATACATTTATCCAAGGAAGTGAAAGATCTGTACAATGAAAGGTACAAGGTTTTTATAAAAGAAATTGAAGAAGATGCAAGTGAAAGGACACCTACATTCACAGATTGGAAGAATTAATATTGTTAGCATGGATTCCCATACTATCCAAATCCATTTACATATTCAATTCAATCACTATCAAAATTGCAATGGCATTTTTTCAAAGAAATAAAAAATAAAAAATGTGTATGAAAACACAAAAAATGCTGAATAGTAGTCAAAGCAACTCTGAAAAAGGACGAAACCAGAGGAATCACACTTCCTAATCTGAAACCATACTACAAGCTGTAGTTATCAAGCAGTATGGTTTTGGCATAAAAATAGGAGCATAAAACAAAGAAACAGGGTTGAGAGCCCAGAAATAAACTCATGTATATACAGTCAACTACTATTTGATAAGGGAGCCAAGAATACTCAATGAAGAAAAGGTAGTCTTGAGAAGTGGTGCTGGGAAAATTGGATATTTACATGTGAAAGAATACTGAAAGTAATGATTCAGATTGCATTAAACTTTGTGGGCAGCAAAGAGAAACATGTGGCAAAGTTTGAAACCATGCAGGACCATTCATATCTTAATCGTTGTGAAGAAAGAAAAGAAACTATATTGGGATTTTTGAATTATGATTTAATCTGGTCTTGGCCATTTAAAAAAAAAGCCTTCTTATCAATAAAATACTTTTTGCAAAGTTACTGTTTAATACTCACTAGTAGCATTTCTTATTGCCAATTATTTTAAGAATTATTTTTAGGGGCGCCTGGGTGGCTCAGTTGGTTAGGCGTCTGACTTCGGCTCGGGTCATGATCTCGTGGTCCGTAAGTTCGAGCCCCGCGTCGGGCTCTGTGCTGACAGCTCAGAGCTGGGAGCCTGTTTCAGATTCTGTGTCTCCCTCTCTCTCTGACCCTCCCCCGCTCATGGTCTGTCGCTCTCTATCTCAAAAATAAGTAAACATTAAAAAATTTTTTTTAAAAAAGAAAAGAATTATTTTTAATTTATATTAATGCTCTAATATAATGTTTCCTTTAATGTTTTAAATAACTGTGAAGAATTAATTTTCTTTTCATGCTTCATTGAACAGCAAAGATATTTATAGGTTGTTCTTCACATCTTATATGTTTGTTAGAAAATAATAGAATTCACTGTGTCCAAGCTATTAAAGAGTGGATGCCTTAAAGTATTCAAATATAGACTCATCCTTCTCTGAAAGGTAAACAAGGGAGGTCGTTTAGGTGAAATTCTATTTGTAATCACTGTGAGAACATAATTAATTTCTTGATTCTGTCCCTTACGAAGATAAATAGCCTCAATCATAAATATTGTGTTTTTCAAATTAAAATCATTTTATTCATGTACATATATAAATATAAATTCTTTCACTGTCATTTGCAAATGCATTAATCAAAATCTTTATGTGCTACAGGGCACTGCAAAGTAATAAGTCTGATGTATTTCTTATCAAGGTACAGTTTTGCTAATGCACCTTTGAATGAAAAGCCTGCTTACTGCTTAGGTTCCTTTTATTTTATTTTATTTTATTTTATTTTATTTTATTTTATTTTATTTTATTTTCTTTCCTTTTCTATTCTTTTTTTTAAATAATTTACTGTCAAATTGGCCAACATACAGTGTGTACACTGTGCTCTTGATTTTGGGGGTAGATTCCCGTGTTTCATCGCTTACATACAACACCCATTGCTCATCCCAAGAAGTTTCCTTCTTTAATGCCCATCGCCCATTTTTCCCTCTTCCCCACTCCCCATCAACCCTCTGTTCTCCGTATAAGAGTCTCTTAACGGTTTGCCTCCTTCCTTCTCTGTTGTAGGTTCCTTTTGCTTTAAATATGGTTTAGTGGAGTATGTTTTAGACTACTTGGTTTAAATAAAATAAAATTTCTTACAAAGGTTATTGCATTTCGGAATTATATTTTGTTATATCTGGCTTTCTACTCCAACCACATAGTATTTGCATAGTTTCTAAATGCCTATCAATATGATATTGTCTTACTACAGTAAGATGTTACAAAGTTAAACAAAATAATCTACGGATGGCAAATAATCTGTCATGTGAGTCACTACTTCTCCTTCTTGTCCTGGTAGTGAATATTGTTAATCAATTAGCGTACTCCCTGAATGAACTGATGTGCCAGCTCTCATTCCTCATGTATAGTGAAATCATTACAGTCCTACCAGTTGAAACTGTCTTTTGGGATGAAATCTACCTGCTATCTTTGAGGTGGTCTACAGGAAAACATGTCTTTAAAAGTTAATTATAAGTGTATTGCAGATATATGTTAATTGTACTATGTGGTGCCATAAATATAAGAATGAATCACTTAAAAACTTGTATGAGTTTCAGTATTATGTCTGTAACAACGTCAGTTATATTCCAATATAATATCTTTAGTGATAGAGTATCCTTATAGGTCATATGCATACACATGAACATCATTCATATTATGTGTGAAGATTTGGAAATATTGGACTAAAGAAGACACTTGGAATAGGTTCTCCACTCAGAGGCAGGAACACCCCCTCCAGATGTGCACTGATTTGACAATAGAACATTTTAGCATTTATTGAACGGATGTCATATATCACACACTCTGGCAGGTGATGTCTCACAGAAATATTTTATTCAATACTTAGAAAATCTGAGGAGGTGAAATTGGTATCCTTATTTTATACATAAAAATATGCTTAAAGGGTAGACAAAATTATCAAACATTGCAAAGCTAAGAAAGCGGGTACAAGTTAAAAATTAGGCACTTTTGTTCTGTTTCTATATGTTCGTGTGCCATATATATATATATATATATATATATATAAAACATCCAGAAACACAACATTGTTTGTGCTTTCAATCAACATGCACATATTGATGGATAAGTAACATGGAACTACTATGAAGGATTATTCATTTAACTTATGTTTTTTGGCACTATTCCATTTGGGTCCTGGTTATCCAAGGTTGTGGGGGAATGCAGAAAGAATGGTTTATTCTAGTCTATCTTATGTAAATTAGTGTCTTAAATGACATTTACCCCACATCCACACCCATACACCCACACACCCACACACCCTACCACACACATCCCCTTACCTTTATGCCTAGCCAACCTTCCAGCTCTGATCTTGTTTATAGAATCACGTTGCTTACACGGTAAATAACAGATAAAGCAGTATGTCTCCTCAGATCATGGCTCTTTTGATATTGGGCTTTGAAACTACAGTAGCAATATAGGGTGGAAAACAAGGAGCCGAATGAACCAGTTGGAAAACATTGTCTAAGGAAGAGTCAAACTGAAGCTGTCTTAAGTAGGGGTGAGGATGTACACTGACAACCCTTTTCAGTGTGTGTAAAAATGAAATAAAATAAAAAAGGGACACCTGGATGGGTCAGTTGGTTAACCATCTGACTCTTGGTTTTGACTCAGGTCGTGATCTCACAGTCAGTGAGTGTGACGCTGACAATGCAGAGCCTGCTTAGGATTCTCTCTCTCTCTCTCTCTCTCTCTCTCTCTCTCTCTCTCTCTGCCCCTCCCAGGATCATGTGCTCTGTCTGTGTCTCTCTCAAAATAAATACATAAACTTAAAAAAAATTAAATTAATAAAATCAATTAAAATTAAAAACTTCCTGAAATTTTTGTTCCACACATGTGATCTTGGTTTCTTCATTAGCCTCTATTTTAACTCCGCCTGTAATAAATAAGACCAGAATCATTTCATGTTCCCATTCCATGGTCTCTGTGGTTCACAAAGTGTCAGGGAATGGTACCAACCCCGGGAATTCCCTATTAAACTCTTTATTCTGCTATTCAGTCTTAACATAATACTACTGTTTTCTCTTTGATCACATTTTCTTTAAATATATATTTATTCTTTATAACAACATAAAAATATTTTATTGTTCCATATTCCATAAGTGCCATAATTTGCAAGGTCTATCTTAGGCTTCAGAGTCTAGATACCTTACATAGTCACATAGATGGTAATTCATCTGTCTATTCTTCTTGCTCAACTCCCATTTACATGGGCAGTCACTACCCTACAATGTATCTCAGTGTCTCTAGCTCAAAGGAATCAATCTATGACCCACTCCTCTTCAACTCTGTATTATGGTCTCTCACACAGTGGTGTTCCCCACATTAAATAACTCTAGTTTTTTTGGTGCTCACCTTTTTTGGTGATAATTTCATTAATATCTGTGTCTGACGCATAATAGATACTCATTAATGTTTGATGAATGGATTTTTTCTTAATGAAGTGTAATCTTAGTAATTCCAGAATGAAGAAATTGATCCTTAACTATTTCAAAGTATATTTATTTGGTTCAAAATTACATATGCCATACGTAAATACTTAGAATATTCTCATGATCCATAACAACCCTTTCCCCAAACTTGTATTGAACAAATCATAACAACAATCTTTAAGAAATCTCTCCTGTATAGACAGTTACTTCTGTGCACCATTGAAAACTGCTTAGTTTAAATAAGCCTCCATTTGATGTAATTCCTTCTTCCTTGAGTTTATATTCTGCTTGAAATGGAAGGGTAAGACACGAATGTGAAGGGATTTACAATACAACATGGTATCTGGTGAGCAATGCATTTCTATTAAACAAAACATACACTTATTTTCTGTCATGTGCTAAGAACTATAATATGCCTTAACATATGTCTTGTCCTGGAGAACCTCACGGTTATTGTAGTTTATAGGTTATTACAGAAGCTGTACATAAGAGGCTCAGGTTTTACTACAGAAAATCATAGCATGATATTATATATATATTATAATAGAGGGATAGAGAAAGTGTTATGGGAACACCAATAAGGGGGGAAATGAGAGAAAGATTAAATACTCTGAGTTCATTCACAGGCAAGAGTAATGTGGTAAATTTTTATGGAGCACAAGTAGAGGTTAGACCTCACATGGTATATAGAATTTGAATAGAAAGTGAATATTTTTCAACAGAAAGGAATATAATCTAAAAAATAGTAACTATTAAACCATATTTCAGAGAATAGAGGAAAATGAATTTGTTGATTACAAAGGTATGAATGAAATATAGGAAGTGATATGAGAATATTAAATGGTGGTTGCCTTAATACCAGATAAAAGAGATTAAAGCTATTGTGTGCCACAAGGAGCAGTGCAGGAGATAAGCTACAGTTACCTGAGAAAGAGACAATTTTCCTATAACACTCTCTAGTCACATTTTCTTATGTCATTTGTTGTATATAAAATGAAAATAACTATCTTGTTATATTCAGTCAGAGTAGTATCTGTAAATACTTACTGTATGTTTAATTAATAAACTAATATGCCATTCTGCAATGTATAAATAATCTAATACAAATTTTGAGTCATATAAGAAAACTAAAATTAAGAACAAATTCTCAACGCCACCTCAAAGTATTTAGTGTTTAGAATGTCAA
The DNA here is from genome assembly GCF_018350195.1 of Panthera tigris. NCBI lineage: Eukaryota > Metazoa > Chordata > Mammalia > Carnivora > Felidae > Panthera > Panthera tigris. The sequence continues at coordinate 135,979,081 of NC_056661.1, forward strand.
AATGCTTTTTATCACTTATCCTGAATGAAAGAAATAATATTAAAATAAATTTTTCATAAACGTTAAACTCACTTCAGTAGGTCCTTAACTCCTAGGACTTTCTGAAGATAGCTTGGAAAAACCCTTCAGGCAGAATCTGAGTTATTTTTCTATCAGCAAAATTAATATACTGTTCCTAGCAAAATTATTTTTTTGTGTTGAATTTCTTTTGCATATTTGCATAGAAATATAAAACAATCACAACTTTTTGCCATAACGAAAACTGGGATGCAGCCACAAATCCTGAATTGAGGCCAGGAGTAGGCAGCTAGGCAGGTGTGTGGGTTTGGGTGCAGATTTGGCTACAGAAAGTGGAGAAGCAGTGATGTACAACCAGGGCAACAGTGACCTAGGAAGAGGAAAATGCAGACACATAACTTCTAGGGTTTAAATCAGAAAGAAATGATAACTAAAATGCAATTACAATAAAGTAGAAGTGTATGATAATATACAATTTATCAAACTTGATGGGAAGGAAACTTGTGAGTCTTCAGAATTTAAATAGCAAGCCACAGACCTGTTAACATCTAGAATTATGACAACATTCTTATAAGGAAATAAAACCTAGGGAATTAGATATCTAGGGACAGATACTTAGAGATCATTTATTAAAGACGAAGGTTCAAGGGCAGAGAGATGCCTGCAACACTACCGACTCAAAAGATGGGTTAGAGAATCATTGAGGTAGAACATTTTTTATTACTCATATCTGAGGTTAAACTAGTAGCTTTACTATAATGTTAATACAAAAACACCACCTTATTAATGTACCTTCTCAAAGAGAGTCACTGTTATAAACATGAGTTAATGTGCTCTGCAGTATATGGTCCTCAGGAAATAAGACTGTGGGTTATAGTCTGGGAAACAATGCCTCTGTTATATTGTAAAGTGTAAAGAATTTAAATCTGGGGGCTAATATTTGAAAGAGATAGGAAAAAGTAAGAAATACGAGGCAACCCACAGATTAGCTACTGTGAAATGCCATTCTCTCCCTTGGACTAGAGGGTTTATAGAAAAGGTGGTGGCCGTGGGGCACCTGGGTGGCTCAGTTGGTTAAGTGGCCGACTTCAGCTCAGGTCATAATCTCATGGTTCCTGAGTTTGAGCCTCACATCGGACATATCTATGCTGACAGCTTGGAGCCTGGACCCTGCTTCACATTCTGTGTCTCCCTCTCTCTCTGCCCCTTCCCAACTTGCACTCTGTCTCTCTCTCAAAAATAAATAAAGATTTTTTAAAAAATTAAAAAAAAAAAGAAAAGGTAATGGCCAGGTAAGAAGGGGATGTTAACTGGAGCCACAAAAAAGACAAAGCTGATTTTGGAGATACCACTCCTTGCCACCTCTTCCCACACTTCTGGCAAGAGGGACAGTTAGTGGGCGGGGTTTGAACAATAACACACAACATTAAGATTTTCAACTTATATCCAAAATGCTGTAATAGGTATGAATTTAAAGGATATAAATTAATTATTTCATTATGAAAATAATATGCAAATACTCAAAAATATAGCACAGATTAGAAGAATACCCATTTTAAATATTTTATTGAGCAAATATATTAGTCAATTTTGTTTATCTGGGTCAGAGTTAATGCATCAGCTAAGCATTAGGTTTAATAAAATTCATTTAAAAAGCAATAATTAATTAAAAATTTCAGTCTGACATTGCTTACAGCAGTATCATCAAAGTTACACTAAATTCAGCATAGAAAATAAATCCATAGAATCTATAGAAAAAAACATGAAAAATAAATCTTGCCGTTACCCTACAATCTCCAACTTGCCCAAGATCTGCACATTTTATTTGATAGTATATTTGTTTGCTTTTAATTTTGTTTTGCTTTTAAGAACTAAAAATAAATGTTGAATTCTAGATGAGTAATAATAGCATTCTTTTCCATTCCTTTTCCTAGGTTACATTGGGGCTTTTTGAAATCAGTCATTTAGAGATCTATAGCTTCAATTGTCATTAAATTTGTTTGCTATTTTGAATTTTGCCATAAAAGGAAAGAAACTTTGTTTAGAGGTATAGGGCTTTTTATGTTGTGAATCAGATACTGTCCTGTGTTCTGGGTTTCAGTTAAGACTGTGCTGGCAAGGACAATTAACTTATTTCAGGTTTAGGGGCGCCTGGGCAGCTCAGTCCGTTGAGCGTTGAGCATCCGACTTCGGCTCAGGTCATGATCTCATGGCTCATGAGTTTGAGCTCCAGGGCTCTGTGCTGACAGTTCAGAGCCTGGAGCCTGCTTCATATTCTGGGTCTCCCTGTCTCTCTCTGCCCTCTCCTCCTCATGCTATCTCTCTCTGTCTCTCAAAAATAAATAAACATTTAAAAAATTAAAAAAAAAATATTTCAGGCTTAGTTTGATGGAAGTTACTACTTTTTCCTTTAAAAGGACAGATGCAGAATACTTCATTTTTCCTTGCTTTATCAGATCTTTATCAGAGGAACTGCCCATTTCAGAGTTCAAAGAGCTTCAAAGGTTTCCCTACTTTAGATAATTACTTTTTCAAATACATTTTGCCCACTAATTTCCTTTGGGAATGAACCTCCTCACTTGCCATTCAGTATATACCTGGAGAGTAAGTTTGTTGTGTGTCTTCTGACCTCCATTTCATTTGTTAACTCTGATAGGAAATGAAGATAACCTTTCCCTAGCTACTGACTTGTTCACATTTCTCCTTCTAGAAATTTCACTTTTTAATACAATAGTATGTGGTTTTATTTATTCGGTTTTTAGCATTTACTTGTCTCATAAATTACTACATTAACCTTTGCTATCCATTGAAATTTCTGATCCATTATTTTACAACAGAAGTGAATCATTTTTACTCCAGGCAGAATCTTCTACCTTGTTTTCCTGTCCAGTAAGTTTTCCCTGTCCCTTCTTTCTCTGTGGCTTCATTTCTAGTATATCTCAGAGTTTGGGCTGTTTCTCTGCATATAGGCAAAAAATAATTACTACTTGTGTTGATAAAAATAAACCTAGAAATAATATTAGTCCCTGTACTAAAAGTAAAAGATATATCAGTGCTTACGCTAGAAATGTTTTTTTTTTTTTTCTGCTCTTTGTACTCTTCACCTTGAGAAGAGGGAATACCTTTAGGTTTGGTAATCATGTGTATATCCCACAATTGTATTTTCTCGCTTTGTCACATTAAGCTGGTGAAAGTGTGATAGATAAAATGGTGAAGGTCCTTCCGAAGGACTTTATCAGAAAAATATACTGCAATAGTAAACAATATCAAGGATTTGGTTCACTGTTGCTAAGCAGCAGAGTCACTGCAGACTACATTTAACATTTTTCCTTCTTTCTTTCTTTTCGTGTTTTTACTTTTGCTGTTGTTCGTTTATTGCGTAAGAGTCATGCAAATTCAGGTCATTTCAAATTGGAATCTCTTTCTTGATTTTTTTTAAATTCTAGAAAAATGAGTTTTGCTCACCTTAACATAAAGAAAAAAAAACACTAGTATCCTTTATAAATTTAAGGCATAGAATTTTTGTTTTTCCCACCAAGATTCAGTTTTAGTAACAAACACATTCATTGCCCCTATTCACTATAGAATTTTTTAAGGAATTTGTTTTTATCAGCTAAATCTTATTATTCAAACAAAACCTTATTTGAAAGTTTTACATAGAGCATGAGAATTTTCTGCTTGAATCGTGAGTATGAATTCAAAGTTCCATCAGTTTTGTGCTCCCCATGGCAGACAGAGGTCTCCTACAGCACACGGTGTTCCATGAAACAAAGATACAGGATACAGAAGTGTCCATTACAGGAACTTATTCTTTTTGGCATTTGTTTTGGTTTGCAGCAGAAATAAAAGAAAGAGAGAGAGAGAGAGAGAGAATGAATGAGATTCTATAGTACAAGCAGCACAAACATTTTCTGCAGTTTAGCCTTCTCCTATGACAGGAAGTGGACAGTAAACATACAACCAGACAAGCTTCAATGAAACAGCCATTTGTTGTTAAGTGAACATTAGTATTCCTAGTTCTTATAACTGGAAAGATGTTTGTAAATGAATTGTAAAATTTATTCAAACATAAAAGGGTTTTTCAAGCAATGCTTAACTGTTAGCAGGAACACACACACTCTTTCTCTCTCTCTCTCCCTACTCCCCTCCCCTCTTTTTCCATTGGCATACTACTTTCCAGACATAGCTTCCGACTGGAGTGCAATATTCCAAAATACTGGCAGCACCAAATACTGGCAAAGAGAATGTACAGCAACAGGTACTCTTGTTCATTGCTGGCAGGAATGCAAAATGGTACAGCCACTTTAGAAAATAGTTTCATAGTTTCTCATGAAATCACACAGACTCTTACCAAATGATCCAGCAATTCCCCTCCTTGATATTCACCCAAATTAAAAACTTAATACACACACACACACACACACACACACACACACACACACAACCTGCATATAGATGTTTATAGCAGCTTTATTCATAATTTACCAATTTGGAAGCAATCAAAATGCTCTTCAGTAGGTGAATGGACAAACTGTGGTAAATCTTGAGAATGAGTATTAATCAGATATAAGAAGAAATGAGCTATTAAGCCATGAGAAGACATGGAAGACACTTACATCCATATTGCTAAGTGAAAAAAGCCAATCTGAAAAAGCTGCATATGTTTGGTTCCAACTATATGACATTCTGGAAAAGTCACAACTATGGAGACAGGAAAGAGATCAGCGGTTGCCACAGGTAGGAGGGAAGAGAAAGAGAAACAGTGGATTTTTAGGATAGTGTAACTACTCTGTATCACACTACATGGCAGATCCATAGTTTTATACATTTGTCAAAACCCATAGAATGTACAACACCAAGAGTGAACCTTAATGTAAACCTATGGACTTTAGGTGATAATGATGTGTCAATGTAGTTTCACTGATTGTAACAAATATATTGCGATGGTGAGGGACATTGATAGTGGGGGAGATTGTGCATGTGGGGATGCAGGCAGTATATGGCAGCTTTATACATTCTGCTTAATTTTTCTGTGAACCTAAAATTTCTTTAATATGAAGTTTATTAAATAAAAAATATATATAATCCATGCTAGAGCATAGCGCTAGTTCTTGGTCAGTGGTTCTTCTTTTAATAGGGTCAGATTAAAAGGGAATGTTCAGATTTTGTACAAACATGTTGGATGTAACCGACAATTGCAGTCATACCCAGTTTTATATTCTCTTAGATTAGATAAAATATACTCATTAATAACTGATAACTAGAGAGTATTAGGCCTGCTACTTTGAGCCTATACTTACCATTGTTGTGAGACACTTCTCCTAGTGTTTCTACATGACTTACGATAAATTTTATCTCAGACTGTCTTTTCAAGTTGAGACATATTTTCTCTTGTCTTGAGGCATATCCCTTGAGAGGGATCATTTGTTTCCTGAGTAGTATCATCACAATAATGGATCCTTCTGAGATAAAGTTTGGGTAGATTTGCTACTATCCTTATACAGTTGGGGGTTTCTTAAGCTCAGGTTTCCTTAGGTGTGGCATAGACTTCATTGTGCACAGCATTCACATGGGCTCATTCTGCATTACCTTCATGGGCCGTGAGGGCAAGGGGGAGCTGTTGCAAAACTGAAGGTCATGCATCCTGCTGCTACATGTATACTAATCTGTCTGTTTTCGTTTGGGTTTACTGTTACCTGGCCAAATCTATCAATGTGGAGAGGGAGCAGATCTAGCAATTGCCTGCTGATCAAGAACTACCTGGCTACTTGTCAATCTTAACTTCAAACATCCATCTTTCTTCTCATTTGCCAACACACACATACACACACACACACACACACACACACACACACACACTATTCAACTATAAAGCTGAATGTTTGATAAAATGCTGTCATTTTAAAAAACTAAGTGACATGTTTATATAATATTATAGTAGAAGCCTATTATACTTTGTAAAATGAAACCTCTTCCTTTTTTTATTCTCTTTATGAGGTAGTAGGGGGTGGCAGTTAGTATCCCAATTTTATGATGGAGAACCCTGAAAATAATTTTTATGACAATTTATTCAAATTCTGTAGATATTTAGCAAACAATTATTGAGTTATATAATTACACTGGTGATGCAAAGATGAGAAACACATACCTCCAGCTCTGAACTGGCAGATAGAGCATATGACTTAAAAACAAAGTAGGGAAGACAACTACTCTGTTGCACATTATACAAGATCAATAAATGTTAGTGATGCTGTACTGAATGTGAAGATAATAATGATTACATTTTCTGGGGCTACAATGTAGGGAACCAGAGTTAAGTGCCACAGCAGCATAATGCCTGGATCTAATGGAAATAGGAAAATTAACTTATTTGGAACAAATGACTGCCACTTGAATGTCAAAGCCTAAAAAATCACAATATCCATGATGGCTACTTTATGTGCCAACTTGACTGGGCTAAGGGATGCCCAAATAACTGGTAAAATATTATTTCTAGGTGTGTCTAGGAAGGTGTTTCTAAGAGAGATTATCATTCAAATTGGTAGACTGGGGAAGGATCACCTTCAAAATAAAGTAATTTGTCTATTTTAATTTTCCCGATTTTCATTATTTGGGTTAATTGGTTAAATTTTGTCTTCTATTATTATTAACTGAGAAATAGTTTTTTCCCCACAGGAAAAACTGTCATCCCGAGGAAGACATCATGTGCCATAATCACTTTCAGCATCATAGAAGTATTTCCAAAGATTGGTTCAGCTTTCTTGCTTATGTTAGTCATGATAAGATCCATATATTATCTCTTAGTTAATGTTTCCACATTGGTACCTCAGTGCTGACAAATAATGTTTCCCTTACTAGATGCTTTCATACTGAAATATAAGAAGATTGCATCAGTGATAAATCTTAAATATAGGTGAATGTGACCAAACTTCAAGGCATCCTCACGCTGACAAGTGTTCAACATTGAAGAAGGATGCTTAGTTTATTTTCTTTATATGCTAAGTATCTAAAATAATATGTTTCATGCACAGAAATCTATTCTTAATTTTTAATGCAACCATATTGACATTAGTTGACAGACATGTCAGGTATAATTGTTTGAAGTCATCCCTAAAAATGTACTCTCATTCTCTTTAATTGGTGACTGTTGAACATCTTCTCAGTATGCTTTGCACAATGAATTGGTAAGAGCTATTTTCCATTACATTGCACCCTGATAGATATTGAGGTTAAAGGAATCAATTATCTCAATTTCAACAATATAAAATGTCCATTAAAAGGAGGAATTACAAACCTAGTCACAATAGAGCCCTGTACACTTGTATTTGCATTGAAGTTGCACTTTGGGGGATGTATTAGTGTATTGAAAACAGTGAAAAACAATTTACCATAGTGATTTGAGCCTATAGCTTATTCAGAATTGTTCAGGAAGAAATTTGAGCATATATATGATAATAGTGACTATTACTGTATCTACCTATGATTTATTGAATATTTATAATAGTCATATTGTTTAATTATTTCATATTTTTCTCTGATCAAAGGCACTGACTCCACAATAACTGTGGGATAAAATCCATACCCTGTGTATACAGGCATCTTTTGCTTTCCAGAGTCAAGCATGTATAACCAATTTTGTCTTTGTATAGTTAGTATAAGAGACCTGTGTCCCACAATGATGTGTTCCTGAAAAAGCCAGTAATATTAATTCTCATACTCTTTACATTTTTCCAAACAGCCACCCACTCCAGGCTGCTTAGAATGTTCTCTTTCTCTTCTTCAATGTGAATCCTATCAGTCATTCATCAATATGTCAGGATCATCTTTGGAGTTAATAGAAAAGATTCGTAACCCTTTTGAGAGTCAGCATGAAAAGATTCAAGGTCTTGATGCCAGGACTTAAACTCTTAATATTTTATTCTTCTCACCTCCTAATCTCTTGTTGCCTTCGTAGAAGCAAGTCACCATGTTGTGTGCTGGTATATAGGGAGGGTCACATATTAAGGAACTGAGGGCAACCTACAGTTGATTTCCAGCAAGAAACTGCGACCTTCAGTCTGAACACCTGCTGGAACTGAATGTTGTTAGCAATGGTGTGAGCCTGGGATCTTTGTCCAGTAGAACTGAGAAAAACCCAGTTCTGGATGACACCTTGATCACAGTAGTTTAGATAATGCAGTTAAGCCATGCATAGACTCCAGATTCTAAGGAGCTATGAGTTAGAAGCTATGAAATGGTTTTAAGCCACTAAATTTATGGTAATACTGCTACACAGCAATGCATAACTAATGTAGATATTTTGCTGATTCTGCTAGATACTAAGTATGTCTACTCTAATTGTGTATTCTAGAATGGGAAAAGTAAGTACAAGGTATGTTTGGGGACTAGCTGAGCCCTCTATGAAGTAGACTTGAACTAAAAATTGACTTGATTTCCTGACCTTTTTGCTCTGAATGTTGCACCAAAGTGGCATTTTGGTTGTCCAAAAATTTGTGTCAATTGGGAGTTTAGTAATATAGTAAAACATAATGCACAGTGATCCTGGTAAATTTTCTCCAGAAGGTTATGAGAAAGATTGAAACTATAATTTTTGATATTACAGCAGAGACCTTACTCAAGGGGACCGAGCTTACATTTTATTCAGTGGGATCTAGATATGTAAACTGACTCAAGCCTGGAAATTGGTTGAGGGACTAGGACTTCCCGTTGTAGGGGCTCAAGTCAGACTTTTGTTCACTGGACCTAGAGCTTTTCTATTTGTGCAGATACAATAAGAAGTTAGTAATCTGCTTATCTACTTTATAGCTAGGAACACTATGACCAAACTCCCAGTACCATACGTCAGAATATTCTGGCTCTTGTAGTAAACTTGTTTTGCTTTGGTGACTTATGTTCCTTTACTTAGTTCCTGCCACTCCCTGGTCCCATAACCCCCTTTATGTTTGTTTCTTTAATTTTTTTAATGTTTCTTTATTTTTGAGAGAGAGAGAGAGAGAGAGAGAGAGAGAGAACAACCAGAGAGGGGCAGAGAGAGAGGGGACAGAGGATCCAAAGTGGGTTCTGCACTGACAGCAGAGAGCCCTATGCAGCGCTCAAACCCATAAACCATGGGATCATGACCTGTGCCAAAGTTGGATGCTTAACCAACTGAGCCACTCCAGTTCACTAGTAGTATTTCCCTCTATAATTTCTGACCTAAATTGAAGAAGTACAATATAGTCCTTCAAGAGTCCTGGGGCTCCCATCACAGCTGTGATGAAAGGTGTGTCCTCTGGCACCTGTCTGGTAGGTGAGCAAGTCTTACAGGATAATTTCTTTCTAATATTTCAGTTTCCCTAAGCCTTAAAATACTACATATATGCTATTATAAACATAGAAGTTATCTATTGCTGTATAATAACATTACCATGATTTTAGTAGATCAAAACAACACATATTTGTTATCTTATAATTTTTGCAGGTCAGGAGCTTGGTCTTTGGCAAGGCTATAAGCAAGATGTGAGTATGGTTGTGGTCTTAACTGAGGCTCACCTGGAAAAAGATCCACTTCCTTACTCTGTCACTCTTTATAAAATAGTGACCATTATCTTTATTCATCTCATCTTATTGGTTCTTTGACCTGACAACCTGGAGCTCTTCCCCCTATAGTTCACATTTTTCCCCTTGATATTTAGATTTGCCCTGTTGTATACAGTACTTTATTTCTGTGTTCTTCATAGAATTTATTTCTGGAAGTCTTCTCCTAAATACCACTCTTAGCTTATAAAATTCTGATATCATATGTACAATCACTGTGAAAGTAGGACTATGGGGCGCCTCAGTGGCTCAGTCGGTTAAGTGTCTGACTTCGGCTCAGGTCATTATCCCACGGTTCATGGCTTTGAACCCTGCATCAGCTCTGTACAGACAGCTCAGAGCCTGGAACTTGCTTTCAGATTCTGTGTCTCCCTTTCTCCCTGCTCCTTCCCCACTCGTGCTCTCTCTCTGTCTCTCAGACATAAATTTTAAAAAATGAAAAAAAAAAAGTAGGACTCTTTCATGTCAAGTGACAAAAACACAAATCAAAGTAGATGAGCCAAAATAGAGACTAATTGGCTAACAAAACTGGAAATACTGGGAAGGGACTGGTTTAAGGCAAGGCAAAATTTGGAGACATAAATATCATTGACTGTTTGTATGTGTGTGTGTGTTGGGGGGTGGGAATGGGTGTGTCACAGCTGGAAGAGAGATACGGGTATCTAGTGAGTAGAGTCCAGGACTGCTGCTAAATCTACAACATACTAGGACAGGTCTTCACAGCAAAGAATTATCTAGCAAAGAATAGTGCTGAGACTGAGAAAGAAATTACACAAGGGGATTACACACTTTACACTTTCCATGCAGCTTCCATTAAGTCCAATACATTATAAACTCCCAAGCAAAGTCATGACCATCCATACACTCTGCAAAGATATAAAACAAAGTGTTCAGTAGAATCCTACTTGTAGCTATTACAGATGACATTAAATCCATATCTGATATTTGACTCCTCCTCCTCCATTAGTTATTTCAGATCTTTCTCACCTTTACCTCTATTTCAGCTGTTACAAGTTGCTTAGGTGGTGGAGTAACCAGAGATCTTTGAGAGTTTCTGCATCTTAGTTGTCTTCCCCATGTCATACTAGTGATTGTGAAGGTACAAATTAAGAAAACTTGATTTTGAATACCCTACATATCTTACTTTGTATATTAGAAATAAAATTGCTACTGCAGTGACCCAGGCTATACTTGTACAAGTATCACTTAAAGCCTATGATTAACACTGACATCAAGTACAGTAGATGGCACTTGGTCAAAACAATCAATGGCAATACTAAAACATGACAGATTGGTATTTTATTTGCAATAAGTCTGAGAGAACTTTTCTTCTTAACATTTAAGTTCAGTTGTGGTGGGACATTAAAAAAAAAAGTTTCTTTGGTCAATTTAGGAATATTACCCTTGCATAATGTTAGAAATAAGGAAAAATTTCAAGGTCAATACAAAAGACAATCATCCCTCAGGAAACAATTGTAAACTTCACCCACCGGAGATTATTAGTGTGATCAAACCCATTTATGTTTTGTAACATGACTTAAAATCTTTCCCAAAGATTTGAGTTTATGCTAAAACATTGTAACACCTTACTGACAAATACAGTAATAACTCTTAATTTTTTTTTTTTTACTTTAAATCAGCTGGTATCTGTCTTATAAATTAAATGAGAAGTTATATTATGGGTAATGAATTATGAGTGTAACCTCACTTACCCTGTGAGTTTTGCATATACAGTGTATTGAGGATATGTTGCCTCTCTTCTGCCTAAGTGAGAAGATATTAAAAAACAAACAAACAAACAAACAAAAAACAAAACAAAAAAAACCCTGCCTGTGAATATGACCTGGCCTAACCTAGAGAAAAATATATGCACGCATTGGGCTAATTTAGGTACTAAAAACATCCAACTGCAGGCAGTCTGTGTCCTTCAGAAAGTTATACTGTTGAAGAACATAATGTCTTTCAATACATCGAATATCACATTTTTTTCTTCATTATTGGGACAGATTGTTACTCTGTGGCTGAGTACCAGAAAGGCAGTTGGCTTCATTTTAGAACCCATGTCCTAAGAACAACTTATTTAAATATTAATCTAAATATTTGCTCTCCATGTTCTGACAAGCCCCCACTTAGGAGAAGGTTGTGGGAACTGAAACCTGCTGAAGGAACAGTACATTCATTTCTTCCATCTCACACTCACTCTGGAGCATATGCTCATTTATTGAAATAATAGGAAGGGTAGCATTTGGTATATAAAAATGTTCTCTCTCTTTCTTCTCCCTCTGGCATATTAATCAATTGTACTTATGATGTTTTCCAATGTTACATAAATGTTCCTCATTGGTTTTGTGTATTTTTTATTTAAAACTTTTTTCTGTAAGTTTCTGGAAGCTAAATTTAGACCAGTAGTTCTCAATCCTGTTGATACACGAGAATGTACATGGGGAGCTGAAAGAGATTTCTGATGCTCAGGTCGCCCCTCAGATATTCTTTTCATGTAGTAAGCCTACCCCATATGTCGTGGGGAGTCTCTCTATTCTCAATCCTTTTTCCAGTTTTGCATTTTGTTCATTCTAATGAGCAGGCAATATCAAGAACCACTGGTGCAGTTAAAGCTGTATGCAGTGTGGGCAGGAAGCATATTTTGAAATGACCCTGCTCAACATAATATTGTAAACCTAGATCTGTCCTAGACAGCAGGCTATCCAGTTCTGTTCATTTCAAGGGTTATTTTTCTATATTCAACACTAAACTATCTAGGTTCAATTTTCTCTCAAAATGAATACCCTCTCCTCTTAGGGAAGTGATCTCATTTAGTATTTATGTACTGGGTTACCAGAGGAACGCTTCATTCTGATTCTCACACTAGTGGGGAGATTTCAGAAGGGACTATCATTGTTTTTTCAGTTAAGTTTTCCTATTGTGTCAGTCTTAGCTTAGTGACTCAAGACTCTAAGGAGTAATGCATCATATGGATCATTTGTTAGGCTGAGAGATGAACCGAAGGTTAAGACCAAATCCAGGGGGAGGGAAATAGTTTCCTTAAAGAGCTAAAGAGATTTGCACTTTGTGGTTTTAAAGCAAGAAACTACTTCTCTTTGGCAAATGGTCCTGAGCAGATACAAGTAAGAGCAGGTACTTTATTTCTTTGAGATTTGCCTCTGTTGAAAGCTTAACATCTCTTGTTATTTTTACATTGGATTAAAAGGACCCTCAAAAATAAAGTAGTTTTCAACTGTTCTTCCTTCTCTAAAAGAGAAAAAAAAAAGAATTTCTTTTGGTAACTCCTATTCCTTTATTAAGAGTGTAATATTACCTTTCAAACACAGAATGGCAATGTTGTAAACAAAGGAATCATAAAAGAAGTATGTCCTGTACCATTTTATTTTCACTGACAGTGTTCTTGTCATGTAAATCGCATCCTATCAAGGGAAGAAAGTTTGTAGCTGTGATGAGAAAAAATTGAGAAAAGTAAGAGTGTGTTCATCAGAGTTCTTCAGAAAAGCAGAATAAGACATGCATCTATATTTATCTATAGGTATATAAAGAGAAAAAGAGAGAATTTTATTATAAGGAATTGGCTGAAATGATTATGGAGGCTGACCAATTCATAGATCCTTATACAAACTGTAGCTTCAGGAGAACTAATGGTGTAGTTCCAGTGTGGAGGCTGGCAGGCTTGAGACCCAGGAAGAGGAGGTATTTCTGTTCAAGTCAGAAGACAAGAAAAAACTGATATCCTAGCTCTAGAAAGTCAGGTAGGAGTTGCCTACTACTCATGGGAAAGTCAGCCTTTTTTTCTACTTAGGCCTTCCACTGATTGAATCAGGCCCATCCGCATTAGGAAGAGTAATGGGCTGTATTCAGTCTTCTGATTTAAATGTTAATCTCATCCAAAAACGTCCTTACAGATATATCCAGAATAATGTTTGACCAAATGTTTGGGCATCTCATGGCTCAGTCAAGTTAACACATAAAGTTAGCCATACTAGGGAATATCAGAAAGAAATAATCTATAGAAGAGTAACTGCCAAGTTGTAAATGTGAGGCAAATACTATGTTCTAGAGGTACACATGCATAGTGACACGTGGGTCATAGAAATTGAGAATTGTTACATATTTTACAGGAAAATATCCTTCTCAAGGTAGGGGGTATGTAGTATTTTTTGAAAGAACCACATTTCTATTTCATCAAGTTTGAAAGACACTAACAAACACTCTCATTAAAGATAAATGAAAATGAATATTTTCCTTGGAGATGCTTGTTTTCTATTGTCTTAATATTTAAATAAGAAAAAAATCAGAAGTCAGGTAATCATAATCTTCCATTTTGACTCTTTTTGAATCTTGAATTATTTAAATTATTTGATTTAATTCTACTTCACTCTTTTTTTTTTTTTGAATGTTTATTTACTTTTGAGAGAGAGAGACAGAGCATGAACAGGGGAGGAGCAGAGAGAGAGAGGGAAACACAGAATCCAAAGCAGGCTCCAGGCACAGAGCCCGACGCGGGGCTCGAACTCATGGACCATGAGATCGTGGCCTGAGCCGAACGCTCAACCGACTGAGCCACCCAGGGGCCCCAATTCTACTTCACTCTTAAGTAACACTGCTACATGCAAGAGCAGATGACCAACTTATTTCAGTTAGCTATAAATGTGAACAAGAGGAAAGAACAAAATGTCTAGAGAGGAACTGGAGATGGTGTGTATGTACAACCACTTCATCATTACTAATCCGACCAGTTCTATTTATCCAAAGTAATCTGCTAAGATGATTAATTATCAGTGCTGTTTGATTCTGGTATAAATCACTACCGTGTACTTGCATATAATTTCTAACCCCAATTTAGTTTTCCTTCATATTGAGATTTTTGTCTAATTAGAGTTCTCTTGAGCTGCTATGGTGCAATCTCTAAGAAATACCTGAGATACATAATATACAATAAAATCATCATTACTTTTTAATAATAAAAATTTAAGTGATTTTAAAAAATTCAAAGTGTTTCAGGCTTCTGGGTGCATCAGTCAGTTAAGCATCTGACCTCGGCTCAGGTCATGATCTCACGGTTTGTGAATTCGAGCCTCACATCAGGCTCTGCACTCTGAATGTAGATCCTGCTTAGATCCTGGTCTCCCTCTCTCTCTGATCCTCCCTTGCTCATTCTCTCTCTCTCTCTCTCAAAAATAAATGAACTTAAAAATAAAAATAAAAAATTCCAAATATTTCAAAAAATGTAGAAACTATTTCCAGTTCAGTGATAAACCTGGAAACAAATTCTTGATTTCTCTCAATTGGGAGATGCATTTTGTGTCATTTATAGACATGTTGGCCCCTAATGGATGTTTCTCCCTTGCTCTTTGACTGATAGTGATCAATACTGAAGAGTGATGGCAGAGAAGATGGATAGGCTGCAGTGTCAGAATTAGTTTCCACTTACAACTAAACTCATCAGATTTTGTTGCTGGTTATCTAATTTACATTTCACTCTATTTTTTGGCTTTACTTCTACTCACTGCTTGGCTTTAATGCAATATTCAACCTGCATTCTCAGATCTGAATTTTCTTATTTCATGTGCCTGATTTCAGCCAACTTAATTCCTACTGGCACAGTATCTCTAAGCGCTGTTTCAGACCCCACATGACAATATCTCATTCCCCACATCTTAAAGTTTATGCCACTATTGTGGCAATCAGTATGACTTGTAAAGTTCTGGGTTGACAAAAGCCAGCTAGGTTGTACTCATTTTTAAAGAAAACAATTTCTGTTTCCCCTTCAGGTAACCCCACATGATATTTTGCAGTCTTCAAGACTGAGCTGGCATAGTGATTGCATGACCCTGTGTCTGACAGGAAGAATTGACCTAGGAATGGGAAAGATACACCTGCACAGAGACTGTAACCTTCACCTAGAACTCCCCCCCCCCAAAAAAAAGAAAACATCTAAAGAGAATAATGGTGATTTTCCCTTCAGAAATTGTGAATAATCCCAACTCTTAAGGACATGTGTATCTGGAAGTATGGTGAGATTTTTCTTGAACAATATAAAGCACTTAGAATTTGGCACAGTGGCATTCAATAAAATATCGTTATTCTTTTATTATTTTCCCAGAACTGCACATACAACTAGAATGAAAGAGATGTTGTGCCAATTTCTGTTATATATTAATTGTTATACATTAATTGGTTCAGAGTTGGACTTCATAGGTATACTATATGAATACCTCTGTTAGAAGATAGAGCAAAAGACTGAATAGAACAGAGAATCACATTCTTGGCACGTGGCTCTGAAAATGTGCTCATTCATCCATTTATCTGTTCCTTTGTGCCCTACTCCATCAACTCAGTAGATACTTAATGAGCACTTTTATTTTAGAAATACTTAAGTGAAGAAGAAAGATGTGACCCCTTTTCTCTTCATTTTATACTACAGGAGAAAACATACTACTTTCAGTTGACTATTGAAGAAGGTGATTTTTGTCTTAAAAATGGAAACAACCATTAACAATTTTTTCTCATTATCCAGTCTATCTGAATAAGTAGGAATTAACTAGCAACTAAGTAAGAGAGGTATAAAAAGCATTCCAGGAAGAAAAAAACTACGTGTTTAAAGGCCTTGAGCTGAAAAAGGAGTATGATATTGTTGAGAAATGGAAAAAAAGAAGGGTGAGAGAGGAGGGGGGGGGAAGGCACACAGAGAAGAAAGGGTAGAGCAGCATGAAATGAAGCGAGTTGAAGAGGCAGGTGCCACATCCTGCGTGTTCCAATAGGCCATACTAGAGACTAGAAGATAGATCATTGAAAAATGAAAACACAAGATTGATATCACCATATTTCTTTCAAATAACTCCATCTTTTCCATTTCATTCTGTCTCTCACACACAAACTCAGCCTCCTTTCACTGTTTTGCTCAAAAATTTCCATTAAGACTCAGACCTACAGGTGGCAGTGCACCAGTGGCAATGAACATTTGTAATGCTGAATAGGCGCTGGAAGTTTCCAGTGAACCATTGACAAGAGGAGGGAAGTGAGGAAACTGGTATAGATAGGCAAGAGAGAAGTGGACAGCTGGCTTATGTGGCAAGAAACAGGAGTGAGAGATTCGCTGATTACATAGCCTCAGTGAGAAAGGAAGTGTAACATATCAATTCCTACTCCACTTTGCACAACATAGGACTTGGCCACATTCATTTATTGACATTTAATTTGTTTTATTGTTGAGACCTATTTTACTTCATCTTCCTCTTCTTCTTCTTCATCTTCTAAATATGTCAATTTAGTTGAAGTTCTTTTCTTGCAACCAAAAGATCTCTCACTTAAAAAAAATCAAATGGATTTATTTTTATCACCAGAATTTTTCATTTTTAAAGTCAAATGTTGTATTTCCAATTTTTCCATTATTTCTGCAAGATTTTTGCTAATATTCTTTACTCTTCATTTTCAGGACAATATAGAGGGGATATTAGAGACCAGGTCTTGTATATCATTCTCCTTTAAGACAGGAATATTTTTCTATTTGTAAATGAAAATGGTGGGATTGAAAAAATTGGATATGGTCTGATAACATAGCAGAATACTGTTTCTGATTTTATAGTAACCTTTAAATCACGTGAAGATGTTATTTAAATGGGAAAAAAAGAGGCAAATATGGTGAAAGATCCAAGTTTTCATACAGAATAAAAATAAGATTGAATATTAAATGCATTTATTTTAAGAGCTACTTAGAGACACACATGTTAGATAATTTTAAATAGTACAGTGCAGCCATTCTAAACCTGGTGAGCATGCCAAAATTGCCAAATTTTTTTTCTATTCTGTATGAAAAGCACATATTTGAATTTGATCCCGAAAGTACTGACTTAGACTCTTTGGGGATTTGATACAGTAGTGATATTGCATGCAGCCATTGAGAATAGAGCAGAAAGAGTAACAGATGAATGATTTAAAAATCTCAAAATTCACAGTGAATAATTATGTGACCACAGGAATATTCCCAATCACACAGGACCACAATTCCCACAACTGTGCAATAAGGAGAGCAATTTGTGACAGGGGAAGATCTTTAGCCTTCTTCCTCAACCTTCCCTGCATCTTTAAAACCTATCTTACTGAATTGTATCATTTCCCAGGTATTTAAGAAAAATACAAAATCAAAACCTTAGATGTCATCTTTAATTCTTCCTTCTCTTACATTTTTGTTGCACATATTTGTGTTATATAATACATACTATGAGATATAAGGAGATGTGGTATTAAAATGTCAATATTGTACAATTAAAAAAAGTTTCTCTAACATTTTTATTCATTTTTGAGAGACAGAGAGAGACAGAGTACTAGCAGGGAAGGGGCAGAGAGAGAGGGAGACACAGAATCTGAAGCAGGCTCCAAGCTCAGAGCTGTCAGCACAGAGCCTGATGTGGGGCTCAAACCCATGAACTGTGAGATCATGACATGAGCTAAAGTCGGGTGCTTAACTGACTGAGCCACCCAGGTACACCAATATTGTGCAATTTTAAATTGCCTACTAAAAACAACAGCAACAACAGCAACGATAACAACAAATAATCCTGGAAATTGATGCTTATTGATTTAACCTCAGAAGACCAAATTTCTAGGCTCAGAAAACCCTTACAGGGGAGCCTGGGTGGCTCAATCGGTTGTGTCTGACTTGGGCTCAGGTCATGATCTCACTGTCTGTGAGTTAGAACCCTGAGTCGGGCTTTGTGCTGACAGCTCAGAGCCTGGAGCCTGCTTCAGATTCTGTGTCTCCCTCTCTCTCTGTCCCTCCTACGGTGTGCTCTGTCTCTCTCTCAAAAACAAATAAACAGTTAAAACAATTAAAAGAAAGAAACTCTCAGGGTATAAGGAGAAACAGACTTAGGTGATCAATTAGAGATTTTCAATAGGTATACATTTATTTGATTAAGGGATAGAAATTACCTAAGTCTCCAAGTACATTCCCTACAATGGCCAGACATGACAAACATGAACTCAAGTCAGGATTACAAAGGGAAGATTAGAAGGAAATTTAATTTTAATCCATTTTGTGGCTGTTCGTAAAATGAAATATAATACATTGTTTTGACTGAAAACTATGTCATTTAATGATCATTTATACAGTCTCTCATCCTGTGTACTGCCATGTTCATAATACATCAAACAGAGGTGTTAGTATGTTTTTATTCTTGTACATGATGTTTTAGGTGTAGGTAGATAGATCTGCTATGAAAATTTGGTATGCAAAAGAAACAAATGGTCACTTGAATAAATTTGAAGGAATATCAACATATCTTTGTAATCGAAAGAAACAAATATTCTATAAAAATTGTAGAATGAAAGTAATCCTAAAAGATCCCAAAATGTAAGAGAGTCAGGAAATTGTATTGTTTTTACACCACGCCTTCCATTTTTTAAACTGAACTTGATTGTGAAATGATTTTCTTAAAATTCACAAATTTTGAGTGAATAAGTCAATGACTTTGATGAATGTACACACCCATATAACTGTCACCCCATCAATATTAAGGATATTTTTAGCTCCTTAGTCCCCTTGGGGCCCTATTAAGTCAATAGCCTTTACCTACCCACAACCAACACCCCAGGCAACAGATAAACTTATTTTTATCATTGTAAAAGACTTCTGCCATTTCTAGAATTTCAAATAAATAGAAGCATACAGAATATATCATTCTGGGACCATTTTGTTATTTCTCTCTGCAAAAGGTTGTAGCATTCATTTGTGCTATGACCTGTATCAGTAGTTTGTTTCTTTTTATTTTTCAGTAGTGTTTTTTTTAATGAATATAATACAATTAGATTTGTTTATTCCTCTTATTCATAGAAATGCCCATCATTCCCAGGTTAGGGCCATTATGAACTTTAAAGAAGCCCAAAACAATTTGCAAGGATTTTTATGATAGTACTTTCTCTCTTCGATAAACACTTAGGAATAAATCATGTAGATGAATTTTTAGTTTTATAAGATTGCCAAACTTGGCTTCCAAGTTTGACCAACAATGTGTTCCATATACTCGCCTAGCACTTGGTATTGTGAGGCTCTTAAATTTTAGCAATTCTAAAGGCTTTAATTTTCATTTCTGAGTATTCTAATGATGTTGAATACATTTTTTAGTAAACAATTTTAGAACAGTTTTACATTTATAAAAAAATTGTGAAGATTCACGTAGGGTTGTCTCATATACTGCACACTGTTTCTCCCATTATCCAGCATTAATGTGATAGTTGGTATAGTACACAAATGGATATTGACACATCACTAAAGTCCGTACGTCATTCATATCTTCTTAGTTTTTTCCTAACATCCTTTTTCTTTTCCAGGATCCCTATTAGGATATCACATTTTATTTAGTTGTCATGTCTCATTAGACTCCTCTTGACTGTGACAGTTTCTCAGACTTACTTTGTTTTCGATGACCTTATCCATTTTGAGGAGCAGTGGTCTGGCATGCTGTAGGATGCCCATTACTGGAATTTATCTGATATTATGGTGAGACTGGGAATATGAGTTATTGGAATAAAGATCACAGAGGCAGTGCCATTTTCATTACATCATATGAAAGGCAAGATCTATCAACATAATTTATGACTTGGATTTTGACGTTGAGCACCTGGTTTAGATAGTACTTCTCAGATTTCTCCACTGTAAAGATATTCTTCCCTCTCCCTCTCCTTTGCTCTCCTCTTTGGATACAAATTGATAAATTCAGCCAACCCAGAAGGAATGGGGAGTTAAGCTGTCAGTCCTTCAGGAGGTAATGTGTGCCTAAATTATTTAAAATCTCAGCCTGGGAGATTTGCATTTTCATCCCATTTATTAATTTATTCAGTTAATTATTCATGTCAGTATAAACTCATGGACATTTATTTTAGACTTTAGGTTACAATCTTATACTAATTTTTTTTTTTTGCCCTAATTATTTCAGCTTTGGCTACTGGGAGTTCTTTCATTTGGCTCTTATGTACTTACGGTATCTTTGATGGATTTGTTTTTTTTTTAGTATAGTTGACACGTAATGTTACATTATTTTCAGGTATACAAACACACCTTTGTATTGTATACAATGCAACACCTTTTATTCCCATGACTGATTCATTCCATAACTGGAAGCCTGTGTCTCCCACTCCCCTTTGCCCGTTTTGCCTTTACCTCCTCATCATTCCCCTTACCTTTCCTAAAGCCACAGTGCACAACTTGTTATTTTTGCTTCAAATATTTGAATGAAAAACCTCATATCATGATTTTTTTCTTTTGCAAGACACCTGTTTTCACCTTGTTCAAATGTAAATGTTCCCTTATGCTTTTGAAATAAATTTCCTTTTGTAATTAAAAATAAAAAGAATATGGCTTGATAGCTCATATCTTTTTATCATTGAGTAATATTCCTTTGTATAGGTAGAACACAGTTTTTTAATTCACCTATTGGAAAAACATATTTGTTATTTTCAGTTTTGGCAATTGTAAATAAATCTTTTATAAATATTCATGTTCAGGTATTTTGCATAAACACAAATTTTCAAGTAAATTGGAATATACCTAGAAGTATAATTGTTTGGATTGTATGCTAAAACTGTGGCTTCATAAGAAGCTGCCAAATTAGGTTCTAATATGGCTGCTGTGTATATTTGCATTTTCATCAGCAGTGAATGAGAGTCTTGGTACTCAGCCTTTTTGCCAGTATTTTGAATTTTCCGGGTTTTCATTTTTTTTTTAATTTTAGCCATGCTAATAGGAATGTAGTATTATCTCATTATTTTGATTTCCAGTTACCTGATGACATGATGTTGGTCATCATTTCATGTGGTTATTTGCTATCTTTATATCTTCCTTCATGAGTTGTTTGTTCACATATTTTCCCCATTTTTTAATTGGGCTATTATTGAGTTTTAAGAATTCTCTCGATAGTTTGGATATGCTTCCATTGTCAGATGAGTGTTTTACATATATTTTCTCCCACTCTGTGCCTTGGTTTTCATTCTGTTAAATGTGTCTTTCATACATTAGGTAGATTATTAAACTTTTACTGAAGTCTAATTTATCAGTTATTTCTTTCATGGATCGTATTTTTGTTATTTTATCCAAACACTTATCCCTTAACCCAAATTTACATAGATTCCCCTTCCTTTTTTTCACTGGACATTTTATACACTAAATTTATATTTAATTTAATGATTCCTTTGAGCTACTTTTTATGAAAAAAAAATATATATAATTTGCATTTAGATAACTAATTATTCTACTTCTGCTTATTTAAAAAAATATATCCTTTGTTCATTAAATGGTTCTTGCTCCTTTTCCAAAGATTAGTTGTGTGGGTCTATTTCTGGCCTTAGTATTCTTCTGAGCAAATTAAGCTACATGTCTCTATTTTTGCCAATACTATTCTGTCTTGATATTTTACATTTTCGTAGTAAGTCTTACAGTAGGGTAAAATCTGTCCTCCAGCTTTGTTGTTGTTGTTTCTCTTCTTTCCCTTCCCCCTTCCTCTTCCTCCTCTTCTCCTTCTGCTCCTTCCCTTTCTCCTTCTTTTTCTTCTCCTCCTCTCCCCATAGTGCCTGACAACCACCATTCTATTCTGTGCTTCAATGAGCTGGTCTACTTTAGATACCTATGTAAATGGAATCATGCAGTATTTGTCTTTCTAGAACTGACTTATTTCATTTAGCATAATGTCCTCCATATTCATCCATGTTATTACAGGTGGCAGGATTTCCTTCTTTTTTCTAGCTGAATGATATCTCCTTGTTTGCATATACCATATTTGCTTTACTCATTCATCTGCTGATGAACTATAATAATGGATTTAATTATGTCTCTTTCCAAGTCTGTAAGTTTTGCCTCACATTTTGATGTATTGTCGTTGAGTGGAAACACCTTATGGATCTTTACGTATTTGAGAAATGACCCCTTTATTGATACGTATATCACTCTTTAACACTGATAGTCTTCCTTGTTCTAAAGGCTGCTTTGTCTGAAATTACTATACCTACTTCAGCTTTCTTTCCATAGTCTTAGTGTGATATATCTTTCTCTGTCCCATCTTTAAATTGTGTTTAGTATTGTCTTTTAGCATGGCACAATTCTTTTTTGAAAGTCAGATATGATGTATGAAGAAATGGGAGCTTATCAAAGTAAATAAGGTATTTTAATATGAAGCTTTTTGTTAACCTGGCTAGGAAAAATCCTCCTTATATATAATTTGGGCTTTGGATATCTTTCCACAGTGAGCCACTGCTCGTATTCTGGAGCTCTGTTAATGTGGTGGTAATGTGTAGGTGGAGGCACAATGTTCCATGATCCTCTGATTAAGTCTCAAATCTTTTAATGAACTGTGTCCCTGATCTATGACATTTAATAAGTGTTTCTTGGCTTCCTCCTCACACCTTTAGATGAGGCAGGAAGACTAGAGGTGGTAGAGTTTAGTGATTTTCATTCTATGAGGTTGGATGAGACTCTGCCTAAGCCTGTCTTTTCCACCCCTAAGGAAGCAATCACTATAAAGTGCACCCTAGGCATATTTAAAAATGGTTAATTTCCCTCTCCCTCTGACAGAAATAAGAGTTTTTCCCTTTGCTTTTTAACAGGAGAACCTGGTGTTGTTCTTGAAGTTGTGCTTTCCTAAGAATAGGACCCTAAGAGTTTCTCAGTCTTCAACAGTCAACACTGCCTCCAGTAATTCATCAGTTACCATTTACTGTATGGCTCTAGTGGTTGGCTCCAGGTAAGATCTTAGGTGGGACTTTCTTTCTGTACTCATCTGTCTTTCCAAATTTGTTGTAATCATGAAAGTGACAGTCTCCAATTCTTTATATTTCAAAGCTGAATCTGGAACTCCTTACTGAACACACTTGCATGGACTTATTGAACATTCATATGTTTACTTTTGTCAGTGTGCAAGTATTTTGCATATTCTAGTAGTTTTTATCTTTCTCATTTTCAGTTGTGTTTTTACATAATCTGTATGCACTTTCTTTGCAGATATGTGTGCTGTGAATAATGTCTCCAAGCATATGGCTTATGTGTTCATTTTCTGAACAGTGTCTTTTACTGAAAGTTCTAATTTTATGTAGTCCATATTATTAAACTTTTTTGTTTGTTTTTATTATTTTTTAGCTTAAGAAAATCTTGCCTATTCCCAGTTGATACAATTCTCTCCTATATTTTATTCTAGAATTATGACAGTGTTATGTTTTACACTTAAGTCTATGATATACTTCAAATCAGTTTTATGTAAAATGTGATGGTGAGGAAAGCATTGGGGTTCATTTTGTTTCCATAATATACCCCGTACTTTAAGCACAGCTTCTGTCAAAAGTCAGTTGATCATATAAGTATTAAAAACATATTAGTAATTTTTCACTGTTTTTGTCAAGAATGAAAACAAAATCAGTAAACATTTTACTTATTACTACTCATTTTCACATAACAAATTTCACAATCTATTATATATCATATAACATAATTATCTTTTACTCCTTTCTGTTGCCACCAACACTCTTACAGGGCTAGATCTCCTTGCTTAAAACATTTGGAATCTGGCTTTTGCCACCTACATTTTACTGAACTTGGATTTAAAATGCTTATCATCTAACAGTAGGAAATTCTGGTTTTCTCATGAGTGTTTAATCTTTGTACCTGTTTTTAGCCTGTTGTTTCTCTGTCTTTTAAAGACTTGTTCTCCCTTAATTTTGGTTACCATGCTCTTCTTTCTTATTTCTTTATATGTGAATTTTCTCTGGTTCCAGTTATTGCAGATCTCAGAATACAAACCTTCTTCAACAGTGTGTGGGCAGTTCTCTAGCCTTCTATTCCTATGCAATCAATCCTTATTTTTGTGTTGTCTTATCTCTGCAATTCTTATTGCTAGTATGCACTTTTATGAAGACATTTTCAAACCTGTGACACTAATTTTCTCAAATCCAGGTCTTCACCTAAAATGAATTCCTGGATATTTATACTTGATGCTTCCATACCCAAAATTAGAATAAGGATTCACACCAAATGATACATAATATTTCAAACTCTTTAATGCAGTTAATTTCAGTTATAGTTCTACGTTTTTGCTCTCCTTTTTTTATGTTTATTTATTTTTAAGAGAGAGAAAGAGAGAGAGGAGAATGGGTGGGGGAGGGGCAGAGAGAGAGGTGGACAGAGGATCTGAAATGAGCTTTGCACTGACAGCAGAGAGCCTGATGTGGGCTTGAACTCAGGAACTGTGAGATCACTACCTGAGCTGAAGTTGGATGCTCAACCCACTGAGCGACCCAGGTGCCCCTTTGCTCTCCTCTTCTAAGAATATGAAATGTAGTACAAATCTGCTAACTATATCAATAGATATTGTTTTACTTTTTTATGAAAAATTTAAATTCACAGTTACGAAGATAGTATAATAATCTTCTCTATATCTATTATTACAGTTTCAGCATTTATCAACATTCTTTCATTATTTACAATCTGTACCTTCACACCTCCACTCTTATTATTATTAATAATATAATTATTAATCTACATACCTGAAATACATGAATTGTATATATATTTGACAAATGTACGATTCTAGAAAACTACCCCTATCATGACCTAGAATATTTACATCTCTCCAAAGTTTCTCATTTGTCACTTCTTATTCAACCCAACATGTCCTTCAAATCCACTATTCTGGTTTTCTTTTTAATGTTACATTGCTGTTGCTATTCCATAAATTGAATACAAATTGAATCAAATATATGTATTCTATTGTGCTTTTTTTTCAACAAAATGTCCTTGAGATTTATCCATGTTGTGTGTATCAGTGGCTTTTTCTATTTCATTGCCATCATATTCTATTATATGAATATATCACAACTTATGTATGTATTATCCTGATAGTAGACAATCGATTTTTTGTCTGTTTGGGGATATCCTGAATAAAGCTGCCATGAAAATTCTTACAGACCTCCTCTTTTGAACATACTTTCAAAAAACTTTCTCTTGGATAAAGAATAAATAAGGAAATCACTGGATCAAAGAGTAGTTCCCTGCTTAACTGTGTAAGAAACTGACATGTATTTTTTATCAAAAAGACTGAATCAGGATTACATGAAAGTTGTATTTATTCCACATCTTTACAGTGTTGTTGTTAGCATTTTTACATTTTTATTTTAGCCATTCCAGAGGTTATGTAATGGTATCTCATTGTCAATATACTTTATACTCCCTGATGACTAATGATTTGTAGCACTGTTTATGAGTGTATTGACCATTGGCATATCTTCCCTTCTAATGTATATTTTCAAGTGATTTCTCCCATTTTTAATTAGTTTGCATCTTTATATTATTGAGTTTTATACCATATAATTCCCTCTTTAAAGATATTGTTTGGAGAGTACTTTCTCCCAGTGTGTGACTATCCTATTAACTTTGTTAAAGGTGTCTTTTGATGGACAGACCTTTCAAATTTTAATGAAATCTAATTTCCCTTTTTTTTTCTTTTGTGAATATGTTTTAAATTTATTTATTGTGAGAAAGAGAAAGAGAGAGAGCATGAGCAGGGGAGGGGCAGAGAGAGAGGGAGGGAGAGTATTTCAAACAGGCTCCAGGCTGCCAGCATAGAGCCTGACATGGGGTTTGAACTCAACAAACCATGAAATCATGACCTGAGCCAAAACCAAGAAACAGACGCTTAACTGACTGAGCCACTTAGGCACCCCTCTTTTGTGAATTTTTTAATGCATTCTACTAAAGAAATCCTCACCTATCTCTTGGTCATGATGATATTCTTTAACATTTTTTTAAAATTTATAATTTTAGATTTACTTTTATGCCTCCGATTAATTTTGGATTTCCTTTTGGAAGGCTGAGGCTTTTTACTGTCAGAGTCTTATGCAAATTGAGAGGTGCCAAAGACATAAAGTGTTACACTTGTACTTTAAGAGTAGATTCCCCTCTCCTTTCTATCTGCTTTTAGTTACTCTCTAATGCCTTTGAATGATTAAAATTTAATATTTTTCATATTATGTACTGGTTTTATGTGAGTAGGCTAGTGCAAGCAAGTGACTTCATTATTACTGGCAGCCAGATTCTATAACATTTTGATATGTATTATTTTCAAATTTTTATAACAAACATTGGCTATGTAGACTTCATGTAGACATGGAAAGAACCTGGATTACAATGTTCTATACAAGCCTTATTCTCTCCTTGATGATAGTTAGCAGAAGAGTGTAATGAACCATGTATCCATAGCTCAGCTTCAGAAGTTATCAACTGATTTGGTCACTTCCATACTAACAAGTGTACACTTGATTCTGCATTTGTATTTCTAGTATCTTTGTCCAGATTCTTTTGCATGCAGAAAATCATGTCAGAAATGTTCTTCCAACCTGTACCGATGTCAAGATCTTGCAATCCTGGTACCTCTGCTTATTACTAGGACTATTGTTTCATTGCTATCTGCATTTTTTAGCATATTATTCCGCTCCTTTTCCATTATTTTTGTGTCTTCTTTATAAGACTTTCTGAGGTAAACAGACATTTTTACATTTCCCAATCTTTTCACCAGGTTGGTCTTGCCTAGAATCTTGCTTTCTATCTCAAATGGAAGTTTGTAATTATTGCATTTTTCATTGATATCAATGTCCCAGTCTGTTACGATAATAGCTTTTAGTATTTGGGCCACTACTATCTCTTCTCTTTCATTTATTGATGGTTTGGGCACTGGCTTATAGTCTTCCTCTTTTCATTCAAATATTTTAATTTAATTATCCTACATACATTCGGAGTCCATACCTGTGACTTATCCAGTAACCCAGGCTCTTAGATTGTTGACCTCTTTGGTGTCCAAGACCTCAGATATTGAGTTGTTTATTGCTATTATGTCTAATTCATATTAACACTGAAATTATTACTCCACTGAAATTATAAATTTATTTCAAAATATAACCATACCTATTTTTTAGAGTTCTTACAACTCACTTATTCACAATATAAACCTTAACACAACTTTGGTAGTCCCATTGGGTGCTTCTTCTTTCTACTACTCTGCTTACTTTACGTGATACATCATTTAAACCATTATTTCCTCAAAAACTTTAACTCCCTAATCTCAACCCTAGGTTAATCCAAATGTCTTCCTTACTTTGTTAATACCCAGGTTGCTAAGCATTAGAAAAACACTTAACAATTTTTATTAGTGTCACTAAAGATTCATGATCTCCATACATACCTAGCTTTTTCTTGTGACTATTAAGCAAGTCTTCTTCACTGTCCTCATTTACAACTTTTTTCCAGTGTCTTCAACTTCTACTTTACCAGTGCTCCTTTGAGGCTTAGCATTGGATCTTGTTTTAAAATGGAGGCCTTCACATAGGAAATTTCCTTCTTTACACTAGCACTTTCAAAATACCTGCATCTATACCTTTCTGGGCAGAGATCAAGTGTGTTATTACTTACTATCTTTTTTTCCTACTATGTATGCTTTACTGATAGATCCTTGATTTTGAAGATGTGGAGGAAGGGGCACCTGGGTTGCTCAGTCGGTTAAGCATCCGACTTCAGCTCAGGTCACGATCTCGTGGTCCATCAGTTCGAGTCCCGCGTCGGGCTCTGGGCTGATGGCTCAGAGCCTGGAGCCTGCTTCCGATTCTGTGTCTCCCTTTCTCTCTGCCCCTCCCCCATTCATGCTCTGTCTCTCTCCTTCAAAAATAAATAAAAACATTTAAAAAAATTAAAAAAAAAGAAGATGTGGAGGAAGATATAACAGTGTTCCAGCTAACAGTTGTCAGTGTACCTTACAGTCAGGAGTGATAATGTGTCAAGATTTTTTCCAAATGGATGTAAGAGTGACTTATTTTATGGTTATTCAAATGTCAGTATCTACTCATATGCTTTATTGGTCTTCTTTCATCAGTCTGGTATACAGATGTGGTGTTGAAGGCCCAGATATCTTGTCATCTCAAGACAATATGCTCAAGCCAAAGGATGGTGGAGTCAAAAACTAGATGTTTAGTTATTTAAATCTACAGGTTTTTCAGCCAATCCATTTTTCTCTTTCTCTTCCCATTTCTTCATTCATTCTGTTTTCATTGGTCATCTTAATTCCTCTATTAATTATTTCCTATATGACCTTTTCTCTCTATCCCCCGTAATCTCTTCTTCTCTTCACCTAACCAGTACCCTATCCTTTCTTCTTCTTCTCTTCTCCTCTTCCCATTCTCCTCCACATAACCTAGTACATTAGGCAGATACCAAGCTCTAAAAATACATTTAATGAAAAAAAATGAATGAATTTATTTAGGATTCTAGATTAAGTCCAAAGCCCCAAATTGAATATAAACCTCAAAAACATGGGTTATAATTCAAACATATGTATGCAAGATTTATGCTTTATTTTATATACAACTCCTTTTATTGATCAAGTATTTTAATTATTGATCAATTATTGATCAAAGTATCTCAGTGTGTACTACTAAATAACTTTCAAGATGATATCCAAATATTTGGGGCGCCTGGGTGGCTCAGTCAGATGAGCTTCTGACTTTGGCTCAGGTCATGATCTTGTGGTCTGTGAGTTCGAGCTCCACGTCGGGCTCTGTGCTGACAGCTCAGAGCCTGGAGCCTGTTTCAGATTCTGTGTCTCCCTCTCTGTCTGCCCCTCCCCCACTCATGCTCTCTCGTTCTCTCTCTCTCTCTCTCTCTCCCTCTCTCTCTCTCTCTCTACTCAAAATAAATTTAAAAAAAGATGATATCCAAATATTAGCAAGCATGAAACTCTCAATTATATTTATGAACTTATTTGTATTTTTTAACTTGTTCATAATAATATGAACATTATTATATTGATTTTGAGTAAGTTTAGCACTAATGTCAAGCATTCTAGTTATGGTATTTTAAGCTTTACATTATTTATAACAAGAGAAGGTAATTTAGACCTTTTACTTAACATTTAGAGTTAAATAAAACATGAAACTGATTTATGATTCTTAGATTCAACTCTTTCTGTGTCCACTAATCTAATTAGTGGCATCGAGTAAGTTTATTTTTTTAACAACTCTTCATTTCCGATTGTTAAGTATTTCTTTGTAACTTTAATGTAAAAGATACACATAATGATACTTGATTATAACTTGGACTTTGAATTCCAAATTACGCCTGATGAAATAAAATTACATAAAAATGATAGCTTTTCAAAAGCAAGAATGCATCCCTTTCTATATATTAGGTAATAATAAAAATTATGAATAAAACACAAGAAACAAATTCATTACTATCTTGATCCATAACCACACTGTGGTAGCACAGATGAGTTTCACTTTATTTTTTTTGAATTTAAGATAAATAAAACTTTTTTTTATTATGAAAATTCCCCATACAATATTTGTGATACACTACTTTTCTGTTGTTGTTTTTCTGTTTTTGTTTGTTTCAATTTTTTAAATTTAAGTTATAGTTAACATGTAGTGTAATATTGGTTTCAGGAGTAGAATTCAGTGATTCATCACTTATATATAACACCCAGTGCTCATCACAAGTGCCCTCCTTAATGCCCATCAGCCATTTATCCCATCCTCCTGCCCACCTCCCCTCCAGCAACCCTCAGTTTGTTTTCTACAGTTAATAGTATCTTAATGGTTTGCTTCCTTCTCTTTTTTTTTTCTGCCTTCCCTTATGTTCATCTGTTTTGTTTCTTAAATTACACATATGAGTGAAATCATATGGTAATTTTCTTTCTATGATTGACTTATTCTGCTTAGCATAATACACTCTAGCTCCATTCATGTCATTGCCAATGGAAAGTTTTCATTCTTTTTGATGGCTGAGTAATATTCCATTTTATATATATACCACATCTTCTTAGTCCATTCACCAGTCGATGGACATTTGGTCTCTTTCCATAATTTGGTTTTGTTGATAATGCTGCTACTTTATAACATAATTAAAGATAGTGAGAGTGGGAAGAATTCTAAGCTAAACCCAAGATTCCTGCTCCCATATATATACACCCTGTATAATCCTTGATAATTGTGATAGCCTAGTCACTCAGTAACTATATTACATTATATGGCACGGTTGACTTTTAAAAAACAGATTACCCTTTGTGGATCTTATCTGACCAGGTTAATCCTTAAAAATGGTGAAGATATTCACAATGAAAGATATTCTAAGTTACAAGAGGAATTCAGCATAAAGATTTTCCATTGTTGTCTTTAAAAATGAAAAAGTCTTGTGGCAAGGAATGTGGGTGGCCTTTCAGAGTTAAGAGGATCCCCTCCCTACTGCCAACAAGAAAATGGGGACCTTAGTCTAATAACCATAAGAAAATGAATTTGGCCCAAATCAATAAAGGTGGAAGACCTTGAACTCTTATTGAGTGTGTAGCCTGATTGATGCCTTGATGTTAGCTTTTTGAGACCCTGAAAAGAGAGAATCTAGTGATATTGTGCCCAGACTTGTTTTGACTTACACAACTGTGAACTCTAATATATGTAAGCTGTTTAAACAGTTAATTTTGTGGCAATTTGTTACACAGCAGAAATCAAATACAGACATAGACTATTCATATTATCTAGAATAATCTTTGAAAGTGTATATGAATAATAAAACCATATAAATATTTGGGGAGGACTCTATACCTGGAGCTGTGTTATGGACCCTGTGCTATATAACACTTGTATTAGCCAACAAATGATATAATTTTCACAAAAAACTATTATCATGAAATCATGCCAAATTAAATATTCACACTATATAGATATAGATAGATATAAATATAGGGGTGCCTGGGTGGCTCAGTCGGTTGGGCGTCCGACTTCGGCTCAGGTCACGATCTCATGGTCTGTGAGTTCGAGCCCCGCGTCGGGCTCTGGGCTGATGGCTCAGAGCCTGGAGAATGCTTCTGATTCTGTGTCTCCCTCTCTCTCTGCCCCTCCCCCGTTCATGCTCTGTCTCTCTCTGTCTCAAAAATAAATAAACGTTAAATATATGTGTGTGTGTGTGTGTGTATGTGTGTATATATATGAGAAACAATAGATATTTTATTTACACATTTTTTTTTGTATGTTGATATGTATAAAGGCCATAGTTAGCTAATGCTTGGAGGAAATTCAGATGATCTCTAAAGGGATGATACATAATTAGAAACCAAACACCATTTCCAGGGGAACGAAAGAAATCTGCATTATTAAGCAATATTCAGAATTTCTAAGGTTTTTTATCCAGGGAAAATATCTGCTATTTAAAAGAAAATGGTAGCTGAAAAATTGCTCCCATATATCCATTCTCTTACTTTGTCTATTTCAATGATTATCACTGTACTCTCCCTTCCAAATGTGGAGAGAACAATAAATAAATAAGTTAAATACAACAACAACAACAACAACAACAAACCTACCCTTTTAGTCCAACTAGCCCAATTAGAAGAGTTTGGAAAAATTTAGAATATAGTCATAGTTGGAAACAATCCACTAAAGCAAAGAATTATGTCTATTTTGTTTATTGATGCATTTACATTTTCTACAATAGAATCTTGCATATAAGAGAACTGAATATTTGCTTCATAATTGAATCACTAAATGCAGAAGAAAATAGAACTCTAATATAAAGAATGTTAAAAATGCAGATATTATATCACATCTAATTGTTTCCTGGGTTTGTAATGTCTGTCTCTCCCATGTGTTGGCCAAGATATCTTCAGCCAGTTTTTCAGCATGTTAGCACAACCATGCAAATACATTTCATATGCATATTTTCCCTATAGCTTGGCTTTTCTTCTTTTTTTAAATCTTTATTTATATTTGAGAGAGAGAGAAAGAGAGTGAGCATGAGCTGGGAGGGGCAGAGAGAGAGGAAGACAGAATCTGGGGCAGGCTCTAGGCTCTGAGCTGTCAACAGAGACTGACAGAGGGCTCGAACTCATGAGC
This sequence comes from Panthera tigris, assembly GCF_018350195.1. Classification (NCBI taxonomy): domain Eukaryota; kingdom Metazoa; phylum Chordata; class Mammalia; order Carnivora; family Felidae; genus Panthera; species Panthera tigris. Next base: position 136,011,589 of record NC_056661.1, read on the forward strand.
AGTGAGATCATGAACTGAGCCATAGTTGGATGCTTAATGGAGTGAGGCACCCAGGTGCCCCTCTTGGCTTTTCTTCTAATGTAAATTACCATTCTAGCATCTAGACTGTATTACATACCTTCTACACTGCTTTGACATTTTCAGTCAAGAAGAAAGGAGAATGATTTTCTCTGAGCATCACATCTAGACCTTCTCACCCAGATACCTTTCTGGTCTGAAGAACATGACTTCTCTTGAGATGAATTGCAAATACAAGAACCAGTATTTTATGTTTATTTGTTAGCTTACTTCTTGCATAGTCATTAGTAAAGTATTATTTTAATACAGTATCAAAGTTATAGCATTCATGTAGTTAAATAACATATAGCAAAATGAAGTCATTGAGAAAATCATTGGAAGTGAATGGAAGATATCTTTCTTATGAGGATAGAAAGTCAGGAACTATTTCTTCTTCCAGAAATATTGGGTCTCTTCCTATGATTCCTCAGTTAACCTGAAACCTCAAAATTATTTCCTAGTAAAAATGATGTTCAGAAAAATCAACAACCTCCAAGTACCACAGATTGCTTTAGGATGTTTTTACTACCTACAGAGAACTCTGACGATAAAATTAAACAACAATGATAAGATCCTTTTTAAATATTGAAAGCATCACAGAAACATAAGTGACTGGTATTTAATTTGCTTTGTATGACAGACCTGAACCCACATATCCTGTCAGTAACAGCAAACAAGCCAGACTGTGAATTCTTGCAGTGGTAATTTCAACACTAAGCGATCATGCACATGACTCATAAATCATTTCCAAACTCCACTGCATGCAGAAACACGGAAAGCATGATGAGAAATCCTAACCTTAAACTAACCATACTGTCAATATCTCTCCCCACATGCTGTTCCTATACATATGCATGCAAGTATGTGCCTCAGGAAATACAACAAGAGCATTAAGTACTCTAATGAACACAGCAAGCTATCATTTCTACTCAGTCTTAGTTGGGCTTAAGTTTCAGGGATAACTGCAACATTTCATATTAGCTTGGAAAATGAAACTTAATAGAAATTCCACTGAGTAAATACAAATTAACATTTATTTTTCCAAGAAAGAGAATTTTATTTTAATATAATTAGGTAATATTTAAATTAAGAATTGAGAAGCATTATGCTATTTTTTATTATAACAGCTTTATTTAGAATATGAAATTTTTCCTGCCTGATAATGTTGAATAAAGTTTGCCCATTGTTTTTCATCATTGTGTTTTAATCTCTGAAAGTTGTCACAGTTATAACAGATAATCACCTTCGAGCAACATAGTTTTCTATAGCCCTGGGTAGTTTCAGTGTAACTGTTGTGTTTGTCTTTTCTTCTCCCACTTGTCTCCTGTAACCATCTGACATTATAATAATGTCAGTTATGAAAATCTGTTATCATATGAAAAGCACAGTATTGACATGGAGGGTAAAGCATAAGTATAATGAGAAATCTCACTCTAGCAATCCAAACACTGTTTAATTTTTGCTTACTCCATTGGGATGCTTCAGAATAATCTCATGAGTCTAAATATCCAGGACTACAGTCTGACAGACATGATTTTTGCCTTTTCATTTAATATTCGTCTCATGTGAAATGTGGAGAACCATCTGGATAATCAGAGAATTTGCTTTTGCCAGGCAGAAAGAACATGAAAAATGAAAATGGTGTTCTAAATCTAGAATCATTTCTCTGCTATATGGAGGATTCATGTCTCTACTATATTTTATTGACAGAAATATATTCTCTCAGAGATATTTCTAATATATAATACTGTCTTTACAGTTTGATTTCTACTAGTGTTAATATGTGCATTCAATAAACAATATCTTGGTATTGGTAATGAAATAACTAACTCTGATTCTTACTATATGCCAGTTTTAAGTGCTTATGCCTTATTTCCAGCCATGAAAAATCAAATTACACCAATCATATTTCTAGTGTCAGTCAAGTGAAGACATTTTGAATTGCCGTTTAAATTAGAGATCAGCCTGTCTGGTCACTTGAGACTTGCCATTAGTGACTTATGTCTATAATATAGATCTTTACAACTTAGCCACAAAAAGATATAATAATATAATTAATACCAACATGAAACCATTTACATTGTGATATTTTTCATGGATTAAGGATAAAGACAAAGAAGGCAGTTAAACAGAAATGCTCAAAATAATTAGAGGGACAAGTAATTCATAAACTAGTAAAAGGAAGAAAAACTAGGGAATATGAACATGGATTGGGGGCAAGAGCAAAGGCTAGGTTTTGCACATATACAAATGTATGACGATTGATTTGGAAGAGGATGGTGATGATCAGAGGAGATTTAATAATAAAATACTGGATTTTGTGAAACCAGCAGTTAGTTGTTTTGAATGTAAGTGGTCCTTTTGAATCAAGCCACTGGTTAAATATATTTTAATAGTTATAATAATGAATTTGTCTTTTAAATGACACCAATTCCCAATTAATATATTAACTTTGTGTTCTAATTTATTTTGTGAATTATGTCAGAATTAAAGACTGCCCAGTGGGTAGCCTTTTTGAGCAATCTCAGTGAAACCTTTAGTTAGCCTCTCCTTCTAGAGAAAACAAAAACAAAAGCAAAAACAAAACAAAATACTTGTTTCTTGAGTCTCTGCCAGACCTGATTAAAAGTGAGGATGGTAACATACTTATGAACACATTTTTGGAAACTGATAAATATGATGGAAATTCAGCTTCACAGAAACACAACCAGAGTTATTGAGTGTGTGTGTGTGTGTGTGTGTGTGTGTGTGTGTATACACATATATATGTATATATATATATATATATATATATACACACATATATATGTTTTCTCATATCTGTGTGTATAATATATATTATTGTATACATAAATATGTGGCATATATATAAAATTCATACACTATCTGCCCTTTAACATAGGAGAAACACCAGTAAATGGGTAAATGGACATAGTTTGGGTCAGAATTGCACCTTTAGGCAGATCCCACATCTGAATGAAAATAAACACCTGAATATCTATCAAAGGAACTGTGTTTTTCTGTATGGACCTGCCCTCACCCACGTTTATATCTTTTGCCATAGTCACTGGGCTATGAGTTTCTCAAATGCACAAGCCATTTATCTTTGATTTCTAAAGTCAAGTACAGTGACTGGCATAGGTAGGTATATTAAAATTTATTTTTTAATTAAACTGAATTTCAAGAGATAATAATAAGTTACAGTTAGGGGCACCTGGGTGGCTCAGTCAGTTAAGCGTCTGACTTCGGCTCAGGTCATGATCTCGCGGTCCATGAGTTCAATCCCCACATTGGGCTCTGTGCTGACAGCTCGGGGCGTGGAGCCTGCTTTGGATTCTGTGTCCCCCTCTCTCTCTGCTCCTCCCATGTTTACCTTCTGTCTTGCGCTCTCTCTCTCTCTCTCTCTTAAACATAAATAAACATCAAAAAAAGAAATAAGTTACAGTTAGATGAAATAATAGGTAAGAATAATAAACAGAACTATCCATGCCAAGATTTTCAAATCATGAACTTACTTTTTCTGTGCATTAACTGTAATCTAGAGCATTTCCTAAACATTTCTTGATGAAGGGTTAAATAAAATGGTACATTTTAATATTTTATCATTTTATTGGCACAAATTTTTTATAACATAAAGTTCACTGTTTTGATTATTTGACAATGGATTGAAAGTGTGTTTTAGTATACCGATAATGCTTTACAGTGATTACCACTATCTATATCAGAATACTTCCATTACCCCAAAAAGAAACCCCATACCCTTATTTCCTCCTGCCCCAACCTTGAATGACAACTAGTCTACATTCTGTCTCAGTGTATTACCTATTCTTGACATTTCATATAAATGTCATTATATGGTATATGGCCTTTTGAGTCTGGCTTTTTTCATTTATCATAATGCTTTCAAGATTCATCTGTGTTGTAGCTTGTATCAGTACTCATGCATTTTTTTTGTGGCTGAATAATTAATCAGTTATATGACTATTCCACATTGTTGATCCATTCATCAAATGATAGACATTTGGATTTTTCAACTTTTGGCAAATATGAATAATACTGCTATGAATATTTGTGTACAAGCTCTTTTGTGTGAATGTGTAGTTTCAATTAGCTTATGCATTTACTAGGGGTAGAAATGCTGTGTCACAAGGTAATTCAACATTTAAGTCTTTGAGGAACAAACTATTTTCCAAAATTTCACCAGTTTGCCTTCCCACCAGTAATGTTTGAGGATTCCAACTTCTACAAATTTTTACCAACACTGTTTCCATTTTGCTTTTCATTATAACTCTCCTAGTGGATATAAAGTAGTATCTGATTGTGGTTTTTATTTGCATTTCCTTAATGACTAATGATATTGAGGTTCTTTCCATGTGTTTATTGACCTTTTGTCTATTAGCTAATAAACCTTTGCCATTATTTGAACTGAGTTGTTTGCAATTTTGTTTTTGAGTTAAATTTTAATATTTTATTAAAAAAATTTTAGACCTCTTGGTACTAATTGATAAAGTATAATAGGATGAATGATTATAGGAATAAGATACACACTGAGTATTCTTTATAATCTTCCTCATAGTCTACCATCGACTGTAAGACTTCGTGTGAGAAAATGTCCTGGAGAGCTTATAAAACTCTTAAATTAATCTATTGGGTCATCAGGGAATTTTTTTAACCCTAAGAACTGGACAGCAAAATTCTTTAGAGCTTGCTGCTGTAAGGAAGCAAAAATCTTTTAAAATAATGTATGATTTGTTAACAGTCTCTCTCCAAATGGGAGCTTTTTCTCTCTGATGCTAGGCTTCATGTACCTAAAGCCATATTGCATTCCACATTTAGTTCTAGATCAAGGAATGATTATAGAACACTTCAGAACAGTGCATTATACCTATTAGGATCTCTATGACCATTAGTTCCCTTCATCATCACTATTTCATTATAGTATAGAGTGTTCTCTTTTTGTAATAATATTTTTGTGAGTTGCTCTATTAAATATTCAAACAGAATTTGGATCTTGGCCTTGATAGTAAATACTCTGGATTTCAGACTCATGCCCTGCATACACAGTTTCACTCTTTAATCCCTCAGTTTCTTCATAAGTTTCTTCATTTCTGCTGAGCACCCCCACCAACATTCAAAGAGCGTTAATATTGTTTATCTTCAAAATGACGTTCTTTTGATCCCATGTTCTGCTCAATACTGTTTTATTTCTCTGCTTCTCATCAGAGTAACATATTTGTGAAGAGTTAGCTAAGAATGTTATCTCTACTTTCTAGCCTCATGCTTTCCACTTACCCACTCTACTTGGGCTCTTATTCCCTTCATTCAAAAATTATTTCCCAAAGTCACTAACAGTCTCTCCCTTTTCAAGTCCTATAGTCAATTACATGTTTACCTGGTGTATGAAACATGTTACATAGTTGACCATTCCCCTAATTGAGAGATTCTTTTTTATGTGTCTGTAAAAACTCACAGTCCTAACTTTTTACCCTTCCCCCCAGGCCAGTCAGTCCTTGTAAGCAAGCATTCTCTATCGATTCCTCCTTTAAACTAATGTCTTGCTTCTTCATAGCACTTGAATATATATATAATATATATATTATATTATATATATTATATATCAATATATTAATACATTAATAACAATATATAACAATATATAATATAAATATATATAATAATATATATTAATAATATAAATATATTATAACAATACTATATTATATATTATATATTATATTATAATATATATAATATATAATCTATATTATATATAGTTTAATATATACTTACTTTAATTTATATATTAATATATATGCATATATAGAGAGAGATAGATATATAAATTCAAGTGTGGGTAACATATGGTGTTATATTCATTTCAGGTATACAATATAGTGATCCAGCAATTGTATATATTACTCAGTGTTCCTCATAGTATACTTTTCATCCTCTTCACGTGTTTCACCCATCCTCCTACTCACCTCTCCTCTTCGTAGCACTTTTATTGGAAATTATTTTCTCTATATTAATTGTTTATTGTGTCTCCATGTTGGCTTTCACTAATGATTTAGGAGGATATATACACATTTTCTGTACAGTTTGTTTATATTCTTCAATGACAGCACTGTGGATGTCATCACTCAGTAATCCTTTCCATAATCATGCACAAAATCACTAGACTTAGATAAAGTCTCAAAATGACACTGAATCTAAATTTCTAAGAATGAGATCAGAAACTGTCAAGTGACTGAATTTAACCTACTTGCAAGCTAATGAGCTAGCCTGCTATCATTTTATATAATCATACTGACAGAAGACACCATTCTCTGGGTCAGAGACACAGACCATTTCTTACTCATGGCACAGACAGCAGTCAAAGTAGTATGTTAGTGCTATTTCCCTCCATACTTAGTCCCTACAGGGCAACTCAAATAAATACAATAGGTTGCCTCACCATGTGATTCCAAATGTTAGGAGAATCCAAGCTTTTATAGACTGCTGGCACATATGCTTATTCTCCCTACTAGTGACTAAGACAGATGACTCACTAAGCACATTTCCTCTGGAAGAGAGCAGAAATGCATCTCTTGGTTTACTACCTTGGCATGCACACACAAGTCTCCAGGAAGGGGAAGAAGAGAATTTTTTGTTTTCAAATCTTTTCAGAGGTGTCTAACTTTACAGAAACACTCTTTCAGTCTTCTAAGACATGTTTACTATTCACATATGCTTTTCTTCAAAGATCTGAACCAGGCAGAAAACTGCAAATATTCAAAGTAAATTGTCTCTCAAAAGATTCATTCATGTTTTCCACACTGTTCAAATCTTTGGTAAATTTTCCATGCAAATACTATTCAATCACATTCTCAGAATTATCTAATATTGGTTAGTATAAAATTTATTTGTATAGTAATTAAAGCTACAGTCATCAGGAATCCTGGTATCTGAATGAAGCCAAGTTCCAGTGATGACCTAGGCCATGACCCACAGGGTCCTGGATGTAGCCAGCTGAAAAAATTCTATAAAACATTAAAGAGTCAGGTGTCTTTTTACTTAATTTTCTATGTTAACTCTTCCATTTTTTTTCATGCATTATTCCAGATACAACATCATGTAATAGTACAGATTCTGTCTTAGCCTGCAAGAAGGAAGTCTGTTGGAATTCTGTCTATGGAAGTCTATGGAAATTCTGAAGCTAACTTGAATGCCTTCTGGTGCCTATATAATGTTATTAATCACTTCAGGTAAAGTTACAGATATACTTTATACCACTTTTTTTTTAAATTAAATAACTAAAATGGTAGTAGAGATGCCCATATAGTATGCCTAAATAGTGAGTTAGTCACCTGTCTGGGAAGGTCATCTGAGTAGCTGAAGGAAACCTCATTTTGGAGAGAGCTCTGCAGTCATCTGAGTGACATATGAATTACCAGTGGTGTTTCTTTAAGTATTCATAACCATCACTAAGGTGCAAGTCCTCATGTTTTTAAGAGGAAGGAAAGATAATGCCTGTCATTGAAATGAGGTATAATCCTAAGGGTCATATATGTTGTCTCTAAAAACAAGTGTTGTTTATAATGTTTAGACCCCTATTTGGGACATATATCAATAAGGGATATAGTTTGACAGTGCCTCCATTGTATCATCTCATGGGGTTTCTCATGGGGCCTCCCATCTGGTTAATAAGACTTAGGGTTCCTAGTTCCTAGTTCAGTGTGAGTCATGAGTCCAGTGCTTGTTTTGAGGAACTTTCTGAATGAAGTCAGTCCAGTTGGTTCCGTTTGTCTACATTATCACTGAGGTGACATTCTTCATCTTTATGAAATCAATATGGGGAAGCATCTGGAAGTGTTCTACTGAGGACTTTCAGGAGCTGGGGTCATCCACGGTGGTCTCAGGGTCATAGCTGACTCAGCAGTCAGTTACACTCAAAGGCATTTATGATAGTTTGAGAAAGCTGCACTAAGACTTGGTCAGAGAAGATTTTAATACTGGTCAATATGATTCCTGTAATCTCCTAACTTTTCATTTTGGTCATTATTCTGTAAGAAGCTTAGATGGGTAATCCCTTTCAGGGAACATCTGCATTTAATAACAGAACTCCCTTATTTAGGTGTGTGTCCCTGGAAAAGGTAAGTGAAGTAGAGTCAGATTATTAGTCTATTATTGAGGAGCTTTTGCCATATAAAACAGATGGTTTCAAAAGCTGAACATATAACAAGGAATTGTCTCAGGAGCCTCAATGGTATGGCCAGTGTGAGCTGATCAGTAATCTGAAGAAGTCAAAAGTAAATACTGATGAAGCATCATAGATGGATAGCCTCAAAATGGGGGTAAAGGTCTGATGTAGTCAATATGTCAGAGTAAGCAAGGGACCACACTCAGTATGATATAGACTCTCTCACCAACGGTTAAACAGTTTTTTTTTTTCCCACGAGTCACAAGTTCAGCATCTAGTAGTATCCTTTGTATCAGAAATACAGAGTCCTTTCCCTTGTTCCCAGTCAATAATGGTGAAAGTGCATTTCCATGTCCAGTACAGAGATGGGTCCATACAACCATTGTGGCAATTTGGATACTGCAAGCTTGATTCCTTTCAGTCTCATCAGAGAGGAGGCCTTACTATGAGCATCTGAACAAATAATCCAAATAGTTTGACCAGTAACTGCAATCTGTTAACACAGTTCTTGGTCCTAAACTGTATTTCCTCTTTAATATGGAAGTCTAAAATTTTGGGTTTTCTCCACTGAGTATAGCAACCTATCAAATTTTGTTTTTGCACAGCTGCTTATGTTCAGGCTGAACAGTCACAGAAGACATCATCAGTTTTCAGCATAGCTGAACTGTCTGTAAAAAAGCCTAGGGATTTAGGGGAGACTCTGAATCTGGGACCCCAAAAAATCAGTGGCTCTAATTTGATTTAGGCAGCACAATGGGAGATTATATTTTCCTCTTTAGGGACAGCTGTCACCTTTTCATTTAAAGTCAGCATGCTGCTGGAGCCAGGCTGGCTGCATTCTTCAATGTAATACATTCATTTTATGAGGAAGACATTTAAGGCTCATCTCACTGTGTCAAACAGTGCAAGTTGGCCAACCTCAAAAATGGGCTTATCGGGCTGAAAAATCCCTAGACTTCTATGAATCAGGCATTCAATTTCAATAAAAATTCAGGGGCACCTGGGTGGCTCAGTCTGTTAAGTGCCCAACTCGGCTCAGGTCATGATCTCACAGCTCGTGAGTTCAAGCCTTGTGTCAGGCTCTGTGCTGACAGCTCAAAGCCTGGATCCTGTTTCAGATCCTGTGTCTCCCCTTCTCTCTCTACCCATCATCTGCTCATATTCTGTCTCTGTCTCAAAAATAAATAACCATTAAAAAATTAAAATAAATCAGTATGAAACTGAGCTGGATAAATCAAAAGTGATATATCTAGTGGCCATGCCCAAACCCCAAGTCCTAAACTCCCAAGTGGTGCATCCAGGTGGAAAATGCCTTACTTTGCTGCCTTCTTTTCCTAAAGACTTTAAGAGGAAAGTAATACTATCTTCAGAGTCTTGCTCTGTCTCCGGTTACCAAAAATTCAGTATAGTGAGAAGCACTCATGCTAAATCATGACTCATTTACTGGGAAAAAGCAGCAGGGGGATTTTTCTTAGTGACATACTTCTGTATTTGTGGTCTTCCCCCAGTCAGGATGGTCATTTCCTACAGCACTTATGAAATGGAAAGTACAACATATAGCACATTTGAATTCTTAAATACATTCAGATGTAGAAACAATAAAAAATAAGAAATAGATTCAAAGGTTTCCAAAGGCCCATATAGGCTCAAAGTCATTCTAGCTTTTTTTTTTCTTTTTCGGTATAAATTTTTAGGGTCCACTTACTCCAATGTACACTCCCTAGCATCTAATAAGTATCTGGATTGGACTATTCTTTGTTTCTTTATGTCCTTTTACATACTACTGTGGCTCCAGTCTGTATTCCTGGCTTCCTTCTTAATGACAGGGTCCTCGTCTGTATGCATTTTTGAATGCCTACCTTAGTGAGTATATAGAGGGAGCTCAGTATGCACAAGTTGGATATCAGTGTTTAAATGAATTGATATTAGATAAACTTATGTTAAATAATAAATATTGAAACACATAAGATTATAAATAATAGTATCTAAAACATGAAATATAACCCCACATGAAATTTTAGACCCATCAAACTATACGCTAAACAATTAGCCAGGAACAAATAGTCATTGCAAAGCAATTTATTCATTATTTATATAACAAATGCTATCTAATGTATGGTGTTTGGAATTAATATTGATAGTGTTTATAAATTGTAATTCATAAAGAAATTTGTGTTATAGTTATTTCAATGGCAGTCTTCCAAATGAAATGATCTTTCTTTAGGCATTATCGCTGTGTAAAACCTTTATACTGTGTATAAAATTTGCCAACTTCAGTATATGCTGATGTATCCTTTACACACACACAATCTAACCAAATGAGCAAAATCTGTTTAAATTTATGAAATAATTAACATTATTTTTTAATTCAATAATCAAATTAATGAGTTAAAGAGGGATCCCATTGTGGGATGAATATATTATTACAGATTCCATAGGGCATTATATACTGCAATGCTGCAAATGACCTGTCTCAACCTTCACTCTGAGCTTCTCATAACATGTACTTAAGAGCCTGTGTTTAGTATGATGACTTTTAAAAAACATGTGACAAACTCTACATTCTCAGATGTCCCTAACTGAAATTGCTGTCTTTGCAGACAAATAATGAAATTTCTACCATGTTGGGAAAGACTTTCATAGCTTTTAACAGGCATTTTTTTCAGACATTTGGCACGTAGTAGGTAGGCTCACTCAACACAAATGAGCCTGCTCCATAAGTACTTGCCATGTAAAATGAAAACCTCAGGGTGATGGTTGAGCTCTGCAATGAGCTAGCCAATGACCTACAGACCAAGTATCTACTGTCATCTGCCAAAATCATCTCTCCAGATATTGACTGTTTAAACTCACGCTGAACTCAAGTCTTGTGGGTGACATTATCATGAACACATAGTGAAGGTGGATTATTGTATGCCACATACAGCTAACAGAACAAACGACGAAGAGCAAAGGGAAAAGCACAGTATCTGCAGTTAAACTTTACAGAGAGATGTAAACTTTACTTGTTTGTATCATAATAAGTGTCTATTTTAAAATGGGTATATATTACTTGATCAGGATCATATTTATACAAATGTTAGTACTTAGCAAAGAACTGAGAAAGATAAAACATAATTTTGTCTAGATTTTGTTTTTCATTGTACACAATGGAGAATACTTCCAGAATGGAATTGATCTAATAATATTTTTAATGAAGTGTACTGTCTTAGACCTCAACTGCTATATGAATTACCTAAAGTCCATGGAAGATATACTACTTTGCTGATATTTTCATGTCCTGATTTCTTCTTTGAAAAGTTCCATTTCTCCCATTTAAAACTTAGAAACAGATTATATGCATTGTTCTACCATGTTATTTCAGTCTTTATGCATATATGACTTAAATTTTCTGTTCAGTAAGGTAGACTGTTCTTCAACAAAACACCAATATTTAAAATCTTAAGAAATAATGTCATGTACTGAAACCACTCATCTGAAATATAAATGAAAATGATATGTTACAAGATAATGGGCCTAATGGAATACACCACAGCATGTAAGTTAACATGAAAAAAAGTACTATATCTAGAAAAATTTATTACGAATTGTGAAAACAAGACTATAAATAGAATTCTATTGCATGAAATACATTTCAGTTTAGTTAGTAGAAACTATACTGTAAGAAGTGGATCTGCAAATATCACCACAGAAATTCAAACACTTGCAATGAAAATCTAATTTCTAAACAGCCAAAGGTTTTAGGCTTTGAAGCGACTTTTTTTTTCATTATAAGAACATAGGCTACATTAGGGTGCCTGAGTGGCTCAGTCTGTTGAGCGGTTGAGTGTCTGACTTTGGACCAGGTCATGATCTCAAAGTTTGTGGGTTTGAGACCCGCTTAGGGCTGTCCACACTCAGTGAGGAGCCTACTTCAGATCCTCTGTTTCCCTCTTTCTCTGCCCCTCCCCCACTTGCATGTGCTCTCTCTCTCTCTCACACTCTTTCAAAAAATAAACATTAAAAAGAAATAGGCAATATTTAAGAAAATGGAATGACCATTTTAAAGTATGTATATGTTTTTAAAATATAGTATACAAATCTGGCAAATACAATTTCACTTGGTAAAATTTTTGGATAAACATCTCTTACGATTTTAAATGTTACATGATACTAGGAATAAACTTTTACTTATATGAATAAGTGATCCTTTCTTCTATTTATTTTTAAATTCTTCATATTTAATTTGTATGATTATATAAATGTGTTAAATCTCCAATACCTTGACATATAGTTTGAGATTTTGATTTCAAAAACGTGTTGCTGGAGAGGTTGTGAGAACTGACTCTTTAGTGCCTACTAGTCTATGAATCCAAACAAGTTCAGTAGGGTTTCAGAGCATCATTTGTTAGGTCCCATTCAACTGCTCTTTCTCCAGTGCAATTTCAGAAATATTTGATTTGGATGTAAAAATGTTCCTAATAAAATTCATTTTGCTCAGTTATCATTTACATTCAATTTCTATTCAGATATTCATTTTTATGATCTTCAGCTAAGATGCCATTGTTATGTGAATATGGCAATTTAATCTAATTTTAATAGTAATGCATCATAATTTAGTATATGGTAGTTTTATGAAGCACCCAAAAATAGGGAATGAGAGTGAATGTTTGCATTGATTATGAATGTTAATGTTATAAGAGTATTATTATTCAAAATTAATTTTACCTGGACCCTTTAACTAATTTTTCAAAAGCTCCTGTTAAACTTCTTGGAAATTGTTATCTACCAATATAATTCATGGTATGTTAGGTGCTTTAGAACTAAGAATTCACATAAAAGCTTCTGAACCATTTGAATAGCTGAATTGAGTAAAATAACTGTTTTTTTTTTCATATGCATGATGAGAAAAATATTTTAAGTGAATTTGAGATTTTCAGCAAGCAGTTTGTATATAATATAGATATATTAAAAATAACAACCCAAATATTATAACATGATCTTGGCTAAACACAATGTTAAGCGTTATGCAATAAAGCATAAATATGAAAAACAACACATTAGTAATATTTTGGTATGTATCTAATTTTTCATTTATTTTTCTCATGGTCTCTACAGTTGATTAGTAGTAATTACAGATGACTTTTTGGATATTTTCAATTCACTAGAATTTTTCTCTTTGAAATATACCTTTTTGTTGTTGGCAGTGATCTTCAGTCACTGTTCTCACCTTGTGATGCTTTTCAAGGAGGCTTTAAATTTGTGGCTTATTTTGTGGCTTAAGGCATTCAGATTGAATAATAACTTCATGTCAAGAATAGAAGGAAGCACACGTACACAATGTAAAAATCAGTACTTCCTCAGATCTCACTTTCAGAGCTTATCACCATGTCATATTTGCTTTCTGCCTCTAAGAAAGAATAGTATTTCCGTTTTCAACTCAGCCACTCGTTTCTCATTTTCTACACTGCAGCTCAGCCAACCAACTTGTGACCCTGTGTGTTGTTGACAGCTGAGTTACATCGCCAGAGAATTTATTTCACTGTGTTTGAAACTTTACTTTTATCTAACCTGCTGATTTTAGTTAAACATGAAAAATTGTAAATGGAAATCTGATGCCAAATGCTCAGATGTCAGCATTTAAGAATTCACTTCTAATTCTTTTCCATTTGACACACAGATTTATCACCATCTCCTTTGTTTTTTGTTTTTTGTTTTGTAGAAATTGAAAGAAATATCAAAAGCATTTTGTATCATGGAACCTGTAGTCTTTTGATTCAGATCTCATAAGATTATGAACTTAAGTGAAAAATAAAGCTAAAATGCACGATTTGAAATTTTAAAGAAAGTCAAATGTGAGGCAAAATAATCCTTAAATCATGCAGTTGTTAATAATCATTATTAGGAATAAAAATGTTTGTATAAAACATTTTAAAATATATGGAAGAATTTGGTGCTCATAACTGGCTATTTTTACTCAACTTTTTAGTTCATATATTTCTCCTATATTCTGTTTTACTGGTCAATAATTCAGTTCTGACAATTAGATTGATATAGAAAAGGAAATCTTATAATGTTGCCAATATCGTAATTTCAGATAAATTAAGCTGGGATTAGGGGAAAAAGTGTCACCACCACAGTGACACAAAAGTTCATGAAATGAAACCATTCTCCATGTTCACGACTTTCTCCCAGTGACCAAAGCCAGAACATGGTCAATCTGTGTATTCCAGTAACTTATGCCTACTGTTTCTTTTTGCCAACTGTGTCTCTTTTTTAGCTATTCTATCTATAATTCTTTTGACTAGAAATTTGTTGGGTAATCATACTGATTGTATCACTTAAGGTATTTCTATTCTAGGGACTCGAAGTTCATCTTCTCTCCACTGATGAGCTAGAACTTTATCTTCACAGATTAGTTTGTAATTACTTTAAAAGGAGATGCTTTTTGAAATGTTTTTGTCTTTTTAGTTGACAAAGCATACTATCATATATTCATAATTTTTAAAACCAATGATAGCTACTATTAGGATATATAGACATTTTTCAAAAGGGGGAATCTATGCTCCATTTTTCTGGGTAGGAAACACAAGAAGTGAGATGCTGATTTTACCTACACAAAACAAGAAATTATGATGAAATAGAATCTGTCCGTCTGTGTACATGGTTTCTGATCATATCCCCTATGAGACTAAGAATGTTCCAAAAGTCTTCTTTACTGCACCAAAAAATTACTGATTTTATATATATATACACATACACACACACACACACACACACACACACACACATATATATTAATTTTACTAAGTGTCAGTCACTGATAGTGAATAAAAACAATCACAATCTCCTCACCACTCTCAAGGAGCTGATGAAATAGTAGTAGATGGTAAAGTGCAGTGGCACAAAACTGTCATTGTTATATAAATGTGAATGTGACATCCTTGGACTTGAATGGCGGAATGTATATACTAACAAAACTGGCTACAGGAAGGGGAGGTCTGTAAAACTCAATTGAGGGGTTGATCTTTTAGTTGTATATTGATGAATAATGAAAGGTGCATTCATCATGAATGGCCATTTAGAAGAGAAAATGTTAGGCATTCTTGTCATATTTGTTTCTGAGATGTACATGGTGAGATGAGCAAGATTCAGATTATAGGGATTTATATACTATGCTAAGAAGTTTGAAAAAGTGCCTATAATGAAGCGAACCATTGAACAATTCTAAGTAAACAGTGTCATTATCAAATCTTAATTTTTTGAAGATGTACATAATGGCAGGTAAAAATCAATGTGTGTCTGTCAACTTCTGCACTAAAGACAGGGAAGACCATTGCTAGAGTCCAGAATATAACAGTAATGATGACATCTAGTTTTTTGGTTGAGGCATCTGGGTGAGTAGTGATTTTTACTGAGATAATGAAACTTTGAGATGAATAAGTATGCAAGAAAAGTAATGAATTTGAGGTAAATGTGAAATACCCCCATATAGCCAATACATAATTATGATGTGTTAATGTTGAATTTAGGGAAGAATACAGGGCTAGAGATAAAGAATTAGGCATCATAATGATAAAGTCACATTTGAATTGATGGAAGTTGATATACATATCATATACACGGACAATGTATATATATAATATATATATATTATATATATATGTATACATACACATACATACATGGATGTATAAATATATATATATCATGTACAACGGAAATTGATATATATATATATACACACAGACACACATATATACACACATATGCATATATACATATATGTATGTATGCATATATGTATTATTTAAGATAATATAAAATGAGAAGAATCTATGAGAGACACCAGAACTTAAGTTATGATCAAAGGATAAAATATCTCAAAGAAATTAGGAAAAAATGCTCAGGAAAATAAAAGTAGAATCACAAACTAGGAGAAAAATATCATGGTAGTTATTTAAAGAAAGCTGTAATCATTTATTTGAAAATTTGCAGAAAAGGTAGTTAATGTGACCACTGAACTTGTTAATTATTTTTAACAGGAGACTGCTAATATATTTTGTGTTTGTGATCCCAGTGTTCTGAGAAGTAAACCTCTAGTACAGTTATATAAATAATTGTGGGGAGTAATTGAAAATACAAGTGTAGACTGTTCTATCAATTTACTTGTTTGTGAATGGAGACAAAAGTCATAGCTAAGTGGAAATATAATGTAAGGAAATGAAAGAATATTTTTACCACAAAAATATGTGAATATATTTTATGGATGTAGAAAAGATTCTTTTGAAAGACAGATTTTTTTCATTAGAGGGAAAATAGGTAATGGGCAAATTGAATTTTTGATGAAAATATCAATGACAGGGGCAACAGTGCAGTAGTAGGCACTACTTGGTTTGCCTTAAATGATGAAGAAAAATGCCTTTCTCTGAGACTGTGGTAAAGAAATAGGATGGATAGTGATATTGTAGGGAAGGGGGAGGAAGATGATGAAGGAATTCATCACCAACTTCCTCTTAAATTCACTGGCAAATTTTACTACCTGTTCCACTTACAGAAAGGATAATGGGGTAAAATAAAATACTTGAGAGTAGTGGTCAAAGTTTAAAAGAGCTACTGTGAAAAATTGGAAAGTGTTTTGAACAAAACATGGTAAATATTTCCTATATGAATCTGAAGATCTCTCTGTGTATATGGATCTCAACTTTTTAGAAGCAACTATTCTTATATTTGTGTCATTTTCTCCTACAATTATCAGCAGACATTAGTGCTAGAGTGGGGACAGCATATGATCACTGCTTTTGTGAATAGGAAAGGGGAGAAAATAATGAAATGAGAATGTTATCAATACCTTTAAATGGGTAACTGAGAAGATGTGTTATGTGATGTACTCTGGGTAAATAAGAAAAAGTCAGGGAAACGTGGTGATATACTAGGAGTAGACAAAAACTTAGAAATTGGGGTATTACTAAAATGAAAATGATAAGATAAATGAGAACAAGAAGCATGTTAGAGGCAAATAGTAGAGTGTTGGGATTTATAATTTTGAGGTTGGTATACTTTCAACTATGGGCCAAGTTTCAACATTTAATATTGGAATTGAATAGCAGAAATGGAATAGAAGTGAAAAACAGTGGGAGATAAAATTGGTGTAAGTACCAAACAATCACAATTTTTATACTTTAATTTATAATTAGCATGGCTCTTGAAATTGCCTCAGATGGTGGTGGAGGGAGAAGTGTAGATACTAGGTATAAGACACATACAAAAGTTTTCAATTAAAGATGTAACATGCATGGACAGATATTAGATAATAGCTACATGTCAAAAACAAAAGAAAAACACACAATAAGGGATTAATTAGGTCACAGAAATCATGAGAATCAGATTGTCTTGACTGTAAACATTACTTTCACCACAAGGTTGTATAAAATCTTAGATGACAAGATCTTGGAAAAATGGCAATCTCTGCATTATCAAAGTATCTTCATCCATCTGCAAACTCAAGATAATTTCTAAACAAACAAAATTTCTTTTTTGTTGTTGTTGTTTTTTTATATAAAGGATGAAAAAATGATGACAGAGAAACTCAGATTATAAAATTTCAGTTTCCGATATCCTTTTTAAATATAGTCCCACGGATATGTGTAAAATCTGGAAAAAAAAAAAACAAAACAAAACAGTAACACCGAATTGTGTGCAGTGGTAATTCACATTTCTGGAATGACCAATAATAAAATTGGAACAACTAAAACATTTTTGTTAGGATATTCTCATTAGGACAATTTGGCCTTAAAATGTAAGTCATCCTGTTAATTTAAGGTTTATTGATTGCCTCAAATTTGAAATACAAAGTTCAAGAGGCTTTCCACTTATAATAGTGAAACAGTTCTTTGGAGTAAAACTAACATCCTCACTGAAAATAAATCCAAAGAAAGTAGAAGGAAAGTAAGAAAGAAACAAGATAGCACCAGAAAGTAAGAAATAAAATAATAGTAATTGTGTATCAGAGAAAATAAAAGCACAAGTTTGTTCATTAAGCTGACTCATCCTATATAAATGATAGTTAAAATTCCATGTTAAAAAAGTTGAAAAATTAAATGTGCGCTTAACTTGGTGCAGAAGAAGTCTTTTGTATAATTCAGTGTAGAATAATAATAATAATTCCACAAAATAATAATAGAATAGAGCTTCCTTAAGCTGATGAAAAACATCTGCAATATTTAAAAATTTCAGCAAATACAACAGTTGATTTGAAATATTGCAGTATTTGTTCTTATGATTGGGCATAATGTAAATGACAAAATCATCACCTCTGCTATTCATCAATATTTTGGCTATCCTAGTGCATACATAACAAATGAAAATGGTAATTATTGGAAATGAAGAAATACAGATATTTATTATTTTCAGATCACATTATCATGAATTTATAATATCACAATAATCTAGAAAATGGATTATTAGTACTAATAATATAGTATAATATTACTACTAATAATATAAAATAATACTGTTAATATAGAAAGTTTATTGGGCAGAAGGCAATATACAGAGTAGCTTTCTACATATACACACCAGATTATTAGAATACTAGCACACACATTTTGGCAAGGGTCTGTCAGGAGCATCCATCTACCTTTGCCAACATTGAGTGTGATTTCACATCACTTAAATTTAAATGCCTAATAAATACCTAGAGTTGGCTTCTTCCTAAGGAAACATTTGCTCTTACTGCTATTTACCTTGCTTGTTTAACTATAAAGGACTTCACTCAAATAGCATTTTTCTGTTGTGAACTTTTGTGAAGATAGGTTATTAGGTGCATAGATGAGAACACGGAAATTTTCTGCTAATGAATCTTACCAGGAGCATTAGAAACAAACAAACAGCAACAAATAAACAAGCTGCTTACACTACAAATGATTCTTCTGTTCTATACCCAATACCTGGACATCTTCTGAGAGGCAGACCAGCATACTTAATAGGGGCCAATGTATAATCCTCATTGCTTGCATTTTTATGTGTCGTAGGGAATGAGTGAAGGGCTATAATAATATCCTCACTACCTCCTGAAATTTTTGTATTGATATTCAATTACAGTAATGTTTTAAAAGTTAAATGAATAAAATATAAAAGCTCAAAAAAGTCTGAGAGCAGAAATCTTTTTTAAGCTTAAATTCTGTTTCTGCTTCGTTTTTGTGATATCTTTTGTTTGCGTCCCACTTCTTTCATCTGGTAAGTGGAGGAAAAATAATAAAACCAGTGCACAAGGTCACTGGCTGAATTTTTATGTTCGTAAAAAGTGCCTTGTGCAGTAACTGGTATTTAAGGTGGTTTCAAAAGAAAAGAAAATAGTCTTTGTAGTACTAGTAGTAAATGTAAAAGTAGTAGTCATTATTATTATGAAGACCCTTAATTTCCATATACCATTGCATGACATGGAGAATTAAGATCGCTCTGTCTGACTCAAAAATGGATTCAGTAAATTAAGGAGTAACAGAAACAGTGTGCTTACAGACTTGTTTTGCTAGGGTATTTTTGTGCTGCATTGTTTTGTGTTTCTATTTTAGTTTTATTTTCTACTAGCTGTTTTGGCATTTTAAAGTAGAAACCAAATGTCAGTGAAGTTGTATATAAAAAAAACCAACTCACTTTAATATGGGTTTAATCCTTTTTAAAAAATTGCTTAGCTGTCTACATGTTATGTCAAATAGAGATGGCCTATATTCTGTGGTCTCACAAAGCACTATTCTCCCCAAAACTGTAGTTTTCAATTTGCTCATTTTAGATGAAGGATTTTTTTGAAAAGTAATTTTCAAGATTCATTTCTAAAATTATATCTGTATGTGATAGACAATCTTTAAACTGTGACAATTGATTAGAGATGAAAAATATATTTTAAAAAGAATATGGAAAAAAGTGAAAAGGAATTTAGGAAAAGTAATAAGTATTACTTTCATTAAATAATATTGTTATAGTGAGCTTCTATCCAAAATAGTTGTAGAAGTCCTAGCCAGAACAATTAAACACAAATAAATAAATAAATAAATAAAGTATTCCAAATCAGAAAGGAAAAAGTAAAATTATCTCTTTTGCATATGACATAACCACATATGCAGAAAACCATCAAGATAACCCCCCACAAAGCTGTTAGAAATAATCAATGAACTCAGTAAAGTTGCAGAATACAAAATCACCATAACAAAAATCAATTTCATTTATTTTTTAATGTTTTTATTTACTTTTGAGAGAGAGAGAGAGAAAGAAAGAGTACATGAGTGGGGGAGGGCAGAGAGAGAGAGATGGGGACAGAGGATCCAAAGCCAGCTCCAAAGTCAGACGTTCAACTGACTGAGACAGCCAGGTGCCCACCAATTGCATTTCTATACACTAAAAACAAACTATACAAAAAAGGAGATTAAGAAAGAAATCCCAGAATGAATAAGTGACATGGATAAAAGGTACAACATAGGGAATATAACAATGGTGTTATAATAGTGCTATATGGTGACAGATGGTACCTACACTTGTGGTAGGCATAGCTGAAAATATAAACTCATCAAATCACTATATTGTACACCTGAAACTAATGTAACATTGTATGTCAACTATACTTCAACAAAAGAGAACAATAGCTATATAAAATATTTTTTAAAAAGCAAATAATCCCATTTATAATAATGTCAAAAAGAATGAAATTTTAGGAATTAACTTAGCCAAAGAAATGAAAGACTTGTATACTGAAATTATAAAACAAAAAATTCTGAAAAAAGAAAATTTAAAATGACACAGATAAAGGGAAAGACATTCTGTGCTCATGATTTGGAAGAGTTAATATTGTTAAAATGCCCATAATGCCCAGAGTGATCTACAGATTCAATGCAATTCCTCTTGAAATCTTGAAGTGTTCTTTACAAAGATAGAAAATCAGTCCTAAAGCTCATATAGAAATATGAAAGACCCTGAATAGCCAAAACAATCTTGAGTGAAAAGAACAAAACTGGAAATATCTACATCCTGATTTCAAAATACATTACAGAGCTGAAGTACTCAAAACAATATAGTACTGGCAGAAATACAAGCATAGAGACAGGTGGAACAGCCTGGAGAGTCAAGAAATCCACACATTTATGATCTGACAAGTGTGCCAAGAACATAGAATTGGGAAAGGGTCAACAAACGATGTTGGGAAAACTAGAAATCCACATACAAAAGAATGAGATTGGACCTTTATCTCACTTCATATACAAAAATCTACTCAAGGGGCGCCTGGGTGGCTCAGTCGGTTAAGCGGCCGACTTTGGCTCAGGTCATGATATCGCGGTCTGTGAGTTAGAGCCCCGCGTCGGGCTCTGTGCTGACAGCTCGGAGCCTGGAACCTGTTTCAGATTCTGTGTCTCCCTCTCTCTGTCTCTCCCCCGTTCATGCTCTGTCTCTCTCTGTCTCAAAAATAAACGTTAAAAAAAATTAAAAAAGAATCTACTCAAAATGGATTAAAGACTTAAAGCTAAGACCTGAAAACGTAAAAACAACTAAAAGAAAACAAAGGAAAAATTTTTATCATGTTGATCTTGACAATATGTTTTTGGATATGATATCAAAAGCACAGGCAACAAAAGCAAAATTAGATAAGTGATATATCAAATTAAAAGGAATCTCTATAACAAGGGAAGCAATCAATAGAGTGAAAGGCAACCTATAAAATGGGAGAAAATATTTGCAAACTACATATCTGATAAGGAGTTAATAACCAACAAAATATACAAGGAACTAGAATACAGTGATTTAAAAAATGAGTATTGGACCTGAAGAGACATTTCTTAAAAGAAGATATACAAGTATATCATATACCAACAGGTATATGAAAATATTCTCAACCTCACTAATTATAAAAGTGGAAATTAAAATCAAAATGATATATCACTTCAGACTTATTGGAATGGCTATTACCAAAAAGACAAAAATAAGTGTTGGCAAGAATGTAGAATAAAGGGAAAACTTGTTCCGTATTGGTGGGAATGTAGATTGGTATAGTAATTATGGAAAAGAGTTTGGAGCTTCCCCCAAAATTAAAAATAGAACTACAATATGATCTAGCCATCTCACTTCTGGATATGTATTTCAAAGAAATGAAATCATTATCTTAAAGAGATGTCTGCATTCCCTTGTTCACTGCAACATTGTTCATAATAGCCAAGATATGGAAACAACTTAAATGTTTGTTGATGAATGAAAAGAAAATGTGAGATACACACACACACACACACACACACACACACACACACACACACACACAGGAATATTGTTCAGCCTTAGAAAGGAAATCCTTCCATTTGCAACAAAATGGATGTATTTGGGGAACATGCTAAATGAAGTAAGCTCAACACAAAAAGAGAAATATTGCATAATTTCCCTTATATGTTGAATCTAAAATAGTCAAATTTATAAAAGCAGGGAGGAGAATGGTAGTTGCCATGAGCTAGGGTCGAGGGAAGTGGAGAGATATTGGTTAAAGTATACAAAGTTTCAGTTATACAGATGTATGAATTTTAGAGATCTAATGTACAGTATGGTAGCAGTAGCTAACAATACTATATTGTATACTTGAACTTTGCTAAGAGGGTAGGTCTTATTAAGTGTTTTCAACAGAAAAAAAAAGAGGGAGAAAAGGAAGTTGGATAGGGAGAGAAAAGGAGAGTAAAAGAAAAAGGAAGTAAGTAAGAAAGAAAATGATAACTATGTGAGGTTGTAGATATGTTAATTCACGTGATTGTGGCAATCATCTCCAATGTGTGTGTATATATATATATATATATGAAGATGTCATTTTAAATATGTACTTTTTTATGTTTTAATTATTCCTGAATAAAGCTGGAAAAGAATGCAATAGAGTATAGACTCTTACAAGAGAAATTATAAAGTCTTTACTTTTTAATTAATTCATTTTTAAATTTATATCCAAGTTAGTTAGCATATAGTTCAGTAATTATTTCAGGAGTAGAATTCAGATATTCATCACCTACATATAACACCCAGTGCTCATACCAACAAGTGTCTTAATAATGCCCCTTGCCCATTCCCCCACCCACAACCCCTTCAGCAACCCTCAGTTTGTTTCTGTATTTGAGTCTCTTATGTTTTGTCCACTCCCTGTTTTTATATTATTTTTGCTTCCCTTCTCTTATGTTCATCTGTTTTGTATGTTAAATTCCATATATGAGTGAAGTCATATGATATTTGTCTTTCTCTGCCTAATTTCATTTATCATAATATACTCTAGTTCCATCCACATTGTTGCAAATGGCAGGATCTCATTCTTTTTTATTACCGAGTAATGCTCCATTGTGTGTGTGTGTGTGTGTGTGTGTGTATACACACAATGCATCTTCTTTATTCATCTGTCAATTGATATTTGTCATCTGTTGATGGATATTGGGCTCTTTCCATACTTTGGCTATTGTTGATACCACTGCTATAAACATTGGGGTATATGTGCCACTTCAAAAGAGCACACCTGTATCCTTTGGATTAAAAACCTAGTAGGGCAATTGCTGGGTCATAGGGCAGTTCTATTTTTAACTTTTTGAGGAACCTTCATACTGTTTTCCAGAGTGGCTGCACTAGTTTGCATTACCACCAGCAGTACAAAAGGGTTTCTCTTTCTCCGCATCCTTGCCAACATCTGTTATTGCCTGAGTTGTTAATTTTAGCCATTCTGACTGGGGTGAGGTGATATCTCATTGTGGTTTTGATTTGTATGTCCCTGATGATGAGTGATGTTGAGCATTTTTTCATGTGTCTGTTAGCCATCAGGATGTCTTCTTTGGAAAAGTGTTTATTTACGGCTTTTGCCCATTTCTTCATTGGATTATTTGTTTTTTGGGTGTTGAGTTTGATAAGTTCTCTATAGATTTTGGAGACTAACCCTTTATCTAATATGTCATTTGCAAATATCTTCTCCCATTCTGTCTGTTGCCTTTTAGTTTTACCAATTGTTTCTTTTGCAGTGCAGAAGCTTTTTATCTTGATGAGGTCCCAATAGTTCCTTTTTTCCTTCTGTTTCCTTTGCCTCCAGAGACATGTTGAGTAAGAAGTTGCTGTGGCACAGGTCAAAGAGGTTTTTACCTGCTTTCTCTTCTGGATTTTGATGGCCTCTGTCATAGACTCTAAGTCTAAAGTTTTCTCTTGGCCAGCAAGAGAGCAGGATGCAGGATCAAAAGCAAGAGATGGCTAATATCCACAAAAAGACAAGAGCCCCGAATAAGGGTCCTTGCCCCGTTTTTATTAGGATCAGAAGACTTACAAACATGGTGACAGATGTGCACAAAGAGACAATGCAATTGTGAACATTAATTTGGGGACGTGAGGGAAGGGGGTCTTGAAGGTATTCATAGGGGTTTGGGTTAATACAAAACACAATCCTGGTGCTGGGCAGTTGGGCAGAAGGTTGTTTAC
The DNA here is from genome assembly GCF_018350195.1 of Panthera tigris. Taxonomy (NCBI): domain Eukaryota; kingdom Metazoa; phylum Chordata; class Mammalia; order Carnivora; family Felidae; genus Panthera; species Panthera tigris. Next base: position 136,036,262 of record NC_056661.1, read on the forward strand.
AGCGGACATGAGGCACCACCTCTGTTTTTCTTAGCTAGCCTAGGGGATGAGACAGATAGGACACGTGACCTCAGGGTTAATAAGGCACCTTTTCTTTTGTTAATCAGCTCCGCTCTGGGCAGCATCACCCGCAGTGCAGTGGTCTATAGTCCTATTTACCTGTTTACCTACCTTGGTCCTTCCCTCCTGAGAAAGCAGCTTTCTGCTATAGTACTAAATTGACATGCATTTTCACTCTGAATGTCTCATCTTGCTTACCTCATATACCTTTGTATTGGGAGATTTTGCCCCCTCCCTATTCTGGGTGCCTTTGCACCACCTGTCTATTCTGGGTGACTTTACTCCCCCACCCCATCCTGGGTGTCTTTGAACCTCCCTGCTGTATCTTAGGGTCCTGATCTTGTATACCCAAACTTGGGTATAAGCATCCTATGGCTTTGTACTTCTTTTTGCCTTGTTAACCCATTGGTGTAAGCCCAGGGGATTCCTAAGCTTATTCCCCACAGGCTTGCTGTCTTACGTTTAGGTCTTTCATCCGTTTGAGTTTATTTTTATATATGGTGTAAGAAAGTGGTCCAGGTTCTTTCTTCTGAACGTTGCTGTCCAGTTTTTCCATCATCATTTGCTGAAGAGATTCTCTTTGTTCCATTGGGTATTATTTTCTGCTTTATCAAAGATTAGTTGGCCATACATTTATGGGCCCATTTCTGGGTTCTCTATTCTGTTTTATTGACCTAAGTGTCTGTTTTTGTGCCAGTACCATACTGTCTTGATGATTATAGCTTTGTAATGCATCTTGAAGTCTGGAATTGTGATGCTTCCAGCTTTGGTGTTCTTTTTCAGGATTGTTTTGGCTATTCGGCATCTTTTCTGGTTCCATACAAATTTTAGGATTGTTTGTTTTAGCTCGGTGATGAATGCTGGTGTTACTTAATAGGGATTGCATTGAACATGTAGATCGCTTTGGGTAGTATCAACATTTTAACAATATTTGTTCTTCCAATCCATAAGTATGGAATATTTTTCCATTTTTTTGTATCTTCTCCAATTTCTTTCATAAGTTTTCTATAGTCTTTCAGTGTATAGATTTTTCACCTCTTTGGTTAGGCTTATTCCTAGGCATTTTATGTTTTTTAGGTGCAGTTGTAAATGAGATCAAAGGCATTTAACAAAATGCAGCATCCTTTCTTGATTAAAACCCCTTGAGAAAGTAGGGACAGAAGGATCATACCTCAGGATCATAAAGCTATTTATGAAAGACCCACCACTAATATCATCCTCAGTGGAGAAAAACTGAGAGCTTTCCCCCTAAGGCCAAGAACACAACAAGGATGTCCACTATCACCACTGTTATTCAGCCTGATATTGGGGGACATAACCTCAGCAATCAGACAACACAGAACTAAAAGGCATCCAAATCAACAAGAAGGAAGTAAAACTTTCATTCTTCACAGACGACATGATAGTATATATGGAAAACCCAAAATATTCCACCAAAAAATGCTAGAGCTGATGCATGAATTCAAAGTTGCAGGATATAAAATCAATGCACGGAAATTGATTGTATTTCCATACACCAATAAAGAAGCAGCAGAAAGAGAAGTCTCTACTTTTTGATAACCTGTTTCCTTTAAGTAGTATAAATATAATTAGCCAATTAAGTTCTCAAATAAAACCATTACTACATAAGTTTTCCATATCAGCTTAAATTCATGGCTGCAAAGCTTTCATCAAATAGTAACTTTCTCAATAGAACTGTTCACTTGGGAGAAAGGTTTTACTTATCCTTTTAGAGTTATACTGTGATTTGTGCTTGAGAAGAGTATGTTCTATAAATATTCAATCTCACATTTTCTCCTAATCATTTATATACAAGCATAGAAAATTCAACTCCTTCAATTCATTTTATTTAATGATGTAAATATATATTGTCTGGCGGTAGCAATGTTTTTTTTGGATTTTTACAACATGATTTTTTTCTGTAGAATTTTACTTGATCCCTCATCCAAACATTTTCCTTTCTCTGAATGAGAACTGACAAGTAGGAGAAAACAGATGAGCTTGACAAATTACTTTTGCTTTTGTTAAGTTTTTTGTTAACAGAGGACTTTAAATAAAACCATAAAGGAAGTTTCTATAGTTTTCTTTGCAGAAAGGAATTTACTCTATTCTGAGTAAATAGGCTAATGGTTAATTTGCCTTACATGTAATAACATGAATGAGATGTTATACTACTTCTCTGTATTATCTGAAATGCCACAGTGAATTGGGGATGGAAAATAAATATAACTTATGGAATCTTCACTCTTCCATTGGGTTGGACACACAAGTTGCTTTGAACAATGGAAATATCAGAGATGACACAGGAGAAGACTTGAACAGAGTTTGCTCCTTGGGACTTGAATTCTCTTGCTGTGCTTGGAGCCCTAAGACTGTGCTGTGACTAACCTAAACAAGACCTCTGGAAGACTTGGAGTCAAATAGAGGAGAACCAAGGAATTCCTGCTAGGGACTATGTAACTACCTGTTAGTTAGGCCATCCTATATCACATAGTCACTTGCCCATCTTTCAGTTGACAGCAAACACAAGGGAGAATCCTACATTAGCTCATCTTGCAAGACGAAACCCACCTATAGACTTATGGACTGGTTTAAAAAGGTTATATTGCTTAAAATTACATTGTATTGCACAATAAAAAGTGAGTGATACATTCACTAATGTAAGTTAGGTGAAAAAAAATGATTTTTAAAGAAGACGAGCCAAATAATCTACAACTATGAAATACGTAATTTGCAAGGGGGCACTTCGGCCCATGGGTTAAAAAATCTAGAAAGTTTCTATATCAGGGAAAAAAAATCTACTTAGTCCTATAGAAAGTTTTTTTTTAATGTTCACTTATTTTTGAGAGACACAGAGACAGAGCACAAGCAGGGGAGGGAAAGAGAGAGAGGGAGACACAGATCCAAAGCAGGCTCCAGGCTCAGAGAGATGTCAGCACAGAGCCCAACAGGGGGCTCAAACTCACAAACCATGAGATCATCATGATCTCATGATCTCATGACATCACCTCAGCCTAAATCAAATACTTAACCAACTGAGCCACCCAGGTGCCCCATAGAAAGTTTAAACCAAAATAGCAAGTTTAATGTCTTGTCCAAAATAACTTCATTATATTATGTAACCAGGAAATTTAACTTAAATCAAGCTAACTAGCAAATTCAGTTTTTTGTCACTGTTGAAAGCATGAGGGATGATGCTAAGAATCACTGCAATCTATTACAAAATAAAAACATTTTAGAATATATTTGTGTTTACTAAATACTTACACTTTTTCCAGCTTTATTGCATTATAATTGATATAAAACATTGTATAAACTTTAGGTGTACAGTGCATTGATTTGATACATATATATATATGTTGCAATATGAATACCACCATATGTTACCTAACAGTTTCATTACATCATGTGATTACCTTTGTGTGTGTTGTGAGAACATTCACATTTTTTAAAAAAAAATTAATGTTTTTATTTCTGAGAGAGAGAGAGAGAGGACACAGAACGAGTGCGGGAGGGGCAGAGAGAGAGGGAGACACAGAATTCGAAGCAGGCTGCAGCCCCCGAGCTGTCAGTACAGACCCCTACGCGGTGTCCGAACTCACCGGCAGTGAGATCATGACCTGAGCTGAAGTCGGACCCTTAACCGACTGAGCCACACAGACGCCCCTGAACATTCACATTTTAAATATACCTCAGAGTGGCTCTACTTTATACAGTAAATTATACACAATATACCGTATCTTTTCTCATCTGCGTTTTATTTCATTGTTTTTAAAAAAAATCACCTTATTTCTAACCTTATACTAGTAATTATGATTTGGGAACAAAAACAACAAAAATTACAAGAATTATTAAATTGTAATTGACTTGTTAAAATAATTTTATTTAACATAATGTTTCCTTCACAATGTTGTATCATTGTTTCTTGGATGACCTTATACTTTTTGCCTCAACAAAAGGGAGAAAACTGACAGAAAATTCTAGATGTCTATAAATTTTTGTACAAGCTAAGGGGAATAAACTTTTGTATCCAATTTAGCATCTGTTAGAAAGATCCATTTTTTTATTTTTCTTTTAACTTCTTGTCTTAGAATAAAATAGGTTAGGTGAGTAGAACATTTATTGATAATAACATGCAATTAATGATTTTTTTGCCCCATACTTTAAATTCTACTTAAGTCTCTTCTTTAGGCAAGGAAATCATGAAGAGATTTTTACCATATCTTCAAATTTATATTTCATAGAATGGACTTAACGTTATTTTCATTCCCTGTGAAAATGAAAGAAACAGTGATTTTTGAACTCTTGCAACACTCACTGTGTTCTTGACCATATTCTATAACCTTAGGTGCCCTTCCTCCATCAGCCAACCAACTTGAGCCTGACTACCTTCTTTATTTTACATGTGGCTCACATGTAAGCCAGGCAACTTGAGCCTGACTACCTTCTTTATTTTACATGTGGCTCACCCAAAAAATCAAAACCTGGAAGAACAAGCTATATTCACCCATATATTCATTTTCTTCCATGCCACTGAAAGCTGATTAAGCCAACCCACCTCTTCTGAATTTTCTAGCAGACAATTGGACATTTAAGCTTCCTAAATTCCAAGGACGTGTGCTACTTTATATTAATAATTCTCTTGTGCCCCACTCAAGAAGCAGCCTGGAGTTAATATAAGAGTTTCTGAAGCTTATCAATCATTGACCCAGGGTCAGTATTCAGATCTTCTGTCTTGGAGATTACTATTCCTGCTATCTCAAAGAGTTCTTTCGGGGCTATCTGAGTTGGATTGGAGGTAGAGTTGAGTGTAGGAATGGAGAGAGAAAGAAAAATGCTTAGCATTCTCAATTCATATAAATCAATGGATAGAACTCTTGTTAGATCTTTAGCTTTCTCTGGGCTACATGTGGGTGATGATTGCTTAGCCAATTTACATACCTTTTAATAAATCTTGTATAAGTGTGAATTGCAAATTCCTGTTGGTTAAACTACAAAAATTTCCACTTAGTATTTTTTAGTGAAATTGCTAGCTCACATTAGATGTTCAATAAATGTAGATGCAATGATCATATTATTAGCAGTTGGAACTAAAAAAGTAAATATGTGTATTGGAAAGAAGACGTAATTTAAATTTGAATTACTGATTTCTGCTTATGGATCTAGATTCTTGATCTTGGTCAAGTAAACAAACTTCTTGTCTCATTTGATAGATATAAATACATACATATCATATATTAACTCTGTTTCCTTCCACTTATAATTACCTATAATTCTACACACTATTTAGTCAATATAAAATAACTTTTGAATTTAATTAACTATATGCTCAAACAGAAATGTAAAAATAGCTTTATTTTGACTTTCGTCATCAAAAATGGGGATATAATCACCACAGATGAATGCAGATTTAAATCTCATGAAGACAGTAATATACTCTCAAGGGAATTTCAAGCATATTCATTCATCTTCTTTAGGTCTGAGTTTGTTGGGCATAGAAAACCCACTTGGATACATACCAAAGAACAATTTACTTAACCCTGATTACATATCAAGCCTTAAATGTTTAATTCTACAGCTGGGTATTGATATTTGAGGTACCACAGTTAGAATGCCATGTTAGGAATTGAGACCAAGAAAAATAAATAAATACATGAGATAAGCCACATTTCCATCTTTGTCGCATTTAAATTAAAGGGATTTCATATATCTTCTAACAATATTTCATATTCAATAAACCTTGACAATAGTTGTGCTTCTGCAGCCTTTGAAGTCAGAGGTAAAGCTGAAAGCAGAAATCCATTAAGTTAAGCCTATTGCATTTCCGAAAATTGACACAATTAGAATTTTCCTAGGGTGGCTGATCAAATGGAACCATTGTTGAATCTGTCAGACAGACCTGAACAGGTCAGATACTATATTTATAGATATTGACTTTTAATATAACCTGAAGGGAAATGTCCATATCTTCTTCACATGACTCAGTATCACTTCTGAAAAAGTCGTCATTCTTCCTATTTTTTTTAAATGTTTATTTATTTTTGAGAGAGAGAGAGTGGGAATGAGAGAGAGAGGGAGAGAGCAAGAGCAGAGGAGGGACAGGGAGAGAGGGAGACACAGAATCCAAAGCAGGCTCCAGTTTCCAAGCTGTCAGCACAGAGCCCAACATGGGGCTTGAACCCACAAGCCGTGAGATCATGACCTGAGCCAAAGTCGGATGCTCAACCCACTGAGCCACCCAGGTGCCCCTCATTTGTCCTCTTATTGTGCATATAAATTTAGAGCATTATCAGGAAATATGATCAGATTTTCGTTAATTAATATGGAATACTTTCCAAAAGTAAGATAGTGACTAAAATAGATTTTAAGAAATGCATCTGGGGGTGCCTGGGTGGCTCAGTCTGTTAAGCGTCTGACTCTAGATTTTGGCTCAGGTCATGATCTCATGGTTTGTTTGAGCCTGACATTGGACTCCTCACTGACAGTATGGAGCCTACTTGGGATTGTCTCTCTCCTTCTCTCTGTACCACTTCCCTGCTTGCTCTCTCTCTCTTAAAGTAAATAAACTTAAAAAAAAAAAAAAAGAAGTTGGCCCCTTAAAAGAAAAAAAAAAAAAAGAAAGAATGCATCTGTGTAAGAAATGTAAAGACCCACATTCTATTAAAACAAAAAACAACTCTGGTCCATTTCAGTGATCTGTTCAAAAGGAAAAAGAGAGAGAGAGAGGGAAACCAAGAAACAGACTCTTAACTATAGAGAACAAACTGATGGTTTGTGAAGAGAATATGTGAAGGGAATTAAGAGTATACTTACCAGGGGAGCCTGGATGGCTTGGTCAGTTAAGTGTTCAACTTCAGCTCAGGTCATGATTTCATGGTTTGTGAGTTTGAGCCATGCATTAAAGCTCAGTGTTGAAGGCTCAGAGCCTGGAGCCTGCTTTGGATTCTGTGTCTCCCTCTCTCTCTCTGCCCTGCCCTGCTCACACTCTGTCTCTGTCTCTCAAAAAGTGAATAAACGTTAAAATATGTTAAAGTAAAGTATATTTATCATGATGAGCACTGAGTAATATATAGAATTGTGAAATTACTGTACGGTACACCTGAAACTAATATAACACTGTTCATTAATGACACTGGAGTTAACATAAACAACTTAATAAAATTTTAAAAATAAAAGTAAAAAAAATTAAAAAAATTATTATTAAAAAGTAATAAACTGTGGTACAGCCACACAATGGTATTCCAACAAACACAGAATAACAAACTATGGTATATACAATAACTCGGATAAGTCTCAAAGGTATTATACTAAGTACAAAGTTCCAGCCTTACAAGGTTACATACTTTATAATTCCATGTATGTAATGTTCTCCAATAAAAAACCAAAACTTATCTGAGGGAGAACAGATTGATGGTTGCCAGGGTTAGGTGGGCAGGTGCCAGTATAAAGGGATAACATGAGGTAATTTGGGGAATGTTGGAACTTACACTGTATCATGACTGCTGGTGGTTACTTGAATCTATACATATTTTAAAATTCACGGACCTATATGCAAAAAAGAGCTAATTTTGCCATATGAGAATTTAAAAATAAACAGCATTTCTAAGAAAAAAAAATTGAGCAGTGTACCCGAGTAAAAGTCAGACTTCTTACACTGTTTTATAAAAATTCTCTCCAAACAGAAATCAAAATACCATGAAATACACTTCTTATTAAAATTTAATATAAAATTCCAGACAAGCCATTCTTATTTTTATTCAGGGTGTCATAATGTCATCATAGGAATTGAATTTGAGACACAGTTTGAACATTAAAAAAAGTCTTAGCTTTCAAAAGTCCTAGGAGAAGAAGGCCATGTGGGTGACCTCATTATTCAGTTTTAAATTTAGCAAAGGAGATACTGACAGAGGAACAAGGACTATGGGTAGAAGTGGCAGCAGGTGGAAGGCAGAAGCTTTTGGAAAGAATAGACTGTCATCACAGCGAAGAGCTCAAAATTAGAGGGCCATAGTGAACATTTGAGTACTCTAGAGGTTTTTGTATATTTTTTTCTGAATAACAGTGTCTACAGTCTTTCTCCTGCTTTCCATAGAAAGCATTTTTTTTAAATGTATCCAACTTAGACTTACCAATTACAGTGAAACTAGAGTGATTTGTTAAAAAATTAAAAGACACATTTTAAAAACAAAATCTAGGTTTGATTTATGTCATTGCTATACTTGCAAAATTTTATTATTCATGTATTAAAATTTAAAAAACACAGTATATGAAACATCCAGATGCTATGAAAAATGATAAATAAAATGACTTTGATCTTTTTGTAACAACCCAAATTGATATACTATCATCTTGTTTAAATACTTTATTATTTTTTTTTATTTTATTCCCCACCTCCAAATTCCTTTTGGAAGAGTATAATGCATACGATTCCATTTTGCCAATGTAAAGCCTAACACTAAGAATTTAAATGATTTCAGAAAAAAAAAAAAGAAATTCTGGACAAAGACCACACAACTAGACTGTTCTTACAGATCTTATTCATTCTAATAGACATCATCATCTTCTCATATGGACTTATTCAATATGGCATTAAAGTTAAATATTTATAGTTATATGTCTGCACACAAATGGCTTCTTGGGCTGCATTAAAATTTAGACTCTTTCCTTTCACAGTTTGCATTAAAATTGAAACTGATCTCCAATTATATGTAAGAACTTTAGGTAGAAAATGGATATACATTAGAACTTCGTAACATACAATGTGATATGTATATTTAATGCAAACTATTACAGTTTTCTGGAAGTTAGGTGTTTGTGCACCACATTTTGTTTTGACTATAGACATACATCCAGGGGAAGTGGTTATTTGTGAGTTTGCCCCCTGAGCATAGCACTGTGTTGGTACACAGTATATATCTAATAATACTGCTGGAGGAAATAAACATGTGAATACACGAAAGAAATGATTTGCCAGTTAACAGGCCCTTTAGTGTTTTCTGCACACACAATCAGGAGGAATAAAAGGAGAAATGTTTCAAAATAAGACTGTAACCATCCAAATGAGTGGCAACCAACATCTGGAACTGAGTTCATATGAAAGTGTTCATGAAGTGGTTAACTAGAAATATTCAGAAGTTTAGTAACCAATAGGAACATTGCATCCTGTGAAATGTAATGAAACAATTTACATCAATGTGATGAAGAAATTTAGATTCTTTATATCAGTGAAATGAAGAAATTTACATTCTTTTAAACAGGCAAGGCTTTTTCAGGTTTCAGATAATCTGGAAGCAGCTTGTTTCCTGATAATATCACCGACCCACCCCAAAACAAATCAGAAAGATAATATGAAAAGTAAGAGATTTAAAAAAGGGGGGGGGGCAGAGTGAGCATATTGTATTATAGCAGCAGTTCTTATTAAGTCGATATAGCTCTTGCCATTTTGCCAAAAAGTTTTTTTTTTTGAAAACAAGATTCTTTAAATTTAGCATTTCATAGATCTGTGCAAATTGGAATAGCAATTTATAGATAAAAAAAGAATTACAGGGGTCCTGGGTGGCTCAGTCAGTTAAACGTCAGACTCTTGACTTCCCGTCAGGTCATGATCTCACAGTTCGTGGGTTTGAGCCCTGTGTCGGGCTCTGTGCTGATGGCTCAGAGCCTGGAGCCTGCTTCAGATTCTGTCTCCCCCTCTCTCTACCCCTCCCCCACTCATGCTCTGTCTCTGTCTCTGTGTCTCTCAAAAATGAATACATGTTAAAAAATTTTTTTAAATTACAGAGTATTCTGTAGACATGGGAATTAAGAATTCCTTGAAAGTGATATTATAAGTCTAGATATGAAAATAGATCATCACAACATAGTTTCTTACAACATCTTCAAAAACAATAAGTGAAAACCAGGAAAAATAAATTTATCTGGCTAAGACACTTACAAGTTCCAAACCTGAGGAGTAATGGTAAATTACCACCACCACCATGAGAGACGCTGGGATTATTGAAATCAAAAGAGCGTAAGTGACTTCCAGAATGATTGATTTAGCAAATCCTGTCCCAAAAGAACAATGGCAACTGGACAGAATCATTCAAACAACCATTTAAAGACTTGGGAAATTGAAAGAAGTCATAAGACAGATGACTTACTTAAGAAAATGTACTGATCAACAGGAAGAAAAGTGCAAGTGTATGGTGTTTTTATCTGGCCTACTCCCAATACTTCTATCCCTGGATCTTCAATACAGACGTTTTAGTAGGGTGGGGCAGTCAGAGAGGACTGGTAGCATAAGGAAATGGCTTTAATGGGATCAAGGTGTGAAAAATTTTATTTCCAGAAGTATTATCAAAAACGATAACAACTCCAATGGCAAATAATCAGGGTAGATCAACATAATAACTATACCAATATTTCTTCACCAATTGGGGCAAAAAATAGAATCACAAATCATGAATCTGGAAGGGAAATCAGGATAAAGAGAGCCAAATACTGTCTGAAGATTCAACCTATCCCTGTTTGTATGGAAAGCTAGTGCATGCACAAAGTTAAACTCATGCCCAAGAGAGACCATTAAGCAGTACATCTGTGGGTAATTGTATATCCTTGGTGAACAAAGTAAATAGTGCCTGCAAAACATTTCTAAAGTCCCTTTTAATTTTTCACACATTCCCTAACTTATACACAGCTCTGCTGGCCAATGGTGAAACACTGGCTCAGGATGTTAAAACAAGATTTCTGTTGAATCATTGGCTGACAGCTGAGCAACACTGATCAAGCAACAACCCTAAGGAAGACTGGTTAGAATATAATATGATTGAAAGGACAAAAAATTAACAGAGGCAAACTGTGAGGGTAGTAGACTATACACGATTGGGCAAGGCAAGTCACTAAGGAAACAAACAACTATAAAAAGACCGACAACAAGCACCACCCTGGAATGGAAAATCAGAGTCAATATTTGTTTTGATATGTTCTCTCAAATGCCCAGTTTTCAATAATAACAATAACAAAGATTAGATGTACAAAAGGAGAAATGGGAAATTTTAACCCATGGACAGGAAAAAAAAAAAAGAAATCAATGAAAAATTGTCTGAAGGGGTCTCATATGTTGAACTTAAGAGGGAGTTATAAGTATCTTCAAAGAACTAAAATAAACCATGATTAAATAACTAGAAGGATGTGCAACAATGATTACTCAATCAAATAGAAAATAATCAATACAGATAAACATTTTAAAAACAAAGCCAAATGGATACTCTGGGTTAAACAATTACAATGACTGAAAATATAAATTTACTAGAGAAGATTTGAGATGGCAGAAGAATGACTCAATGAGCTTGAGTATAGAGACTATCCTATATGAAGAAAAGAAAGGAAAAAAGAATGGAGGATAGTGAGTGGGAAATCATAGACCTAAAAGATATCAATGAATACACCAGCATACACCTAATGAAGAGAAAGATGGAAGAAGAAGTGGAAGCAGAAAATTCCCAAATTTGATGAAAATAATTTATCTGTACTTCCAATAAGCCCAACAAACATCAGGTAGTGTAAAATGATTTCCAAGTAGACTCATCACAGTCATGTGGTAAGGCAAAAAATAGGAGCAAAAGAAAATTAAAATCCTTACAAGCAAGAAAAACACAAGATTAATAGCTGCTCAGAAATAACAATGGAAACCAGTAGACAGTGACATGGAATATTCCAAGTGATGAAAAAAGGGAAAACATACCAACAAATATTTCCATATCTAGTGTAACTATCCTTCAAACGTGAAATAAAGGCATCCCTAGATAAGCAGAGTGAGAGAATTCTTTCATGATGGACTATTCTGGAAGAAATGCTATCAGAAATTTTTCCAGATAAAATAAAATGACACTGGATGGCAAATCAAATCCTCTCAAAGAAAGAAAGATCACTTATAAATGTAATTATGTAGACAATTATGAGGCAATATATTATTTTCTTTTAACAAATTTAAAACAAAATTGCATAAAGGAAAATTGCATAAAAATAATTATAAAATTATATTTTGGGCTTATAAAGAAAATACTGCCCGACAGCAGTAACTCATAACCACAAGAAGAAAAGAAGACTACTAGAAATAGTAATTATGTACAGTTCTATAAATGATGATAAGTGTATTTTCTCCTTTCTGAAATCATTTCATATCTGAACTAATAAAGACATAAAAACATATCTGTGTGTGTATATATGTGTGTATACATATACACACACACACACATACACACACACACACACACACAAACATATGTAGTGACAACCCTCCTAGGACTATCATTTTCAAATACATTACTTCCATATGTATTATAGACATTATAGTCATGTACATGCATAGTTTATATTTATAGAACATATTTTATAGAGCCCTAAAGCAAACACCAAAGAAAGCAATTCAAAACTAGAGTAAAAAAAAAAAAAAACTGAAACATAAAAAACATTAATGATACACTAAAAATACCCACTTAGTGTAAAAAAACTGGGAATCTGGCATAAAAGAGACAGAAGACATGAGATTATGTTATGTATGATATATACGTAATGTAACTTATATATGCATAATGTATATATATTTCTTAATATGTAATGTATATATTTTTTATTAATAAAATAGCAGGCATTATCCAACCATATCAGTCACAACATTAAATGTAAATAGAATAATATGGGGCACCTGGGTGACACAGTAGGTTAAGCATCTGACTTCATTCAGCTCAGGTCATGATCTCACAGTTTGTGAGTTTGAGCCCCACGTGGAACTCTGTGCTGACAGTTCAGACCCTGGAGCCTGCTTCAGATTCTGTGTCTCCCTCTCTCTCTGTCCCTCCCCTGCTTGCGCTCTGTCTCTCTCTGCCTTTCAAAAGTAAATAAACATTATAAAAATAAATAAATGTGAATGGAGTAACACTCCAAATTAAATCCATAGTTGCCTGACTGAATAGAAGGCAAGATGTAACTGCATACTGTTTAAAAGAAGCACACAGTTCACATATTTGATGACAAATAAATTGACAGTGAAAATATAGGAAAAACATACAAACAGTAACCATAAGAGACCTTCAGTGACTGCATTAATATCTGAAAAAAATAACTGTACTTTAGACAAAAAACAATTACTGAAAATCAAAGACATTTTATAATGTCTATATTAAGTTTAAACATATATATATATCAAGTTTATATATATACTTGTTTATATATATATATGTATATATATAAAGTTTATACCAAATGTTTAAACATTTTATAATGTTTATAATGTCAGTTTATATCAAGCAGATATAAAAGTTATAAATATATGTGTGCACCTAACAAAAGAGACCCCAAATACATGAAGCAAAGCCTGATAGAATAGATTAGATACATAGGCAATTTAACAATAATACAAAAGCATAAATGACTCTCTACTAAAGAGTAAAACAAGTAGAAAAAAACAGTATTATATAGAAGACTTGAAAACATTATGAACTAAACAGACCTAAGTAATATCTATGTAGGGCACTCTACCCAACAGTAGGAGAAAGCATACTCTTCTAAAGCTGGTAAAGAACAGTCCCAATATAGAACATATGGTAAGCTGTAAAACAAGCCTCAATAAGTGTAAAATCATTGAAATCATATGAAGTATGCTCTCTGAGCAAATCAGAGTTAAATTAGAAAGCCACAAAATAAGGAAGTTAGGGATTCCACATGTAAAAAATGGAAATTAACCAACACACATAAAAGTAATTTGGGGTTAAGGAGGAAATCACAGGGAATTTAGAAAATGTTGTGAGCTAAATGAAAACAAAGCCATAACATATCACAACAAATGGGGTGCAGCTAAAGGGATGCTGTAGGAAAAAAGTGTAGCTCAGTATCCGTGTGTAAGGCTGCTACACAAAATACCACAGGATGGTGGTTTAAATGCCAGAAGCTTATTTCCTCACAATTCTGGAGGCTGGAGATCCAGGATCACCAAATGTTGGCAGATTTGGTTTCTCCTGTGCCGTCTCTCATTGGCTTGCATATGCTTGTTTATTTGCTATTTTCATAGGGCCTTTCCTCTGTGTGTGCACATCTTCGGTGCACATCCTTTTCTTAAAGGGACACAGTCCTATTGGATTAGATCTCCCTCTTTATAATCTCATTTACTTTTAATGACCTCTTTAAAGATATCTCCAAATACAGACACACTATGTATTAGGTCTTCAACATATGAATTTTGGGGGAGATATAATTCAGTTCATAACAAGTTTTAAACACCTATAGTAAAAGCAAAGAACTAACTCAAATAAAAAAATCTCAATTGCAATCTTGAGAAATTAGTGAAAGAAGAGCTAAACCTAGTACAAGCAGGAAACCAAATATTGCAGATAAATATGAAAATCAATAAAATCAAAGAGTGAAAACCAATTAAGAAGAGTTACTACTTTTTAAAGATCAGCAAAGTTGAAAAACCTTAGACTGACAAAGTGAAAAGGAGAGAAGAAAAAAATACTAAAATCAAAATTTAAAAAGTAGGTATTACAATGAATGATAAAGGAATTAAAAGCATTATAACAGAATACTGTGAACCACTCTGTCAACAAATAAGACAACTTAGATGAATTGAACATATTTCTAAAAAAAAGATACAAATTACTGAAACTTTTTTTCAAGAAAGAATATTGTAATACAGTCATAACAAGTAAATAAATTTAATTAGTAATTAAAAATCTCTCCACAAAATATCCTAGGCCCAGAAGAGTACATTGCTGAAATATACAAAACATTTAATGAAAAAAAAAATAATGTGAGTCTTTCAAAAAAAAGATCTTAAAACAGAAGAGGAGCAAATACTTCCTGTACTGTTCTATTAAATCCATATTACCTTGATACCCTGATACCTGATACTTACAAAACCAAGACATCACAAGAAAAATAAAAATAATACAGACAAATATCCCTGGTAAATATAGACAAACAGGAGCCCCGGGGTGGCTTAGTAGGTTGGGCATCAGACTCTTGATTTCAGCTCAGGTCATGGTCCCAAGATCATGGGATGGAGCTGCGCGTCAGGCTCCGGTCCGCAATGAGTGTGGAGCTTGCTTGGGATTCTTTCTCTCCCTCCCCTACCCTTCTCCCCCACTCACTCACTCTCTCTCTCTCAAAAATATTTTTAAAGATAAAAGACATACACACACACATATATAGACAATTCTATAAAATGATAGTAAATTGAATATAGCAATGTATATAACATTTTTTGAACCACTACCAAGTGATATTTATTCCAAGAAGTCAAATATGGTTTAACATAAAAGGTAATTTCACGTCGTATACCATACTACTCAAAAGAACGACAAAAGCCACATACATGGTCATCTCAAAAGATGAAGTAGCATTTGATAAATCCCAAACTTATTCAAAACAGGTTTCTCAACAAACTGGGAAAGAAACAAAAAAAGGAACTTTTTAGTCAAGATAAAAACCATTTAGGGGAAAAACAAAACAAAACTAGAAATTAAAAAAACAGCAATCAGCTAGAGCTAATATCATACTTAAAAAATGGAATATTTTCCAGAAAAGAACGTGATGCTCTACTGTCTCACTGTCTCTATTTTATGTTGCTGGTTCTTGACAATGCAAAAAGGCAACACAAAAAAAAACCACCCATATAGGAAAGGAAAAAAAAGAAAAAAGAAAATAAAACTGTCACACCTCACAAATAACATGATCTGTGGTTTTATATGACTACTTTCATGGGATAGAAGAAAAGATTCAATTCAATAACATCAAAAGGAATAAAAGGCTCTGGAATAAACTTAACAAAAGGAATGTACACTGAAAACTACAAAACAATGATGGCAGAAATTGATTCTAAGTTAATGAAGTTCTAAGTTAAAAATTAAAATCACTGCACAACCTATTAATTTCCACTCCTGGGATTCTACCTAAGTTAAATGAAAATGCATTTCCATAAGAAGATGTGTATATCTCCAGAATCAGAATAGGAACTGAGATTTTCATTAAGTATGAGACCCAGGACCAGGCAATGCTGTTGAATTATAGCTCTGTTGTATAATGTTAGGTTTTTGGTCTTGTCAGATTCATTAACTTCATCCATGTATGGTCACTGGAACCCAGAAAATCTTTCAGAACAACCATATATCTTAAATATCTGTCATTGCCTTTAATGAAATTATCCTAAAACTCTATATGCTAAATAATTCTTTTATGTGAACATATTTTAATCCTTTAATAATTTATCAGTAGCCATCTCTAAAATTTACATTCTTGATTAGTGTGTTTCAAATACTAACATCTGTTAAATAAATTAATCAGGGAGGTCATTAGACTGAGGTGGCTCTAATACCATGGTGACCTATCTAAGTAAACCAAAATCTAAGGATGTAAATGCTTCAAGGTTACAAAGTTAAAGCTGAGGAACAACCAATCTCAAATAGCCAACTAGGATTTAAGCTTAATACCTGATAAAATACTTTCCTTTCTTTGCATCCACACCTTCTATAATTATATAAGCCATTCCCCTATCTTCTGTGGGTAAAGTGCTTCTATCCACTTCTGGTTTGGCATTGCTGAATTCAAGTTGATTTTTGCTGAAATCAGCTCTTCAAATTGTTAATATGCTTCAGCTTATTTTTAACACTTATTTTATAAGTTAATATTATACACACATACATCATACTCCTTACCTGAAACTTCTCAGAGTAGATTATCATATAGGAAAATTTAAGAGCATGCACTATTAAAGGATCTCATACTTATAAACAAGTTTTTAAAGATATTTAATTTGATAATTCAGAAACCAAAACAAAACATCCTCTGCCTCCTGATTCTCTTTACCAGGACAAATTGCGTTATCAATCTTGTGCTTGACTTTGATGAAAGTGTGGCCTTGAAGACTCTTCAAAATGTATCATAAGGTGTATCAGATATGAAAGACTGAGGCAGAAAACATTTCAAATTCAGAACCACAATCAATAATTCATATTCTTATTCTTTTTCTTTCTCACATTCTCTCTCTCTCTCTCTCTGCCTCTGTCTGTCTGTTTGACCTGCACACCCACATACACAGTATGTGTATCATTACTAGGTCAGTGGCTCACTAAAATGAGCTTCTACTTAATCCTCACAATGTTAAATGTTGTTAGATTGTATCTTTAGAATTATATCCCTTCTCAAAGCCACCAGTAAAGGTTTCTAAAATGCCTTTTTTTCAATGTCAAAGAAATTACTACCACAGTAAGTTGTATTTCTAAGTATGAAAGGAAATTTCATTTAAAAGTCCAAGAAATATTGTTATAGCTGATATTAATTCATAGGTAGGAACATTTCCATGACTAAACATAGTAATGGCATGCAACAATTTAAAATAGAACACTATCACGTAATAAAATTAAATATATATATATATATATATATATACACACTGAATATATATATATATATACACTGAATATATATATATGCAGTGAATATATATATATAGAATATATATATACTGAATATATACATACATACATATATATATGTATATATACATATATACATACATATATACATACATATATGTATATATTCAGTATAAAAACCTAACAAAAAATGCTGTCACAGAACTCCCAGTAATTTTTCCTGGCCTATGCTATAACTAAAAATTGGAAATCATGATAATAGTTGTATAAATCCTTGATTACATAATATGTATATTTATCCTATAAAAAGATTTAAAACCATGAACGGTGTTTGAAATAAGTCCAATTATGTTTAATTATTCATTATTTAGTTCAGTCAACATTAGTCTTCAACAAGACTCACAAGTGATATTGAATAGTAGCAGAGGAGCTATTTTGAGACCAACTTTCCTCTTTGAAGATCATGCCTTTGTACATAACCCACTTCCTGAGGGAAAAGGTGATAGTAGCAAATAAGCAGAAATGGAAATGACAATGATGTGACACAGCAAATGATGAAGTGCTTTCAGGAAAGACTGAAAATCTACTCAAAAAACTATGAAGAGAGAAAATAGTAGAATGTTTATGTGGCATTGATTTGCAAAACATTGTGAAATTCCAGTAGATTTTCCATAAAAAAACATAAAGCTTTACTTTAAAAGAAGTATAAATTGGGTTGAAAAAACTGCTATTAAAAATAGAGAAATTAGAAGCCATACAGGAACCTAGT
The DNA here is from genome assembly GCF_018350195.1 of Panthera tigris. NCBI lineage: Eukaryota > Metazoa > Chordata > Mammalia > Carnivora > Felidae > Panthera > Panthera tigris. Next base: position 136,054,502 of record NC_056661.1, read on the forward strand.
CAAAAATCGGTGCTTTAAAAGACACGTAATATAAAGGAATGTTTTTACCCATTAGATTTTTATAACTTGCTATTTTAAGGTACAAAATAATTTCATAAAAAGTTACTGCAATACAATCCCTGTTTGTATTTAAATATACTTTGCATTATATTTGTATTTCGGTTGGGAAGGTATTTGTGAGGGACTGAGAAAGATAATGACAGTGAAATAAATTAAGAAAGTAGATAAAAATCTTGAAAAGAATATATAATTTGTCAAACATTGGGATTACACAAGGAAATTAAATGTTGGGTGCTGAGGCAAAAGACAGAGAGTCAAAGATGGAATGGCCTCATCATTTCGAGAATTTTGAGGTTATCTAATAATAAATTGGGCACTTAGATCATTTGTTTTTTGTTTGTTCTTTCTTGATATAAATATATTCTTAAGCGTATTACCTTTCCTCTAACTATTAATTAAACTTAATTGCAAAATTTTGTATTAATTTTAATTATTTTAGTTGTGAGTATGTTGTAATTACCATTATAATTTCTTCATTGACCCCCAAATTAGAGATTTCATCTTAGTTACATATTTTTGTTATCTCTTTGTTGTGGATATTAACATTTGTCAATGTAATTAGAGATTAGTTCTCTAATACATTATTTTGCATATTTTTTGAAATTTTATTATCAAGAACTTGGTCATGTTCATAAATATTTTATAATTCAGGTATTTGAATTAAATCTAATGGGCACTGTACTCAAAACTGGATAATGCACTTGACATTTTGATCAAGTTCATATTTTTGTCATTAAAGCATTCCATGTAAGGTTAACTCTTTTTTTTTTAACGTTAATTATTTCTGAGAGAGAGACTGAGACAGAGACAGAGAGAGAGTGGGACAGGGACAGAGAGAGAGGGAGACACAGAATCCGAAGCAGGCTCTAGGCTCTGAGCTGTCAACACAGAGCCCAAAGCGGTGCTCAAGATCATGACCTGAGCTGAAGTCAGACACTTAACTGACTGAGCCGCCCAGGGGCCCCTAAGGGTGACTCTTGAACAATGCAGGAATTAGGGGCACCAGCATTTGTGCTGTTAAAAAATCTACATGTAACTTTTGACTGCCCAAAAAGTTAACTACTAATAGACTACTGTTGACCTAAAGCCTCACTGTTAGCATAAGCAGTCAATTATACATATTGTGTATGTTATATGTATTATATACTGTATTCTTACAATAAAGTAAGCTAGAAAAAAGAAAATTATTAAGAAAATCATAAGGAAAAGAACATACATTTAACAGTACTTTACTGTATTTATTGAAAAAAACCCTCGTTAGTGTGCACCTGTGCAGTTCAAACTCCTGTTGTTCAAGGATGAACTATACTTTTTTGTTGTTGAAGTATAATTGATGTACAATATTGTATTAGGTCAGGTATACAACATAGTGATCCAACATTTATATACATTGCAGAATGATTACCATGCTAAATCTAGTTATCATCTATAGTCATACAAAGTTTTTACACTATTATTGACTATATTCCCTTACTGTACATCGCATCCCCTTCCATGTCTCATTTATTTTATAGTTATAAGATTGTACCTCCTAATTCCTTTCACCTATTTTGTGTTCTTTATGTTCTCATACTATTAATTACTGATGTTTTGCTTTTAGATACATAGCATGTTTAAAAATCTTTTGTCTTCCCAATTTAATCACTTCTCAAATATATGCAATCATTACCCTTTACTTTCAATCCTGAGTTCTTATGTCAACTCTGTTTTGTCCAATAGTAATATATTGACTTCATATTCTTGATTTTGCCTCATTGATCTTCTTCCTATTAATTTACTTTGACTTTTCTGAACTTTATGTTTTAGGTGCACTGGCATATTTTAAAATAATGCATCTGATTTTCAATATTTATCTTCAATTTTTCTACACAAGTTATTATTTATGGTATTTATGGATTTATATCTTAAATGTGTTTTTAATTGTTTTATTTTCATTTTAATTTGATTGAGTTGCTTTTACAGATTTATATGCTATTGTTTAGGATTTATTTTTAGTGTACTTCTTGATTTTGACATATAAACCTACCAAAAAAGAAAATTGTTTTCCAAATTATACTACATTCTTTATGCTGTCTGAAAATATCCTAGTTTTACCTTCATTTATAAAAACAATTTCACTTATATAAAAAACTAATAAAGAGGATGGGAAGAAACTTAAGGAGGTGATGGATGTATTTTGTGGCATAGATTGTGATGATGGTTTCGCAGATGTGTACTTATCTCCAAACTTACCAAGTTGTATACATTAAGTACATACAGGTTTTTGCAGATCAGTTGTAGCTCAATAAAGTGGTTTAAGAAGTAAATTCAAATTTAAGAATACTATCCTTGATTAATAACTTTTTTCTAGAAAATTTTACTTACATTTTTATTTTAATACATTGGTTTTATTACAATTAATGTGAGTGTGGAGATCTTTTTATTATTAAGAATTGGGAGTAATATGGCTTTTTAAAACTGAAAGCAAATATCTTTTATTTCTAAAATAAAACCAAACTCTTATCTCACCAATATTTTTTCTAACCAATTATCTCTCATCGCTTCAAAAAATTAGGTATGTATAATGTCTTCTCACTCAGTCTTCCATGACTCGCGATCTGTTTTATGAATTCTTCTCTTTGTGCTCCATTTTTGAATCTTATTTGATTTGTGACTTTACTTATTTTCTCCTCAGTTATATCTAACTTGTCATATGTATATACACGTACACACATCAAACACATCTATACACATACATATATATGTTGTGGTATGTGTATGTGTATGCTTGTGTTTTACATTGTTCATTTGCAAATCTTCCTGAGAAACTTTTAGTATTCCATTTTGGAAATAAAATCCTGTAACAATGTAAGGATCTGCACTTTTGAGCAATCTACACAGAAACTTTCCATATTGCATATTTTGTTTTAATTTCTTATATCTTCAAATCTGTAGCACCATTTTGTTGAAACTCCAGCAATATTTGGTAACAAAGGAATTTATTTTTATCTGTCTCCATACTCTGTATGTGTGCACACACGTGTGCACGTGTGCGTGTATGTGATTGTGGTTGTTTTTTACTCTGACAGAAATACAACTGCTTCTCAAGAAATATTTCACCTCTTCATGATTACATTGAATATCTGAAAAAGAGTAGGCTTTTTTTTTTTTTTTTTTTTTTTTTTTACGTTTTATTTTTGAGACAGAGAGAGACAGAGCATGAACGGGGGAGGGGCAGACAGAGAGGGAGACACAGAATCGGAAGCAGGCTCCAGGCTCTGAGCCATCAGCCCAGAGCCCGACGCGGGGCTCAAACTCACGGTCTGTGAGATCACGACTTGAGCTGAAGTCGGACACTTAACCGACCGAGCCACCCAGGCGCCCCTGAAAAGGAGTAGGCTTAACAAGATTTTGTAACATATGAAATTGTAAATCATGAGTCTTAAAATCCTGAAAAAAAATGCTGGGGGATTCTATATATTTTCTGAATGTTTGTATGTAAATGGCTTTCAGTTTTTAATTGCTTAATATTATATAAATGTAAGATTAATTTCCTCATAAATAATAGTGGATATAAAACCATATTTCTAATTATCTTGAAAACATTGCAAGTTCATTGTCTCTTTGCCAGATGTAATTAGATCCAAATTTGCCTGGATATTGGTTCATATTAGTTTCTTATTGGTACTGCAGCGAATTACCCCAAATTTGGTGACTTGAAACAAGAAGTTAATTCTCCCACAGTTTTTGAAACCAGAGTCCAAAATTGGTATCATAGGGTTGAAATAAAAGTGTTAGCATGCCTCCCATCTTTTGAGAGGCTGAAGGGAGGATTCATTTCATGCCTTTTTCAGTTGCAGGTGGTTGCCAGCATTCCTTGGCTTCACTCCAGTCTTCAAAGTCAGCACCTTCAAATCTCTCTGCTCCATTTTCACATTGTCTTCTACTCTGTGTGTTGTCAAATCTCCTTATCCCTACGAGGAAGCATGTGATGGCAATTAGAGGCCACTCTGATAATCAAAGATTATCTCTCGACCATAAACTATTTAATTTAATCATTTCTACAAAGACTTTATTATGTAAAGTAATATTCACTGTTTCCAAGTATTAGGATGTAGATGTTTTTAGGAGGACCCTGTTTTAGCCTACCTACCACACAGATCATATGGAAATAAGTTTTTACACCCAAAGTGAAGCTTCTCCTTCCTGGGCTGCCACATCAGCAAAGAGCAACTTTTGTGTCTCTGTAAATGCTCCACATGACCAGAAACATAGCATATCCAGTCAGCCACCTCTGGGTTCTGTGATTATTTCCTTGTTCCTCCTCACCCCAAACACAGTTGGCTATGTGGGCCCAGCAAATCAGATATTTTCTATTTTTCTCTTCCTTGGTTTTTATTCTTTATCCTACAAAACCTTCTTGCCTTACAGTTCTCCAAAAGGAGCCTACCCACTTCATGAAGTGTTCAAGTTTGTATCACAATAATTGTTTTCTTTAACCATTTTTAACAGCGTTTGGTGATGAGTATGGAATCTGAAGGTGACTGCTCAAGGTCTGCAGGATGGAGGTGCACGCAGAAAGCATCCACTGACCTTTCTGAGTTCACTGTTCCTCTCATCATCACCAATGGTCATGGGTAAGTCAGTCTCGGATTTGAGCTCCCTTGTGTGCAGCTCTCCGATCCAAACAAACTTCATTGAAAAGTTGTTGTTCCCATCCAAGTACTAATCAGGCCCATCCCTGCTTAGCTTCCAAGATCAGATAAGATCGGGTGCATTCAGGGTGGTATGTTCCCAGAAAGGTTCTGAGGTAGTTACATGGGGAGGCTGAAATGGTACCAAACATTAGGGTACAAACAGAATCTCAAGGTAAGTCCACAGCATAAATACCTGGGGAACTTGAGAAAATAAAGACAAGAAATCTGAAGTGTTTTGATCATCATATTCAAAATCAAAGTAGGTGCAGATTGGACTAGTAAAAGCCATTGAGGCATCAGCCACTATATAGAAATCTCTAGTGATTAGGTATACTATATGTATGATTAATGCGAATCTCAGAAGCCAGAGTTGCAAAATTTCTGTGCATGGGTTGAGCACATAAATGCTATTAGAATGCTTGCCACCTACTGTAAGACTCCGATTCTGTCATAAGTTGGCCACAGAATGGGATATATTGACACTAGCTTAACTACCAAACTCAAGAAAATTTCTATGCAATGAGGTAATACCGTAAATACCACAAACTTCCCAGCCCAGTGACACATCCATCTTAGGTATTAATATGGCTCTGAAATACCCCAGTTCAGCTGAAAACATGGGATCCTCAATATCAAATGACAGTGTCACCTCGTGGAATACCTGTTTATTTTGTGTCCAAGAACTGTCATCCTAGAAGCAGTGGACATTTACAAAAATGGTAAAATCTTACTAAGACTACCTAGAATTAACAGTGGTCATTGTGGGGATCATTCGTATTAGATAAGATTGTTCCCTTGTGAAGTCCTCTTGAAAACAGGGTCCCCCAAATTAAACAGAATAGCATACTGATTTTATTTGGCATGCAGAAAGCTCCAAAAGACTTCAGTATTCCAAAATACTTTCATTGAAAAATTTATTTGAAAATTGTTTGAAAAATTAAAGACACAAGAGGTACTTCAAACAAACTGTATGACTGATGTGATTCTTACTATTCCCCTCTATACTCCTTTACTTGAGTACTCAGTCTACTAATCTCAAAGAGTCTACTAATCTCAAAGAGATATTGAAGAGACCACAAGACTGTAAATTAATATGCTCCCAAGTTAGTGGCCTAACAAATGCAACAGCTCTTAGGTCAAAAACCTAAAGCAAAACCAGAATCTTCCCTGTTACACCCTCCTGGGGAGTTCATCATCAAAACACTGGCCCAAAACTTGTTGTCTTATTCCCAATTAAGACACTGGAAAAGAGGTTGTCTCCCAAGGTTTTGTACAAATCCTCTGACACTGACTCAGATGCCCCCATATCTATTCTCAAAGGAGGACCTTCATATGGCGCCCCCCCAGGGTAGATGGAACCCCAAGGGATTCTCCAGTAAACTCCCAACAATTATTCCCTTAAATAGCCAAGAGAAAACAAAAATTTAAATTAATGGAAAACCTTACCAAATTCTGGTAGATACGCTGAGACTACACTCTACTTTAAACCCTACTCACTTGGAAGCCTGTGGTTTGTCTCACTTTGTGTTTTGAGAACTTTGGCTTTCTGCCTGCATGAGGCTTTCAGGTTTTCTGTTGTGTCATATATGCAGACAGCTCAACTGTCAGGTTGGAGGTCTGAAAGTATGGCTGGACAAAAATGTATATTGCACTTCATTTGTGTCTCGGGCTCTATGGACTTGCCAGCTCTCAGGGGAATTGTCTAGGTCTCCCCTTTTGGGCTATTTTTAGCAGTGGCACTGGATATTGGTAAGATAGCTATCTTTGTATCTTTTGTGATTTCTGTTACATAATTTGTCAGCAAGAAGGATAACTTAAGAATGTAATTAGCTATTTGATTTCTCATGAAACTTTCTAATGGCAGCATAAGTGTTAACAACAAGTAAATAGATATTAGTAAAAGGAAAGTTTATAAATGAACTTATTAATAAGAATTATACTCCATGGTATGTCTAGTTAAAAATAGTTTCCAGGGATGCCTGGGTGGCACAGTGGGTTAAACGTCCAACTCTTGATTCTGGCTCAGGTCATGATCCTAGCTAGGGTTGTGGGTTGGAACCCTGCATCCAGCTCCATGCTGAGGGTGGAGCCTGCTTGAAATTCTCATTCTTTCTCCCTCTGCCCCTCTCCCCACCCCACTCATGTGGGCTCTCTCTCTCTTTGTCTCTCTCTAAAATAAAAATAAAATAAAATAAATAAAACAAAATAGCCATATTAAAAATAGTCTCCGGTATCATTTTGGTAACTTGAAACTTTAATTTCAAAATTACAAGATTAAGGTAAATTGAATGATGGATAGTCATTGAATATCCAGATTATTTCCAAATAAGATAAAATACTGAAATATCAATTACTGAACATAGATTTAGCCACTGTTGACTTCCTTTTACAGAAGGATTAAAGATATGTGGGTCTGTTACTAAATATGTATTGTGCCACGTTGATAAAAATTACTGTGAGGAAAAATATACTTCTATAAATTATTAAATTTATTTATAATTTTGCCAGTTCACAGAATGCTAGTGTAACCATCAATCTACAATTGCTTACTGCTCAGTTTCACTAGGAATAATGGATTCTAAACGTTAAGAATTCTAATCAATATGTGATTAAAACTATTTTGAAATACTAATGGTGAAAAGAAGAACTGTGTATGAAAATAAAATGAGTGCTTGTTCAAAAATGAGAAAAACAAGACAAAATTTGAATGGATACAAAACATTTATAATTGGCTTGTAGAAAAAGAATCTTAGGAAGCAAATTTTATGTGTCATCAACCTGGCTGAGATTGGAATGGAGTTAAGGAGTTTTTTAAAAATAAGTTTTAATATCAAAAGTACAGTGGTGCAAAATTAGAATTTGTTTTTTTCTCTGTAAAGAAGGACAGTTTTCTTAGGTTATTGGTCTTCTCTAAATAAGAAATTTTAATCAAAGTTTTTTCTTTACCTTTTTAGTAATCTGCCTGGGAAGCAAAGATTTTATGTTTTACCAAAATAATCAAAATAATTTACTATGTTTCATGTCTTTCTCAGGTCTTTGATTACTTAAAAAAAGGAAGTAAGAAAGAAACAAAGTGTCAGTCTTCTCAGTATTAAAATCGCTAAGTTTTGGGGCACTTGGGTGGCTCAGTCAGTTAAGCAACCGACTTCAGCTCAGGTTATGGTCTCATAGTCTGTGAGTTCAAGCCCAAGTCGGGCTCTGTGCTGACAGCTCAGAGCCTAGAGCCTGCTTCACATTCTGTGTCTCCCTCTCTGCCCCTCTCCAGCTCGTGCTCAGTCTTTCTCTCTCTCAAAAATAATAATAATAATAATAATAATAATAATAATAATAATAATGGTGATGATGATGATGATAAATTTAAAAGGTAAAATAAAAGAGCTAAGTTTTGTTCACAACTATGTAACTTTCTGTGTTTGCCTTCAAAATTTTTGTCACTTTGGTTATATGGATATTTTTGACAAACTTTAAACAAATTCTAAATGACATCTTTTGAACCTTGAACTAACTTTGTGATATGTTCTGGACGTCCCTGGAATATCTCAAAGGATTTGTCTCTCACTTTGTTGGCGTTTATTTGGTATGTTACGTTATGTGGGAAGCATTGTCAAATCAGAAATGATGATAAACATTCTTAAGTTATATGCATATGGATATGTGTTTCTAATACAGGTATTCCAGAAATTGTTTAAAGGTTTTAGGAATTTGCCAATACTCCCATTGTTTAATTATTATCCTAAATTATTGCCTGCCACAGAAATAGCTATATTTCCTTATTAAATGAACTCTCATCCATGGGCATTTTTAAGTCTTTTGTCACTCATAAGCAGTTATTGTTTCACTTGGATGGTTTTTAAAAGTGAGATTCATGGAAAGAATCCTGCCTGAACTTTTGACCACTGACACCACTGCCAGATTACAAGGTGCTGAACATTGAGTACACATTTCACAACTGAAGAAGATTCCACCTATTGTCTTGTACCTCCACCTTATAAATGCAGGAGACCTCAAAATCAAATGGAATAGGAAGAGAAGTAGCCAACATTGGGGTAGACTGCTTCTTCCCAAGATGGCAGATCAAGAATGTTTCTTCCTTTCTACTGCCCCTTCCCTTTTTGACCATTATTTTCCTAATCCTTACATTATGAAGATCCTTATCATTCTTTTGTTTCACCTTTTGCCTTTCCCTACCCTGGAAAGATAATGTCATTGTTTGCATATCTCAGGGCATTGCAAAGAGGGTAATCGCTTCCAAATGACTATTGGATTTGATATGATGCTGATGATCCTGTAGTTCTTTCTGCCCATCACAAACTTCTCCTTGATTTGTACTCCTCAGTTTCTCTGGAACAAATTTTCTAAATGAATACTTAATTGAGAAGTGGAGACACAGTTACATGAAGTACATAAAAAAGCCAAATGGGTTAAAGAAATATTCTCTTCTTTGGGCTTTTTTTTCTTGATTTATTTGATTCTAGATGGTTTGTGTCATGGGGACCCTGATTTGAGAGTCCTCTCCAAACCATGAGCATTATTTTGTTGCTAGTAACTATTGTCTCCCTAATACTCTGTGTTCTCTCAAAAGTGTTAAATGCATATGGGCAGCCATGGATCAGCCAACGGGTGGTCTGTCTTTAACTAGAATGACAAAAACAAACAAACAAACAAACAAACAAACAAACAACAACAATAACAACAAAACTAGAAGACTGCAACCAGCTCTAAGAGTAGGCACCTGAGATCATCTTTTGTGAATGCTACACTGGGACCTGAAAGAAACAATGGTAACTAAGAGTCATGCTAAGACTGATATTTTTTATCATTGTCTTGAGTGGTCAAGAGGATGATCAAAAGGAGTGCTGTATAAATAACTCTCTAGTCCAAGATGGAGACACTCTTTTCTAGGATGCCACATTAGCAAACAGAAATTTAAATAACTTTTATGCCCCTGTAAATTTTCTACTTAACCAAAAAGACATATATCAAGTCAGCTAGTCCCCAAATACCAAGCCAACTCTGGACTCTATACTTATTTCTTTGTCCATTCTTACCCAAAACAAAGATGACTGTCTGCCCTTAGCCAATCAGAAATTTTCTACTTTCCTCTTCCTTGTTCTTTAGTCTTTATCCTATTAAAGCATCGTGCTTTCCACCCCATTTTCCAGTTTTCTGAAAGGAGACTGTCCATTTCATGAAGTGATAAAGTCTGTTTGTATCACCTAAATTATTTTCTTCAATTGTTTTTTTAACAGTCAGTATACACAGTAGAGTTAGCTTTCCTATTAGTGGTAATTCAAATTTTCAAATATTTATTTTTATTGTTAGAAAATTAATCTCTAAATGCAATGAAAATTGCAATATTGTGATTTATGAGAAAATTATGTTTGATTAAGATGACCAAATAGAATTTTCATATATGTTTGGTCTTTATCCATGATTCCTGGCTCACATTTCCCAAAACCTTGAAGAGATAAGATCAATGGGAAAATCTTTTGGCTTCATGTTTGGTCTCCTGCCCTCAGTTCCTGAAATCTCTTCAGAGCCACGAAGTGAAATGGGTATCTTGTTATTCATAACAAACCCCTTTCAACCATAGCTGGGTGACTTTTGAAAAGCATGTAAGGATGTGAGCTGGTTGCTAGGGGAACCAAATGTGAACAAGAGGTTGGAACATTTGGTCAAATCCCTAATTTCTTGGGGTGAGAGCGGGGGATAGAAGTAGAATCAATCAGCACTAGTCAATGATTTGATCAACCATGCCTATGAAATGAAGCCTCCATAAAACGACAGGGTACAGATTTCTTCCAGGTTGGTGAACACATAGAGATTCAGAAAGAGTGGTACACTAGAACTGGGTATTGAACCTTTCATTATTTTCCTTGACCTATTGAAGTCTCTTCCATCTGGCTATTTCTGAGTCATATTCCTTTATAATAAATTGGTAATCTAGTAAGTAAAATGCTTCTCTGAGTTCTATGAGCCACTTTAGCAAATTAACCGAATCCAAGCAGGGAGTGGTGGGAACTTCTGATTTGGGAATCCAAGCAGGGAGTGGTGGGAACCAACTTCAGTTGGTGAGAAATACATATAACGATCTATGCTAGTGGCTGGAGTCTGAAGTGGAGAGCAGTCTTGTGGGGCTCAGCCCTTACCCTGTGCTATCTGATATTATCTCCACATAGACAGTGTCAGAGTTTAGTTGAATTGCAGGACACTCAGCTAGTGTCAGATTTGCTAGTTGTTGGGGAAATCCCTGCTATCACACACTGAAGTTGGTGCTAGACCCTGTTACAAATATATTATTCTTGCATCCTTGTTGATCACCTTGCATGCACTGAGGAATTTTGCTAAAATGCTTTCTATTTAAGTGAAGGGAGAGTACAGAGTTAAAAAGCGTAATATATTAGTGATATTTCTTAATAGGTTCTTTTTAAATTGCATGCGGTAACAAGAAAGATAATAAATATGCAAATAGCATTTCCAGAATTAGAAATATACAGAAATAGCATTTCCAGAATTAGAAATATACAGAAATAGCATTTCCAGAAATAGCATATACAGAATTTTGTAAAATAAGTTTCTAAAAATCTTGAGAATCAATATGTTATTTATCAATTCTGCATTGAACTTTTATTTCTTTAATCTCCCTGTCAGGTAAAATATAATAGTATTTATATTTTACTCAAATCTGGATTTTAATATCTAGCTCTTATAATGATCAATCTTTATTCTACCTAACTGCTATAGTTGATCTTTTAAAGTTACATTTGAAAATATTTCAGTAACTTTTGAAGTTAGCATAATAAAGAATAAGAAGCCAATAAAAATAGCATTTTCTCTTTGGTTTTACAGTAGCAGTTTCAGTTAATTGTTTTCACTTTTGATCTTTGTAAGGTTCAATTCAGGATATTTATGGGAGAAAAACTATTGTGTTTTATTTCTCTTTTCAAACTCAGTTAAGCCTTATCTGTGGTTGAGTAAACACTGCAAACTAGGTTCTGGGCTGAAATAGCTCCAGAGCTCTATTCTTGGCTGCATGTTTGGTCATTGAAATGAGAAAAAATGCCCTTGGGAGTGCTAATGGAGTATATTTAGCTTAGATTTTTTTTTTTTACTTTTTATTTTTATGATTTGTCTAGGCCCAAAATCTTTATGATCACAAAATATATAAATGACTGGGTCTCATTTTGCTAAGCAGGTTTGCTTTAGAGATCAGTTAATTAATAGGTGAGTGAAGCAGATTTAATACAGAAGGTAAACTGTAATCATATCCCCCCAAAAAGAAACTTTTACAGCATAAGGCTGCACCACCAACATTGGGTCATGATACTGATGTATAGAAGTCTGAAGAATACAAATGCACACTCATTACTCTCACTTGGAAAAGAAAACCCAGAGTGATGTACCATCTTCACCTTCAAATATGAAACAAAATCAAAACAACAGTATTATTCAAACATTCCTCAATATGGTATTACTGTGGAAGACAAAATGACTTCTATATTGAATATCATATTGAAGGTATTGAAAACAGTATAAAGTTTTTAGCATACAACTCATTCACCTTCTTGGTTGAATTTATACTTAGGTATTTTGTTCTTTTAGATGCTATTATTGATGGAATTGCTTTCTTAATTGTTTTTGAATTATTCACTGCATTTTCATAGAAACATAATTTCTTTTTGTGTGTTGATCTCATGCCCATCTATTATGCTGTATTTGTTTATTAATTCTAGTGGCTTTCTTTTGCATTCTTTGGAACTATGTGTGTGTGTGAGTATATATATATATATATATATATATATATATATATATATATATGTATATGTATATATATGGAAATATATATACACATATATACACATATATATGTGTGTATATATATACACACATATATATGTGTGTGTGTGTGTATATTTATATATATGTGTATGTATATATATATATATATATATATATATATATATATATATGGAAATGTCTTCTGTGAATAGAGGTGACTTTACTTCTTCCTTTCCAGTTTTGATGCTTTCTACTTTTTTTTTCTTTTTCTAATGTTCTGGCTGGAAGTTCCTATACAACTTTGAATAGCAGTCGTTCAAGAGGCATCTTTGTGTAGTTTCTTTGTGTAGTTTCTAACTCCCTTATTATACCTAAGAATAGAGGTCATTTCCAAAATTATATAAATATGGTCAATTAAATTGAAAAATGCAAATATGTAATTGGTGCAGGGGAAAATACATAAGATAGAAAATATCAGAAATAAGAGCAGGAGGTTGATATGGACATTACAAGTATTCTAAAATATGGTTGCCAATCTGCTTCTGTACTTTTCTGGTAACCAAAGGGAAATGGGGAAAATCTCAGTTCCATTACTTGAAAAAAAAAAAAAAAAGCAGGAAAGATATTTAGCCAAAAAAAAAAAAAAAAAAAAAAAAAAGAAAGACAAGACAAGACTTTCGTGATATCTCAGTCTATAAGCCTTTTTATTATATGAATTATTATAAAGGGGGCTCTAAATAATGTGGTGGGTCATATTCTCAAATAATATGCTTTAAAATAATTCAGTAGCAAAGTTGTAGTAGCTTTTTATAGGAAATTTTAATGTAGGATAAGGACACAAACCATTAAAAGAAGTAGGAGGAATAGATACAGAACAAGGTAAAGTAGTTTTAACAAACAGAGCATATCTTTGTGAGGATACTCTGATGAGAAAGAGAAAGGAGTGAGCAGGCATAGAACTGGACTACAGCTAGATCAGGTCATCTGCTTTCAACTGAGAACAGCCGGTTATTGTCTACACTACCAATACAGTCCAGTGAGGAGGGAGATGAAGGAGAGGCATAAAGGCTTCCATTTGTAAAACATGCTCTACTTTGGTAATCAAAACTTGGCAAGTGTAAAAACTTGGTAAGATGTATCAATTTTTAAAAATGGATTGGTCATTACATGTTGCTGATTTTGAGATGACAAACCATTATTCACTTTTGTATGCAATTTTGGTTGTTTTATGTTTTGCTTGGTTTTAGCAATGACATTTGCCATTGTGCCTGAAAACCCAAATATGCAGACTGTTATCACTTCAAATTCTTAGTAAAGAAGCATGTTTTTAGGATACTGTATCATCACCTCTAAGGCAAAATTATGTGAATAAATGAAAACATCAGTTAAACATTTCAGTTTTCTCTGAAGCATGGACTGAAATATCAATAGTAAATATTAACTTCAGTAGTGTGTAGATTATTAACAGTTTTTATTTTTAAAAGTAGTTACAATGATAATTCTGATGCTTATCTACTGTTTCCTGTTTGGCTTTTGCTGCTGACTTAGGACATTTATGTAATAACTTCTAGACAAATCAAGATAGTCACATGTTCTTGTCTAAATACAGGGCCTAAAGATAATTAAAGAAGAACAAATAGAAATTATGTGACAAGGTTAATGAAATGTGGTATTTTATCTTCACATTTATTTAGCTACATTTTTATAGGAATCTAGATGGTGGGAGGAGGACAGTGTGTACAATTTTATGACAAATCTATGTGTTCTTTAAGCAAACGAAAAGCTCTGGAATGAGGTAGAGACGACTGGGATGGGAGATGATAGTTTTAGCAGACATCTTTTGTTGATGAAAGAGATTTAAAGTATTGGTTAATATTGGCTCTGTTTATTTATGTTTTAGTTACATACTCAGTTAAAGTATTTAATGATTCTTACATATCAAAGATCTCAGGTATTATTAACTCTGTGGTTTATTTCACTACTTACTTCACAAAAGCAAAACTAATGTATCAGTCATTTTTGTCTGTGTGTATCTTGATATATTTCAATACATTGCAACTTATTGAATATTCTCAGCCCAAAGCTTCTAGAGAGTATGCAGATATTTTGGGGGAGCAAAGCAAGAACATATCAAGGGATGATAAACTATTGTTCTATAAGCAGGTTTCTTCTTCTCCATTCAGTCTTACGTATATTGTACTAGAACCTTTGGTATAGCATCCTCTCCAACCTCTCTGGCAACAAGGTTACAACTGGAATCCTGAGATATTTTTATTTATGCTCCTACCACAGGAAACTTGGTTCCTAAAATTCAAGGGTAAGGTATACTGCCATAGCCACAGTCATTTTTTACCATTTTGACTGAATCAGTGTCAGCAATATAGACAGCATTGGATAGGATACACATGACTAAGGCACACCCTAGACCTACCCAATTAAAATCTCTTGGAGCAAAGTTATAGCCTGTGCATGTTGAAAAGAAGTTCTTCAGATAATTTGAAATGATTAAGAAACCCCTAAAGCTGGTAATATTCCCAGGAAAGGAAATAGGACCGGAAGGTGCAATAATACATAGAAGTGGAGATAGTTAATTAAACAAAGCAAGTACATAAAAAAGAATATATGTTATAGAATACATAAAAGTAGAAAAATATCAGGCTGCCTGGGTGGCTCAGTCAGTTAAGTGTCCGACTTAGCTCAGGTCATGATCTCACAGTTCATGGATATGAGCCCCATGTTGGGCTCCGTGCTGATGGTGTGGAGCCTGCTTGGGACTCTGTCTCTCTCTCTCTCCTTGCCTCTCTCTCTGTGCCTCCCCACTCACACTTTCTCTCTCTCAAAAAAAATAATTAAAAAAAATAGAAGAATGTAAAAAATAAAAGAAGAATCACCACATGAAAATGAAAGTAATATGCAATCCAAAAGTGACTGGATTGACCAGAAGTAAAACTGGTGAGAAAAACATGGAACTAGATTTAAATCTAAAGGTGGGCAAAGGATTTATCTTAGTGAAACTTCTTGAGGTCAGGATTCATGTCTGTAGTTAATTTTTAACCAGCACAGTCTTCCACGTATTTACTGCTCAATACATATTTCCAGGATGGACAAATGCTGTCTAACTAGTAAAGCACAAGTAAATTCATGCAGAAGTGGCAAAAGCACTGATTGTCCTGGCACCACTGTTCCAGGTATACATGGGGCCCATCTGCTGTACCAGATGCCTGGTGGTTGATTGGACAACAAGCCTGTGGGAGGCAAAAGGCATCTCTTTCCAAAAAAGACACCAGGAAAGAGGCCAATGCAACTGTGCCAGGGCTACCCCTCACCTCTGTCAATAGCTCAGTCAGATTGAGTTCCCTAATTTAACCACAGTGCTTCTGCAAATGTGTGGAGTGATAATTGGACTGTATCTTACAGTTTAAAACTAACAACCCTTGGACATTTTTGAATAAAAATTAATTTACATGATGCCCTTTAATCAAACACTCTATGTTTACTATGCCTTTCTTTAAACATATTTAGATATCAGTAGTTTCTGTAAATACATCCATATGCAATATGTCTAAATTAACCCTCAATGTTCAAGCACTTAATATGAGTAATATATACATTCTCAAGTTTAAAAAAATTCAGTTAGCTATAGTTATCAAAACCTAGGGATTAGAGAATAAAAATATAATGAATTAATT
The DNA here is from genome assembly GCF_018350195.1 of Panthera tigris. NCBI lineage: Eukaryota > Metazoa > Chordata > Mammalia > Carnivora > Felidae > Panthera > Panthera tigris. The sequence continues at coordinate 136,070,706 of NC_056661.1, forward strand.
TTCTGTTTCAGATTGTCAGTCTCTCACCTGTAGGAACAAGCTTCTGGAGGGGGAAAAATACAGACAATCAAATTAATTTTAGTCTTATTTTCTCCAGATTGTCCATCATAAACCAATGACATCATTGTATAATTTTTTCTGTGATAAACACTTGTCTGTTATCCAACCCTAAAAGTCTTATTTATAAATGCGGATTTTCCTTCCTTGGACTTTCTTTGACCTTCTTTGTTCTTTCCCTTCTGTATTTCCAGTCTCCTTTCTCCGCTCTTGCTTCTTCTCTCATTTCTCCTTCTCCTCTTCCTCCCTCTCCTCTCCTTCCTCCTCCTTCTTCTCCTCCCTGTCTCAGGCATGCAAGTGTGCACACCCACTCACACATATATGTACACAGTCACACATTCATAAGCACACAAAATCATTATGTCACTAGTTAATCCAGTAAAGAGAACATGTGTGAGGATACTGGATTTTATAAGGTAGTGAAGCAAGATAAAGGAAACCCTAAACGTGCTCACAATCTAATTGATAGTACCAGTAATACTAAGGATATGGTATCTGGAAGGTATCATATTAGCATATCAGCTTACTTGATCTACCTCAGGTCTGCCAAAAACAAAACAAACAAAACACAACAAAAACAAAACCAAACCCTCCAGGTGTCTGTGTGCACTGGGGAAGGGGGTTGGCAGGCATTTTGTTGTATAGATAAAAACAAGAACATTTTAACCCAATGAAGTTCAAAGCCGTTACACTTAGAGCTATAAATGACCCAGACTGACATTGAATTCAAAATCTTTCAGACTTGAAAGCCCATGCTCATTCCCCTGACCTGACTCCCTTTTCTTTCGATAGAGTGAATTTTTATAAGGCAAGAGGAGGAGTGGCTGGTTTTGTCTAGATCTGGCATTTTTCAAACGTGCCTCTCCATTGTGGACCCTGTCCAACCCTACCTAAAACACAACAGCATATTAAAATTGACGTACAGAAGTTGACAGATACATTTATAAGAAAATAAAATACTATAAATGTTTTTCTGTGTCCTATTATTATAAATCAAATGTACAAATTGGAGCCTACTTAAGATTAACACTGATTTTTCATAAAAGAAAATAAGTCAGGTCCTTGAAGCTAATAATATTACTATATCTAATGTTTATTCAAATATAAACACTTTTAGCCCATAGGATATCATTATATTGTAGTTTTCTTAGTATAACACATTTAATCAGCTAGGTATTAAATCACCTTGTTGTTAAAATGATGTAAATAAAGGGTAAATAGCTTAGTGATGAAGCATTATTTCTGAATGAGAGAGAGGGGATATGTAAACTCTCCAGGGTTGGATAGATGTAGATTTGTATATCCAACTCCTTGTTCTCTGACTAAAAATTTCCGAGGAAGTTGGCTTATCTGTAAATATGGAGAGAATTTCAATAATCTTAATTAATTTTAACATGAATCAAATCGGATGACACTTGAATTTATTTAGCACTCTTCCAGCCACAGATATCATTCATTGGCATGCATTATTTACAGAATTTATAGTAAATTATTGCAGTTATGTTTTACCTTAGTTATTCTGTTCCGAAGAAGGTCTTTATTTGTTTCTTAGTAATATGGTTTTAGCTCTACAAATATTCAAGATAATAAAAATGATGAAGTTTAAAAATTCTGAATAGTCAAGCCCCATCTTGGGAACTAAAGGATTGAACATCTTTAATATCTCATACTTGGTTCAACAGCTAGTCTCTCTTCCTTACCCTCTACTCCACTTGATGCTTTGCCTTGCAGCACAGGCTCCAACATCCAGATGGCTCAGTGACTTTCTTTGAAGTGTCTTCCACAGTTTGGAGAAGTGGAATTTTTTGCTGTCAATTGGCAGCTTTCTAATGAGGTGTAATGTTGGGAAGAATTTGAAGATTTTAACTTGAATAGGTATTTTAATTTGTCAGGCAAACATCTTCATAGGGACTGATTGTTTACAGTAAAGGATCATATCATATATAGATAGATATAGTTATATAGATATACAGATATACAGATATACAGATATATAGATACATAGATACGTAGATATATAGATACAGATATAGAAAGGGGATTAGTTCCAAATGTCTCTCAGGTCACAGTATATTGTCTCTTCCTCATGCAGTTGTGAATGTGAATGTTGCAATATTGATAAAGTAGGAAAAACCATGTCATCTATATTCTAAATGGACGCTTAGTTTATAGAGTATGCTAGGCAGCACTATCCCTAGAAACTTGCTGTACAATGAGGATATTTAGGTTTTCTTCTTTTCATTTTACTCCAGTAAAAACCTAGTATTCCATCTGTTCTCTAGTAGTAAGACAGAGGCAGGATAAAAGTTGGTTTTTAAGAGGTATTGATTTTTATAGGTATTTTATTAAGTATTTCAGAAGTTATCCTACACAGTATTGAGGTTTTAAGAAAGTTAAGTAGTGGTTGGAAACTAAATGAGGCATATCAATCAACAATCTTGCTTTTCCATAAAGTACTGGCTTACAAGGGGCAATTACAGAAATATGCTATTTGAAGTTCTTGTTCTGGAGAATACTGATCTATTGTTTCTCACAATAAGAAGGAAAAGCACTTAAATTGCATTTTAACTGAAACAGTATCAGAATAATTTTCTAAAAACGGTTATTAAGTGTCTAGAGATATTTTAAAAAGATAGTATTTTACTGTGAATGGTTTAGAGATAACTAACTAAAGGTTTGAAAGATGTAACTGAACTTGGTGACATTTTTTAGTATTGGTTTTTTAAATAAATGTTTTCTTTTTACTACAAAAATTAACATATAGCATTATATTACATAAAACTTTAAAAAATAAATCTAGGGGCGCCTGGGTGGCGCAGTCGGTTAAGCGTCCGACTTCAGCCAGGTCACGATCTCGCGGTCCGTGAGTTCGAGCCCCGCGTCAGGCTCTGGGCTGATGGCTCGGAGCCTGGAGCCTGTTTCCGATTCTGTGTCTCCCTCTCTCTCTGCCCCTCCCCCGTTCATGCTCTGTCTCTCTCTGTCCCAAAAATAAATAAAAAACGTTGAAAAAAAAATTAAAAAAATAAATAAATAAATCTAGGGGCCCCTGGGTGGCTTAGTCAGTTAACCACCAGAGTCTTAATTTCAGCCTGAGCCATGATCCTGGCGTTGTGAGATGGAGCCTCACATCGGCCTACATGCTAAGATTCTTAGCATAAGAACTCTTTCTCTCCCTCTCCTTCTGCTCCACCCCTAATTATAGGTTTTCTCGTGCTCTTTCTCTCTCAAAAAATAAAAAAAATAAATCTAGAAAAAATAGCAATAGTAGCAAGTATATATATATATATATATATATATATTTTTTTTTTTTTTTTTTTTTTTTCTTGAATTCTTTTTGCTTGATTCCATTTATCTTGGGGAAAGTGTGTGTAGGGTACTGGTAGAGACGCCATTGTTAGGTCAGTCACATGGACATTGAAGTACGTAGATCTCAGTTCAAATCTTGTCTCCTCCTAATGTATGACCTCCATTACCACACCTCATGCATTAAAGGCTCAGTCTCCTCACCAGTGACTTAGGGTTGATATAACCAAAGTTGTTTTGATGATGATGATGATGATGATGATAATAATAATAATAATAAAGCTACAAAGTACATTAACCCATCTGGAGCTAAATAATTATTAGTCTGGGTGCAAATCTGTTTATATCTATTTTTTTTCTTCAACTTTACTGAGATATAATTAACATATAATATTGTGTAAGTTTAAGGTGTACAATGTGATGGTTTGATACACATGTATGTTATAAAATGATATCCATACAGATTACACAGCCTTCACCTCATGTAATTACCATTTTGTTTTGTTATGGTGAAAACATTAAAGCTCTATGCTCATAGTCTTTCAAATAGACAATACAATATTGTTAACTATAGCCACCATTATGTGCATTAGATCTTGGAACTTATTCATCTTATAACTGAAAGTGTATATACTTTGATCAGTAGCTCTCATTTCCTCCACGCCCAGCCCCTGGAAACCACCATTATACTCTCTGTTTCTGTGAGTTTAATGTTTTTTAGATTCCACATATAAGTGAGATTATACAGTATTTATTTTACTCTATCTGACTAATTTACTTAGCATAATGTCCTCAATCTATGTTGTTATACATGGTAGGATTTCCTACCTTTTTTATGAATGTAGTATATATATTATAATACATATATAATACATACATATAAAACATGTGTCACATTAATATGTATTATATATTTTTCTATATATAATATAGATATATATAATGAATTTCTCTATATATAATATTAATATATATATTATATATAATATATTATATATTATATTATATATAATATATAATATATTATATAATATATTATATATAATATATATAATATATTATATAATATAATATATATAATATATATAAAATGTATATCTATATGTATATTGTATTCCAAGTGGTAAGAATCTTAGGGCCCATTTTTAGAATTCTGCCAACAATAGAGACATTTAAATTCACTTGTTGGTAAATGGGACATTTCAATTCAGAAAAGAATCTATTATTTCCAAAACTCATTTATTTGTAGTGATAAATATGATTATAAACTTGTGGCCTTTGAGATTAATATTTATCCTTAAACTGATAGGCTGTTTATATCATCCAGCTCTAAAACTAGCTCTAGAGGTGAAATTGCATGTAAATAAATATAGCTATCTGGTATCATTAGAAACAACTATATTGAAGTTGGGAAGAATCATTATTTTTTATCTGTAGATATTTTGATGGATCACATAATACCTCATATTTTGACATAGTAATATCACTACACCATTTATAAAATAGTAAATGTTCTTTTTTCTTAATGTTTATTTATTTTGAGAGAGAGAGAGAGAGAGAGCACACAACCATGAGCCAGGGACAGGCAGAGACAGGGAGAGAGAGAGAATCCCAAGCAGGCTGCACACTCTCAGCACAGAGCCCAATGTGGAGTTTGATCTACAAACTGTGAGATCATGACCTGAGCTGAAATCAGGAGTCAGAAGTTTAGTAGACTGAGCCACCCAGGTGCCCATAAAATAGTAAATGTTCTTGAGTAAGAAGATATTATATACTTTTTGTGCTATAACACACCTCTATGGCAGGAACAGAAGTGAGAATCCAAAATTATGACAGAGAGATAAGGATTTTGAACTAAACAGCATTATTAAATTCTATTTTGCATGCTAAAAGAAAATCAAAGTTACACCTACATGTCAGTGTATGGTATCTAATGCAACAGAGGACAAACTTTAACTTCATAGTGTATATCCCTTCCCAAATTTCTGAAAATTAGAATTGAATGGAATTTAATATTTAACTTTAAAACTTCATAAGAACCCAAGAAACGACTTTTGAAATTTAAGTTTACCCATTTTAATACTGGGTTTCTGATAGCATCACTGTTATATGGAAAACAAGGTAATTTCCCTCAAGAAGTTAAACAAAGTTTAAACATACTCTCCCAAGTATTTCTTGTTTATTTTTTATGTAACATTTTTAGCACTTTCCCTATTCGAGGCACTGGGCCAAGCACTTTAAATGAATTAACTCAACTAATCCTCATGACAAGCCTATGAAGCTATCCACATTTTCCTATGTTAAACTGAATGGTTACCTACAAGTGATTTTTCTTCTTACTATTAAATAAAATAAGTGACATTTTAAAATTATTTGCTTGAAAATATTTCTAATATGCTAAAAGTCTTTCCTTATTAAAAGTTCTGATTAGATTTTATGGAAGTTAAGTAACCTGCTGGTGCTTACGTGGTAACTAACACTATGTGAGCAATTGGAATTTTCTTCACATCCTTCTCATTTATTTCCTCTTCTTCTTTCACTTCTTCACTACAAGGTCAATTTCCCCAAAACAGAAGGTAGAAATAGAGAGTGGAAAACCCAGCCTAAATAATATGTAACTTTTTGTGCATTACACAAGCTGCTTTTCTAGGTCTTTGACTGTGTCCACTTTATGGGTTTATAATCCTGTTTGTGCTCCTGCCCCCAAAATAAACAAAACGTTTCTCTATGTGACAGTGTTCCACTCATGTACCCTTTAAAATAACTTTGACAGTGTAATTTCCCTTTTACATTGCAGTTGACTTCTATAATTTCCCATTATTAATTTAAAGTTAAAAGGTTATAAATTAGGCATATTGTAATTAATGATATGTTAAATATAAAATCACCACATTTCTTTTTAAAATTACATAATGGGGGGCTCAGTCAGTTAGGCATCTGACTCTTGATTTCGGCTCAGGTCATTATCTCATGTTTCATGGGATTGAGCCCTGCATCAGGCTCTGTGCTGACAATGAAGAACCGGCTTGGGATTCTCTCTCTCCCTCTCTCTCTGCGCCTCCCCTGCTCGTGTGCACGCTTTCTCTCTCTCTCTCTCTCTCTCTCTCTCTCTCTCTCTCTCTCTCTTTCTCTCTCAAAATAAATATTTTTGAAAATTAAAAAGTAAATAATAAAATTACATAATGGTATTAGTAGACCTGGGGACAATTATATGATGTTAAGTATTTTATTTTGGAAAGCTTTAGGGAAGCATGGTAAAGGACAGGGAAAGTGAGGCAGGGGAGGGAGGGAAACAATAGAGTTTACTCGTGAATGTGTTACTGTTGTGGGCAACAGTAGCAGTAACTTTCAGATTCTACTGAAACATTTTGGGAATCTAATACAAGTACTATAATTATCTCATTGAAAGGCAAGAAATATTGCTTACTTATCTACCTCCTTGCCTTATTGGTGTAGGTTTTCTCCTGGAGACTTTAGTCCAAGGGACTTCCTTGCCTTCCCAGATTTGGGTCAAGAAAGGCTTTATAACCACAGGAAGTTCTAAGGCAGAGAGAAGGACGTCCTAAGGCAAGAAGCTGTCACTGTGTGGGAGGCATGTCCCCCAAACTGCAAAAGACCTTGAGGTGGGCCACGGGCCAAAGGCCAGACACTGATAGTGTTAGCAGCTAATTCCCACTAAATTTTGATTAAATAAGTTATTTTCTCTGATTATAAAAATCTAAATTTTACAGTAAAATTTTAGAATTCAACTAAAACCATATTTTATCAGTATAGAAATAACAAAAACTTTAAAATCATTAATTATAGGAAAGGTAAGAAATTTTATTGCAAACGCACTTCCCTCTCTGTCTGTCTCTCTTTCTCCTCTCTCTCTTTTCTGTTAAAAGTAACTTTATTTGATAGTGAAGCCAAAAGGGTACATACAAAAGGAAATCCATGGCTAACCTTCGGGGTTTAGTCTAAATTGACACCCATGGGCACACGCTCAGATTTCACAAATACATCTCTTAATCAAATAAATGTAATTCTTTTTCAATAAATTATAAACCATGGCTAAATATGGCATTCTTGCCAAAAAGAACCATGTTTCAACATTATTCTTATTCTTACTTTTCAATTTCATAGATGTAAATCTATGATCTGTATAGAGGAGAATCTGTTGTAACAATGCCATTCAATTATTAAAACTTCTTTTGAGTTATAGAACAAAACACACCTATTGCTATTACCAAAAGTTATTTTAATGAGCTATCATCTGGTTGCTTTATTGCATCCCTTCAATTTTATTGACATCAAATAATTGAAAATTATTCAACCTACAAAATATTACATTGTCCCTACAGTCATTCACTGTCTTAATTTCTTATTAAGTATTATACAAAATGTTTTTGTAAAAGTTGAGTGTGGAATAGTAATGTTGTTACTCTCAGTGATGCAACTCTTCTAACTCAACATAGTCTTAAATGCCTTCTTGACAAATACTGAAAAAGTGAAAATATTTTACCAGGGAAAAGTCAAAAGACCCAGGGAAATTATTCAGATTATTTATATTAACTTAAATCAACATCACTAAACTATATCTCCTTGCCTTTCAAATCTTTTTTTTTATTTTCAGCTAATGACACGGTCTAGAAATGAGTATTGCAAATTGCAGAAAAGTATTGCTTGCTCTTCAAACTGTGAACACGCATGTGTGCATCTGTGTGTGCATGTGTGTATGTGTGTGTCTGTACATTGAGCATGTTTTATTGATGTTCTCTCTGCTTTGTCTCACAGGCTTCCCTCTTAAGAGGTTTGTTTTTGTATCCCCAAATGGAAGGTGTAAAGTTGTTAAAAGAAAATTGCCCTTGCTTGCACATTCCTCTGCTGCCTCATGTCTGAGCTCAGAGGAAGATCATTTCTGTCTTCAGGCTTTGCCCTTAACAGACATTGGTAAACTGATGGAAAAAATAGATGTATGTTAATTATTCATTAAAAGTAGTATCTTTTATTTAATTCCCTGTAGGTGTTTACACCTTAGGGAAATATATCTTGTTCTGTTTGGGGTAGGGACGTTTAATAAAAAGAGTACTCTCTGTGTGGGTGTTTGACTGCTAATGGATTTCAAGCCCCACCACTCACTCTTCCCTCCACACAGCGTCTGGACGAGCTGATATCAGGTGTGTGTGCTCCCTCTTTTGTGCCAGTGGGAAGTTCAAACCACACACATTCTGGCTCCCATACATATGAGCCTCTAACCACAATAAAAGCTAAGTTAGTCTCTTTCCTTAGTCTCTCCAGTGATTCCGGATCTGCTTGGGAGCCTGCCCTTCTCTCTGCAGAAAGCCTCATAATGTGAATAATTAACTTTTTCATATACTCTTTGCTTAACAGTCAAATGTCTTTTGAGCTCTGCGTGCCCAAAATATAGTTGTTATCAGCACTGATAAACTTTTACAAAGACGTGGAGATGAAATGACTGTAATGAGGCAGATGTAGATTCATTTAACATAGGAGAAATGCTATTTGGCATCAAGATACTTAGGTTTTTCTTTGATGCTTGGGAGGGGTAATTCACAACATTGTACCTACAGCCGTTGAAGGACTACTGGCTGAGGACAGTTAAGTCATCGTGTTGCTATTTGAAAAGCAGAAACGTTTCACCAGTGTGATATTCCCTAAATTGAATGGAATGTAATAAAGATTTCTCCTACTATCTGAAAGTAGCATGTTTACGTGAAAACCCTAATAAGCCAAAATGGGGTGAAGAAGCAATTACCATGAATTCATATAGAAAAAAAATTAGCATTCCCAGACCCCAGGAAATAACCTCTCTTAGGCTTTTCTGGTGTTAGGGCATATCTAACTGCACAAAATAAATGGAGATAAAATGCTGACAGATGTAATTCAGAGCTATGACAGTTTAGATGCTTGAGTGTAGTTCCTGGGGAAAGACGCTGGCTGTTCCACTTTCACTGCTTGTGGGGACCTGCTATTTCTGTGACAGCTCACTGCAAAACAGCGAATGCTGTTTTTGCTTTAACCTTTTTGTGTAAAAATAAAAATCCTCTTTAGATTTCTTCTAGTGATCAAAAACAGATACTAATGTATGTCTTTCTTAAAGGCAAAGTGGTGTAACATGAATGTTTGAAAAGTGGGTGATACAGGTCTCTAAAACTATATCTTGGATTTCTGTTAGTCAAAAAACAAATGGTTTAAATAGCTCATTTAAATACTATGGGTTAACTATTTATAAGAATGAAAAAAAATAGAAAATGATCTGAAGAGGTTCAGTAACGACATATTTTGCCTCTTTTTTAATATCCTTAGTTAAAATGAACAGAGATAAAAAATGAGATAGAACTCATTTTTAATTCTGTTACAGAATGGAAGTAATACAGATAACATTGCTCATATGAATACCAAAAATTTATACCTATACCAGGATTTTGTATCTGATAGAGAAAAAATACGTCAGTAAATAATATCTGAAGTCATTGCCTTCACTGGATCTTTGGAGATTTTGCCTAAAGTCCCTTACCTCTTGGGACTTCAGTTGTCTCATCTATAAGATAGTGAAAATAATTTATTTGTTAAAATAATACTTCACTGTTCCTTCCCTACCTAAAATGTAAGATTCTGTGATATGTTTTATACATGAAAGTTTAATTAACTTCTTTGACCTAAGCCATTACCTAGGGCGTGTGTGTGTGTGTGTGTGTGTGTGTGCATGTGCATTTACAAATTATAAACTTACAAACTACTAGGCTAATGTTAGCATGCTGAATGCTATCCAATGACCCAAGGAGTCCTAGAATTTCTAATGCTTTTTGCTAGACTCTTTTTTAATGATAATAATACCTGTATTGGCTTTGGTGAATTGGTCTTTGGAAAAACTTACAGATGTCCTCTTTAATTGACATCTTCATCTAGTTTCCTCTCAAAGATATAGGAGCCACCTGTCATTTTTTGTTCTATAGGGAATGTGAAGTAACCTCTAACTCTGATTCCTTTATAACACAGAAGCAAAGAAAAGGTCCTGTTCATGTGAACTCTGATTGACTCATTGGTTAGCTCCTTCATTACTCAGCAGCAGCTTCATTAAATGAACAGAGAGACCCAGAGATTTGCATTGACTGGGGAAATTCACCGGACTCATCAATTGAGTCCTCAAGAATGATTTTTTGATCATCATTGTTTCATGCTTTCTCTGTCAGAGTTCAGATGTTGTTTCAGAATCTTTACTTGTAAGACCTAAAAGCTATCTTAAATACTCATCTGAAGGTGGAATTAAGCAAAATCTCATATTCTGTAGCTTTTGATGTGATCATATTTTTCTTTTGTGCCATTTTTCAATGATTATTTTCTGCCCTACGCATATTTCAGCTTTTAAGTCAGGGATATTTCTGCTATAACTAATCCCAAGTGCATTCCCTTTCTTTTTGACAGAAGCACCTATACTCCATAAATGAATGGTCAGGATGAGATATGTTCTGGTTATTGAGGATCAGCCGAGTACACGATACTATACACATGATGTGACATTTCCTTTTAGTACATCTTCTATTTATTATATAGAATATTAAATGGAACACATTATTCTTAGAAGACTGGGAAGAGCAAAAAGTCACTATGATGTGAAGACTTATAAAACCCTGTTCACCCTATAGTTTTTTGTTTTTTGTTTTTTGTTTTTTTTTTTCTCAGCAGTTTTGGTGATATAGCTCTGCTCTCCTATTTTGCCTTTGGATTTTCATCAGAGTCATTCCTTTGGAACAAAAATACAAAAAAAAAATGTAAAGTAGCAATAAAAATAATAATTCTTCGATTTGTGGCAATGTGTGGCCTATCAGGCAAGGTCTAATCATTTTGCATGTATTCTGATTATTTTTGGTTTGTTTTGAGAATTAAAAAAAATCTGCACGTTAGATTAAATTCACTGTTAGGTTGATTTTGCAAATGAAGAGAAATAAGCGGAGGCTAGATCCTCTCCTGGCCACAGGGTGGTGGCTGCCCCTGTGCACGTTGCACCTGCCTGCATCCAAATATCACTGTGTGTTTGCTGCTTCCTTGTATGTAAGTTCTCTCATAGCCATTAATATTGCCTGGTGTTGGTGGCATGTGTATTTGGGTCCAATTTGCATGACATCATCAGAATGTAAATAGATTGATAGAAAGACCAATAGGCTGGCAGAAAGATAGAAGAAGAAACTGTCTTTGGAACTCCTTCTTTCTTTCCCCAAATTCCTTTCTGATTTGGTCATCCTTGCAATTTCTCTTCAGTAATCAAAGTCACCCTAAAATAATTGCAGAAAAGTGAGGACCATGGGAGCAGATTTTGACACATGGTCCGTCACCAAATAGATAATTATGAAGCAGCTCTACAAGATGTCTTCATATTTCCTTCCAACTAATCAAATTTAGAAACCTTGATTCTTTATCTTAGAATAAGGTGTCCTTATTTTTGTTTAGCATCTGTCTGTAATAAAACAGCTGGACTCATCCATAGGTTAAAGCCAAAACATTTATTTTCGTGTAAGACAAAGAAGACACAAATTTACGTCTTTTTGTGGTAACGAAAGTCATAAGGGTGTTGTTTTATGGCAAAATTTTCTTCGAGAATACTGAAGTCTCATTGACATGAAGAGGAGTGGATGATATGGGGAACAATTTAGGAGTTAGACTGAATGAGCTTAATTCTTGTTCCATCACACCCCAGTTGTGTGCTCTTTGACAAGTCACCATCAGTGTTTCATCTTATCCTAGAAATGGGGGAAACAGCAGTGCCCAGCTTATAACGACCACATGTAGATTATAAGAAATAATATATGTTAAGTTCTTCAAAGAGAGCCTGGCACATGGTAAACATGTAAGAAATGTTAACTATCATTTTTATTTTCTGAATGACTTAAAATGTTAAGCATAATGGGATTATGATGACTCAAGGTATTTTTTAGTCTTTGGGGTAAAAACAAACCTGTGATTTTATAAATCAAGCATTGTAATAAGACATTTTTTTTCCTTACACGTGAATAAAAGCATTTTTGAATGCGGTCAATTTTTCTATGAAACACACACAGACACACTATATATATAATTGTTGTGCAGTGAATCTTTCTCAACCTAATTTAATTATGCCTTATTAGAGTTGTTCACTTACTGCGTTTTGCCTTTGCCCTTAAATGATAAAGCCCTTTCTGAAATAACTGATTAAAAGCAACAAGACAAAAACAGAATGAATAAATGAAAGGAGGGATGTTACACCTTGGCCTGACCCGGAGACTGTCTGGGAAAGAGCCATCACCTGGATCAGTGCCAGAGTGCTGATTGCAAAGAGCAAACAGAGCTGCACAGGGAACTTCTCTGAGCTCTGCAGTGTGGTTAGGCTATGGACTGTGGTGGCTGCTGTTTGCCATTTGCAGCTCAGTTGTCGCTTGTGACTATGGAGCTAGCTCACTCTGGGATTTGCTTCAAACACATGAGGTTCACAGGACTGCTGTTACTACCATTGGTTTGGGCACAGAGAGTCTCAAATTTTATTTTTCATTATTCATGTAATAAAACCCTTGAGCCTCAGGCAGCATCCAGAAACCTTGTCCTCAGCAACATGTATAAACAATTACAGCTGTTTTTTTTTTTTTTCAGGGATATGGAACACTGAATATAAAGGGGGAAGGTGCCATGAGTATTAAATATGGATCGCCTCCTTTTTATGTTCTGGTTTTGTTTTGTTTCTTCCTGTTTTATTTTTTTTAACTTAACCTGAAAATATCAAATCCATTATTCAATAACAGTTCTGATTTTTCTTATTTGAAGCAATTTTAGTTTCTGAAGAGTTGAAAGATAATTAAAAAATCTAATTTTACCCTTCATCTCTTTCCCCTCAGATTGATATCTCACACATCGATAGTACAATTACCATAACTAAAAAATTAGTATTATACCAGTAACTAAACTGCACATTTTACTTGAATTTGACAATTTTACCCACTAATTTCCTTTTTCTGTTACAGGATTCAATGGCTAAATTTTTTGTTTTATGTTCTTTTTTTTTTTTTAATCAGGTGTACATGATTACATGTAACTCAGCATCTTCGTATACTACAAAGTGATTACCCCCAAAATTTACCACCAATCATTATAAAATTGACCCCCTTCATCCTTTTCTTTCATCTCCCCAAAATCTTCCCCTCTGGTAACCACTGATGTCTTCTCTATATCTATGAGTTTGTTTTCGTTTGTATTGTTTTGTTTACATTTTACATATGACAAGGATATCAAGGTAATATTTTTTGCTGTCAGTTATGCCTTATCCATTCTGCTGACAGCTGAGTATTCCATTTATGGGCACACTATGATTTATTTTAGAAGGGGAAAATTGATAGCCAATTTTTTGTTATTTTAATTTTTGTCAAAGCCATAAATTTTATGATGACAGATTAGGCAAGGGATTTTGGAAAATCTGTGAAGTGAATTCCTAGTATAGAAACAGTTGGGAAAATGGTAAGTACATTTAATTTTAATAGCTTCCAGCTAATTGTCCTTCAAAAGTGATTCCAGGAAAATTATACTATGACCAAAGACATTTGGAAGTACCTGTCTCCCACAGTCTTTCCAACAATGTGTACTAATAATCTTCAAAAAATTATATTTGCCAATTAGGTTGTTGAAAAAAGGACCATGATTTTGTTTTGATTTACATTATTTTGATTATGAGGTGGAACATCTAGTCAGAGCTTACTGACCATTTGCATTCCTTGTCATAAAAACTATGTTTGTGATTTGTTTCTCTCTACCAAGTTTTGATACTCTATTTCTTATTGATTGTTAAATTGAAGATATCAGCCCATTATCTCATAAGTGTTCCAAATCTCTCCTCAATTTTTTTAAAGCTTATCTATTTATTTTGAGGGATAGAGAGAGAGAGAGAGAGAGAGAGAGGGAGAGAGAGAATCCCAAGCAGGCTGCTCACTGTCGGTGCAGAGCCTGATATGGGGCTCTAAATCACCAACCATGAGATCATGACCTGAGCCAAAATCAAGAGTAGGACCCTTAACCAACTAAGTCACCCAGAGGCCCCTCCCCAATTTTTTATTTCAATTTAACTTTATATGTGGAATAGTTTTCATTTAGAAGAATTTGGTTTTATTTTGGTTATTATTTTTGGCTGTTAAAATTATTAGTCATTTTGATTCTACTTTCTGGACTTTTGGTCAGGCTTAGAGAAATTTTTATCACTCCAAGATTTCATAAAGTAAATTTAACAAACGTTGCATGCATGTGTGTGAGTATCCGGATATTTAGCAGCTTTACTGCAGTATATTGAAGTGTTGTTCACATGCTATAAAAATCACTCATTTCAATGTGTACAATTCAATACCGCAATCCAATAAAAGATCATATTTAGCACCAGTAAAAGATGCCTTGAGTTCTTTGCAGTCAGTTCTAATTCCCATCCTACTGTCTGAATAGATTTGTTTTCTTCTGGATATTTCATATTAATAGAACCACACAATATGAGTCTTTGGTGTCAGGTTTCTTCCACATAGTGTAATATTTTGGGGATTCATCTATGTGCCAGAATGTATTAAGTCTTCCAATCCATAAATATATATATGCATATATATTTATTTAGATTTACATTTTTCTCAGCAATATTTTGTAGTTCTTCTCAGTGTACAAGTTTTGCACTCCTTTTATTAAATTTAATCTTAAGTATTTTATTTTTTATGATATCATGAATGAAAAGTTTTTTATTTTCCAATTTGCATTGCTATGTAGAAATGTAGTTTTTAAAATATATTCTGACCCTGTTGTTACCTATTTAAAATGTTCTACTAGATGAAGATGGTTCTGTATTGGAAAGTGCACTGAGCTATCAGTTGCGATAATATATATGTATACACACACACACACACACGCACACGCACACACACACCCTTTTTGCAATAAAATGTATGGTTTAGGTTTAGATAATTCTGACAGGTTTTTGATGTCTATAAATGTTAGCTGTGTTATTCAAAGCTCTATAGGTTACATAGCATTCCATGGCTGGGCTTTGTAGGATATCTGGTGTCACTGTTCTGACAAACCAAATTTTAATAGCATCCTTTTCGCCAGTCATTATGACAACCACAAAAGACCCTATTTGCACATAAAGGGCCTGTAGACTTTATTTTACAGTTTGACTTAAAATATCTTTGATGGGGTGCCTGGGTGGCTCTGTTGGGTTAAGCATCCAACTTAGGCTCATGTCATGATTGCACTCTTCGTGTTGACAGCTCAGAGCCTGGAGCCTGTTTCGGATTGTGTGTCTCCTTTCTTTCTACCCCTCTCCTACTCTCTCTCTCTCTCTCTCTCTCTCTCTCTCTCTCTCTCTCTCTCAAAAATGAATAAATGTTAAAAATTGTGTAAATATCTTTTATTTGGTGGAGATCAAGGATATTATTTAGTTTAATTGTCCAGTGAGAAGACAAATCCCTTCCATACTGTCACATGGCTAGTTTGACTGCTTAAAAACTTCCACTGATGTAATTAATTTACTTAATAGATATGAATACTTGAGAAAACATTTTTTGTTTTGTTGGGAGCCTGTAAATCTTAAATAGTGAATTTAAATATGTCTTTCTAAACCTAATTGTATTTAGTCATATGTTTGCCCTCTGGAAGAGTATAATTTGCTCCCGATATTGAAATAATAGCTTGTTACATATTCAAACTCAGCTGTAATGTTTCCCTTTGGCATTCTCTGCTCCAGGAACAATAAAACATATATCTTAAACTTCCTTGATTTAGTTTTATTTTCAATCCCCAATCAGTCTGGTTATCTTCTAAATTGTTTGATTCCTCAATAGTTTCTTAAAATGTGGTTCTCAAAATTAAATGTAATATTTTAAATGTTTTTCCAGTGAAACTCATGGAGTCCTTTTTCAAAGCAGTAATGATGTTATTTTGTAGATGTTTATTTATTTATATTTCCTTGTGATTAGGAACTCTTTGTTAATGAATATTTTATCTTATTCTCTGCACGATGAGTTGAACTAAAAATATTGAGCTGTGTTATCTTTACATAGTAAGATTATGGTTACATATATAAGTATGGTTACATATTTACCTATTTATTATAATGTTAAGATTACTGGGGCACCTGGGTGGCTCAGTTGGTTGAGTGTCTGACTTGGGCTCAGGTCATGATCTCGTGGTTTGTGAGTTCGAGCCCCGCGACAGACTCTGTGGTCACAGCTCAGAGCCTGGAGCTTGCTTCAGATTCTGTGTCTCCCCCTTTCTCTGCTCCTCCCCTGCTCATATTCTGTTTCTCAATAATAAATAAATGTTAAAAATTTAAAAAAAAGATTACTGAAGATGAGATATTGATACCCTTTTTAAGAAGTCTGGCTGAAATTACTTCTGCCATATCTTTTATAATTTTGAATGTGCATATCTTTATAATACAATTTGGCATGGAATCACCTAATTCTGGATATAATGAATATTGTTCTGTTAAGCCTTCCTTAAGTGGAAAGCATAAGTAGAGAAGATAACTTTTCCTAGAAGACTCAATCTTTGCAAACTTAAGATAACGTTTTTTAATCATAGTTTTCTCTTTTCTGAACATCCCTTTAAAACACTATTTGTTGAAATTCTCCAGAACATTTGGTTTTGCAGAAAAAACATTAAAAAAAATAAGTGAAAATATCAGTATATATTAGATAACATCAAATTTTGTGTTGTCCATATTTTATTTATTGCCATTGATTGGCTTTCATTCCTTGTAGGTCCAGAGGCCTTCTTCTTTGGAAATGTAAGAGACCTTCCTCTTTGTGCCCATTGTGCAAACTGTTTCCTTAAAAATATGTCCATTATTTTTAAAGTTTTACTATTTTTCCTTAAGCAACTGCCTTTTTGTATTTTTTATCTCTAGCAATGGTACTTACTCCAGAATTTAGTATTTTGTTACTCTGGGGTTTTGGGCATGTTTTTTTTTTCTTTTTTTCTTTTTATTTTTCTTTCTCCCCCCACCCCTCACTGCCTTCTCTTTACTTAGTGTTTCATATTGCTTTCCCAGAGCACCAGTTAACTCATCCAGCATAAGTAAATGTTATCTCCATTAGTCAACACCAGTTGTCACGATCAGAGCAAAGCTACTACATTTGTGTGCAGGGCCTGGGGATCCTAACACCTTATAAAGCCCAAGACGGTCTCAACCCAAAGGAGAGCTGTTCTATAACAAGCTGATGATTTCATTTAATTGTTTACATGACTTGTTAACCTCATTTTTTTTAAACTAATGAGGTAATGACATCTTTATTTTGAGGAGTTTTGAATGTTAAAAAAAATGAGAATAAGGACTTTCACTGTTGGTGGGAGTGCAAAATAGTACAGCTATTTTGGAAGACAAGTTTGGTGGTTTTTTGCCAAATTGAACATACACTTGCCATACGATCCAGCAA
This sequence comes from Panthera tigris, assembly GCF_018350195.1. Classification (NCBI taxonomy): domain Eukaryota; kingdom Metazoa; phylum Chordata; class Mammalia; order Carnivora; family Felidae; genus Panthera; species Panthera tigris. Next base: position 136,088,495 of record NC_056661.1, read on the forward strand.
TTGCAGTCCTTGGTATTTACCCAAAGAAGTTAAAAGTTTATGTTCACATAAAAACTTGCACACAGATGTATACAACAACTTTATTTACAATTGCTAGAAGTTGGATGGAATTAGGATATCTTTCAGTCTTTCTTTCTTTCAGAATAAACTGTGGTACATCCAGACAACAGAATATTATTCAATGCTAAACAAGATGAGCTATCAAACTATGAAGAAACATTGAGATTTAAATACATGTCACTAAGTGAAGGCAGCCATCTGAGAAGCCCACCTACTGCATGATTACAATGATACGACATTCTGAAAAAGACAAAACTATAGAGTCAGTAAAAAGAGATCAGTGGTCGCGATGGGTTTGAGTTAGAGGAGACTTAAACAGGCAGAGCATAGAAAAATTTTAGTGTGGTGAAAATACTCTATGTGGTACTGTAATTATGAGTGCTTGTCATTATAAATTTGTCCAAAAACCAAGAGTGAACTGTAAGGTAAACTATGGAAGTAGGGTGATTATGGAATGTCAGTATGGGTTCATCGGTTGTGACAAATACAGTACTCTGGTGTGAGATGTTGATAATGGATGAGGCTATGCCTATGTGTCAGCAGACGATATATGAGGAAGAAATTTCTATGGTTTCTTCACAGTTTTGCTGTGAAACAAAAACTGCTCTAAAAATACTCTTAAAAGTAAAAACACAATGAAATATCACTTCACATCCACTAGAATGGCTATGGTTAAAACCATAGGTGATCAAAAAGTGTTGGTGAGGATGTAGAGAAATTATAACATTGATGATTGGGATTATTAAATGGTGGAATTATAAAATGGTGCAGTCTGGCAGTTCTTACAAGTTAAACATAGAGTTTATATATGTATGTATTCAGCTCCTAGGTATGTACCTATGAGAAATGAAAACTTATGAAAAGCTTCCATATAAATGTTCAGAGTTCCTGTTAGGAATCATTTTTCCGAAGAGCCAAAAGGTGGAAACAACCCCAATATCCATCTCTTTGTGTATGGATACTTATGATGAGATAAATAAGGTATGTTATATCCAGACAACAAAAAAAGGTATTCAGGATAGAAAGGAATGAATTATTGATAACATGCTAGAAACATGGATGCACCTTGAAAACATTATGCTACATAAAGAAGTCAGTCACATATGACTGAATATTAAGGATTCCATTTATATGAAGGGTTCAGTATAGGCAAATCCATAGAAATTGAAAGTAGATTAGTGTTATATGCAGCTGGGCTGACAAAGGCTAATGGGGGAATGACTGCTAATGGACCACAGGACTTCCTTTGGGGATGATGAAAATGTTCTAAAATGTGGTCATGGTTTCACAATTCTTGAACATGGTAAATTTATTTAACTCCGCATTTTAGATGGGTGGATTCTATGGCATATGAATTATATGTCAATAAAACTTTTTTTTTAAAGTAGATAATATATAAGGTTTGTCAAAAAATTTTGTAGCTGGTAAGTAATATCCAAATAGCACCTTATTTTTTTTCCTTGTTGGAAGTAAGTTTTGTTCACTTGTGAAAACTTACTTTTTGAACACCCCTAGTAGTCTACATTTAATCTGCCATCACATCATTTCCTGGTCACATCTTTTACTCCTATTCTTGCTGCTACCATTCCTCCATGGGAACGGGAAATTAATGCTATTTTCTCTCATTCTCTTTCCCTCTATTTTTTTCTTTTCTTTTTATTTTTTAGAACTGTGAAAAGTTTATTAGGGAACAATAGGAAGGACCAAGTGAAGGGGACAGGGGGGCAGGGGAACCATTCAAACCGATAGTCAGAACAGACACCTTAATGCTGTACTCTTTAATTCCTCCAAGTCCCTTACCCATAAAAATCATTTAATAAATAACAGAACCAAATATTTTAAGGCGGTTTTTTTTTTTGAGAGTTTATTTTTCGGACTAAAACATTTTGATTTTCTTTAAAAAAAATAATTCCAATGATAGTAATAAAAATAAATAATTTATAAATTGTAGAAAACTAATTTGAATTGCAAATTACAAACACTAAACACTAGCTTAATATGTGTAGATTTTTACTACATTAAGTCCCAGTTAATATAATAGGAAGTAGTGCTTGGGGAATAACCATAAAGAGTGTCATTTATTTGGCATTTTCCCCAGTGATCTAGAAGACAAGTATCCCAGGAACTAAATATAAAGGTGATAATCAGTAAATTAAATATATCCATTAACATAGAAAAAAACATAATACCAAGGGCCAACATAAACTAAATATTTTTAAAATGGTATAATTATGAAATTAAATTATATAACCATTATATAAACATTTTAGGAAAATCAAATCTAAATTTGAGAAATTTAGAAGGTAGGGATGGGACACTTAGGGAACCTTTTTGCAAAATACCTTGCATTTAGAAGACCATGAAGCTTAACAATATAAGCCTCAGGCACTCTCAGTGTTGACTTTCTGATGGAGTAGATGAGAAATTTATGAATTAAATAAACCATTTGTTTTCACCTGGAATAGGTTTCTTTGGAAAAGGCACTATTTTAAATTCAGAGAAATTCTGCCACAATCTTTTTGTCTTCTCTGTCTCTTTTCCTTTGTGGACCATATGGTTTCTATGTATAGGCATAGGCATTCTTGTTTGATTTAGTTTGGTTTATATTTCCTCTTTTCTGTCAGTAAATGCATGGGTCCCCGTTACAGTCTTTTCCTGAAAAAAAAAATAAGACCAATGATGAAAAGTCGGGGGAAAATGTACAAATTGATCCAATAAATGGGATTATATGGCAAAGTACAAAGTGAGAGGGCAAGTGAAATTTATCAGGTTAAACTTTATATCTATTTTAAAGCCAAGAAAATATAGTGACAGTTTAAGTAGTTCCTGAGACAATGCTTTGATTATATGAACTTTATTCATATTAATATCAGTATAATTTATAGCAGTTGAAGTCAGCATGAATGAAGATGAGTATGGGTCCCTGATGTTCAAGAAGGAGGAATTCATCTAGGATTAAAATTTATGTGACAAAAAAATCGTCTCAGCTTTCCATAGTCATGCTACTAATAAGAAATAAGCTTGCTTTTCCTTAACACGTTTGCCTATCTTATTATTAGCATTAATGACCAGTTATAACTGAGAAAAATAAAAATATAGCATTAAGAAATGGCAAAGACTTTTGTTTTTTCTTTGTTATTGCTATTGTTGTTTTGTTTTTTTGTGTTTGTTTTTTTTTTTTTTTTTTTTTTTTGCCAAACTCTGACATTGGCTCATTTTTTTTTTAATGGCAAAGTTCACAAGAAAGAGAACAAATAGAGAGTTAATAATCTTTTTAAAGAGATGGTAACTATGTCATCAAAAAGACAATTAAATATGATGAACACCAAAAAGTATACTGTACACTGTGGATTGAGCTAATCTTACCAGGGGGAGTTTGACAACCTCCATCAGATGACAGTAATTTTTAGTATTTTCTTTAGATTGCGGTTTACTCTTAAATTTATTCCCAGGTCTATGTAAGATACCAATATATATAACAATTTTAGTTGTTAATTGAGATTGTTAACATAGTGGTAGAGAATACTACAATGGGTCTAATCTTATTTTCTTTCAAATCATTTCTTACTTTTATCCTATTTGGGAACATCTTTTCAAACATTTATACTTCTTATTTGTGTACATTATTATTAGCAACTGTGGTGTGATTTATGCATTTGGGAAAATCTTTAATTTAGAAATACATATAAAATGGGGTGCATGGGTGGCTCAGTCAGTTAAGCGTTTGACTCTTGATTTCACCTCAGGTCATGATCTCACAGTTCATGAGTTTGATCCCCACATCAGTCTCCATGCTGTCAGTGCCGAGCCTGCTTGTGATTCTCTCTCCCTCCCTCTACCCCTCCCCTGTTCTATCTCTCAAAATAAATAAACTGAGAGAAATTTAAAAAAGCAATACATATAAAGTTGTTTAAATGCAACTTGAAAATACTACATATTTCTTAAGTAGGCCTATCTTGTAAAAATACAAACAAATTTTGGAGAACATACCTGTCTATTGCTCTGTTTTGTACTGCTTTTCAGAGCAGTTGTTCTTTGAGATATTAGTATTTTTTAATCCCCATGAGTAAATCTCTGAGGGTATTCCTGCAGCTACAAAACCTAAATATGGTTTCATCAAAGAATGGAATCCAAACCTCTGAGAGGAAAATTTCATCTAGTCAATTTCTCGCATGATTTGTATTTAGCTTACTCAGGAGGTTTTAAGTGGCACAAGAAACCACTGAAACAGTAATTCCTCGGAGAAAAAATGCATTATGCATTATTTGTTCTGCCCTCAATAAGTGACTTTATTCGACAATATTTGGGAAGCCACTTTTATTTTTTTAGTGGTTCTTCTTACTTTGTAATACCTTAGGGAAAAGAAAAGATAGTAGACTTTTAAAAGTGAAGGAACAAATATAAAGTCCAACCATATAAAAATGGAGAAACTATGTTTATACATTCAAGGAGCAGTGGAACTACAAACTCATTTTAGCTCTATCATTTACCAAAATTAAGTAAAGTGGAAAGTTGTGGGTTTTTTGGTTTGTTGTTTTGTTTTTGTTTCTGTTTTTTAAGATATTTCAATGTTTATTTATTTTTGAGAGAGAGAGAGTGTGTGAGCAGGAGAGGGGCAGAGAGAGAGGGAGACAGAGAATTTGAAGCACGCTCCAAGTATCAGCACAGAGCCCTAGGGTTAGCACTCACGAACTGCGAGATCATGACCTGAGCCGAAGTCAGATGCTCAACCAACTGAGCCACCCAGGTGCCCAGTTTTGTTTTGTTTTTTTTGTTTGTTTGTTTTTAGATTCTATTCAAGTGAGTTTAATTACAATATCACAAGTAGACCATGAAGACACATTTCAAATAAGACTTTCATTGGGTTACAACAGAAATAGGAATATAATGTAGGCCACATGTGTAGTTCTAAATTTTATAGTAGCTATATTTAAAACAGTAACAAGAAAAAGATGATTTAAAAGTGTAAACCAATGTATCTAAAATAATGCCATTCAATATGTAATTGATATGTTAATTTATTTTGATGAAATTATTTTTAATTAGATCTTCACCATCCATTGAGCAGTGGAGGATTAGAATTTAGAAGATGGTAGATTCAAATCCTATGTTCACCACGTCCAATGGACACAACTAGAAAATCCACATCAGTGTAAATAATACAGAACACAACCTGGAAACTGGCATAACAGACTCTTTACAGCTTAAAGTAGAGAACAGGCCACATTGAAGTGGGTAGGAATGATGGAGACACAGTTGGGAGCCAAAAGGAACTGTGGGACTGTCTCTGGGAGGGAGGGACACCACAGGTGATGAGAAGGAAGAGTATCAGACCTCCATATCAGGTACCCCAGGCACAAGGACCCACATGGGGAACATGAATCTCCATAACATTTGGCTTTGAAAACCAGAGGGGCATAACAATCAGTAGGGCTTAACGCCTAGAACTTTAAAAGTCAGTGGGCTCAGCTCTGGGAGAGCCAAGAGGGCAATAGGAAACTGAGTCCTTGCCCTTAAAGATACAGCACAAGAAACAACCCCAAAGAGATACAGCATGGAAGAAGCAGTTTGAAAAACACCTGGGGTATATGGGAAAATTTATTTACTAACCTCAGAGTGATTGCTTGAGGGGCAAGTATCTTTGGGAAGCTTCACCAAGAAAAGAAGAGCTGGCAGTCTTCATTTCCCTCCCATGCCCTTTAGCATAAATACACAGACATTTACAAGGAACCAAAGTATTGCCAAAACGCTCCACCTAGTTTGCTAACAGTGTATCTCATCCTTGTGTTCTCCTGTGGACCTGTCCTTTCCAGCCCCCTCAGGACTCCACAATTCTTCCAGGAGGCTACAAGTCCATTACTGCCATGGACCAGTGCAGAACTTACTGGTACCATGAGCCTCACCCAACATTCTGTGGACCTATCCCCTCTAATGTGCCCTTGGCCAGACCCCATCCAAAATGGTTCCCAAGCCAGGCAGTATGCAAGTAGCCCCAACAGGGGCCGTAACCACTCCAAAATGACTCTTGTCCCAGAGAGAGGGGGAGATAAACACACAGTCACAACAGTCCACCTGCAGCCCTAGGAGGGGGCTGGGGACAGACATTGGGTATGGCTACAAGGCCTGCCCACCAATGAAAGCCTCTCAAGAGACAATGTAGAGAAAGCACTCTGAAATTCAGTGATACCACATTTCTGGCAAATGACTTATCTAACCCAACTGAAGTCCAACCAAGACAGCTTCAGACTGGTCCACTAACAACACAGACACCAAACCTGCCCATAACAAGCAAAGGGAGTCATTGTAGATGATTGGATTGAAGGCAGTCACAACTCAGCCATAAAAGTAGAGCACACAGTACACATAGGAGACACCCTGAAGCCCCACATTCTGGTGAATATGGGACATTACACTGCAGGATGCTACAAGACTTCTTCTTCATAAGACTATTTCTCTAATTTTTTTTTTAAATGTTAACGTTTTATTTATTTTTGAGAGAGAGAGACAGAGTATGAGTAGGGGAGGGGCAGAGAGAGAGGGAGACACAGAATCTGAAGCAGGCTCCAGGCTCTGAGCTGTCAGCATAGAGCCTGACGCAGGGGCTCAAACTTGTGAACCGTGAGATCATGACCTGAGCTGAAGCCAGATGCTTAACCAACTGAGTCACCCAGGCACCCCCTTTATTTATTTTTTTTTTAATTCAAGTTACTTAGCATATAGCATAGTATTGTTTTCAGGAGTAGAACTTAGTGATACATCGGTTAAATATAATACCCAGTGCTCATCCCAACAAGTGCCCTCCTTAATGCCCATCCCCCATTTAGCCCATCCCCTACCCACCTCCCCTCCAGCAACCCTGTTTGTTCTCTGTATTTAAGTCTCTTATGGTTTGCCTCCATCTCTGTTTTTATCTTATTTTACTTTTTTCTTCCCTTACCTTATCTTCATCCATTTTGTTTCTTAAATTCCACATATGAATGAAGTCATATGATATTTGATAAGACCATTACTTTAAAGATCAGAATATTTAGCTGACTTTACAAACACGTAGAAACAGACACAGAGCCACAAAAAATGAGGAGACAGAGGAATGTGTCCCAGATGAAAGAACAGAGCAAAATCACAGTAAGAGAGCTAATCGAAATGAAGATAAGTAATATACTGCCTGATAGAGAATTTAATGTAATGGTCATTACTCACTGAACTTTAAAAAAGAGTGGGGGACTTCAGTGAAAGCCTCAATAATGACATACAAAATATAAGAAATAACCAATCAGAGATGAAGAACTCAATAACTGAAATTAAAATACACTAATCTTGATAAAAAGTAGACAAGAGGAAGCAGAAGAATGGATAAGTGACCTGGAAGACAAAGTAATGGAAAGCACTCAAGCTGAACAGGAGAGAGAAAAATAATAATAATAAAATGAAAATAGACTTAGGGAGTGCAGTGACAGCATCAAGTGTAAAAACATCCACATTATGGGGAACCTGGAAGGAGAAGAGAGAGAAGAGTGAGCAGGATATTTATTTGGAGACTAATAGCTGAAAAAGTCCCAGGTCTGGGGAAGGAAACAGATATCCAGATTCAGGATACACAGCCCCCAAGAAAATCAACCCAAAGAGGTCCACACCAAGACACATAGTATTAAAATGACACACACACAAAAAGTACTAATAAATAAAGAACTTTGAAAGTGGCAAGAAAAAAAATAATTACCTTCTACAGAAACCTCATAAGCCTATTAGCTGATTTTTCAGCAGAAACTTTGCAGGCCAGAATAGAATGGCATGGTATATTAAAGTGCCAAAAGGAAAGGAAATAAAAAAAAGTAAATAAAAAAAAGGACATCCAACCAAGAATACTGTATTCAGCAAGGCTATGATTCAGAATAGAAGGAGAAATGAAGAATTTCCCAATTAAACAGAAGTTAGAGGAATCCATGACTACTAAACCAGCGCTACAAGAAATGTTAAGGGGGAATAAATAGGAGTAAGAAAAGTAGGAAGCACAAAGGCAGGGCGGTAAAATTAACTATGTCTATAAAAGTCTGTTAAGTGATTCACAAAATAAAAGTATGTATCATATGACATGATATACATAAATGTGGCAGGGAGAGGAGTAAAGAGTGGATTCAAACTTTAGTGACTACTGACTTAATGTAGACTGCTATATGCATAAGATGTTATATATAAACCTAATGGTAACCACAAATCAAAAACTGGTAATAAATATGCAAAAAAATAAAGAGGAAGGAATCCAAGTATATCACTACAGAAAGTCAACAAACCATGAGAGAAGAGAGCAATGAAGAAAAAAACAAAGAACTAAAAAGACAATCAACTATAAGTAACAAAATGGCAATTAGTACACGCCTGTCAATAATTACTTTATGGGATAAACACTCTGAAAAAAGATATAGGATGATGGAATGGATTAAAAAAAAAGCAAGACCTATCTATATGATGCCTATAAAACACACACTTCAAACCTAAAGACTCATGCAGATTTATTTATTTATTTATTTATTTTTTTAAGACTCATGCAGATTTAAAATGAAGGGATGGAGAAACATTTATCATGCCCTGGAAGTGAAAAGAAAGCTGGGTTAACAATACTTACATTGAACAAAAGATTTTAAAATAAAGACTGTAACAAGAGACAAAGAAGGACACTATATAACCATAAAGGGAACAATCTAATAAGAAGATATAGCAGTTGTAAATACTTATGCACCCAACATGAAAGCACCCAAATAGATAAAGCAGCTCATAACAGACATAAAAGAAATGATAGTAATATAGTAATAGTAGGGGACTTCACCTCCCTCCACTTACATAAGTGGACAGACACATCATTCTAACAAGGAAACAGTGGCTTTGAATGATTCATTGGACCAGATGGATCTAAAAGATATATTCAGAACACTCCATCCTAAAAGAATACACATTTTTTTTCAAGTGCACATTGAACAATCTCCAGAATAGATCATATATTAGGCCACAAAACAAGTCACAACAAATTCAAAAAGATTGAAGTCCTACCATACATCTTTTCTAACCACAACATTATGAAAATAGAAATCAACCACAAGAAAACATCTGGAAAGAACACAAATTTATGGAAGTTAAATAGCATGCTACTAAACAATGAAGAGGTCAACTGAGAAATAAAAGACGGAATAAAAAAATACCAGGAGGCAAATGAAAATGAAACCACCACAGTCCAAAATCTTTGGGATGCAGCAAAAGCTGTTCTAAGAGGGAAGTTAACAGCGAAGACAGGTCTACCTCAAGAAGCAAGAAAAATTTCAAACGAACACCCTAACCTTACACTTAAAGGAGCTAGAAGAAGAACAAAGAAAACACCAAACCAACAGAAGGAAGGAAATAATAAAAATTAGAGCAGAAATAAACAAAATAGAAACCAAAAAAAAAAAGTAGAGCAGATCAATGAAGCCAGGAGCTGGTACTTTGAAAAGATCAGCAAAATTGGTAGAACTTTTGGCCAGACTCCTAGTAAAAGAAGAGAGAGGACTCAAATAAACAAAATCAAAAATGAAAGAGGGGAAATACAACTGAAACCACAGAAATACAAAGGATTATAAGAGAATATTATGAAAAGCTATAGGCTAAAAAATTAGACAACCTGGAGGAAATAGATAAATTCCTAGAAACATAAAACTTCCCAAAACTGACTCAAGGAGAAATATAAAATTTGAACAAACTGATTACTAGCAGTAAATTTGAATCAATAATAAAAACTCCCAACAAACAAAAGTCAGGACCAGATAGCTTCATAGGTGAATGAAGGAGGAGGAAGAAGTGGAGGAGGAGGAGGGGGGAGGGAGGAGAGCTTCCAAATTTATTCTATGAAGCCAGTATCACACCAAAACAAGATAAAGACACTACAAAAAAAGATAATTGTAAGACAATGTCTCTGATGAATAGAGATGTAAAAATCTTTAAGAAAATATTAGCAAACTGAATCCAACAATATATTTTAAAGAAAATTATTCACCGTGATGAAGTGGGATTTATTCTGAGATAAAAGGGTAGCTACGTATTTGCAAATCAATCAACATGATGTCATATCAACAAGAGAAAGGATAGGGGCTCCTGGGTGGCGCAGTCGGTTAAGCGTCCGACTTCAGCCAGGTCACGATCTCGCGGTCTGTGAGTTCGAGCCCCGCGTCAGGCTCTGGGCTGATGGCTCGGAGCCTGGAGCCTGTTTCCGATTCTGTGTCTCCCTCTCTCTCTGCCCCTCCCCCGTTCATGCTCTGTCTCTCTCTGTCCCAAAAATAAATAAAAAACGTTGAAAAAAAAATTAAAAAAAAAAAAACAAGAGAAAGGATAAACACCTTATGATCATTTCCATAGATGCAGAAAAAGCATTTGACAAACTATTCATGATAAAAACTTTCAACAAAGCAAGTATAGAGGAAATATACCTCAACATAATAAAAGTCATAGATAAAAAACAAAAAATGAACAACACAGCTAACATTATAATCAATGGTGAAAAACAGAACTTTTTCCTAACATCAGGAGCAAGACAAAGCTTTCCATTCTCACTACTTTCCATTCAAAGCTTTCCATTCTCAGTCCTAACCACAGCAATCAGATTAAATAAATAAATAAATAGCATCCAAACTGGTAAGGAAAAAATAAAACTTTTTGCAGTAGACATGACACCATGTATAGAAAACCCTAAAGACTACACCAAAAAAAAAAAAAAAAAAAAAAAAAGGAAAAGAAAAAGAAAAAAAAAACATACTTCTAGATCTGATAAATGAATTTAGTAAGGTCACATGATACAAAATCAATATACATAAATCCACTGCATTTCTATATACTAATAATTAAGTAGCAGAAAGAGAAATTAAGAAAACAATCCCATTATAATTACACCAAAACCAATAAAATATCTAAGAATAAACTGAACCAAGGAGGTGAAATACCAATACTCTGAAAACTAAAACATTGATGATGAAAGAAATTGAAGAGGACACAAACAAATGGAAAGATATCCCATGCGGGTTGGAAGTACGAATATTGTTGAAATGTCTATACTATCCAAAGCAATCTACAGATTTAGTATAATCCCTACCAAAATAACAACTGCATTTACCACAGAACTAGAACAAATAATCTTGAAATTTGTATGGAACCACAAGACCCCAAATAGCCAAAGCAACCTTGAAAAAGAAAAACAAGGCTGAAGGTATCACAATCCCAGATACCAAGATATACTACAAAGCTATAATGATCAAAAAAGTATGATAGTGGCAGAAAATAGGCATGTAGTTCAATGGAGTAGAATAAAGTTCACTGGGGTGCCTGGGTGGCTCAGTTGGTTAAGTGTCTGACTTCAGCTCAGGTCATGATCTCACAATTCATGGGTTCGAGCCCTGTGTCAGGCTCTGTGCTGACAGCTCAGGCCTGGACCGTTTCAGGTTCTGTGTCTCCCTCTCTCTCTGCCCCTCCCTTGTTCATGCTCTGTCACTGTCTCAAGAAAAAATAAACATTAAAAAAAAATTAGAATAAAGTTCAGGAATAAGTCCACAATTATATGGTCACAATTAATCTTCAACAAAGGCGAAAAGAAAATGATTTTTTAGTTGACCCATTCATTATTTAGTAGCCTGTTACTTAACGTCCATATATTTGTGTTTTTTTCTTTATGTTTTCTTGTGGTTGATTTCTGGTTTCATAGTGTTGTGGTTGGAAAAGATACATGTTATGAGTTCAATCTTTTTAAAAATTTTTGTGGCCTAATATATAATCTATTTGGAGACTTTTTTCCTGTGAATTTGAAAAGAATGTGTATTCTACTGTTTTAGGATGGAACATTCTGACTGTATCTGTTAGATCCATCTGATCCAATGTGTCATCCAACGCCACTGTTTCCTTGTGGATTTTCTGTTTGGATGTTGTTTCTGTTTACGTAAGTGGAGTGTTAAAGTTTCCTACTGTGACTATTATTACTGTCAATTCCATTATGCTTGTTATTATCTGCTTTATGTATTTCTCTTCAACAAATGGTGCTGGGAAAACTGGACAGCCATAGGTAAAAGAATGAAACCAGACCACTTTCTCACACCATACACAAAAACAAACTTAAAATGGATTAAAAACCTAAATGTGAGACCTGAAACCATAAAAATCCTAGAAGAGAGTACAAGCAGTAATCTCTCTGACATCAGCTCTAGCAACACTTTTCTAGAGGTCTCTTGAGGCAAGAGGAATAAAAACAAAAGTAAACTATTTAGAATAAATCAAAATAAAAAAGCTTCTGGACAGCAAACAACCAACAAAATTGAAAAATAACCTAGTGAATTGCAAATGACACATCTGATAAAGGGTTAGTATTCAAACTATATAAAATAAGTTACACAATTCAACACCCAAAAAACGAATAATCCAATTAAAAATGGGCAGACACATGAACAGACATATCTCCAAAGACAACATACAGATGACCAACAGAAATATGGAAAGATGGCCAACATCATTAATCATCAGGAGGATGCAAACCAAAACCACAATGAGATGTCGCCTCACACATGTCAGAATGGCTAAATCAAAAACACAGAAAACAAGTGTTGGTGAGCATGTGGAGAAAAAGGAAACTTTGTGCTCTGTTGGTGTGAATACAAACTGGTGCAGCCACTGCAGAAACCAGTACGGAGGTTTCTCAATAAATTAAAAATAGAATTACCATACAGTCTAGTAATTCCACTGCTAGGTATTTACCCAAAGGATACAAAACACTGATTCAAAAGATATTTGCACCCCTGTGTTTACTGCAGCATTATTTAAAATAGCCAAATTCTGAAAGCAACTCAAGTGTCCACCGATAGAGGAATGGATAAAGAAGATGTGGTACACACACACACACACACACACACACACACACACACACACACACATTGGACTATTACTCAGCCATAAAAAAGAATGAAATCTTGCCATTTGCAACAACATGGATACATATAAAGGGTGTATTGGTAAGTAAAATAAGTTCAGTCATAGAAAGACAAATACCATATGATTTCACACATATGTGGAATTTAAAAAACTGAACCAATGAACAGAGTAAAAAGACAAACCAAGAAAAAAAGCTCTTAACTGTGGATAACACACTGATGCTTACCAGAGGGGATATGAGTGTGGGATGGGTGAAGTAGATGAAGATATTAAGAATACACTTATTATGATGAGCAGTGAGTAATGTATAGACTTGTGGAACCACTCTGTTTTACACCTAAAACTAATGTGTCACTGTATGTTAACTATTCTGAACTCAAAACAAGCAAATAAGTAGGAAAAAGTAAAATAAAATGTAAGTGGAATAGGAAAGTTTGAAAATATATAAATAATTTAAATTTTTAAGAGTTATGGTTTTCTATTTTTTTAAGTATTTTTTTGTCTGTTTGGTTTTTTTGAAAGAAACAAAGTGAAAGAGAAAGAGAGAGCACGAGTTGGGGAGAGGAAGACAGAGAGGGAGAGAGTGAGAATCCCAAGCAGGCTCCGCACTGTCAGCACAGAGCCTTATGCAGGGCTTGATCTCACAAACTGTGAGATCATGACCTGAGCTGAATCAAGAGTCATGCACTTAACCAACTGAGCCAGGCACCCAGATAATTCTAGATTTCTAATACGGTAATTACTTGCCATAACAATACTGGAAAGAATTTTTCCCTGTGGATGGAAGCAAAGAGCTTGCCCTTCTAATAAAATCTTTCAGAACTGCACGGAGATTTTTGAATGGATATATTATCATGCACTCCCAAATTTTTAGGAAGAACCATTTGAGGGGCAGAAGTTATTTAGGAGTAACATCACTAACTTTCACCGTGTCCAAGTTCTAATTTTTTTGGAAATTACTGACATACAGAATTGAGTTTATTGATGGAAGGACACAGTATACTTTAGGTAATTATTGTGCAAAAATCATGAGAACAAATAATCTAGTAGAAAAACTGAACTGACATTGTGTAAAGTACATGAATGAAGAAACTCATGGTATTTAGTTAGGGAGCACTATAATTAAGAAAGCATAGTGAGAAAAAAGAATTTAGATAGAATCCAGAAATTTTATTTGCATTTCTTGATAGGACAAAAATACATAGTGTATACAGAATCTTATTAACATTTATTTTGCTCTTTCCTAACTGTCTAGCTCCCCAAATTCCCTCTTCTCCCAGAGATTCTCACTACCCAAATATGGAAATATCAGGATTTGGACTTACGTAGGAGTTCACAAACCCATGGTTTCTTTCCCTTTTTTCTTTTTTTCTATATATCCTCCTGATCAGTCTTGGTATACCTGTATGAGATAACTGATAACTGTTGTTCCCAATTCTCTTCTTCTCTTTCATTTCTTTAACTTCACTTTTAGTTCTAAACTTTCTCTATTTCATTGAACATGTAAGTAATTCGTTTTTTTCCCTGAAGGCATTTCCTTGGTGGAGGGGGCCTTTCTGGAAATCTTGGGTCTAGGACATGGGAAATTCTTGGAGGAAAAGACAGTTCACAGTGACATTTAATCCCCTCTTCCTACTGTAAATGGAGCCATCCTCCTCCCCATTATAATATATGAACATTTAAGAGAATAATGTCTTAAGAACCAAAATGCCCTCTTTTATGGACCATGCTGTTACACTGAAGGTATGTTAAGGACTCCCATCTCCAACTTTCCCTGGATCTGGGGTCTCCTGACCAAATTCATGCCTCTTTTTCCCTCCACTTACTTGACCTCTTTAACTGCAAGGCTCTGTCAGGGAAGGAGATATGATGCAGCATTACTGTGAGTGACAGTTTCTTGGGTGTCTTAGTACAGTACTAGCTGATTTGGTTCCTAATGGCAAATCATCCTTTCTCTCTTTAATCCAAATAATGTCCAAAAACATCAAACATTATTCATTTCTGAATTTATGTTAACCTTATGGCCGGTGTAGTTCCTGGTCTCCCAACTTATCTTGCCCTCCAACCCTGGTGGCACATTGTGATTGTCTTCTTTCATTAAAATACAAAGGCCCAACTCTCTTCACTATGTCAATAATGCTCTTTATAAATTGTGATCACATAACTCAGTTTTCTTTGTGAAGACAAACATGTAGAAGCCATTTATGAAAAAAAGAGGAAAGCAAACAAATGAAAGCTCATTTTTCTCTCCTTTTTTTGTTTCTGTTTCTGTTTTTTTTTGTTTTTTGTTTTTTTTTTTTTTGAGAAAGAGCGAGAGACTGAGTGAGGGAAGTGCAGAGATAAAGGGACAGAGAATCCCAAGCAGATGCCACACTCAGTGCAGAGCCTGACAGGGTGGCTCAAACTCATGAACCATGAGTTCATGACTGAGCTGAAATCAAGAGTCTGACCTTAACCAACTGAGCCACCCAGGCACCTCTCTCTCTGCTCTTCTTGAAACATTTTTCTTCCTTCTTCCTTGACAATCTTCAGGTACAACATAATCCCTTCCCTGAGAAACCTTCAGAAAATATAATGTAAACTTTCCCTTTTCCACATTTTTCTCATATGAAACACTCCATGGGGATCTTATCTTTTCCATCTTTCCTCCTTCCTCTTCTGGCCCCAGGATAGTGGTGATGAGGTAAAGCATGTGGGGACTGTACTCAGTCTTGTTGCTCCCACCATTATGTATAAACCTTTCTTCTAGATCTAAAGCCAGAGGTGCTGATTTGAGAAATTTCCCAACTCTTAAAGGAAGCCTTCCACTAAGAAGCATGGCCTGGATGGGTTTGAAGTCCTAATACTTCTTTAGGTGTGTCCCTATTATGATTTGGATATTATGTGTCATTCCAAAACTCATAGGTTGAAGTCCTAATGCCCAGCACCTCGGGAGATGACTTTATTTGGAAATAGGGTAGTTGAAGATGCAGTTAGCTAGTTAAGATTAGTTCATACAGAAGTTAGATATTTGCTTCAGATTTTATTGTTTTTTTTTATAGAAAGGAAATATTACACATACAAATAATACCAGTTGGTCTCACAACTGTGCCCTCCAACCCTGGTAGCACATTGTGGTTGTCTTCTTTATTTTATTTTATATATTTTTTTAATTTTTTTAATGCTTATTTATTTTTGAGACAGAGCATGAACAGGGGAGGGTCAGAGAGAAGGAGGCACAGAATCTGAAACAGGCTCCAGGCTCCGAGCTGTCAGCACAGAGCCCGACGCGGGGCTCGAACTCACGGACTGTGAGATCATGACCTGAGCCGAAGTCGGCCGCTCAACCAACTAAGCCACCCAGGCGCCCCTGTGGTTGTCTTCTTTAATTAAAATACAAAGGCCCAACTCTTTTCACTATGTCATTAATGCTCTTTATAAATTGTGGTCACATAACTCAGTTTTCTTTGTGAAGACAAAAAAAAAGTAGAAACAATTTATGAAAAAAAGAGGAAAACAAATAAATGAAAGAGCAAGAGAGTGAGTGGGGGAGGTGCAGAGAGAGAGGGAGAATCCCAAGCAGGCTCCACACTCAGTCCAGTGTAATAGCAGATACAAATAAAACTTTGTCGCTATTAATTTTTTCTCTTTTATTCTGGAAAAGTAGCCACAATCTTAAAGTTGGCATATACTGTTTATGTTCATATTTTTTTAATATAACAACCATCAAATCAGTATCTATTGAGTTGTACCACATGCCAGAAATTGTTGTAATTATCTTGTTTTATCCACATGCCAGAAATGTTTTAAATATCTTACGTTATCATGTAAATTCAATAAACTGGCAAATATAGTATCCCCATCTTACAATAGGAGTGAACAACATCCTTAAGAGAGCAAGCAGCTATCTGAAGTCACATAGACAGTAAGGGCTGGAAAGGAATTTGATCCTAGGCATTTTGCCTCCAAAAATCATGTATTTTAAACACTGTCTTACATAGTCTGACACATAGTATATATGTATATACCTGTAAACCACTCATGATGCTTTTTTAAGTTTTAAACACTTATATGTGATAATATTTTGCAACCATTTTCTTCAACCTGCTTTTCAGTCAACATTATGATTTAGAGATTTATGCATATTCATACAAATAGCTCTATTTTATCTGTTTCTTAACATAGACACCAATGTTTCTCAGTGTTTTGGGAGTTTTCTGCACCCTGGAAAAATGCCTCATATGACTTAGAATGGGTAAGTTAAGGATAAATATGAAAAGATAAATAAAAAGAGGTGGGAACAGAGACCCTGTAGGACATCAGATTCATTTTCAGAATAGTAAGAGAAGACTACACACAGGGTGCCTGGGTGGCTCAGTTGGTTAAGCATCCAACTTCGGCTCAGGTCATGATCTTGCGGTTTGTGAGTTCTAGCCCCACATTGAGCTCTGTGCTGACAGTTCAGAGCCTGGAGTCTGCTTCACATTCTCTGTCTCCCTCTCTCTCTGTCCCTCCCCTGCACACTCTCTCTCTCTCTCTCTCTCTCTCTCTCTCTCTCTCAAAAATAAATAAACATTAAAAAAATAGTACACATAACACTTGAGGATCTCAACATTGTGCCATTAAAACTGACTATGTCTGCATACATATCTCTTGGGAAGTCTTTGCACATCATCAGATGCCTGAATCATATTTTGAAGAAAACTGCTATAGATGATTGATAATCTTCAGCATTATCCAAGATTTTTGTTCTTTTTTAAAAAGATTTTTTAATGCTTATTTTTGAGAATAAGAGAGACAGAGACGGAGAGTGCATGGGTGGAGGGGCAGAGAGAGAGGGAGACACAGATTCCAAAGCAGGCTCCAGGCTCTGAGCTATCAGCACAGAGCCGAACGTGAGGCTCAAACCCACAAACTGCGATATCATGACCTGAGCCGATATCAGACACTTAACCGACTAAGCCACTCAAGTGCCCCCAAGATATTTTGTTTTCAACAAAAATCTATCTATAAAACTTCAACTAGATATGTGAAGATATTTATAGGAATGGCTTATATGAAAAATCCGTATGTAGTTCTAATGAATTTGGATTTAGTTATCTAGCCAGTAAGCAAAATTCAATGTTATCTCTATTTTCTTCCATTTGTTTTGATTCATTATTTTTCAACCACATTTGTGGTATATGTCAGTAATACATGCAAAATCTTATTTTAGATGGAGGATTCTTTTGTCGAGAAAAGAAACCAGAGGGAAAAAGAACCAATGTGAATGCTAGGATGTAACTCAGGCAAAGTAATATTAGGTATACACACCTGGGTAGTAGTGTTTGAAACTGGAAGGTTTGAAAAATGTTTAAAAATACACAAAGAGTTTGACCAGTTTTTTATGGTGTGAGTGCAGGAAGGAATCATTAATGATTCTTAACCTTACTGAAGAATTGCATCTGTGAATCAAGTTTATAATGCTTTAAAGATGAATTGTAGGAGTCCAAAGAGAAAGATATATGGTATCAGATTGAAGGGGTTAGGGGAAGATTCATTGCAATGAAATTTACTTTCAAGATGGATAAGGGTATATTTGTATTAAAGATTATTGTTGAACCTATTTTCCTTATCAACAGGAATCATGTATAATTTCTTATGCAAATTATATCCATTGTATAAAGCTTGGAAAGTATGTAAAAATATACAGAAGGAAATAGAAAGTACTGGTATGCTCTAGAGATACATGTACATATGCACACGTGTGAGTGTGCACACACACACACACGAGAATACAGTGGAATCAGAAATAAGCATAAGAAAGGCACAGAGGAACTAAAAATAAATCTAAAGCACATTTAAGCAGTCTAATATCCCTTGTACACAGATATTCTAAAAACTGAGAGAAAAAGTTAAGCTGGAAAGAAAAACTGACATCATGATGACAGGTGATGGAATTTCTTCCCCACTTTGTTATAAATATGAAACCACAGCAGTTGTTGAAATATACAGAGTAAATGAACATTCACTTTGGAGAGATATAAAGTAAGAAGGGATAAAGGCTTAAAAAGTGAGGCCAATTAGGAGAACATTAAATGATCAAGGAAATAGGCATGAGGACTTGAAGTAGAATGCTATATTTGAAAGAAGAGAGAAAGAATTGGAAAAGATTAGCCTTGGTGAGAGAAAACCTGATAGGATCATAGTTGGGTAGATAAAAGAGAGGGGAGAGTATTAATGATCAATGTTTCCATCCTGGGTAACTTGGTGAATTTTACTAAGCTTTTAGAGAAGAATCGTATTTCTTGAGATAAAATGAAGTATTCGGTTTTGGTTGCAATTTTCTGCTGCTTATGAGCAAATGGTAGATATGCTGAAGGATGAGTGAAACATAAGCTCAGAAGAATCATTAGAAATAGGCATAGACACTCATTCAAAAGGAGCAAATGGTAGATATGCTGAAGGATGAGTGAAACATAAGCTCAGAAGAATCATTAGAAATAGGCATAGACACTCATTCAAAAGGAGATAATGGTAATATAAATAATAAACTTGGAAAATGTAAGATTTCAAAATTTTAGGAGTGTAGAGAGAAGACTATGTTATCAATACTGAAACTTAACAGCCCATAAGATATAGGGAGTAAAAAGAATTAATTGTGGTAGAAGGAATAGTCACAGAGGTAAGTAATTTAAACAGTTCTTATATTTTAAGATGAAGTTGTTGGTCAACCACAAGTATTGTTAGGAGGTTATGGTAGAAGAAGGTCATTTGATTTAGCCATCACATTTATGGTATATTTTGCATTCAGCAAGATTTTCATGATCAAATCATAGAATAGTCAAACAGCAAAGGGCTGACACACATGTGATCCTAATGAGACTTTTCTTCAGTGATACAACCAACATTAGATCCATTTGGGAAATGGTACTCCAAGTGCAGAAGTTGCCGTATTTCCATTTTGGGCCATTAATTAATGTCCCACATGTTGGGAGTTTTCTAGAAAAAGACCAATTGTCACAAATATTAATATACCCTTTGAATAGGCATATGAAAATAAAATGTAGTTTTGAAAGACTGGCTGTCACATCAACGTTGCTAAATTTGTTTTGCATAAGAAGATCTGACTGTTACTTTATTTCAAGTTGAACATTATTCTAAAAGAAAGTTTTCTGAATTCCAGCTTTAATATAGTTGCTCTAATTATTCAAAAGATTTAGGTTTAATTTATAATACTTTAATATTGGAATTAATTAGAATTTTTGAAGTACATATTAATCATATAAATGAGAAAATTACTGAACACATTCATTTAAAAAATATTTCAACTTACTACTAGTTTGTTATTTATTATTATCTGAAGTCTCCACTATTAAGATACAAGTCCAAATACTGTGAAGTCAACTTGACTAAGTGGAAAATATTTAGGGTAAATTGCTGAATTTTTCTAGAACATAGATTTTCATAGTAGATTAAAATATGGTACTAGTATTAGGAAATTCAGTTGTTGAACAGGTACAGTCATAATACAATATTAAATTTACTTTTACAGTGCAACCACTCTAGAAGTGGTTTGGCAGATTCATATAAATTTAAGCAACATTTACATACAACATTTACATACAACCCAGCAATCCCTTTTTTAGGTATTTATCCAACATAAATGAAACTTAATGTTCAAGCAAAAATCTTCCCAGAAAATGTATAGTAGTTAGACTCATGATTGCCAAATTATGGAAGGAAAAAGTAAATGAATAAGCAAATGTGATGTATCCATATAATGAAGTATTTATTCACCAATGATAAAGAACAACACCTTGATAGATGCAACAGTATAGATAAATTTCTAATGCATTATGCTAGTGAAAAAGCCATATTCAACAGGCTACTTTAACATGATTCCAACTATATGATATTCTGGAAAAGGAAAAACAGTATGAACAACAACAAAAACACATAAAAACAGATCAGTGATTATTAGTAGTTAGAGGTGGGTGTAGGGATTGAAACAGAGAGGCAGGATGCAATATTCTGGAGTGATAGAAGGGTTCTGTATCTTCATTGAAGTGATAACTACACTTCTGAGTACTTTTACCAAGACTTACAGAGCTACCTCAAAAGTAATGAGTTTTACTTTATATAAATTATACGCCAGGAAAAGAATATTGCCTTTTTCTAAAATTATCCTAATTGCCAAAATTTTCCTTTAAGAAAAAAATGCTACACTTAAAATATCTACATAATATACCATAGTGTATATTTAAATGCCTTATTATTTTAACAAATTCAATTTAATATGTTATCAGATATTATAGATTTTTTCTGGTATGTAAAGATTTTAAAACCAATGAATACATGTTTGTGGTCATTATATAAAAAGTAGTTACGATTGGCTAAGAGACCATGGGGTGGCACAGTGAGAAGAGCAGAATGTTTATAGTTAGAGACAAATTATTTAAGTCCCAATTCTGAGACATATTTGCTGTATAGCATTGAAAGAACCATTTTGCCTTTCTGAGACTCAGTTTCCCTTAAAAGGAGTTAAAATACATTGATTTTATAATAATTAAGCAAGATAATATAATCTAAGACTCAATAAAAATGTTTCCCCAAAATCACTTGCCCCCTTTTCTTTAAAATTGTTTTCTGAAGAGATTTTAAAATTCCATGAGTTTATAAGTTATTGGAAATGCTTCTGTATATCTTTTAAAAAGGCCTGGAAATATGGACAAACATAATAATATTTACTATGAAAGAGTCATTTGTAGCATAGTTTTTTCAAATAAAATATTAACCTTGACAAAATTTATTTTAGTTAACTGGTTTATCTTGGTAGGCTAATATAATTTAGCAGCTTTTGACTGCAAGGTGATAACTGTAAAGTCTAAGTTTAGTAATGGAAATTTAAATATATGCTTTAAATAACTATCCACAATTGTAAGTGAACAGAGATTTCTGATCTCGATATTTTTTTTTCTGAAACTACATTTTAAATTTTCTGTTACTTATTAAGAGAAAAAAGAGTCCCTAAAAATGACTAAATATTCACAATGTTTTAAGTGGAACTATAATATACTTTCTACAAGAATCTCACAAACTCTTTCTCCATTTCCGTTGCCTTGAGGAAAAGCTTTGAAGAAACAGGCAGCAAACTCAATGTAATACCTCTAGGACTGCATCCAGGGAATGTGAAATGCTAAAGAAGAAGAGAAGTGGTAGGAGGTAAAGTCAGGGAGATATTAGAGAGAAAGGCTATATAGAGAGAGAACATGTTGGATTTTGGTGGTCATTTTAAATAATTTGGCTTTATCTCTTAGAGATACAAGAAGCCATTATATTGGAAGTATTTCAACAAAGGAGGGACACTGTTTATCATCATGGCGGCTGTCATGTTAAGAATAGATTCTAGGGGAACAAATCAGAAAGGCCCGTTAGGAAGCTATTAAAATAATTTAGGTGAGAGAGGGTGGTGTCTTGACCAGGAAGATTTACAAGATTAATCAATTACTGAGGGGGAACTACATGGAATAACTAATGAAACGTTTTTTTAATTATCATATAAGGAAGTAGATGATGTGGGAGAATACATTCATAGGGGGAATCAAGAGGCTAGAGAAATATAAGAGATATAAATATAGGAATCATCATTAAATACTAGATGCTTCTATGCAGGTAAGTAACAAAAAGAAAAAATAAGACAAAAATATGCAGAACATATTTCACAATGAGTGTCACTTCAGGAAACTTGCCTACCATAATTAAAAAGTGACAAACACTCTTACCCACTAACATGGCTTCAGTCAGGTCAAGCTGTCCGAATGGCATGGCTCCCATCAATATTGCCAGATTCATGGACTATGGGGGCCAATCCAAGATGGTTTTGAGGATTATTCTGAGGATAGAGAAAGTTATCAGGAAACAGTAGCAAAGTATGTTTTTCCCTGAAGATTTCCAGAGTGACTTTTGCAAAAACTTTCGAATGTCTGTGAAAATATACTGAACCATGTTCTGTTCTGTTTCTGAACAGTTTAAACCCCTTGAGACCTGTAGGAATTGCTAACAAGCTCTTAGCTGTCTCCATTGCACCATATCATTTTTAGAAAGACCAATTTGTTGCATCTCTGGGCAATGTACTCTACACAAATATCTCTATTTTATGTTTCTTTCTAATTTGTCTCAGCATAGCCTGTGAACTATTGAAGTTCTTTGGCCTCTATCAGGTAGAAATAGGAAAGTCAAGATGCTCTATTTCAAAAACATGATTTTCCCATTAGTTTCAAGCTGTTTCATATTCTGTTTTAGGAAGTTTTCTAGTGAAAGGTGAAGACTATTTATAGCTATTAAACTGCACAATTGTTGCAGCTGTTCATGGTTAATCTAGAGATTTAAAACAAGTGAGCTTTTTAATGTTTGTAATGTATTATAATTGTATGTAAACTATATCTCCATTATTTCTGTAACTTTTCTATCTTTTAAACTCTTTAATGAAAAGTAAAATATGATCTAAAATTAATTATTTTTCCAAAAATTAATGAGGATGGAAGCATTCTATAACATAATATATGAAAATCTTAAACCCTTTCATTAATAAATATTAAAAGTGTAAGTAAATGAAATTCCTAGATCAAAAATAGTATGATGATAGAAAAACAAGAGAAACAAAAAGAGCAAAAGAGTCAAGAATGAAGCAAAATTTTAAAAATGTAGAAAAGAAAAGAAAAGAAAAAATCAACAATGTAGAGATAAGACAGCTGATATAAAATTACTAGATAAAAATTATATTTTTTAGAAAATTTTCACAAAAAATACCAATAACTAGATAAAGAAAACATAAGTAATCAGAAAGGATAAGAGGGGAGTAATAATGAAAATTGAATACATATTTTTAAAAATCTTAACATTTTTCTGCAAAATATTTGAAAGATGAAATGGGAACTTTCTAGGAAACTATGATTTCAAAATTAACCCTACTCTAGGTGCAGGCACTGTGGAAAACTGTATGGAAAACTGTGGAAAACTGTAATTCCCTGATTCATAGGGGCACATGTACTCCAATGTTTATAGCAGCACTATCAATGATTTATTACAGTAAGAGGATAGAAAGAAAATCAGCAAAGGAGAAAGGTATATGAAAAAAACTCTAGATGAAAACAGGTACAAGTTTCCAAGACTTCTCTTGCAGTGGACTCACACAGGCCATACTTAATTCCCTCAGCAACAAGTTTTGACAACGTTTGTGAAATCTTGTCGATCAGGAAAGCTCATCAGGGACTTAGTATTTCCTAGGGTTTCCTAGGGTTTCCTGTCAGGGTTTCCTAGACAGGCTGGTTACACATGTGCATTCTGTCCAGCATTTATCAAAATTCTAGACTCCTAGATGAAAATAAAGGAGTTAATGTAAGCCCTATTGCTTGTGCAGAGAATTTAGGCAGTGAACCACTCATCTATTAAATCAATGGTGATCCTTCCAAAATCCAAGTTCCTAGATGCCAGCAAGGGTCACATTTATAGGCAGGTTTTTCAAAGAATAGCAATTTGGTCTGCTATGTTAACTCTTTTTACACACTATATTAACAGATCTAAGGAGAGAATTATCTAGTTGTTTCCGGAGATGATGGAAAGACAGTTGCTCAATTTATAAATGTTCCTGGTTGAGGAAAAAAAACCTCAAGAAAATAATATTTGATATTTAATTTTTAACATAACCCACGTAATTATGTAATTTATATAATCTTAACCCTAAAACCAGAATCTTACTAAATGCAGTAACATGAGTGATATTTCCAATAACATTAAAAAAAAGGAAAAGTAAAGGTATCCTACTCTTCACATTAATATTCAACACATTGTTGACTGTTAGCCAATTCAAAAGTCCAAAACAGAAAGCACTGGATCCAGATTGTTTCATTAGTGAATTCTACCAAAAAATTAAGGAATTATACCAATTCTCTACAATCTCTTTCAGGAAATAGAAGCAGAGGGACTACATCGATCTCATTGTTTGAGGCTAACATTACTCTGATACCAAAAGCAGACAAAAACACATTATAATAAAACTCTAGGTCAATATCTGTCATGAACAAGGATGTAAAAATTCTCAACAAAATATTAACAAATGGAATCCAACAATATGTAAAAAGAATTTTACACCATGACCAAATGGAATTTATCCTAGATATGTAAGGCTGGTTCGATATCTGAAAATCCATAACTGCGATCCTTAACATCAATTAAATGAAAAGAAAAATCACATGATCATATCAATATATGCAGAAGAATTATTTGACAGAACTAACAGCTGTTCATGAACATTACTCTCAGTAAACAAGGAAGAGAGGCATACCTTCCTCAACCTGATAAAGTTTATCTACAAAAAACCTATAGCTAACATCATAATTAATGCTGAGAAATTCAGTGTTCCTGCTAGTGCAATAAGACAAGAAAAGGAAACAAATGGTATACTGATTTAACAGGAAGACATAAAACTGTCTTTGTAGTGGCATGATTGTCTATGTAGAAATATGAAAAAAAATGACAAAAAAAACCTCAAGTTAGTAAGCTATTACAGTAAGGTTTCAGTATACAAAGTTAATATGCAAAATATTTTTCTATAGTGGGTGCCTGGGCGGCTCAGTCAGTTAAGCAATTGACTCAATTTCAGCTCAGGTCATGATCTCACAGTCATAAAATTGAGTCCTGCATCAGGTTCCACACTGAGTGTGGGACCTTCTTCAGGTTCTTTCTCTCCCTCTCTCTCTGCCCCTCCTCCACTCATGATTTTTTCTCTCTCTATCTCAAAAATAAAGAAATATTTTAAAAATATATTTTTCTATATGCCATCAATGAACAAGTGCAATTTGAAATTAAAAGCAACAGCATTTGCACCAAAAATTATATACTTATGAATAAGTCTAACAAAATATATATAAAATCAATATAAGGAAAACCCAAAACGCTCTGATGAAGGAAATCAAAGAACTATAGAGAGATATTGCACGTTCATGGATAAGCATACACAATAATGTCAAGATGCCGGTTTTTCCAAACTTGATCTATAAATTTAATGCAATCCCAGTCAGAATATCAGAAAATTGTTTTGCGGATATAAAAAAAAAATGATTCTAAAGATTGTATGGAGAAGCAAAGGAACCAAAATAGCCAACATGATATTGAAGGAGAAGAACAGATAGAGGACTACGGTAAGGGGCTCCTGGGTGGCTCAGTTGGTTAAGCATCCAACTTCGGCTCAGGTCACGATCTTGCTGTTCATGAGTTCAAGCCCTGTGTCGGGCTCTGTGCTGACAGCTCAGAGCCTGGAGTCTGCTTCAGAATCTCTCTTTCCCTCTGTCTCTGCCCTTTCCCCACCCATTCTCTGTCTCTGTCTCTCGAAAATAAATAAATGTAAAAAAATTTTTTTAAAAAGCTACAGTAATCAAGAGAGTGTGGTATTTGTGGAAGAACAGATAAATAAAATTAGAACAGACTTTAGAGCTTAGAAAAAGAGCACCATAAATATAGTTAACTACTGTTTCACAAAGAAGCAAAGACAGTACAGTGGATCAAAGGTATTTTTCCTTTCAATTTTGTGAACAAAAACTATTTAAAAAATAAAGTCTTAAAAAAATCTCCAAAAAGTAGGCAAAAACATAAAAATATAAAAAATGCAGAGAGGGCCTTGCATACATGAAAAGTTATTTAATTTTTCATATATAAGGGAAATGTAAAATTTACACTGAGATATTTTTCACTTACAAGACTGGCAAAATTTAGATTAACTATGAGATACATAGGTAGATCAATAGGTAGGTAGACAGATGATAGATACATACATACATACATACATACATAGAGATATTACTGTTCACTCTGTGGTAAGGCTGTGTGAGAAAAAAAGCACCCCTATGAATTACTGAGGCATGCCACATGCCTAAGGAAGGGAATTTGGTAATATCCAACTAATCAATGTATTTCCTTTGAACCCAGTAATCTCACGTCCACAAATTTAAATAGGAGATACAACTTTATAAAGTTGTATCTTTATTATAGTGCACAATTAAAAAAAATAAGCATACTTCATTTTCCTTCATCAGAGACTAATTAAAAAAATAAACATAAAAACTATTTTATGAATTTGAGCAAATATTTCAAATAAAAATTTAAATGAAATTGGACTATAAGAAAAGCACTTAAATATGATAAACTTTACCAAAATTTAATTGTACACATCATAATAAAAGCGAAGCACTGGTCATGAATATCAAAACCCGGAGTAAGATATTGGTACCTCTCCTTAACACAATATTTTTAGCATATTCTAAATATTCTAGCCAGTTTAGTAAGAATAGAAAATTGAATTAGTAATATAGATACCATATAAAAAGATAAGTTATTATTTTGAATAGCAGATACTTAGAGAACCTAAGCAACTGGATACAAATCAAACCTCAGATCACACAAATTTCTCTGTGCCTCCAACTACGCTGTCTGCTATTCTGAGGATACCAAAATATCTTCAAGGGATTTCTTATAACCTTCAGCAGTATTAATTAAATACACAAGATTGATGGAAATAAGGAGAACACGTGAAACAGGTGATAACGCTATGCCTAAAATCAAGAGTGGTCATTTGTTTCACAAAACAAACTAATAATAATTCCAAAATATTGTTTCAGTATAGCTACAACTGCATTTAAAGCTAAATCTTAAAAAAAAATTAAAATATTAGGTAATTAAAAATACAACTTTTGTCTCAGTTTTCTGAATTTTTCAAAGAAGATTTTTAAAATAAATGTAGATTTCACATTGTAAAAATAATGAACTCTTCAGTTATAAATAAAATATGTATACTATTTTCACTGCAATATTTCTTAAATTAGATAACTTAAAAAATTTATGCTTTAGATAGCATAAAATAATAGGTCAAGTTTGTGCTAATTTGCACGTTTTATTATTAATGGTGAATAAGCAGCAATGTTCTTTACTTTCGTATCCTTTGGGATTGTGAATTATTTTTTAAGTTGTTTATTGTTATAGGTAGACAAATTAAATGCCAAATTACATTGCTCTAGTTATTTAAGTGTATTCATCCAAAATCAGTTGTACTTTCCTGGACAAATGAATTATGAAACCAAAGATTTGAATAGGCAAAATGATTTGCCTATTGTTCTACCTAATGATCAATATTATGTAAAATACATTTTATTTTGTTCATTGGGCACTTTTTGAATTTTTACCTCTTAGCTGTAGAGCATAAAAATGTTTCCTATTTTATTAAAGTATGCAGATCTCTTTGGAATTAGATTCTTTAAACAATATGACATTTTAATGAGTATGACATATGAGCCCTTACAAGCCTGAATTTCAACAGATCAAGTTAAATTAAATAACAGAGACAGGTACCGTATGGTAAGCTACCTAGGAGAAATTACAGTATACTGCTATTTGTATTGTAATGATTTTTTTTTATGCTCACTGTTACAAGAAAAGAAGACAGAATAAGGAATCATTATGAACAAAGAAAAAAGCATGGTAGAGGACATTTTTAGATTCAACTAAATCTACCTACTCTTGTGTTCTTTTAAGCATTTGTGAAAGGCTAATATGGCTAGAATATGGTAAAATCATAGTGAATATAAGAATCTTCTTGGTCTTTATACCTCCAGTATTTCTTCTCATTACTGCCAGAATTATTTTATAAGATAGAAATCTACTTTAAAAATGCAGAAGACCTTTGTCTTGTTTTTAAGTAACCTTTCCTACCTCAATTGGTATGAATCTCTTCCTCAGCCCTTCTTATACCAGAATATGGACTCAAAACACTCCACACCCCCCTCATTTTCTGAAAAGGTCATGACTCAAGTCTTTGATTTTGCAGATTCTTCTTCTTAAGATGGCCTTTCCCATCTGCATTAGTTTCCAATTGCTGCTTTAACAAACTACCACCATAAATTTAATGGCTGAAAACAACACAAATTATTGTCTTAAAATTGCAGAGAAGGCTGAAATGGTTTGGTGGGGCTGTGAAACACTGGCACCTTCTGAGACTGTTACCTTGGACTTGTCTTTTCTTCTTTCATTCCCTTTTCCAAAGGTATAACCTTCCCTTTACCCCAAACCCTGGCCATGAACTTCTTGCTTGAGGACATTGAAAACTAACTGATTTGAAAATGGAAAACCAAGAACCAATTCTCAATATACCAAACAGGCTTTTATTTCAAAGGAGTTCATTTCAGAGGGAAAATGGGTCAAGCTTGAAAAGGCAATGTACATGGATCCTACTGGTAAATGTAGAACTTGGGAACTGTAAAAAGTACAACCAGAAAAAGGGCAGTTGAATGATGGTATGGCAGTTATCTCACCCCTGAAAAGAACTTGTGGTGAGTGCCTCATTCTGGGGAAATAGTTCTGACTGCCCATAGGAGGCTAATGCCTAGAATTACCCCCCAGTTCTCTTGGATGATCATGAAAACCCAGAATCAGCTACTCTTCTGGAGTTTGAGGATGAAACTGGCTATGAAGCTGATGTTTTTCAATATTCTCCAGCTCTCTGTATGGATCCATGTATGTCAAATTGTACACGCACTTCATCACAGTGACTTAATGGAGATAATGCTGAAAATGTAAGACTCAAAGCAAATCCAGAGATGAAGAATTTGTGTAAGTGATGTCTTTGAAATGATCTGCTTAAGAGACTTGACACTCTGGTAGCTGAAGAACTTCTGACAGTGGATGCCAGAGTCAATCCCTATGTTCTGGTGCTGACGCATGCAAACACAAAGCCATTTAAGGTATCCTTTTTGACATTTTAAGGCCAAGGAACAGTTGCCATGTTTTTGTAAACAAAATCACCAGACCACCTTCATTAAGAATTTTCATTCAGCTTAAGTTTAATATATATTTGAAATTATTTTTTTCACAAAATTAAAGCAGTGGAGAATGAAAAAAAAATCCACAAGTGGAGTGGTATCTGAAACAATGACAGAACATAAATATTAATTAGATCCTGGGAAAAAGCCAAAAAAAGGTGAGGTCATGTTCAAGGACAAAGATTATTTGGCAAATCTGATTCAGTGCTAAGCTAGCATTGAGAACAGAACAGTTATGGGAAATATTTTCGATGCTAGTAGACAAGGAGGTATATAGGCTCTGAAGTGAAAGGGAAGTTAATGTGAATGAGAGGCACCTGTGTCATTCTAGGATTGTTGCCTAAAATAAAGTTGATGAAGAATGGGAACAGGGCCCTATCATCAGCTTGGGTATAGGAAGGGTACGCAGAAACTCATTTATTAAGACAGAGAGGTATTTTGCAGCTTGAGAGAATGGAAGAAGTCACAAGCATCTTCGGAAGGTATATAATAGTAAACACATACTCCAAGCCTTCTCTTATGCATGGAAGCTGGCAACAATCTCAGGAAACATTAACCTATAATAGGAAGCCTTGAAGACAATTTAGACCTTTGAGATCCTAATTCATAAAAACAAACAAAACAAACAAAAACTACTTGATATGTATGACATCTGGAATTACCTCTTAGATTTAACACTTTTTTCTACTGATTTGTTCATTTAACACAGTATACCAGCTTACCATTCTTAGATGATTATTGACCACCAGACTTCATTTTTGAACAATTGAATCTCCCCTTCTAGGCATATTTGAACTTCACGGTAATTCACAGTTCCTACAATTGACTATAAATGGGCCAAGCCTCTACTGTTACTTAAATTCTAGTGTCAAATTCAGGCTCCTTCAGGGAGATTGAAACCAGTCAGGGTATCCTAGACAGCAATCCGAAAATAGTTGAAAAAAGATCTTTTTAACACTCTTCCTTATGTCAAAACTAGTGTTTTACCCCATGCAGTTCTAACACCTGTTTGCACCTAAGACTACTTATTTGTGGTCATCTTTTCTGCCCCAGCATTTATAATTCCAGCGGGCCTCTTATTTTTTCAAGGAAAAAGCAGAAGTGGTCTAGGGATGTTTTTATGTTCTGTGGACAATGAATCAGACAAATAATTGACCAATATAGAATAAATAAAACTCTAGAATCAAACATTTACCGGGTAGAGTTCTCTTAAAATTTAATTGAAACAGATGTTTTGTCTGACCAAGCAGATCAGAAGCAAAATAAGGCATCTCTCAGTTTCAGTCTCCCTTTGCATACAAGGTATCACCCTTACACAAAATAATTTGTGTTCTAATTCACCTCCTTATAAGTCTGTGGACTATTAATAGAGACTTCTGAGTAATAGAAATAATGATTTTACTTAGGTAAGCAGATTATATAAAATTAATAGTAATTCTTTGAACTACAGTTGAAATAACTTACAGATTCTGTGTCTCCCTCTCTCTCTGCCCCTCCCCTGCTCATGCTCTGTCTCTCTCACTCTCCAAAATGAATAAATGTTTAAAAAAATTAAAAAAAAACTCCTAGAAGAAAACATAGGCAGTGATTTCTTTGACATCAGCCATAGAAACATTTTTCTAGATGTATCTTCTCAAGCAGAAATAAACTATTGGGACTATACCAAAATAAAAATATTTTTCACAGTGAGAAAAACCATCAACAAAAAGACAAAGGAACCTGTTGAATGGGAGAAGATATTTGCAAAGAATATATCCAATAATGGGATAATATCTAAAATATGTAAGTAATTTATATAACTCAACACCAAGCACAAATAATCTGGTTAAAAATGGGGCAAAGGATCTGAATAGACATTTTTCAAAGAAGACATACAAGTGACCAACAGACACATGAAAAGATCCTTACCATCACTTATCATCAGGGAAATGCAAACCAAACCCACAATGAGGTATCACCCCACATGTGTCGTAATGACTAAGATAAAAAAGACAAGAAATAACAACTGTTGGCAAAGATGTATAGATAAAGGAACACTTGTGCACTGTTGGTGGGAATGCAAATTGGTGCAGCCACTGTGTAAAAAAGTATGGAGTTTCATCAACAAATGAAAGGATAGGGTGTGTGTGTATGTGCGTGTGTGTGTGTATATAGTGAAATATTTTTCAGCCACAAAAAGCGAATGAGACCTTGCCATTTGCAACAACATGGATGGATATGGAGGGTATAATGATAAGTGAAATGCTAAGTGAAATAAGTCAGATGGAGACAGACAAATACCATATGACTTCACTTTTATGTGGGATTTAAGAAACAAAATAAGCAAACATACAAAAAAAAAAGACGAAGAAAACAACAACAGAATTTAAATACAGAGAAAAAACTTGTGGTTGCCAGGGGAGAGGAGAGTGAGAGATGAATGAAATAAATAAATGGAATTAGGAATACATTTATCATGGTGAGCACTGAATAATGTATAAAATTGCTGAATCATTATATCATGTACCTGAAGCTAACATAACACTTTATGTTATACCTCAATATTCTTTAAATACCAATAAATCAAGAAATAATAAAAATATAACATGACCAAAGAAACTCTTAGCAAATTAAGAACAGAAGAAAACTTTTTTATTCTTACAATACCATCTAAAATTACTATAGCAAATCACAATGATTAATTAGTGTGTGTGTGTGTGTATATATATATATTACTTTAATATATATGTATATGTATATGTGTATATATCTCAGTCTTCTTATTTATTTTAATTTTTTTACATTTATTTATTTTTGAGAGACAGAGACAGAGCATGAGTGGGGGAGGGACAGAGACAGAAGGAGACAAAGAATCTGAAGCAGGCTCCAGGCTCTGAGCTGTCAGCACAGAGCCAGAGGGCAACATGGGGCACGAACTCAAGAACAGTGAGATCATGACCCAATCAGAAGTCAGACTCTTAACTGACTGAGCCACCCAGGAGCCCCTATTTTAGTCTTTTTAAATGATCAATGTATTGCTTATAACAACAGAGCAATAGGTACAACTCTTTCTTTTGGGAGATATAAGTTGATTTTATAATTCTATACTAAATAATTCAATGAACTAAGAAGATGGAATATTCAGGTTTTCAAAGACTAAGAAAGCTTTTTAACTGTGAATATTCCTGAAAAAAAATATACGGAGGTACTTCAATGCAACAAAATGAATTTAAGAAAATGAAAATAGAAAATTATAAAAGAAGTAAACAGAGGAGAAGAAATCAAAACTTATAATTCATTCCAAGTAGTTGCTAGTAATTCTTGTTAAAAAATTACGGGCACCTGGGTGGCTCAGTCGGATAAAGCATCCAACTCTTGATTTCAGCTCAGTTCACAGCCTCATGGGTGGTGAGATCCAGACCTGTGTTGAGCCCTGCACCAGTAGTGTGGAGCCTGCTTGGGATTCTCTTTCTGCCTGTTTCTCCACCCCCCTCCCAAAACTTAGAAACAAAATGGTCCTTTAAATTTGCAGTAATTTCATGGATGTGGTTGTATAACTGATTTTTCCTTTCATTTGTTAATATGGTGAAGGATGCTGATAGATATCCTTCTTAATCCTTTCATGTTAATTTCTTACCTAGTAAAGTGACAATTTAAAGCAGTGAATTTTCCATTAAATTATTTAGTGTGATTTCATAGGTCCTACTACATAGTTGTTTTATTATCATTGTTCTCTGTGTATTTTCATGTCAATTTTTAGTTCTTCAAGGATTAAGAGAGGAGTTTTATTTTTTATAGGATTTTAACTCATTTTCATTTATACTCAGTTAAATAGTATTTTATTTATAATATTATTGATTCTGCATCTTCTCCATTGTTTTTCTCTCATGGAGAATCTAGACTGCCCTTTTCCTTTTGTGTCCCATTCTAGTAATTTGGAAGCTGTATAGTATTTCAAGTTACTTTTAAAATATTTACACTGCTTACTATAATTTCATTTAGCCTTAGTTCTAAATATAGAGCTTAATTCTGACTACCATTGGAGTTATCGTTTAGACTTGATTGGGTGAATTTATTCTTTGAGTAGTATTCTATTTCATTTTTTATGTTTTCTTTTTTAATTTTTATTTGAGAGAAAGAGAGAGTGAGAGAGAGTGAGACAGAGAGAGAGAATCTTAAGCCCTGAGGCAAGGTTCAGTCCCACAACCCTGGGATCATGACCTGAGACAAAATCAAAAGTGGGACACTCAACTAACTGAACCATCCAGGAGCCCCTATTTCTTTTTTAATGAATGGCTTAAGTATGACAAATTATTCAAATATGTGGATGTCAAACATCTGTCACTTCATAAAACAACTTTTCACAGTATATATATATTTTTTCTTTTTTAAATGTTTCTTTCTCCCCTCTCTAGATAGCAAACTATTAAATAGTAAAGACTATTTTGTCTCAGTTTACAAAGGACTTGACCTAGAATTAAACACAGTTCTGTCAGAAATTTGTGAAATGAAAAAAGGCTGATAAAATAAAGAAGTAAACTGATGCTAGGTAGATTTTTCCAGAAAATAAAACAGGTAATTACAAAAGTTTAGCATGTATATGCAGAAACATCACAAGTTTAAATAAAATATGCACACAAATGTAAGAGACTCTATGCTATACACATAAATGCTTTGGTTAGGAAAAGTAATCTCATTTCTCTTCACTATGTTTTAAAAGTAAAATTATGCTGAGTACCCATTGAATGTGTAACCTAGATGTTGAAAATCTTATTCATAACAACTTTTTATTAGCAAATAAAACAACCAGCACATTAGGATGATTTTTTATTTCTTTTAAATTTTCAAATAAAAACTTTGGAGATAAAAATACAGTAAATAATTTAAAATTTATGTTGAAATCAAACACTGTTATGATCAGTTTCCGTATTTTAGAAATTTACGTATTATAAATTTTGAATGAATAATACTTCATCTTACATTTTTATGGCATACAAGATTGAGTTGTTCTATTTTCTGATATTTTGTTACTTAGTTACTCCAGTTGTATATAATAATTTATTTTGAAATAGTACATATTAAATCATAGTAACAATTATTAATGTTTTATTTATGGCTATTCCTATATAATCAATACACTCTTGGGGAGTAAGATCTGTTATAAAATTCATGTGACTGAATAGTTAATTTAACACATTATCGTCTTACTTTGCTTGAACATGTTACTTGATACTAATGTAGCTTTTTCCACTTTTTTTTCCTAAGTCCAAAGTCTTTGACCTGGGTTTAGTTTTTTCAGGAAATGTTTTACACCTGTTTTCAAATACTCAATTTTATTGAGTTTTGAAATGTTTTGCCTCCTCAGCGTTAGTGATTCTTTATTAACATGATTTTAATATGGTTCCTCATTTCCTAAGTTGTTTGACCACCATCCCTATCATCCCTCTTTGAATCGGGGAGAAGAAGAATTTGTTTTAGCATCTACCATTAACATTCATGAATCTTTATCTCTCATGTCACTGATGAAGTCCTGGCAGAGTCAGAATGTTTCCAGATCATACTATTCTTTAGGTGCCATCAACTTTGTTTAAACCAAAATGAATTGAGATTGATTTTTTTTTCCTTGAATAAGACAAACATGCATTTTCTGAAAGAAAATTCTGAAATATTGTATTTAATTTGAATTTTGAACACTTGTTTGGTATAAGCCCAAGAAATTATACTACTAATAATAAACACTTCACCTTATATTTTCCTACTCAGGAATACTGAAAATCCATTAAGCCTATGATTAATAACGTCACTATGTATTCAGTTTTATCTTTTAAAATGAGAAAGGATCAGTGGAGCAGAGGGGGAAAATTATTCTTACTCCAGTGTTTTTGGAAGCAATGTGGCAACAGGAACCTGGTGCAAGCAGATGGAATAGTTTGCCAATGGCCAGATCATTTTAGAACCTGGACTTTGGCCATGGAAAGCAGTATCTTTCATTTGTTTATTTGCAATCCATATATCTTCTTTCATGAAGTTGTCTGTTTAAATCTTTACATTGCATTTTGCTAGCTCTTTATATATTCCATATGTAAGTCCTTCATCAATTGTGTGTTTTGAAAATATATTTTCTTCTAGTCTGTGGCTTGTCTCTTTATTTTCTTGTTATTTTCTTTATTTCTTTATTTCTTTATTTTCTTTTATTTTCTTTTGAAGAGCTGAAGTTTTTAATTTTGATATAGTCCAGCTTTTCTTTTTATTTTTCATTGTGCTTTTTTAATTATACCTAAGAAATCTTTGTCTAAGCCAAGATCACATATTTTCCTATCTTTTCTTATGAAAGATGTATGATTTTAAGTTCATATTTAGGTTTATAATCATTTTGTTATTTTTTTATATGATGTGAAGCATTTGCAATGTTCACTGTGTGTGTGTGTGTGTGTGTGTGTGTGTGTGTGTGTGTGTGTGTAGTCAAGGTGTTCCAGGGCAATTTGTTGAAAAGTCTATACTTTCTCCATTCAGTTTACTTCACAACTTCTTTGAAAATCAATTGACAATATATGTAGTCATATAGTTTTGGACTATAATTTTTTCCATTGATTGTTGTACCCTTCCTTTTGTCAATATCCCATTATCTTGTTTATGGTAGCTTCTGGCAACTCTTGAAATTAAATCATGAGAATCCTCCAAATAATTTCTTCTGTTTCAAAATTGTGTTGACTAATTTAGTTCCTCTGTTTTAATTTTGAGATCAGTTCAGTTTTCTTTGTTGGCTGCGTGGCGGCGCGGGGGTGGGGTGGGCAGAGCCTCTTGGATTTTTACTGGGATTGAATAAAACTGATGGATTGATTTAGGAAGAAAATGGCCTTTTAATTGATAATTTATCCCATGAAAATAGTGTACATCTTAGTTTATGTAGGTATTCTTTGATTCTTCTTGTCAGTGTATTAAATATGTTTTTGCATATATAGATCTTGAATATATTCAGTTATGTTTGTATCTAAGCATTTCATGTTTTCTGGTGCTGTGTTTCTTTGTTTTTCTTTTAATGGCAATGGAAACTATAGAAGTCCACCTTCCCCCTTAATTCCTAATATTGTTATTTTTCTCTTTTCTCTGTTTTCCTTGATCAGTCTTATCTTTCTGATCTCAGAGCACCAGGTTTGGTTTCATTAATTTTATCTGTGGCATTTATGTTTTGTTTTCTTATTTCATTGGTTTTAATTCTTATCTTCTCCTAGTTTGTATGTATGTGTCGGTATGTGTTATTGAATCAGACTAGTCAGGGGCTTTTGTTTCATTATACTGTGTTATTTCCAGTGCACAGCCACCTTTAAATATTTTTAGCATAACATTGTGCTTATTTTAGAAGCTGCAATGCTAGATTTATCTCCATGCTTACTGTTCCACTGTCCCCCGTGCTAGGTTCTGACCTTACCAATTTAAATGGTGTTGCATTAAATATGTAAGATACAGGATGGTTAACAGTAAAATTGTTGATTTTAAATAGTAATAATGAACATATAGGGAATACCGTATTGATATAAAGACATTTCTTTCAATGAAACCAGGAAGCAACTGTTCCCATTACCATGAATTTAAAGTGTCACTTATTTTACAACAGCCTAGCAAAGGTTACACAGATGGCACAGGCAGAATAAAGGTAACCATTTCCACATGTCACTTATTTAACTTGAGTAATACTTGCGAAGCAGATACTAAGATTTTGTATTGAGTACTTTCATCTGTGTATATACAGGTCATACTTTACACACACTGTATGTACCCCACACACGTGCATGTATACATATATCGAGGCTAGATAGATAGTAGATGGTATCCTTTAGTGAACATAAGTGTGATTTGTAATCATCACAATGACCAAATATTTCAGTCTCTGCTCACATTACAATTAACATGAGAGGTCAATCACACTGACATTAAGACAATTTCAAATAATTTAAGGAACATAAATAGAGCTACAAGTATCATACAAGTAGAATTCGAATTTTGGTTCATCAGTACTAAGACTTAGGCTTAAAATGTCTAGAGCTTTTTTCTTTCTTCACATTTAGAAGTAACCATTTTCTAGCAAGCTACGAGAGCAACATTTGTGAACAGAGAGGTATGGCGTTTGTGAGTGGAGAGTTGGAAGAAAGCAGAATTGAGTAGAAAGAGAACTAATTTGTGGTGCTGCTTTGAGAACATTTCAATCCAGCTCTAGGAACCCGAGAGCAAGGAATACCCTCTAAAGAAGTTCCACGTGGAGGGGCACCTGGGTGGCTCAGTCGGTTGAGCGTCTGACTTCGGCTCAGGTCATGATCTCGCAGTTTGTGAGTTTGAGACCCGCTTCAGGCTCTGTGCTGACAGCTCAGAGCCTGGAGCGTACTTCAGATTCTGTGTCTCCCTCTCTCTCTGCCCCTTCCCCGCTCATGCTGTGTCTATCAAAAATGAATAAAGTTAAAAATAAAGATAAAAAACTAAGTTCTACATGGATATGAATATTCCAGATGTAGTACCTGACTCTTCTTAGTCCTAACTCTGGAAAGAGTCTGGGGAGGGCACATCTGAATATGAGTGCTATGACAGATACCAAGGCTGCAGGATGTCTGCTAACTAACTCCTCATAGCAGGTTCTTTTGATGGAAGACTTGAGGGGTACACCCTCATTTTGGCCATTGCAAATAATAGAGAAACACTAGAAAATTAATAGAATGATCTTAGAAAATCCTGTGCCATTGTTGAATTCTTGTTGTGAGCCTGAAAAAAATTGGTTAGTCATACTACATTAATACTACTTCATTAAAGTGATACATGGACCAAAGTTTGTTTGTTTGTTTGTTTGTTTAAATTCAAGTTAGTTAGCATTCAGTGTAGTACTGGTTTCTGGAGTACAACCTAGTGTTTAATCAGTTACATGTAACACCAGTGTTCATTCCAACCATTGCCCTCCTCAGTGCCCATCCCTCTCTGTTTTTATTTTATTTTCCTTCCCTTCCCCTATGTTTATTTTTTGTTTCTTAAATCCCACATATGAGGGAAATCATATGATATTTATCTTTCTCTCACTGACTTATTTCATGTAGCATAATCACTCTAATTCCAATGTTGTTGTTCAAATGGCATGATTTCATTCTTGTGGATTGCCACGTAATATTCCATTGTGTGTGTGTGTGTGTGTGTGTGTGTGTGTGTGTGTGTGTGTGTGACATCTTCTTTATCCATTCATCAGTTGTTGGACATTTGGGCTCTTTCCATAATTTGGCTTTTGTTGATAGTGCTGCTGTAAACTTTGGGATGCATATGCCCCCTTCAAATCAGCATTTTAGTGTCCTTTGGATAAATATTTAGTAGGGCAGTTGCTGGGTTGTAGGGTAGTTCTATTTTTAACTTTTTGAGGAATCTCCAAGCTGTTTTTCAGAGTGGCTATACCAGTTTGCACTCCCACCAACAGTGCAAAAGTGTTCCCCTTTCTCCACATCCTTGCCAATATCTATAATTTCCTGAGTTGTTAATTTTAGCCATTCTGACAGGTATGAGGTGGTATCTCATTGTGGCTTAGATTTATGTTTCTCTGATGATAAGTAATGTTGAACCAAAGTTTCATTTAGAACATGGAGACATTTAAAACAGCCTCTTTAGGGGTGCCTGGGTGGCTCAGTCAGTTAAGCCTTCAACTTCAGCTCAGGTCGTGATCTTGCGGTTTGTGAGTTCAAGTCCTGTGTCAGACTCTGTGTTGACATGTCAAAGACTGGAGCCTGCTTTGGATTCTGTGTCTCCCTCTCTCTGCTGTTCCCCCACTTGTTCTCTGTCTCTCTCTGTCTCTCAAAAATAAATAAATGTTAAAAAAATTAAACAGCTTCCTTGAATGCTCCTGACTCTTGGGGAAGTCAACTTTCACTATCCCTAAGTTCTTCAAAAGTTTCTGACGTTTTGTTTTTTTTTTTCCTCTAGAAATTCCTTTAACCTTGGCTGAAGAGTAACTACTTTGGGTGGCCTTTTCAGGCTCTTTCTGTAGCCCCTGCACATTAAGGATCACATTTCCAGGCTCTTACTCTGAATTCTTTTTGTCCACCTCCACCAATTCCATGACCCTATCTCATTGCATCCACATCTGGTGCATAGGAAACGTTCACTTCTCCTTTGCCCTTTCCCTGACAAACTCTGGGTGACCAGGCCAATTCCAGAAAAGCAACAACCCTCACTCTCTGGCTTTACTTCAAAGATCCCTTCTTTTGTCTTCTAGAAGTTCCTAGTTTTCTGTCTACTTTGATTTTCACAGTCATGAGATACTAACTTAGGTGTGTCTGAAAGACAGGGAACACTTCAGGTATGTTGAAGGTCTCCCTGCTCCTTCCATAAATTTCACTAGCTTTAGAATTATAGGGAAGTACCTTCTCTTTGCTCATAAAAAGTGGGGTGGGGTGGGTAGGGATTCTAATTAGGGTAGGGATTCTCTCCAAATAAAATTATTTACCAATCACTCCACTTTCACTTTATCTGACTTCCTAAATCTATAATAATGCCCTGGGGTCCATGAAGCATAAAAAAAGTCTCTAGAAAACTTGGTAATTTTTCATTTAAGGATGGGATTTCAACTCACACTCATTTTGGTATGATAACATGTATACTGTTGTGGACTTAATCAAAAATGAGGAAAAAACACTGTGTTCCTCTCTTTCACTAACAATAAGTTTCAATCATGGAATAATCCTAGCATTTTGGGTGCATAGAAGAGAGACAATTTAATTTTCCTAAAGGTATAGCACAGGTTTTAATAGTCTGAAGAACTTTCAGAAAAAAAAAATCTGTGATCTTTAAGTTATAGATAGATAGATAGATAGATAGATAGATAGATAGATAGATATAGATGATATAGATAGATATAGACATATGATATATAGATATACATGTGGGGGGTGAGAGAGAGATTATTGGTATACTAATCATCAGAATTCTTCCATGTTTTGGACTTTCATATCTATTGGTACTAGTATACCTGTGACCTGAACTAATTTTAAAACACATTATAATTGACCTCCAACAGTCAAGCCACGTTGACCATAGCCATACTTTCTAGTTTTGTATTATATTCCATTAACTCAAAAATAATTTATCCATAGATTATTATGTACACGGTGGTTTACTGCTTAAGTATGGTTCTACCTAATCAATAATTCACAATCCAGATTAATTTTAATCGGAATGATCTCCACACACAGCTGCTACATGCTTCAGTTATCCTTATTTAATCTACACCAGTGACTTTACTACAGTTAGATTTGTGTTGGTGAAATTAATGACTAGTTAGCTAATGAAAATTAGCAATTGGCTTTCTTAAGAATTTAGTACATTGTGTGTGTGTGTGTGTGTGTGTGTGTGTGTGTGTGTGTCCCACCTAAGATATTTGAGAGATACCCTCACTTTTCCCTAGCATGGGGAAATGGGCCTAAGAATCTAGTTGGCCTTATATGTAATGTATTCAGGCATCAATCTCCGGTTAGATTGTTAAAGGACTTAGTCTACAGAGTTTTGGTTTCCAAAACCTGCCCCCCAAATGTAGTCATATTTGCCTTATGTAATTTTTCATTAACAGTGTTTTGAAAAACCCCAATGCCAAGATACCCTAAGCCCATACAATAGTTTGTATTAGGTTTGGTTCCTACTTGCTAATAAATGTATGTGTGACAATATTTGGTCAAAGATGCTATTTGCCTGCCACCTTTCAAGTTTTTAGAGATTGTCTTGCTATCACCTCTTTCCAGTTATTAGAGATCTACCCACTCTAGTTCAAAACAGTAAGGGGAGGGAAGTATAAAGGAGTTGTGGGAAGGGTTCACAGAGAAGATGGTATTCTAACTAAGAATAAAAAAAGAAAGTGAGTAAGATTTTGCCAGACCGACTGGGGTATATGAGGAGACAAAATCAGCATGTAGAATTATTCTTGGAAAGAATGGTTTATAGAATGTGCAGGAAACTATGGCTGAAATTTAAGATTTTAGAATAGAAGTACAGGCAGGGTCAGAATTATAAAGCCATTTATGTGGTAACTTGAGTGTTTTCAAACTTTTTTGACCACCACTTGTGGAAAATACAGATTTTATTATATGACCTCTTACACACACATACACACACATCTTCAAAATAATACTTATATTTCACTAATTTCTATGTACCCTAGCATTTTATTTACTCTTTCTTCCTGATATATTCTATTT
This sequence comes from Panthera tigris, assembly GCF_018350195.1. Classification (NCBI taxonomy): domain Eukaryota; kingdom Metazoa; phylum Chordata; class Mammalia; order Carnivora; family Felidae; genus Panthera; species Panthera tigris. The sequence goes on from NC_056661.1 coordinate 136,130,499, forward strand.
TATTTTACCGAAATGCTGTCATTAAAACCAGTGAAATTATTTCTTGTCATACCAATCAACCATAATTCACAGATTGACAACCATCCCCTAGAAGACCCAACCAATTTCAGGGATGTCTAACCAGTGCAGTAAGAAGAGGTAACCCAGTAGCTGGTGGGTAGCAGCTGAGCTGAGTCATGAGGGTGTGCATTTCTCTTTGCCCAGCAGTGCCCTTGCACAACACTTGTATATGCTGAAGGAAATGCAATATTAAATAGCAACTAAGGAAATCCATTACAAGTTGAGAGAGAAGCCATGGAAGAAAAGAAGTTTTAGTACCTTTAAGAGCACTTTTTTTTGTCCTTTTTGAGCAAGATGTACTACATTTGTGACTTTTACTTGGTCCCCAAATCCTGTTATCATTTGTGCAAAAAAACACTGTCCAATAGAAATATTACATAAGACCCATATGCAATTTTAAATTTTCTAGTAGAAGCATTAAAAAGTAGGTGAAATTATTGTAATGATATGCTTATTTAAACCGATATATACAGAATATTAGCAAATCAATAATCAAAATACAAAATAAAAGGCATTTTTACTTTTTTATTTCTACAAAGTGTTAGAAATGTGGGATAGATTTTATAGTCACAGATATTCTTAATTTGGGCTAGCCCAATTTTGAGTACTCTGTAGTCATATGTGATTTGGCATTACCATATTGGGCAGTGTGACTCTACAAAATGAGGAACGCTAGAAGTTTTATGCTAGTGTTTGTGAGGTCCAATTTGACTTTAAGATTTATCTCTGTCTGTCTTAATAGTAGAGAGAATGAAGTAGATTGTAAGATTGGAGGCAGGAGGAACTGAACATTAGTTGTTTGGTTTGGGGGCAGATTTTAGTGGTAATGGTAAACTTGTCAGGAGTTGGACACTGATTACCTGTGAGTGTTTAGTGGTAATAGGGAAAGAGGAAAGAGTCAAAGGAAAAAGATTGGAATGATTCCCAGATTTATGGACTTTGTGAATTTGTGGATGGTGGTACCATCTATCAAAATAGTGTATCCAGGTTAAGCACCACTGTACACTTTCATTCCTTTTTGTAAAGTCAATTTATTATATTTTCTTGTCATCAAAGTGACCTGAGATACTCCTTGATTTAGTAATCCTAATACAACTTATCTTAGTAAATATACTGGTAATTTACAATTGGAAAGAACTTTATAAGTTGTTTGATCCCATAGATTCTGCCCAAGATAAACTCCAGGAGTTGAATTTGGGGCCAGTTTTATGAATAGAACATGATTGTCACTGGAACAGACCAGCTTTTTAATGAACATATGAGAAAACTGACCTAGTAAGATTGGGTGACTTCCTCAAATCCCCTCTGTTTAGACATAAGCCAGAACTAAACTCCACCATAATGTGCTTTTCCTTTCTCTGGGACTCTCCTCAAAACTCTATTCTCTGCTGTTGGCTTCACCTTGTACTTTTAAAGTAAGATCTATTTTCTAAAATTTCCCTTCATTTCACTTTAAAATCTCTCCACACTTTCACCTTTCTAGTCTTCCTTCAATTGTCTCTGCAAGATGTGCTCTATTCTTTGTGAAGAAGAGTACCTCGCCCATTATCTGGCTCCCGCCTGCTTTTTGTTCTTCCTAGATCAATGTGTTGTTCCATTTACTTTTGGAGATCAATATTTTGAGAAGCCAGCATGTGCCCTGTAAAAACTCCACTTGATTATATTGCACCATATCTTTGTTTAAAGGCTGCATTTCTATATTGACTTGGTCAAAGTAGAAAAAGGAATAACGAATGATATAATTTTAAAGGAGACAGAGTATTTCATTTCATTTTAAGTTTATTTATCTATTTAGAGACAGAGAGAGAGAGAGAGAGAGAGAGAGAGAGAGAGAGAGAGAATGATTGGGGGAGGGGCAGAGAGAGAGGAGAAGGAGAGAGTATCCCAAGAAGTCTTCATACTGTCAGAGCAGAACTCATTGTGGGGCTCAAACTCATGAACCGTGACATCATGACCTGAGCCGCAGTTGAACGCTCCACCCACTGAGCCACCCAGGAGCCCCTAAAATGATCTTTAACTTTCGGTAAAATGGATCTGAACCTGTCCTGAATAATTCAGTTTTTTTCTACGTCAAAAATACATCTGTCCCAGTGAATTAATCAATAGTAGAGATCAGTATGAAATAACAACTTAAAACACTATAAAGAAGTAGTACTGACAATTATATTTGTTACAGAGAATATTTGTTCATGCGTACACAAGCTGTATGTGTGATAGTGTGTGTATGTATTTATGTGTGAATGCATTTCTTTGTGTTATTTAACTCTATTTAATGTGATGGAGAAAATATAGATTAAAACATGAGTAATAATATCACAAATAATTGGCATTTGAGAATGTCTATCTGATGTACATTTTTGCAATAAGTGAATTTAGATTGGAACAAGGACCAATATGGAAACTCAATATAGTCTTTCAGGCATGCTGATGGTTAATAAACTTTCTGAGCCCTTGAAAATCTGAAAATATTTTTATCTTGTTAACCTACTCTATCATTTAGCATAGAATTATAGGCTTGACTTAATTTTTCCAAAACTCTTTGTAGCCATTGCTCTGTTGTCATCAACTAAAAAAAAAATGTCTCCAATTAAACTTAATTTTTCAGTAGTAGTGAAGGGAGAAATGATGATCTAGAGAATAAGAGGAAACCTGAGAATCAAAAAGAATAGCGAACCTTTCCAGTCTCATATTCCTGTTTCGGGAAATCAACTCTACTGAAGACTAAACACACAACAAAAATAAAACAAAATAATCAAGTAGCTTCTAACTCACACACTTTCATTATTTTTTATACCCATTTGCAAGGTCTAAGCAGATAGGTCTTTTTGATAATGAAAGGTAGGTTGAGTGGAGAGAATCCAAAGAGTTCCATCATAACAAGTAAGACCTCAGAATAGACATTTTGTCTGCCTCCAATTTATTTATTAAAGAGATTTAATATAATTATTTCTAATATTTCTTTCAACTCTGATGTTCTATGAGTCAGTATTTTGAAGTCTTTGAACGTCTAGGATATCTTCATATACACACAAGTCATAAGGGAACTTGGAGGAGATAGATAAGGGTTGAATCTTTGCTTTATCCTTTACTACCCAAATGACTGGGAAAAGTCACATGATTTCTCAAAAGCTTTGGCTTCTCTTCTGTAAATAAAAGTCACATTTTACAGAGGACTTAAGAAATTTATGGATTTTCAGGAAGAAATTCTGAGGACCATAGTAGTAATACATTAGGTACTATAAAAAGGTGATGTTTATAAGTAATATTTGGGCAGAGTTAATGTTTAGGCCTTTATGTCTCAAAACCTTAACTTCTTATTCAATATATTATTGAAAATATTTTTATGAAAAATTGTATTTTATGCCTTCCATGAACAGAGCAACATAATATATTGGCTTTCTACCCTGAGTCTGAAGGATGTTGGCTTCATTAGGGTTGTCTCAGAGATCATAAGCAAAGGGAAAGGAAGAAATTGCATGGGCATCCCTACTTAAATCCATAAAATTTATGTGTATATCTATGTATACATCAAACTTTCTATAGGATTTTTGAGGAAATTGAGTTTTGCTGTTTAAAAACAAACCAAAAATACAGTGTACATATTTTTACATATTTATTTAAACATAAAGTACACATATTTAAAATGTACCATCTTGATAAATTATGACATATGTTTACACTATGAAAGCATCACCATAATGTAGATAATGAAGAATTTATGCAACACCTGCAACGTCTATTAAAGGGAAAACTGAAGTTAATTAATTGGTATATGAAATAGTTGTTCATATTAAGGATCATTTTCCTCAAGATCTTGCTCTTTGTGTAATGTAGATTTTCTATCTCTGACAGCCTGAACAAAATAAGTTTCCAGATGATCTGCTTTTCTCTAAGGTTTGCTAACATTGAAAAAGTAAATACAATGTGAATCAAACTATTTCTATTGAAGAAAAACTGAAGGTTTATTTTAATGTCTCCTTACCTGAGCAAGCTCATGCAACATTAAACCCTTTGTAAAGCTTCCTGGAATTGGCTTGGCAATGCAAATCTGTTTACTGAGAGAAATTGGAATCAGACATCCTTTCCATTTATGGGATTAGCAGTCTCACTAATGACTAGTCACTTGTTGAGGTAAGTGCAAATTTAAACCAAGAATGATTGCTTAGGTGCACAGCTCAATTTCTGGCTTACATTCTCAGTTGGAAAAAGCACTATGTATTAATTCTACCATTCTACCACTCCTCCAAGCAATATATGTTTGTGCTTATGTGCTTGTCTGCTATATCAGCCCTGGAACAAAAATATCCTTATGATCCCAGTATACATATTTATTGTACTTCTTACTATTGCGTCTGCCAAGTAGCAAGAATGTATTTATCTATCATGTAAATAATTATATCTGATTAGACACTCACATGGTATATTTACAAGCATTCACTCTTAAATTAAAACACTTGGATAATTTCAACCCATGAGGACACAAAAGTACGTGGCTCAACTTGTTCCTTAATCTGACCAGAGATGATTTAAAACATTAAGATCTGATTACACCCCATTAGACTTCAGAATACAATTTTAATAAGTGCAAACCTTGAATTAATGTACTGTGATTTTTAAAATAACTTTTTTATTCCTTTTATACATCAAATCTTACACATACACACAGGAATCATCATAATCACAAAATAGGACTTTTTTATATTCTTACTCCATAGATGTTCTTAGACATGCATCTCAAATATATATACAAAAAAAAAGGCGTGGAAGGTTCTTTTTTATGTAGAGAGAGATCTTTTTTCCTGTTCCATAGAATCTCTGAGGAATATGCAAATTCTGTAAATATATGTAGTGTATAGTGTGATGTGGTAAAAATAAAAATAAAAATAAAAATAAACAAACTGATTTAGGATCCTTACCCCAAAAGACTGAATAACTACCTAATACCACATCTGCAGTATTTTGGTTTTACAAACCTGTTGTTTTGTATTTTGTGTATGTGTTTACAAACCCAGTTTTGTGCTGTGCATGGTCAGTCCAGAGGAAAATCTTACAAATACATTCTCTGTGACTGCTTATTTATCTGGTTTTAAATAAATAGTTTTTATAATTAAAATTATAAAATCAAAACCAAATATAATTAATTGTAATCTTTAAGTAATATCCTGGACTATACATGAGCTTAAGAAGAGACTATGATGATGAAGGAAAAGGAGAAGAGGAAGGAAGAAAGAAAAATGAAAGGAGGGTCTGAGATGTATTGGCCCTGTGTACTATTGGCTTATCTTTTAGTGAGATATGATTAAAATTCATTATGTGCCACTGTTTACCTGAGTTGAAACATAAATGCTTAAGAACATATGAGACAACAGGCCTCTGGTATTTTGTGGTGGAATGTAGATAAGAATAGTCTATTTAGAGGGTGACTGGACAAATAATCATCCTTTTCAAGATACATATATATATTCCTTGTCTCATCAATTTATCTTGTAAAAATATACCCTAAAAATAAATTTGCACAAGTCCATCAAGATATGTGAACAAGTCTGCTTATTATAGCATTATTTAATACATTTTAAAAAACCGGGAATAAGTTCATTCATAAAGATCTAGTTATGTTAACTTCTATAGAATGGAACACTAAAAAACTGTTTAAAAAATAAGGTAGAGTGATGCATATTAATGTGAGAATGTCAGTTTATACACAATTAAATGGAAAAAAGGTCATTTATTAGTTGTATAGAATAATCATTTAATACCTACTTGAAAAATTTAGCATCGTAGATTTGTTTGATATATATACAAAATTTGTAAAGATACACAAGAAAGATTTAATGCCATTACCTCAAGCATAAGGTATTTGAAGGGTTTTATATGAGATCTAGATCTTTATGTGTCGCTTCATAAACTTTTATAAAGTCCAGTATCAACTTATTGTCTAAATAAATATCTCATAGCATATAATAAACCTAATTGGTAAGAGGGTGTTTTATTGTTAAAATCATTTTGTTTTTATGGTTTTAATTATTCTCCTCTTCCTAAATTTGGAGATGAGCAAGAAACCCTTGGATTTAGTTGTCAAATTGTATCATGTAATTAAAATAATGAAGATCCATTTTTGGAAATTAGAATACAGAGTGAAACCAAGAAGTAAAGGGCTCTGTTGTTCTGCTATGAAATGAAGATTGCATCAAATATTCTGGGAACTTCTTAATGACGCCAATGAAAGATTGGTAGAGTGGAGGTATTTGAGGGTTATAATGTACAGAATGAACAGTGATGTAAATACAGAACACTTCTAAAATTTAATTCACTACTAAATGATGCCTGATGAAACTGAATTCAGTGAGAATAAACATAAACAGAAAGACATTAGGTAAGTGTAGAAGAAACCTATGAAAAGGAGCACATGACCAGGGTATCCTCATAATTCCTCGAAGGACTGGGGCTTCTCCAAAATTCCACCAAAGATGACACTCTTAAATGTTTAAAAATAAATGAAATTAATTAACTTGCAGCACTCTGATATCCTGGCTCAGAGTGCTGGTGAATTAGGATAATAAGTGGCCCTGGAAGTGTAAGGAGATGTCAGTTTTCTAGACAGAATTATTCCTAGTTTTGAAAAGACAGTTCACAGTGCTGTCATGAATAATCTTTTTTTTTTTTTTTTTTTTTGGCTAAAAATGATGCTCACAGGTCTTGCAATTTAGATACCTCCTTGAAAGTATTCACTGGGAGAAATTATAAATAGAATATATCTTTCTATATATAAGTTACTTATTAATACATTGATTTTCTAATTTTAAATTAGTTAATTTAAGCATGAACTCAGTACCTTTAGATTAATAAAGGTGATATTCTGAATTTAACAAACCTGAAGACCAGTATTATGCTTAGAATACTTTAATAAGATTGAAACACCAGATGAGATCTGGTCTGAGCAGCTGGTCAAACAGCCTCTCTATTACTGTCACCTTATTAACAGAAGAATCCCAGGCATGGTCCTAGTTGAGTGTTATTTCAGATCCACTGAAACTGTATGTAGCTTTTTTGAGGAAAAAAAAAAGTTTCCATTCATACTGCTCAATCATTAGATAAAATGAAGTAGGTTTATATTGGATAAAAATAAGGCTATATTCTACTCCTCAAGTATTGATACACATAGTTATGAAAAAATAATTTAAAAACTAACAGAAAAGATTATTACAAATTATCTTCCACTTTAGTAAGGCAACATGTCCAATGGATGTTTTAAAACTTACTTAAAATCATATTAAATTTAAATTATACTTTAAACATTTTTCCTTTCCAAAATGTCAAGAATAACCAATCCTTGTGGGATAAGTTTGCCCCAGATATCATGTCAGTGAACAAGGGAAAATTTTAAGATGTGATATGTGCCCAGTAACACTGTCAAATCCACATCCCAGTTAGTATTTGCAACTCCCACTTTTCTTATATTTTATACTCTGAGAAAAAATTTCCTAAATATGGCAGTTTCCAGATATCCTTCTGATTAGGTAGTGGAAGTTATTTTTAATATGTAATGATTTGAAACCTTAAGGCTTTTCTACAACTAGAACACTCTAATATTCACTCTATGTGTAATCTTGAACACTTTCCAGCTGGTGTATCCTAATTAATCCAAGGAATGTATTATTGCCTGGATGGGTAAATCTTTACAATTGTAGGTTTTCAAAGAGTAGTCGTCTCAATGGTGCTGCCATTTTTTGCCCATCATGTTCTACCATCACAAATTGCAAATTTAGACTTCTTAGGCCAATATTCATCATAAAGACCAGGTGCCTTTCAGGCATGGCTATTCCACAAATAATGATTGTTATTTTTCTCAGCCTGGTAGGAGCATCATTAAGGAATGACATTAACCTCTAATTTTATTTTATTCTATGAATCAGAACTTGTTATGAATTATGTGAGTATTTAGCATTGAATTGTATGAATCCATACTGCAATCAAGTTAGAGATATGAATAACAGCTCATATTTTTACTACAAAGGCCAGTATTGGTGCTAATTAAATATAAGTGAAAATAATAGACTGAAGAGTGTATAATATAAATATGCTTTGTTCCTTAATCTTGTAGGTTTTTAAAATTATACTGTTTGAACCAGGTCATTAAGTAATTTGATAAGGGATAGACTAAATACATGTATCAAAACTATTGAGGCTAGAAATGTAAGGAATTTGTTCTTACTGCTAATGCTATAATTTTATTATTAAACGCTGGAGATGGTCAAACCAGATAATCAACACTACACTTAATTATTTCTAGAAAGACTTGCTTAACATAAACTATTCTGAAACTGTATGCATTCACTTGGGGATGTCTTCCAAACCTAATTAACCCGATTCCAAACACTTTATATAGCATGCCAGATAATTAAGTTCCTTAGAGTTACAACTGCAATTTAGTTGTCACTTGAGACCTTCTGAGGCACACATCAGAGCAGTTACTGACCATGTTCTGGCACAAGGCCTTCCTGCACTGGCCTTGGGCATGGACAAGATGGAGTTCACCAAGACTGAGAGCAACATGAACAACCTGGTGTCTGAGTATTAGCAGCACATGGATGCCACAGCTGAGGAGGAGGGCAGGTTTGAAATGGAGGTGACCTACACGTGTCTGGTACCCAGTAAATCATGGAAGCTGTCTGAACTTTATTCATTCACAACCTGTTCTCTGAAAGCCATGTTTCACTGTGTACACTTGCTTTTCTTCCTGTCTTCACATCACATGTTGTACAGACACCAACCATTAAAGCATTTTAAAAATGAAAGAAAAACTTTTTTTCCACTTTCATGAATAGGTTTAGTTTGCATTTTTTGGATGACATCAGAATTGTACCATAAGACACTGGTCTGAAGAATTAATAATTTCTAAGAGTAAGACACATAAGTAATCATGTCTGTAATTACATGTGTAACTATTCTTTATCATAATGTCAAGTTTAATATGCCAAATATATAAGCTGAATTTGGGGACAGTTTTTTGCCTAGGTGCTATGCAGTAAATGGAAGTTTTTTGAAATGATTGATTGGTAGGGTTAGAAATGGATTCTGTCCCTGGCCAGGTGGGTGGAATTCGGGTGTGGAGGCAGACAGGAGAGGCCTCAGTTGGAGGGCACTGGTAAGGATCCAAGAGCATGTGTTCCCAGATGACACCCCCTCTGAGTGAGGACCCAGGCAACACAGACAAGCTGGTTGTCACAAACTCCTCAGCATCTTCCTCCTGGTACAACTTGCCCCCAATGTGCACACTATCAGAGAAATGGAAGATGTTCCTACCCTACCTCCCAGGTAGCTCCCTAACAAGGGTTCTAAATTCTAAGGACACTAGCCTTCCTCCCTTGCCTCAATTTGGACAACTCTGATGGGCCATCCAAGCTCCATCACTCTCGCTGAGATAAGCTTAAGTCTTTCTTATGAATGAGTTACACTTCACTGTCTCCATCTACCCACTCTTGTTTCTTTCTCCTCTTTATAGGTAATAATATTGCTGAGAAATACACTTAAACTTAATTTCTGCAAATCTTTTTCAGAATCAAGTTCCCAAGAAACCCAATATAAGAACTTCTCTACAAGTTATATATTCTTACTTCATAGATGTTCTTAGACATACATCTCAAATAAATATATTTAAAAAGTGTGGAAGGTTCTACTTTTTTATGTAGAGAGATATCCTTTTTCCTGTTCCTTAGAATCTCTAAGGAAAATGTGAATTCTATAAATATTTGTAGTGTATAGTGTGATGTGGTAAAAAATAAATAAAAGTAAAAATAAAAATAAAAATGAACTGATTTAGGATCCTTACCCCCAAAAGACTGAATAACTGCCTAATACAACATCTGCAGTATTTTGGTTTTACAAACATGCTGTTTTATGTTTTAGTCCTAAAATACAAAAATCTTGATAACTTATTTTAGGAATCATAAATAATTTTTGATAAAAATTCTAGGTTGTCTGGTCTACAACTGCTGGGCTCACTTCTTCATGAAAACAAGGTGTTTTCTTGCCCTTTTTATATATAAAATATAATTATTCAAAACACTTTATACAATTGCACTGAACTTAATAGTTATACGTTTGCCTAAAATAAAATTATATTTGTCACCAAAATGAGGAAATTTAGTAGAAATACTGCTATATTTATAAAAAGTATGATGCATGTTAGTTATAGTCAGGGAATTCCTGTTCAATTTCTTGGCATTGCTAGACATTTGTTAATGTTGTTTAGTCACTCTTAGTTTTGATGGTCTTTCTCTTGGAACACATTAAATAAGGGAATTAGATGTTGGGTGTCTCTTATTTTGAGAATAAATAAACCTCAGTTATCTTAAAACGTTAATATAGCTTGTTTCTGACTCCTTCATAATTTCTGAATTACACAGCCCTGCCATTTAGGATAGCTGCTAAACCTCAGTGCTAGATGGCAACAGCATGGGTTGAAATTTTTCTTCACTTGTGAAGAAGGCTGGACTTCAGAAGTGAATCCAGAGATTTTACGTAAGAAAAAACAAAATCTTATCAGAATCTATTTTTTAACATTTATTTATTTTTGAGAGAGAGATGCACACAGAGTGCGAGCAGGAGAGAGACAGAGAGAAGGAGACACAGAATCCAAAGCAGGCTCCATGCTGTGAACTGTCAGCACAGAGCCTGCTGTGGGACTCGAACCCATGAACCGTGAGATCATGACTTGAACTGAAGTCAGAGGCTTACCCGACTGAGCCACCCAGGTGCCCCTCTTTATTAGAAACTATTAATGATTCATGTAATCAATAAATGATATGAGTTACTAGGCTCCTGTGTTTTACAACCTAGACTTATAGAAACATGGGATGGGTTGAGTTTCCTGGGAGATAGACTGAGAGAGGTAAACATTGTGTGTTGAGCTTTCATTTAAGTCTCAGAAGGGGGTGCAGAAGTATCTAATCAATCAGAGACTTTCTGGGGGGCAGGGGAATTACAACTTCCTGACATACAAGGAATTAAAAAGAGAGTAGTGTTGGATATAATAAGCAATCTCAAGCATTTTCTTTGCAGAAACAAACCCAGATTGGACCTTGTGGCATTGCACTAAAGTCTCAAGCATTGGAAAACATTCAAAATATACTTACAACATGGAAGGGAAGAAATCTGAGTTGTTTGCATGGGAACAAGTAATATAGATCATATTGTATGTGGGCTTTAATCCCGGAAAGATTATTTTTTAGCTTTAACCTAGATAACATCATTTCTCATTTGCAAATTATACACAGCAATAGTACTTACCTGTTAGGTTCTTAAAAAGTCTTAAAGTGATCATTACGAGCTATTTTTATAGCATAGTGTCTGACATTCAGTAAACATTCAATAAATATAAAATCTTACTCATAGTGCTAAGGCAAGCCTCAGATCATGACTAGTGGCCATTTGGGGGATACATTTTTTATTGGCCTTCTTAGTTTTAATACCCCAAAATGACTAACAATTCTGTTGTGTGTAAAATATATATCAGGAATAATATGAGGTGTATGTGTCAGACTATTCTGTGCCTCCTTAGGGCTTATGCTGGAGGGGTGGGAGCATATGCAATAGGTTTCTTAGTGCAGTGAAATGTTACTTTTTTATGTAAGTGAATCTAAGTGATACAAGAAGACATGGATGGGCATGTTTCATTATAAGAGATGAGGAAGAGCTTCACAGAGGATGTGAGGTAGAAGCTGAGTCTTGAAGAATGAATAGTGTTATCCAGGTTAACAGAAGGACCACGAATATTGTGTTTCCAGTTTAGAAAATACCACTGGCAAATACCTAGATATGAATGAGAATGTGGCGAGAAAACAGAAGGTGAGTGAGGAATTCATTGGTGAGAAAAGACTATGGATAGGGAAACAGGGGCCAGGTCTTTAAGAAACTTGTAATTCATGTGGTTAAAATCCATGTTTAGGGCAAAAGTACGCTTCTATACAGTTTTAAACACACTTACCACATGATCATGTGTTAAGCGGGATATCATGTGATTAATTCACTCAACTTCGATCATGTGGGGTTGTGGTAAAATTGAAAACAGGGAGACCAGTTAGGAAGTGGTATACGCAAAAGATGTTAGAAGGCTAAATTAAGGAATTAGGGATGGGGATGGGGATGGGGAGAATGAAATGGTTCCAGGAATGAGCAGAAAGTATAATCGGTAGGATTTGGTGGTTAGTTGGAATTTGAGATGAGGATAGAAAAGCAGCTAAAAATCACAGGTTTCAAAAAATGAAGAAATTCCGTTCATTAGTATAAAAATACCACAGTTTGGAGAAGATGACCAGCAGATCAGTTTTGGTTTTGTTAAATCATCAATGAGATTTTTCAAAAACAGGATGATCTAGCAGAGATGCAAACTGGTGACCTACTTCTAATCATTATTCAACATGGTGTGGAATGCATTCTTATTACTTACACAAGATTATTTGGTCTTTGGCCTGTTTCTCTTACTATCTACTTAACCTATGCATTCTACCTGCAACCTGTGTTGAACCAGTGTGACTTACGATGAATCAAAACCCAATACTACTTTTTTATTCTATAGACTTTTTAAGTTCCATTTAATGTTAGTCATCTTCTTTATCCCTACATTAAAATCCTTGCCTTTGCTTTCTCTGCTTATTCTCAAGTACTACAATAGTCCTAACTGTCTCAAAGTTGCTAATGCATGCAAATGTCTAGTCCTCTGTACTAATCATAATCTACAACTTAGCTCTGGGTTAAATCTTCTTTCTTCTTTCAGCTTTAGTCACTTTAAGGATAGAGGACTCAGGTTTCAGCGCAGAGATGATCTGCTCTCTACTCTCCTCTGGCAAAACACTAACCAAATTGCAGGTTTGATTTTAGTTCTACTTTCCTACAGGAGAAGTAGGGAGGGATAGGGCAATTCTAATTTGGCTTATGGCACTATAAATGTTTATCCCAAAATTCTCTATTGTTCTCCTGTCTCCTCAGCTCTAATGATCTTGGTAGAGGACTTGTATGACTCTTTTCAATGTGTGGAAAACTCTCTTCTTTCTCTTGTGTATCCCATTTCTTCCAGGCATTTCTGTTAGGCAGGACAAGATATGACCACACTCATCTCTCCTTCATTGCCATTTCTTGTCCATGGTAAACTTACCCCATGCCTCAAGAATCTCTTGGATCCCAGGTTACTACCAAAATGGCAGTACTCTTTCAGTCATATGTCCTCCACTGTGGGTATGTGATGCAGGACAACAGTTCTACAAATAGATTTCTAAAACAGTCTTTTCTCATTTCTCCAGTTTTTCTATAAATGCTCAACATCTCTGAAGGATTCCAAAGGCAAGGAACAATTTATATGAATCATTTGTCAATTTTGTATGTATATTAGAGGTGTGCCTTTCACACGTTCACATGGATATTTTGTGTATAAGGTATGAATTGTGGCATTCAAACAATATTTTATATTGCTGTGTTTTATATTCCCAAATCCTTTGTGGAAAAACATCTATACTGCATTCATGAATTAGGATCTGGAACTACAAAGCCCATTAAAACATGAGTAATTTCTGTCCTTGGAGTCTGAAAGATAGGTCTATGAAAAAGAGCTATACATGCTATAAAAGAGAGATGGGCAATGCATTATGGAAGTAGAGAGGAAGAAATAGCAAATTCTTAAATGAAGGTAGTTAGAAAAAATTTCAGAAGTTGCAAAGGATAGAGCTACAAACCCTATTAAAACATGACTAATTTCTGTCCTTGACATCAGGAAAATAGATGTATGAGGAGTTATAAGTGCTGTGAAAGGGACATGCACAGTGTTTTATGGAAGTAGAGATGAAATAGAAAATTCTTAAAGGAAATTAAATAACATTTAAAGCTGAAGATAATATTTGAATTGAACCTTAAAGAATATATTAGGATTTCATTAGTGCAGTTTGTTTCCCCAATTATTGGAAACATGGTTCCTCCTTACATTTCATAATCACCCATTTCTGATTAGAACCTACTTACTGCAATAATTCCAGATAAATCAATGAGAGTTTTAAGATAAAACAATCCTTGTGACAACTTATTTTCAATTATACTTTTAAGGATATTTTATAATGAAAGTATAATGTTGGTAGGTGAAAAAATAAAAAAGGCAGGCCCCACTGTGACTTAATTATTATGAAATAAGTCACTACATAATAATACCTTCCCAATAATATATCCTTTGGTCTATTTAATTACTACTTACCATTACATAAAAATCTGTATTCACTCCTACAATGGTTGTCATATTTCCTGATCTTTTAAAATGCTGACATTGAATATATGTGACCTAAATATTAGCTAAAATAAAAAATTCTCCTGAGGTTACCAAGTCAAATATATTTATTATATTTATTAGGGATATATATGAAAACAGAGATAAATATATATGTAAATAATACCTCTTTGTAGAGATAGAGAGGGGTTATTATATATATTAGAGATGTGCTTGTTATCCCTAAGAGTGTTCTTGTATTTTTATTACTTTTTCTAACTTACATCTCTGCCTAATATGTGTGTGGTTAGGAAGGAAGGCAACAATAACTAATCTTTCTTTCCCCCTGTGTGTGTGTATGTGTGTGTGTGTGTGTGTGTGTGTGTGTGTGTTTCTCATTGGTGTAACATCGTTCATATAATCTTTTCCTATTCCTATTCCAAAGTAATACTTACACTGAAATAAGTATTGACTAAATATTTAAAGGCTATCAATTTGAAAGACATCAAACTATCAGCCTGCTCAGGGCAGCTGTATGTTTAGGTCCATCTCTTTGGGGCAAGACAGTATGCATCCATGTTACACACTCTACTGAAAATGACACTCAAAGTTGGTAATTAGTAAATTACTACCAAGAATGAAGAAGAGGTCATGACGGTTTACTTACTGCAAAAGACAGAAACAAACTCTGCAAATTCAAGAAACCCTTCTTGATAGGAGAGATGATTTTAAAACAGTTTTTGAAGTTCAATAGAAGTAACTGTGTATGTGAACAAATGTGTATACATTTATTCTGATATTTCAATAACTACAGTTAAGCTTCATTTTGCCATTAATTACTTCTGCAATGGAGAGCTGGCTTACTGTGTTTTAACAGAAATAAATCAGTTAAAGTCTATTACCAATACTCAGTAGTTTTTCTCACAGGGTAGATAGAATGCAAACTATCATGGGAGTTGGCCCTATCACAGTAAAACAAAAATGGTCTGTACTAACATAAACATAGGTAAAAAATAAAATTAATAGAGAGGGGGAATCAAGAAATGTCAATGTCAGCTGTCAGCTCTCTCTGCAGTGGTTAAAGATTGTCCAGCTTATTTGAAATCTATGATTGATTATCATTTACTTGGAAGAATTTTATTATACCCAAAGGGAGAGTTAAAGGATTACTGCTCTTATCACAATCAAAACACCAGGAATGAAAATCCCACTGGGGAAACAAATATTTTAATAATCTATTATATATCCACAGCAGTAACAGTGCAGTAAAATGTCATGGATAACCGAGCTATTTCAACCTTTAATTTTTCACACTGCTTAGGCTAGCATTCTAAATCAGACAATCAAAGGATCCCTGAAGCCCTGTGGTATTAAAACCAAATTTATTTCCAGAAACTACATTGCTATAGTTTTACTATTCAAAAAAAAAAAAAAAACACTTTAGACAGAGTTGGACAGTATTGACATAGGTTTTATGGTTTCTTCTCTCTTTTACATGTTCTGTAAGGATAGTAAGCTATGAATATGACTACACAGACTGATTTTAGCATAAATTTTTAAATCCTCTACCAAAGCAATTGTTGAATTGGTAAGTCAGTTGCATTAACATAAGCATGTTTATGTGCCAGTACCAATTAAAAAGAAAAGATAAAAGAATAGATTCATGTATTTTCCTAGGAGTAACAAAATAAAAGACTATAAAAATCAGATGGAAGAAGCCAATAAATAAGGGTCTGTTGGAAGATTTAGAAAATCTGAAATAAAAGCATGGGACTTAAAATATTGTCAGTAATTCCTTAAAGGTCATATTTAACATCAATAAACTCATAGCTTTCAAGAAATCTGTTCTAGAGAATTAGGAACTTAAATAAAGTTGATATTGGCCTGAGCAATGGCTTTTACTGTCCTCAGCAGATCATCTCCAAATGTTATTTTAATAGGGAAGATCAAAGTCCACCATCTTATTTTGCCACCCATCATTGCAAAACAGTGAAACTCTAACTTTTGCACAAAAGAAAGACCAATAGTGCAAACACAAGGGATCTTGGCCAAGTAATTAGATTAGGTTGGCACAGGCCAGCAGCTGACCACAGTATTTTGGAAATACTTTTCTTGTTACTGAAACTGTACAGAAATGAGCTAGAGTGTGAAATGTGCAACCTTTAACCAGGTCATTTCAAGAGCAAAAATACTGAAATTTAAGAGCAAAAATGTGTGTACCTCTGCTGGTATTGATATTGTTAAGCATTCTCTATATTTGAATGAAGCCACACACACACACACAAAAAAGTCAGTCCCCTAAATCTTTTTTTCTCCAATAGTGAACACTCAGTTGAACCTGAAATACATTATTTACACATTAATGTAGTTTTATTTTCATATTTTAATTTTTTAATTCTATTTTGTGTATGGAAATATTGCTTTAGGATCTATAGTGGTGTGGAGAAATGCTATGACACATTGGGGAATTAAAGGGTGATAGCTGTAATCTAGATTATTAAGGCCTTAATCAAAGAGGTAGTAGAAGAAAATAAAAGGAAAATACACACACACACACACACACACACACACACACACACACAGTACTCAGAATGTATTATTTAAGTAAACAAAAGTCTAGACAAAATTTTTGAGAGATTTATATAGTTTGATAATATTTTTACATTAAAGGAAGGCTTTTTTGTTATAAGGAAATCTTATACTTATTGCCCAAACTGTAAGATTAATGAGGTATGAATATATTACATTTCTAATAATTTTTTGGAGAACCAACTACAGTTTTGTGACATTGAAAATTCAGAAGTATACATGAATCCTTACACACAAACACATTTTCATACACACTCATACAAAAGTTGCAAATCTAAGAAAATACAGAAATAAAACTAAAACTAAAAATTAGTTAAATATGAATATGGAATAGTATTTAAGTGGGTCATGTTTGCAAAATGTAAACGGTATATGCAAGGAACATGTTTATAATTAGCATGTAGTAATTATTATATTCTGACATCATGTGAACTAATGTATCCCCAAGTCTACTACTGATAAAATGATTTACCTTAGGATTCCTGTACAAAATCTAAAAAGAGGTAGGCATACTATTATTTTTGTTATTTATTTTTATTTTTATTTATTTATTTTTAATTTTTTTCAATATATTAAGTTTATTGTCAAATTGGTTTCCATACAATGCCCAGTGCTCATCCCAAAAGGTGCCCTCCTCAATACCCATCACCCACCCACCCCTACCCCCCATCAACCCTCAGTTTGTTGTGAGACAGGAAACCATCAAAACCCTAGAGGAGAAAGCAGGAAAAGACCTCTCTGACCTCAGCTGTAGCAATTTCTTACTTGACACATCCCCAAAGGCAAGGGAAGTAAAAGCAAAAATGAACTACTGGGACCTTATGAAGATAAAAAGCTTCTGCACAGCAAAGGAAACAACCAACAAAACTAAAAGGCAACCAACGGAATGGGAAAAGATATTTGCAAATGACATATCGGACAAAGGGCTAGTATTCAAAATCTATAAAGAGCTTTTTATGTAATCCAATGTGAGCAGATTTTTAATAGTATGTTCTGTCCCATTCATCTTATGGTATATTCTCAGCCTGGACTTCATTATGATGTGCCACCTTCCAGTTTAGGTGCTGTATTCAATGCTTCAAATACTGAATTAATGAATAAGATATGGTGTGAATTCTTTAGGATCTTACCAAAGAGTGCACGAGGCCCGGGCAGGGGAGGGGAGGTGGTATGCGATACAGAGCAAGCCCCGTGTCCAAACTCACAAACCAACCTGAAAGCCATTTGACTGTTCAATAGATGGCCAGGGTGGCGCAAGACTATTTCATTAATCAGAACTTTTACTGACTGAGGTTGTTTCCAATTGGAATAGTGGCAGCAAGAACATCTCTATGGTTTTGAAATCTTTCCTCCTGCAAGTTAAGCCAATTTCAGCCTTTTTTTTTTTTTTTTTTTTTTTTTTTTTTTTTTTTTTTTTTTTTTTTTTGTGTGTGTGTGTGTGTTTGAGAGTTCTGTTGTGTGGCTCTATTTAGAATATAGCATGAAGCTAATTAGGTCAAAATAAAGTGCAGATGTACCTTGTACATATAAAAATAGTTCTCTCTAATGATGGCGGACTTTCTTTAGCCAAATTCCTATTTTGATTGGTTCAAAGCTTCAGCATTAGTCATGATGATAAACTCCAGAAAAGATGGATGATTTGGTATATCCATCTAGTCCACATTACTGGGAAATATTCAGACCATGTAAATCCTAAGTTGTATGTTCCTTGAGGTAAGATTCATGTCTTTTAATCTTTGCATGACCTAATACATGCTTATAGAAGACGCTTCTTGAACGAAAATAAAAGAAAAAAGAAAAAAAGTTAAAAAAGAAAAAAAAGACCTGTAATAATATCTACAAATATGAACATGACATTTATTTCATACAGCCTGACTAGTTTCTGTGTATTAATTTAATATTTTTACTATAAATATTTAAATGCCATTTTGTTGCACAATCTGTACTTAGGAAATAACTAGATACTCTTCCATTATTATCAGCAATTATTTCAGGGCAATGTTCTATAAGTAAAGGTGATTTGTTTTTTAGTTTGGCTTAACTTGGATTAGCTTCTTAAGATCTGATACAGATTTATCTATGCCAAGTGAAGTTTGCAAAATATAAGGTATTTCTTTACCTTCTGAGATTTCTGACTCCATGTTGAAACTGTAAGATTCCAATTTCTGCAAGTCCTCCAAGGCATCTGTACTGAGAATGCAGAAGTCAGGAATAAGTATTTACATATCCAAGTATAACTAGTATCCAAGTATAATTTCTGTACTTCCAAGAGTCTCACTATACACTGTGCTATTATCTCCAGTTGATTTCCTTTGTTTCCTTTCTGTGTTTGCCCTTATTAATGTTTTGGTTCACACATGGAATTTATGCTAGAAATGCCATTATTTGAGGGAGTTCAAGGCAATACTGGCTTCTGTACATGAAATGTGAGCATGTGAATTGTTCCCTTTGGCTTCCTGCAAAGAAGTCATGTCACAGTGCTGCTCTGAACAAGAATTCGACTCTCGGTAATGTGCCTTCATTGTTTATTGAATGTTTCATTATGTATGAGGACATGTTCTAACTTTGTTTACCAGTCTGCTTCCTTTGCTAAATTTCACAATCTTAAAAGGTCTCAGGAGTTGGAAACAACTGAACACTCTGTTGAGATTTGTGACTGTCATCCGTCTGGTTAGAATTACTCATAGATCTTGCAAGAGTAGCAGAGATGCATCCATTATAACCGTCAGTCCGGATGGTCATTAAGTACTTTCTGCAGTTGAGATTGCTGTGCCAGATGGTACTTCAGGAACAATAGACTGTGCACTCCAAACTGCCAAGCATTTGTTCTGTGCCACTTTAACTTAGGGTTGGCAGAAGAATAAAATAAAGCAAAAGTACCTGTGAGATTAAAACATCCTAGAGGTGGCTTTCTAGCCCCAGGCTCTTTCATTTATGTACAAGGACAAATCAGTACTTGTATTTGGAAATGTATATTGTCTAATAATATATACTCATCTGTAGAGATCATTAGTTAGTTTACTAAAACGTGTTCGTCTTTATGCTACTATACCCCGCTATTTTTCTTTAAGTGTCATTTCATAGTTTAATGAAAAGATCTGTTTGGAGCAACCTGAGATTTACTTGCATTGTAATAATAAAGTACCCATGATAGTGCTCCCATAGTAAGTGATAAATACTTAATGATACACAGTGTTGGAATAGTGTTATTTGCCCTTCAAAACTTCACTTATGTCTTTGGATATTCTGGGACACACAGATAGCCATAAAGACATAAGCTACCTATGTGTCCCAGAATATCCAGAATCTCTGGACAAGTTCATAGGAGTCCATTGGATCTGATTGCATGCGGTCAGACCTGGTTTTTCACCTGATCATGGCAGTCCTCTGGCCCTGTGGTTCTAATTCATAGAAATTACCTTACTTTATTACATTCCTCAGTTTATTCTACCAACTCAATCACAGGGTCCGGTCAATATCTCCACTGTTGTACAAACAGTCCTAATGAGCGTTAATCACCTTCTGTGTCCCTGAGGTGGTTTGCTAGTTTTATTATGTTTTCCAAATATGCTATATATTTATTAAATCCCACATTGAGGTCCTTCTTTTCAGTGAAGGCTCCTCAATCCCCTGTCCAACTGGATCTTTTACCCAGACCTATTCATTCCTTTTGTAACACTTTTGAGACACCTTACCCACGAACATTGTGAAATGGAAAATAATTATTTTTTGAAAAGTTAAAAACCAAAGAGAAAAGAGAATGAAAGTGTGTTCTGATAGACGTCAGTTCAATGCTGTGCAGCTGGCATGAAGTCTTTCAGTGACTTTTCTGGTTGTACCTGCACTCTTCCTTCAGAGTCCTTCTTCTATTATCCAAGCTCTGATCATGGCCCCCAGGTGAGAAGCACCTTCTTCTTTCACAGCCTGGCAGTGGCTGCTACAAGGCAATGTGACATCAAAGTTGGGCAAAACGCCTTCCCTGGAATGTTTCCCTCTCTCCCTCTTCCATTCTCTTGCTCTCTTTCTCTCTCTCCTAAATTTTTGTATAGGAAAGAAAATTCTCCCTTTTAAGTATTTAGGGATATAAGTCTGAAACTGACAGTGGCCAAGTAAGTGTTCACAATATAGAGAAGATAGCCTGGAAAATAAGGTTGATGCACTGGAGCCAGAAATTAGCATATGGGGGATTCATGCCATTCGAACTCTAGTGCTTAACATCCAAAGGATGATTGATTCTTCCCTTCCCATGGCTAGAGTAAGCTGCTTTGAATTTGGTTCTGACCTTTGGATTTTAAAACCCCTGTTTAATACCCACCACAAAATTCAACATGATTTCTATAAATAGTACTTGGAAAACATTTCCTCAATTATGGGAAACGTGTTTTGGAAACTAGAAAACATAGCTTCTGTGGGCAACAAACCTTGCTCTAACTAAAGGAAAAAATCACTTGAATTAATATAGGACACACTGTATGATATTGGGGATAACGCAATCATTATTAGAAAGTAATATAGTAAGAGATTTCAAATACCTATTTGTTTAATGAAGATAAATAATCACCAAGTTAATAAATGAAAATGTATTTAGGACGAGTTAGCTAATGTGGCATTTGATATGCATTACACATACGTAGTTTCCTCTACTCCACAGAACAACTACTGCTAGAACCAGTAGATATGGAAACAATGTGATACAAGTCCTTCATTGGATATGCAGTTTGTAAATATCTTCTCCCCTTCTATGTGTTGTCTTTTCACTTTGCTAGTCATGTTCTTTGAAGCACCAAGCTTTTAATTTTAACAAAGTCCAATTTAACTGTTTTTTCCTTAGTCGCTTATGACTAATCTCTGTATTTAGGAGACTTGCATGTATTCATTTTAATAGGTATACTAATTTAATATATCTACTATCTTTGGCTTCTACTAGTATAAATATTTTAAAATGAAATCAAACCAGGAGTTCATTTACCCTCTCACCTCCTCTACAAACATAATCTTCAAAAATATTCTTACAAGGGGCGCCTGGGTGACTCAGTCAGTTGAGCATCCAACTTCGGCTCAGGTCATGATCTCATAGCTCCTGAGTTTGAGACCCACATCGGGCTCTGTGCTGACAGACAGCTCAGAGCCCGGAGCCTGCTTCAGATTCTGTGCCTCCCTCTCTCTTTCCCCCAACCCACTTGCATTATGTCTCTCTCTCTCTCTCTCTCTCAAAAATAAATAAACATTAAAAAAAAATTTTTTTTAATATTCTTACAAAACAGCAAGCCGAAGCCTTGAGGTGATGCTTATGTAGACTTAGAAATTTTTAGGACTGTCCCTGGGAAGTTGGTCACATAAAGGGACTGGAATCAAAAAGGAATGCATATTTTACATAATTTGGTGATAGCTGGTAGATGGTTTAAGTGTTTCTTAAGAGAAATAAAACCTGAGGGCTAGAGAGATAGGAATGCCGAATGGTGACGATTTTCTTGGATAGCTTCTGAAAATCTAGTACTAATGCTTTTGAAACACATGAACAAGTCTAAATTAAAAGTAAAAGAGGGATGTTATGTGGCTCAGTCACTTAAGCATCCAACTCTTGATTTCAGCTCAGATCATGACCTCACAGTTGTGAGATTGAGCCCTGTGTTGGGCTCCACACCGGTGTGGAGCCTGCCTAAAATTCTCTTGCTCCCACTCCCTGTGCCCCTCCCCTACTCATTCTTTCAAAAAAAAATAAATCAATAAAAAATAAATTAATTAAAAAATAAAAGATTTATTTGTAGAATAAATGAATAAATGCATTCATAACCCTTAGCTTGCTATCCCCATTTACCTCTAAAATAACTTCAAACACTAAAAAAAAGAAATAGAGACAGAGACAGAAACAGAGACAGAGACAGAGAAAGAAAAGTTCATTTAGAGTTTATATGTGTGATAATTTTCTAACCCCTGAAGGGTTAGTGTAGTAAGGTCAAAAGACAACCACCAACTCCCCTTATTAGCTCCAGGACAACTATTTCCTTTCTTGTGCTATTTTTATCAGATTGATTTCAGGAATATGCTCCATTCATAAAATCTATTTAAAACCTCTCTACCATTGTTTGTTTGTTTGTTTTGTTTTGTTTTGTTTTGTTTTGTTTTGCATTTGAGGACACCTTTTTATGTTTTAGTGGATAGAACTTTTGTCCCTGCTGTGCACCCCCAGTGTCACTACTGTGGTTATGTTAGGTTACATGACAAAAGAAACTGAGTCTATAACTAAAGTTACTAACCAACTGGCCTTAAAACAGATTATCCTGGATTATTACTTAGCTCAGTCCTTAAAGGAAAAGGAGAAAGTCAGAAAAAGAAATGGGGGAGATGTGACAGAAGGGGGAGTCGGCGAGATTCTAAACATGAAAAGGATCCACTGTTGCTTACTTGAAGATGGAGAGGGACACATAGAATATGTGAGAAAGGAATGAATTCTGCTGATAAGCAGTGATGGTGGAATAGGAGCAGAGCCCCAGATGACGACCCAGCTGATAGCTTGATTTCAACCTTATCAAATCTTGAGCAAGTAACAAAACCATGCTGTGCTGGACTTTTATTTCACAGGAACTGAGATACTAATAAATAAGTCTCATGAAGATGCTAAATCTGTGGTAATTGTTATGGACTAATAGAAAACCAATTGAAATGACAACAATTGAAAATGGATTTTTAATTCTCATGCAGAGAGCTTTGTGACAACTCACCTAATGGTATAGATGTCATGAGGAAATGGGATCTTTGCTTGAGAATTAAGAAGGAAATGTTGTTGACCGAGATAAAAGTCAATAACATCTCTGTACTCATTAAATACCAACCAACTAGTGAAGTATCCGCCCATCCCTATAACGAGATTATTTTATCCCTATGTGTGAGCCCAAGTAGTTCAAGATGATTGTATTTGTACAATTATATGATAATCTATTACCCTGGTCACAGTAGTTAGAACTGGGGAGAGCATTCACTCAGCTTGAACCAAAGTGCCATTAGGAAAATTGGCAAATTATCATTCATTCCAGATTTGGAATGATGGAAATGTAAAATCTCAAGAACTGAGACAAATCCTACTTTACCTTGGGTGGATTGGTAAGCAGGAGAGAACATTGCTTGTAATTCCTATGATTTTTTTAACATGTTCAAATACATTTATTTTTTTAAAGATTTTATTTTTGGGGTGCGAGTGGCTTAGTAAGTTGAGTGTCCAACACTTGTTTACAGCTCAGGTCATGATCTCACGGTTCATGAGGTCAAGCCCTACACTTTGCACTGTGTCAGGCTCTGCACTGACAGTGCAGATGCTGCTGGGATTCTTACTCTGTCTCTCTCCCTCTCTGCTGTCTCTCTCCCTCTCAAAATGAATAAATGAACTTTTAAAGATATTTTATTTTTAGGTAATCTCCACACCCAATGTGGGACTCCAATTTATAACCCCAGTAAGATTCACATGCTCTACCGACTGAGCCATTCAGACACCCCTCAAGTACATTTCTAAAGCCTGACATAGAATATATAAGCATTCTACATTCTGATGTGATTAATGGGACAGTGCACTTTTGTATGTGGAGAAATTCCATAGAGACTGTTCAGTAACACTGAAGGGAAGTAGAGGTGTACAGATGAGTCAAATTTCAGTTATGTGCACAAATAGGAAAGGACTTAGGTCAAGAGCTTGAGCATATAAGGGGTTCTAGATAATACAGTTAGGAGAGCTCAAAAAGAGGAAACCAGTGGAAATTCATCAGGATAGAAGTCTCAGAGCAGCATTGGGTTTAGGTGCTGTATTAGACAAATGAACAGAGAGGTTACAGTTTCGCCAGGTGGTGAATGTAGGACGTAAGTTACTACTGGGCTTCATAGTCTATGGGGGAATTCTGAGGGGAGGGTGGCATATACAGAATGGTGATTCAGAACCCAGTCCCCTGGGTAAAACAGACTACAGAATGTAGGTTCTGTCACTCACTAACTGTGTGTCTTTGGTTTAGCTCTTTAACCCTTTTTACTACAACTTTGGAACTTGTAAAATGGCAAAAAATGATAAAATACTTTCCTGAGGTTTGTTGTGAGAAGAACAAAGATGTACAGACTTTCACACAATGACAAGCTAAGAATTGATTATTATAGTACATATGTGAAAATACTTTAACTTTGTGATGCTCACAAAAAAAGAAGTGTTAATATGAAGTATATAAAGAGGATTATGAATACAATACATACATTTTAATTATTACTTACAATGAATGCAAAAAGAAGACTGATAGATCCAAATAATGAGTCATATATTAAAATTTTCATCAAAATATAAATTTGCTGCTCTACAATTTATTAAATATAAAAATATTCACAATGTTTTAGTTAAAGGTTAATTGCAAAGAAAATCAATGCCTACTATCTTAATAACTTTTTCCTACACTTTAACTGTGGAAATAATTAGGAAAAATTATCTGTATTTACGGTGACTATAAATTTATCATCCAGGGGCACTGGGGTGGCTTTCGGTTAAGCATTCAACTCTTGATTTCATCTCAGGTCATGATCTCATGGTTCATGGAATCGAGCTCCATGTTGGGCTCTGCACGGACAGCCCAGCGCCTGCTTGGGATTTTCTCTTTCCCTCTCCCCCTCTCTCTGTTCCTCCCCCATCTCTCTCTCTCAAAATAAATAAATGGTAAAAAGTTGGAATATTTGGTTAAATAAGCATCCTATCTACAGAATCTTGACTGTTTATAATTGCTTGATAAAGATGAGAAAAAGTAAAATGGGACTGGTCTGACTTGGAGCTTTCTTGTTCTTCAGATTGTTTCAGTACTACCCCCATTCTCAAGCGCCTTCCACCTTCATTGAAAAATCATAGGCTGGGATTATAGTCAGGTTTCACAGAAAATTCTTTTGTTTTTTAAGTAAATTGAATGCAGAGGGAGTAAGGAGAGGATTCTGTGAAGGTGGCAACTCAAGTATTTCTTCTCTTTATTTTTAACTCCCAAGAAAGCAGCCTTTGACCCCAGCACAGCAGTGTGCTAGACCTAGAATGTATGAGTGAGACCTCAGAACCTACTGAAATCTAACAGGGAGAAAAAGTGCAGACATTCCCCTCCCGTCCCCCGCTCCTGTATGGAAAAAAAAAAAAATTGAGTGTCAGTTAAAGCTGCAGCATATCAGAAAGGAACAAATCATTATTTAAACCATGCCCACAGAAATAAATTTTTCTTAATGTCCTTGGTCTCCTGGCATACTGGAATAGAGAAGAAGCTCAACAAATTAATGTATTCTCCTCCCTGCCTCTAGAGCTGGGAGATGGCATGGAGACCAGCAGGAGAGAACCCTCCTTCTTGTGTCTGGACAGACACTGGCCCCTGCTTGTTGAACAAAGCCAGCCATAGATCATTGTCCAGTGCACTTTCCAGCTACAACAAAACACAATAGAAGTCACTTGACATCAAGACCTAATTTCTAAATAGCAAGCTAACTAAAATAAAATACATTTTTAAATGAATAAACATAAATCCTTTCCTTTTTTTTTTTTTTTTTTTTGTTCTGCCTAGTCTGCTGCTGGGGCTTGAGGTAGTCACAATTAATATCACAACTATATTCCATCTGAGGTTGAAATCAATGGAGATTGACAAGAAGTACCAACAGGGACAAGAGTATCACTTATTTTACTAAAAATGCTGATTGATAATAATGAAGTTTAGCTAGACAGCAAAAGTAGGCATGCTCATGCTGAATCTGGTCAATGTCAAGTTTCTCTTCATGAGAGTCTGTCTCTTCAACTAGGGGTTGACTTGATTTATCCTTTCTGTATGTACCAAACTCCCAAAAGGAAGGAGGATGGAGAGAGTTGAGTTACACGTACTAGTTATTTCCATTATTCTGTGATAAGGAATTCACTTTACCTGAATAATGAAAGGATAATGGATGAGGCAGTGAGTGAAGGGTGCTTAGGGAAAATTCATCCTACGAATGTGGAAGACATATTCTCCCAGCAACCCACTACCAGTGTAGTTCAGCATTTAATATTTAGCCATCTAGAAACTGAGATAATAAAATATTATATTCAAAAATGCCCAAAGTGACTAAGAATATATTTAATAAGAAAGTCACAATGCTTATAAATTCTACTGAAAGACAAATACTTAATTTGAATAATACTAAGACATAACTTGAATAGCATAGTTTTTACTGTAATGTAACAAATTCAAGTACAGCAGTTTAAAACCATATCCAAGGAGTGCCTGGGTGGCTCAGTTCGTTAAGCGTCTGACCCTTGATCTCGGATCAGGTCATGATCTCCTGGTTCATGAGTTCGAACACCACATCAGGCTCTGCACTGAAAGTGTAGAGCCTGCTTGGGATTCTCTCTCTCCCTCTCTCTCCAACTTGCACATTCTCACTCTTTCAAAATAAATAAATAAATAAATAAATAAATAAATAAATAAATAAATAAGATAATAATAATAATATAAAACCATATCCATTTATTATCTCACAGTTTCCCCCTGTGGGAAACCTCCTAGCCCTACTCATGATAGCATTATAATTTTGGAGATGGTGAGAGACCAGGGAGACTCTATTATGGCTTTAAGAGATAGAAAGGTTGAGAGCTCCAGGAAGGGATTAGGGTCCCTATAGTGCATATCTTATTTACTCAGATAACATACTCAGACCCAAGTTCTTCCTGAGATTTATCCATTAAGATAAAGTCAACCAATTAAAACTTAGAGCCCAAATCAGGTAAACACATTCCACAAAAGAAAGCATTAATATCAATTATATCTGCTGCACAATCATACTGATATAGAACAATTACATTCTGAACATCTTTCACAAGGGCATAGATGGAAGTTAGGAGAAAGAGAAACTGGTGACATCTCTGCCTTTACTTTCACTATACTCAATAAAAAGCCCCTCCCCATGTTATAGCATGGGAAACACACACACACACACACACACACACACACACATATGTATACATTATATATATATATATATATATATATATATATATATATGTACACATACATATATAAATTAGGTTGAACTATATAATATATATATGTGTGTGTGTATATATATATATATATATACACACACACATATATATAGTATATATATAGGTTGAACCATGAAGGTGATATAGAAATAAAACATACCTTCTGTGAATTAAGTTAGCTCACTTAAACTAATATCCCAACAAGCATGCTTACATGGACAGTAAGTATTTAATAAATTACTCAATATTTTTATTAATAACAGGTTTTGTACAATATAAATTTGGAATAGAGAAGATCTTGATCAAATTTGAATCTATCTTTTAAAATGCAATGTTGTGTAAATTACTAGAGTCTTAAGAAACTCATTTTTTTTAAAAAAAGCAAGATTATATGAAAGTTTTCGATTTACAGAAAAATTGGGAAGATTTTCCAGAGAGTTCCCATAAACCCCTCACTCAGTTTCCTCTATTGTTAGTATCTGTTAAAAAATAAGCTGAGACATATTAAACATTTTAAGAGTTCATTTCAGTAAAAATCTGTTAGTCTCAGAGAGCACTAAGCCTGAAGTGGTTAGAATTCTACCAACAGGACCTGTGGAGAGACTTTTATATAGGAAAGACAAAAGCAAAGTAATGAAATTACTGACTGTCTGTAACTTAAAGCCAAGTTGACTATTTGTGATTGGTTGTCCTTAGATTTCAGTTTTGTGCTTTGAGGCATTTATGGGCTTAGATGGTGGTCTGTTTACATAAACCACCATTGCATTAGAGCCACCTCAATCTAATAATCTTCTTATTTAATTAATTTAACACTTCCTACATTAATATTGTATGTTTGCCACAACAAATCATCTGGTATCAGTAGATTATTAAAGTCCATATTTTATCCATATTCCCTTAGTTTTTCCCTAATGTGTTATTTCTGTTCCAAGATCCTATTCAGAACAGCCCATTACATTTAGTAATTGTCTCTATAGATTCCTCCAGATTGTGTTTCTTAGACTTTCTTTGATTTTGATGACCTTGATAGGTTTGAGGAGTACAGGTCAGATTTTTTTTAGACTGTTCCTCAGTTGGAGTTTTTTGATGTTTATTTCATGGTTATCCTGGGGTTATGGATTTTGGAAGGAAAGATCACAGAGAGAAGGTTACATTCTCATCACATCATATCAAGTACACATGCTATCAAAATGATTTAGCACTGTTGATGTTAAACTTGATCACCAGACTGAGGTAGTATTCATCAGGTTTTTTCACAGGTAAGAAGATTCTTCTGTATTGTACTCTTTGGAAGGAAGTCACTATGGGCAGATAACACATGAAGAATAGGAATTCTGCTACATCTCATTGAAGGAAGAGTATCTATATAAAGTATTTGGAATTTTTCTGAAAAAAAATACTTGTTTCTCTCCCCCATTTACTTACTTATTCAGTCATTTAGCTCTATCAATATGGGCTCACTGATATTTATTTTATACTTTGGGTTATAATCCAGTACTGCAATATTTATTTTTTTACTCATTTTTTTTTCCAGCTTTGGTTACTGGGGGCTCTTTTGGTGGGCTCCCATGTTTCTTGACATAACTTCATAATTGTGCTTTTGTTCTCAGTACTTATTTACTTTTGGGCACTACAAGATTCTCCAGGACCATCTTTTATGCTCTTTACTCATTTCCAAAGTTACTTAGGTCATTCACCATTTCAGCCTATACACTCAAATGAAATTATGTAAATTTTTTGTAGTACAACTGGATTCATTTGTCATAGTCTGCATTCTATGCCGGGATCCCCCTATCTTCTAGATGACTTTTAAAAATTTGCACACACTATAATTCAAGTCTGTGTGCCATACAGTTCTATGGATTTTGACAAATGTATAGTGTCGAGTATCCATTATTACAGTATCATGCAAAAGAGTTTTACCATCCAAAAAGAATAAACAGTTTGTGCTTCCTCTATTCAACTTTTACAACATTCCATACCTCTGGAAATCGCTAATCTGTTAACAGTCTTTAGTTTTGCCTTTTCTATAAACACATATAAATGGAATTATATAACATGTAGCCCTTTCAGACTGACTGCTTATCAATCACAACTAAGATTCCACCATAATAATTTTGTGTAGCTTGACAGCTATTTTTTAAGTAATTTCTTACTGATAACTGTTAAAATGCTCTAATAGTTGATTTTATCAATATTTATTTTTACTGAGGTATAATTGACATATAATGTTATATTAGTTTCAAGTGGGCAATATAATAATTCAGTATTTCTATATATTAATAAATGATTACAAGTTTAGTGCTAATTTTTATTGCTGAATATTATCGTCTTGTTATGTTACACAGTTTACATGGACACTAAAAAGCCATTTCAGTTTCTTGCAGTTGTTGGTGATTACAGATATGTCTACTATAAACATTCATGCATAGGTCCTTTGTGTGGGCATATGTTTTTTTTTAATATTCTTATTTATTTTTGAGAGAGAGAGAGAGGGACAGAGAGCAAGCGAAGGAGGGGCAGAAGAGAGGGAGACACAGAATTCGAAGTAGGCTCCAGGCTCCCAGCTGTCAGCACAGAGCCCAACATGAACTCATGAATCATGAGATCATGACCTGAGCCTAAGTCTGATGCTTAGCCCACTGAGCCTCCTAGGTGCCCCAAGTGTGGGCATATGTTTTAAAGTCAGTTGGGTAAATATGGAAGACCATGATTTTTATATCTTATAATAGCTGTGTTTTCCTGGTGCTTCACACTATCAATTGATATTGTAAAGTTTATTTTTATATTTTAGCCATTCTAATAGGTGTCTATTAATAACTAATTATTTGAATTTGCAGTTCTCTAAAGCCAAATGATGTTACATACATTTTCATATGCTTATTTGTTACCCATATATTTTTCCTGTGGTGTCTGTGCAGGTATGTTAACATTATGTTATGTTATGTTATGTTATGTTATGTTATGTTATGTTATGTTATGTTATGATGTTATGTTATGTTATTGTGTTATTTACTTATGGTTTCGGTTTCAAGATTTCATATATTTTGGATACGAGTTCAGTGAGTAATTTCCAAATATTTCTCCTAGTAATGGCTTATCTTTTCATTCTCTTATAAAGGGGTTTTCACAGAGCAAAGGATTTGAATTTTAATAAAGTCCAACTTTTCAGTTTTTTTGTTCATGAATTGTGCTTTTGTTATTGTATCTAAATACTCATCACCATGCTCAAGGTCCTAACTGTTACCTAAGTTTTCTTTTAAAAGTTTTAAAGTGTTCATCTTATTTTTAACTGTTTGTTCCATATTGAGAATTTTTATGTAAGAAAAAACTATGTTAATATTTTTTTTATTTTTGCATGTGGATGTCCAAGTATTTCATTATCATTTATGACTTTTTTTCTCTATTGAATTTCCTTTTTGCCTCTGTCAAAACTCAATTGACTATATTTTTGTGTGTTTTTTGGGGGGCGGTCTCCATTTTGTTCCATTTATCTATTTCTATTATTTCCACAATAAAATGGTATGTTGATTATTGTAGCTCTATTAAATCTTATAATGCCAGGAATCTTGAAACTTTGTTCTTTTTTCCTCCATACTATTCTGGCTATTCTAAATCTTTGTTTCCTTTCCATATAAATTTTAGAAACAGTTTATCAATATCTACAAAATAAGGTGCTGAAATTTTGATTGATACTGCATTGGATCTATAGATCAAGTTGAGAAGAATTGACATTTACTAATATTGACTCATATAATTTATAAACATGACATCTCTTAATTATTTAGTTCCTTTATTTTTTGCAGTATTTTATGGCTTTTTCTTATCTATATTCTGTATGGACTTTGTTAGATTTATACCTCAGTATTAGGTATAAAAAAGACATTTAAAAATAATTTTCTACCTCTCAGATTTTGTTTGGAAATAATTATTTTCATGTCTAACCATCTGAATATACAACCAACCTGGAATAATCTGTTTTACTAAGTGGTTCTTTACCTCACTTCGTAATAACTGGTTGACATGCGCAGCATAGTTGCTTCATTCAAGAAGAGCTGACTCTTGCTGGCCCATTTTCCTTACTGAAGGTCTATCAGTCTGATAAAGGTGACTCACAAGAGTGTCATGCATTTTTATTTTAATAACCATAGTGTTTAAGACACAATAATAGTGAGGTAAAAAGAATAACTCTTAGTTTATTTTTAATTATTTTTATAGTTGATTAACTGTTTCAGAATGTTTCAGTTCAGTTACTTCTTGCTCTTTCATTAAACCTGAATACATCATTAAGTCTATATTTATTAAAATACTTAGAAGGCAGTAATTCATAAAGATGGAAGGAAGGAAGGAAGGAAGGAAGGAAGGAAGGAAGGAAGGAAGGAAGAAAAGGAAATTCTCTTTCAGAAAACTAATCCAACTTTTTCATATGTATGTATGTCCACGTGTGTATGTATGTATGTATGTCACTTGTTGTGACTTTTCTAATAATGTTTAACTTCAGTTTTGTCAATATTGTTGGAGGCTTTAGAAAATCTAAGCACCCAAAGATATCTCAGGCTCTCATTTCCACATATTAAAAAATACTAATGATGTAAAGAGATGATCAAAGTTATGTGTGAACCAGAAATCAAAGGAAAATAAAAATTCAGTTTCCAAAAATTTTGTCTCACCTTCTTGTAATTCAAATAAGACATTTGCTGCTCTTGAAATGACTTCATTTACAGCTGAAAACAGGGGAAAAAAGAAGAGTTTGGTTTTCATTATGCAGTGTTTGTTTCTGCTCTGATAATTGGGTGCAGAGATGAAAGGTTTTTACCCCTATTCATTTACTATGTGAGATGAATAATAACAAAAGTATAATATAAACTTAAAGCCTACCAATGGGTCGGTATATTCTCTGTTGATAGGCAAAAGTTTTTATTTTATAAATATTTTCATAGTCCTGTAATTCATCAGATAGAATGCAGCAATGCAAGATGGAGTTTAGGTAACATGGATGGAGGATAGCCGTTAGGAAGTAGTCAAGAGCCATTCCACTTATGTATTGTGATTCTTTGAGGATTTTATTTTCTTTCCTAACACTTTTGTTCAAGTCTTCTTTGAACTTTATATCTGCTTAAAGAATGTTTCACTCCATCTTTGGAACAACTAATCTATTTTTCTTTCCTTGATGAAAACTGCTACTGAGGGAAATGAAAGCGTCCATTAACAAATAAATGCAATTGTGGTCTCACTTTTCAATCTATGAGTTGCATTGAACTGTTTTGTTTTGTTCAGCCCAGATTAGAACAGATGAATATAAAATTATTTATCATAATTTGATAAATTCAGTCATCATCAATGATGACTGAAATTGAATTATATAGAATTGCAATAATATTGTTTATTTCTCAAAATTTGTGTCTCAGAAGTCTATTAAAAAACCAATATTTGTAAAACAAAACAAAAAACTTAATATTTGTAAAACCTTACTGTTAAGATGAATGGTTTTGATATTAAAAAAAGGCAAATAAAGCAAAGAGGAAAAGCGAAATAACTCATGAGCCTGAAAATGACATATGCTTTTCTTTCTTTCAGACTTGGCACCAAAATCAAAATGTAGAAATGTAAAGATCTCAGGCCAAGTATTCTAAAAATCTTTGGGGAATTAATTCATTGGAGTTAGGTGCCTCCACAGTAAGCTAATTTGAAATGTTTACCTTTAGCTATTATAGTGAGTGTTTGTAATACCAAGGCATTGAGTTTTTTGGCTAACAAAAATATTAGGAGCTAAGACTCTTTTTCATACATTTTTCTGATTCACTGAAACATGATTCAGACTACCTACAGATATTAATTTAATAAACCAGTAGCAAACCACATAATTGAATGAGAATCTTACAATAATGTGGTAACTGCATGATTCCCTTATGAGTATTTAGAGGAGATGGAACACTACCAAAAATATATCCATCTTAGAGATGTAGCAATTGCTTGATAATGAACCTACAGAGCACTGAAGCAGAAGAAAGTGACCCTGGTGGTAATAGTGATGGTGTGTTTAATCACTTCAATTGAGTGGCTTTTAGAGAAGATAAACACATTGGGAAATGGGTTTTAAAATGTACCAAGGAGACATTTTGGTTTGCTGAATATAGAACTTCATTTTATAGGATTTTTGAATTAATGTTTATAAAGATAAAATAGATAATTATAACTAGATTTTCCCCAGAACAGGATTCCCAGAGGGGCAACATTTATTGATAGTAGATTTTAATTTCTTTCAGAGGTATTATCTGCAATGTTGCCTAGCAAAATGTGGGTGCAGAGGTCTTTTCATACTCATTTTCATGTTGATATTAAATATAATTAGCATCAAGAAAATTGTGGTCAGTGTCTTGAAGTCTAAACTAAAACACAAGAATTGAATAAATTTGGATTTAAACGTTCAGCTAGAAGGAAAAGATATTTCTAAAGAAGAACATTCTACATACTTAAACTACTAGGAATGTCAAAAGTGACTGGTGCATTGATATCCTTTATCAGTTTGAGAACATTTCCTTCTGATCCCAGTTGGCATAGAGGTGCTTTTGTTTTTGCTTTTGCTTTTGTTTTTTGTTGTTGTTGTTGTTCTGTTTTTTATCATGGGTAGTGTTAATTTTGGAAGTACATTTTCAGTAGCTATTGAGAAAAAACATATGATACTTCTTCCCTATTTTCTACAATATGGTTATTTACATTGATTGCTTTTCATATTCTATCCAATCTTGCATTCTTAGTGTGAAACTCACTAGCATGAGTTATTTCCCTTTTCATTAATTGGCATACAAAATATATATATGTGTGTATATATATATATATATATATATATACACACACACACACACACACACACACACACACACATACGTGTATATATTAGATAAAAGCAGATTTTGAGCTTGAATAAAAATAAATTGGTGTGCTTCACTTCTAAAACTATATTGAGAATATATGTCTATGTTTATCAAATATGTTGTTTGGCAATTCTCTTTCTCGTAAATTTGGGGAGTTTGCAGCCATGGTTCTGGTGGCATCTGAAAATAGGTCTGGGTTTGTTTTCTCTTCTAGTATTTTCTGAAAGAGTTTAGATAGTATTATTGTTTCCTTCTTAAATATTTGATTGGGCTCATAAAGTCAATAAGGTCTAGAGTTGTATTTTATGGAAGCTTTTTTTTTGGTTTAAATTTAATTGTATTGATATGAAGTTATTTAAATTCTCTAGTCTCCCTATGTCTGTTTTGATAAATTTTGTTTTTCAAGGTTTTTGCCCATTTTAACTCAGCTTCCAAATTTGCTGTCATAAATTAGTTCTAATTTTCCTTTTATTCATTTAATATCTGTAGAGTCTCTTGTGATAGTTCTCCATCCATTTTTAATACTGGTAATTTGTATTTTTCAATCCTTTTTTCTTGATCTGTACTGAGAAGAGTTCATCAATTTTACTTCTATTTTCAAATAACTTGTTTTAGCTTCATTAGTTTTCTTTATAGTTTTGCTGCTTTCATTTATATCATGTTTGTCATTCTGACCTTAATTTTTTCCTTTTTTCTACTTACTTTTGGTTTAATTTCCTCTTCCTTTTATAGTTCTTTAACATGGAAGTTAATATAATTGATTTTACACTTCTAATTTTTTTTTTCTAAGATGGGCATTTGAGGCTAGGACATCATTAAATAAATTCCCAAATTTACATACTTCCTTTATTTAATTTATATTACAATATTTTCTATTTTTCTTGTCACTTTAAATATAAATCATACTATATTCATAAGTCAGTTCCATAATTTCAACATATATGGAAATTGGTTTTATTTCCCAGTTTAATGCCATTGTGCTCAAAGACCATGCTTTGCATGGTTTTGATCCTTTGAAATTTATTGAGACTCATTCTATGACTCAATATAATATCTGTTTGGCAAATATTTCATGAGTACATCTAATGGGTTTGAAAACTACCATTGCGGACTATAATATTCTTTAAATATCAGTTAGGTGTTGTTGACAGTGCTATTAAAATCTTATTTATTCATACACTTTTTTTTTTCTTGTTGTTCTATTAGTTATTGTTAAGTGATTGTTAAAATCTGCAACTATTAGCATGGACTTTCCTGTTACTCTTTTCAGTTCTATTAGTTTTGTTTTATGTAACTTGAAACTGTTTATTAAGTGCATATTCATTTATGATTAGTATATCTTCTTGATGTATTGTAATATAATGTCCTTTGCAAAGATTCCTCATGCTGGAATCTACCTTGCCTGATATGAAAATATTTATACTTACTATATTATGCTTAGTGTTTGCATATTATGTATGTTTTACATTTATGTTTTAATTTAAAAAGTATTGCTTCCAGACACATTGTGTGTGCTTTACTATGCAGAAAAACCACTTCTGTATTTGAATTGTAGAATCTAGCACACTTATATTCCATATAAATAATATTATGGTAAGATTCAAGTCTAACATCAAAGCATTTGCTTTTTAGTTTCTCACCTTTTTAACTTTTTATTCCTCTTGAATTGTAATTATTTAATATTCTTCTTTATTGGCATTCTAGATATACCTTTTCTGGTCATTATTAGCATTTGCTCTAGAGAATAAAATATCCATCTTTAGTTTATCATATTCTTTTCACATATTATATTACACTGTAAGAACCTTCTAGCAAAGAGTAAAATTCCATTTATTCCTTGCATGAAATTTATGTTTTTGTTTTCCTGTCTTTTACATCTGTGTATATTATAAATCCCATAAATTCATGGTAGTTTAAGTATTTATTATTTTTAATTTTTTTATTATTTTATACAAATAGTTGATAGCATTTAAAATAATATTAATGTGTGTTTGAATATAAATTAAATACGTATTTTTAATTTTAAAAATATTTATATTTAATCCTTCTAGTGCATTTCATTTTCTTCTTGGGATCCCAGCTAATATAAGAAATTTATGTTTATAATTTTACTTAATTCTATATTAAGCCATGTTTTCTAAATCTGCTAAATTAAAGTAGTAGTGTCAATACTCAAATCTTAAGTATCTGCTTTTCTATTAAAAAAAAAAATGTTTAGTAAAAAAAATCTTCATGGGGCGCCTGGGTGGCTCAGTCCGTTGAGCATCCGACTTCAGCTCACGTCATGATCTCACAGTTCGTGGGTTTGAGCCCCGCATCAAGCCCTGTGCTGGCCACTTGCTCAGAGCCTGGAGCCTGCTTCAGATTC
Source organism: Panthera tigris (assembly GCF_018350195.1). Lineage (NCBI taxonomy): Eukaryota > Metazoa > Chordata > Mammalia > Carnivora > Felidae > Panthera > Panthera tigris. The sequence goes on from NC_056661.1 coordinate 136,167,638, forward strand.
TGTGTCTCCTTCTCTCTCTGCTTCTCTCCCCCACTCATACTTTGTCTCACTCTGTTTCTCAAAAATAAATACATGTAATAAAAAATTTAAGAAAAATCTTCATAAAGTGAAACAATGGGGAAACATCGCTACATTCTTGGAGACTCACCAAGGCTTAAGTGTCTGAGAAGTGTGGGAAGACACACACATGTCTATGAGTATGCCTTTTCTAGCAATTTTGTAACTCTAGCTTGTATTTTGTACCAGTTAGGGAGTTGAATTCCTGAACATAATGCAACCATACGGAAAACGTACAGGTGGTGTCTGAGTATGGAGCTGAGTGGAAAGAATATTAAATCTATCTGATAAATAAAGGAAAAATCACTTAAATAAACCAGTTCTGTATTGAGAACATGGAAAAAGAGCAGGTGGCTGAAGTTTGGTTCTTGATGCTGGTGCAGCAAACAGTCTAGTGTCTGGGACCCCAGCTAAGCTGTCTGTCTCTCATTACTGTGTACAGCCTAGTCTAGACAAGGTAATAGAGTCTCCTGTCGAGATAGAATATGGAGAAAATCTGACGACACTGAAATTATGTTTAGCAGCTCTCAAACATGAAGGAAATAAGCTGACTCAGATGAGAAATTGTTCCAAATGAAAGCCATCATCTGCAGAGTCCCTAAATCCTACCACAAAGCGCTTCTAGGGTTAAGCCAATATGATCTGGGATCCTCACCTGTGAAAAACAGACACTCTTTGAAGTTGAGAGTAGAAAGACTTATGTATTAATTAGGAAAAGTGCTGGGTATTCCATATCACCTCTCCACCTTTCTCCACTCCACTATATGTATCAGGAGTCTGATCTTCTTGGTTTGTTTCAACTCAGCTATTTTGACCCCTGACTGCTACTTGAGTAAAGTCTATGCTAGCAAGAGGTCAGAATGAAAAGGTGAAGAAGTAGGGGTATTTATTTCCATACTGTCCTCCCCAGGGCCTCAGGCAGGTAGTGGTTTGGGGCCTTTACCTCAGGCCGCTCTTCTTTCTAAGAGTCTACCGTTCTGTCTACAATTATGTCTGGATTCTTGTAACCATGCCCTCTCTTTGCTCTTGCAAAGAACTTTTAAACTTAAACTTGAACACTAAATAGCCTGTCATAAAATACACTCACATGGATGCCGAGGGAAATAAAGGAGTAATTGAGAATTTTAGTCAAAACATTAAAGGATTTTATTTTTATAAATTGTCTTTCATTTATATTTTTCTCTAATTATGTAAGATATTTTCTAAGTTATGAGATTAAAAAGAAAAAAAAACAATTTTCAAGTATACACCTATTAGGAGGTTAAGCATTACTTCTCATTTTACCATAAATATATTGTACTCATAAAAAAAAAAGGAAATCACCTAAGGTCTTATATTTATAAAACTAACTGTAAGATATTTTTACTAAAACTTAGGGGTGCCTTTGTGGTTCAGTTAGTTAACCTTCAGATTCTTGTTTTCAGCTCAGGTCACGATCTCCTGATATATGAGATCAAGCCCCCCATCGGGTTCCATGCTGATAGCATGGAGCTTGCTTGAGATTCTTTCTCCTGCCCCTCCCTCGCTCATGTGTGCACTTGCTCTCTCTCTCTCAAAAATAAGTAAAATTAATTAATAAAAGATATTTGTACTAAAATTTAGAAAAGGAACCCTATCATTAACACCATCTCATAAGTATTGTGCCCAAGTGATTGTGTCTAATCAGGAACTAAAGATGTGCACTTTTCCAGTAGGAAAAAGAAAATTCTGCATTTTCTTCATTATCTTACAATAATGTGAGCAATTGGGGTAAGAAACACATTTCTAAAGATTATGTAACTTTTGCCCCAAACAAATTTTAGGAGAACATCAACCAGGAAGAAGGAAGCACCTATAATGTCCCTTTCATGAGAAGAAGGATTCTCTCTCAAGAAACTACCAAAGAAAAATTAAAAAAAAAAGACTCTATAAAAGGCAATGAAGATCCATATAATAAAGAATGACAAGGGAAATGATAAGAAACCATTTTTAAAAATTAGAATATGTGCAGCATGCCTGGGTGTTTCAGTCAGTTGAGCATCTGACTTTGTCTCAGGCCGTGATCTCTCAGTGTGTGTTCGAGCCCTACATGGGGCTCACTGCTGTCAGCACGGGACCTGTTTCAGATCCTCTGTCCCCTCTCTCTCTGCCCCTCCCTTACTTATGCTCTGTCTCTCAAAAACAAAGTAAAACACGTTTTTAAAAATTGGAATACGTGCTGTCATCTACGTGCTGATTTGGTTATCAATTCACACACCAATTATAGATACTAATCAGTATCAAAATTTACTAAATAATTTTAAGAATAGGATGATCAATATTCTCTGACAAAGCAAAGGGAAGTCTAGAATATCCAGGGGCTCCCCAGGTTCTTCCTTCACCCATTAGATATGAATCTCTGGCCCAGAATAGATGGGGCCTCTAATTGAGGTTTGTGAAGTTCATCACATATTGGGGAACATTTACATTATAAAGCATCTCAATTTTACACTGGGTAGAACTACATATCTCAAGGAAGATTTGCCAGGGAACCATGCCTCATTGAGTCATAGGTCATGGGTCCTATTTACTTGATATCATTCTTAGCCAGTGATATTTAATTAACAGCATTTTACAGATAGAGTATTTTTCTGTCAGCAAATAGCTTTATGCTATTTATTTGGAAGTCCAATTGACAGAAAGATTAGACCAGGTGCTATGCTTTCTTATTTTATTTCTCTGGTCACATTCCTCTGGTAGAAGGAATAAATGGATTCCTGTTCAGCTGTTTTACTCCCCCTTCCTAGAACATAAAAGAAAACATATTAATAATTAAAAGATTATTCTTTGACTAGAAAAAAAGAATTAATTGCATAGGATACCAACTTTATGTATCCAGTATTAGAGAATAGCATCTATCAGATATAACATTATAATAATATGTGATTTTTATTGCAGGTTTAGCAATAAACCTGTACACAAAGCTTGACACACTTCATCAGAATTATAAAACAATATTTAATTCTATAAATATTTAAAATAAAAATAATTAAAGTATTTAAAATATAAATATCAGGGTTCTAGATCCAGTTAAGATAAACACATACCTCCTTTTATCTCCCACTAAACTTGATTGAAAAAACCTGGAAGAATACAGGGACAGCTGAAAAATACAAATATGAGAGTCAGATCAAGGGAAAAAATGAGAATTTGAAGTACCACCAAAACAGTGGTGAGTTTACCATTTGTATCCCTCTGGCATCCTCTGGCCTGAGCTCAATACAACCCAAAACCCAAAAGTGGGCACTTTCTGGTGGATGAAGTGAGTCCAGCAGAAGCTCTCTAAGACCTGGCTTGAGGAGTAATCAAATGAACTCTGTAAGAGCTATCTTTCTAGCTCTTTACTTTACCATATCATTATATTCACACTGGGAGACAAGACAGAGCTGCTTGAAAAACAACAGTTACAAAACCAACCAAACAAAAACAATAAAAAACAACTTGTAGAAGTCAATCCAACAGAAGAAATATGACTGTACGTGGGTACAGACCACTTTAGGCAAATATCCAAATTACATATATTTTCTCTACTAAATACTGAACTGGAAAATCAAAACATAAATGCAATGTGGGGCTCTCACTGCAAGGCTCTGAAAAAGCAGATGTAGGCAATGATAAGTTGTGTATGTATCTGGGTAAACGTGTGTTTCTAGGTAGGTGTTTATATTTTGGGGAAATGAGAAGAAAACAAAATATTTGTCATATTTGAACAACAAAACAACAACAGATTTTTTTCTCTTTAATGAAAATATACATAACACATGATGATCACCATCATATTTAACCCTAAGGTTCTAGAGAGAAGCTGAAATTAAAAATATGTGCTTTTAAATATTAGTGTACATTTTCCTTTCAACTCCTACTTAGGATGCAGCAAGTTGGAAAGTCACAGCATGCTGTGGGCTGAATCATGACCTCCCCCACCATTAAATTCATAAACTGAAGCTGCAACCTCCAATAAGATGGTATTTGGAGATGGAGCCTTTGAAAGATAGTTAAATTTAGAGGAGGTTGTGAGAGTGGGGACCTTGTGATGAGATTCGTACCTTTATAAAAAGAGACATCAGAGAGTTTTCCCTCTGTCCTGTCATGTGAGGACACACCAAGAAGGCAACCAGTTACGAGCCAGGAAGAGAGTTCTTATCAGAAACCCACCATGCTAGCACTTTAATCTTGGACTTCTATCCTCTAGAACTGTGAGAAAATAAAGTTTTGTTGTCTAAGCCACCCAGTCTATGGCATTTCATAATGGCAATTCCAACTAAGACACAGCACAACCAATTAACCTGAAATTTAAGGAAAGAGAGACACCACCAAAGAGAGATGCAAATGTGAACTCTTGTTACCTAAGGCACACAGTGAGAGTGAGTGTCATACAAACTGGTAAGAATAATTCAGCTAAAATATTTAATGAATTGCTTAGAGCTGAGCATGGAATAACCTGAGAGAATAGAAATCTTGGACCATAATGAACAAGGGGAATCTACACACAGTTAACTATAGGATCTTAATATTTGTTACAGACTAGAGAAAAGACTAGAGAAAGCCTCCCACACAATGCAGACTTAGGAGCATCAAGGAACAGTTGCTGCGGATGACTCAAAGTTCCAACTCTCTATTGTTTCTATAGAACAGAAGCCTTAAATGACTGGATCCAGCATGGTAAACCCTGCCATACTCAGGGACTAAGTGAAGCCCATCGCAACAAGAGGAAAAGAACAGAAAAGAAAAAAACTTCGCCTTTTGGGGCCCCTACTATCATATAATGCTGCCCCTGGCAGAGATGAGATCCCTAATTCGCCCTCATCATCAACACCAAAGGATGTACCACATGACCAACACTAAGTCTGAGCCAGCAAAATAAAATTCCAAATAACAGAAAACTGCAGTCAACAATTAGGGAAGGGGCAGGAGCATGAAGAGAAAACATCTTTGAGGTGTAAGATTACAGGGAGCACTTAAAGCTGCTGTGGAAGAGAAACATTGAGAAAATGGGTCAAGGCAACCCAGCCGTCATCCAAAACACAAGGTAACATTAGAAGAACTTGAAAGATAGGATGACACATAACACCCACAAAATTGAAAACAAGCTCAAGTACTGACTAGATTGGCTCAACCCCTCACATGGAAGGCCAACCAAAAGAAAAAAATCAATCACACAAGAAATTAAGACTAACTAAGCTTAACATGTTAAACGCTCTTAGATGATACACATGGACGCATCTGCATCCAAAATCCAGTGGGGTGGATTGAATGGAACAAAAGGTCTATACTAATGTGTAATACATTTTGTGATGATGAAAATATTCTATAAATCTTCCATGTCCCATATGGTGGCCACTAGGCATTGTGGCTTATTGAAAACTTTGAATATGGCTAGTGCTATTGAGTAATTGAAATTCAAATTTTTGTAATTCAAATAGCCACATATGTCTAATAGCCACTATATTGGACAAGCCAAGATACCGTTTTCTTTTGAAAAATCACAGCTCCTTCCATTAAACATTGCCTAGGTAAAGGACCTATAGGAATGAATTGTGTCCAATTATATTGTTCTCAGAAGTTAAAAGAAAAACTGAAAATTCACCTTTATCACTGTAGGCTCCAAGATGTATGTATTGTTTTTACTTTTTACTGTGCAATAATTTTTCTATTCCACATGAATTTAAATAGGAGTTTGCAGAATAGATTGTAGAACATTTGGAATATTCACTAGTTCTTTAAAATCAATAGAAACACAATTTGCTGAAAAACATGACTGTTTTACCATTTTCCCCCCATGGAATAAACACAACATAGATCACTGCCACAGCAATATATCTGCTTTACATTCTGAAGATTTCATCAGTTTTACTTCTCTGCTGTTTCATCCCTTCCTTCCTTCCTTCCTTCCTTCCTTCCTTCCTTCCTTCCTTCCTTCCTTCTTCTACCAAAGCAAGTGATAGCTAAATACTTTATATTGAAAAACAAAACTTATGTTTCCTTTACTTTTTGAATAAAATTTACATAAATAGTAGTTAGTAAAAATGCAAAATGAAACAGGAAACTCTTCTTATAGGAAATGATTTTTTGGTAGGATATCATGTCAATTTCATCTAGATAATTTTTTAAAAATTTTAATTATATATATTTTATTGACTAGAACAAAAGGAGAATGGTTTTACCAAAGAATTATATTAGCATATACAAAGACATTAGGGAAAATCTTGTTTTTCTAAGAGCAAGGAACATTATTTTTTTTTCTTTTTTGATTATCCAGTACTGTTTCAGCTTTCACTACCAATACATTTTGTGTATTTTATCAGAGCTGTGTGTGTGAGTATGTGTGTGTGTATTGTATAGCAAAGGCAAGGAGTATGTGCATAGATTTATCCATGGCTACATTTTTTTTTAAGTTTTATCTACTTTTTTTTTGAGAGAGAGAAAGAGAGAGTGCAAGCAGGGAAGGGGCAGAGACAGAGGGAGAGAGAGAAGTCAAGCAGGCACCATATTGTCAGCACAGAGCCCGATGTGGGCTTTAACCTAGAAACCGTGAGATCATGACCTGAGTTGAAATCCAGAGTCAACACTCAACCAACTGAGCCAGCAGACATTCCCGTGGCTGTGTTCCTAAACAAGCGATGTTTCTATGTCCACAATGAATATTGGACGTGTATGTTCATTCCTGACCCTACCTCATTGAAGATATTTATAATTTAATAACGATTGGAATTTCATTTTCAAACGTATAAAATACATCTTTTTTCTTTAGACCTTAAAGTTCTTAATGAGATCAAATACATGAAGTGTCTCATTTGTGTTTCTCTTCTTACCTAGAATGTTATGTCAGTCTTAAATTTAGTACATAAAGAACAGTCTATGTTGAGACAGGAGTTTGCAAAATTTTAGTCTCAAAAAAGACTTTGGTATTGCACCTGGGTAGCTCGTTCAGTTAAGCTCCAACTCAATTTCAGTTCAGGTCATGATCTCATAGTTCATGGAATCAAGCCTCATGTGGGGCCCTGCACTGACTGTGTGGAGCCTGTTTGGGATTCTATTCTCTCCCTCTCTTTCTGCCCCTTACTTGTTCACACATACAAGCACACTCCCCACCCCCTCAAAATAAATAATAAACTTAAAAAAAAGTCTTTGGAGACAATGTTCATATGTCTGCCATCAACATAAACTACTTTTACGTTGGTAGATGATTATTTGAGCTCATATATATGTCTACTAAAAAAAAATCAGTATTCTCTATTTTTCCAACTTGTCCCTCTTCACTTCTATTCTCCATGTATAAGCCATAAGTAATATATAGATAGCTTTTCACTTCCTATGAATAAATCAAATAAATATAGAAGAGTGATATTGAGAATATTTAATAGCAATAATGGTACACACACAATCTTGTCAAAGTCACTAAATAACCAAATGATGCCAGGCATAAATATACTAAACGTACTTCTACATTGGTATATTCCAGCTAGATATCAGCCATGAAAACATACAAATTAATCAGAAAAAAATGGAAAGTAGAAGTTTAAAAAATGTGTCAAATGTTTTACAAAATCATATTTGATTTTCACAATATATTGTAAAGGAAATATTAATCTCTCTGTTATCTGTATTAGGCCACTTAGGCTTGATGAAATCCATTTACTTTCAAGAGAGTAACTTTAGAAGATGGAATTAGAATGTAAATCATGAATTAAAGCTCAGTCTATCACATCCAGCACACGAACTGGATAAGAAGTGAAAGAATTAAGCTAATCCCATAATAGTTAAAACCCACACATCATTCTTTTTTTTTTTTCTTTCTTTTCTTCCATTGTGATTTTATTTCAAGAACATTTGGAACTGATTCTGGATTAAGAAAATTTGTTATAAACATATGTGTGCACTTTTTTTCTTGGAGTGGAGTGTATTACAGGAAAGGAACATCTTTCATGTAAATGGATGATCAATGATTACATATGAAAGTGCAGATGAAGCAAATGTGGTGGGTGGGAGGACAGTCCTGCAGATCTGGAAATGTTACACTGCACCTGGCCAGGCTCTGTCATCACACTTGTCTTCCTTCTTCGCAGCCAGCCTTCATGTTGATCCTCGTCTCTAGCAAGGTGTCTGTGTAAGCATAGACTCCTCTCTAATCTCACTTCCACAGAGCCATAGTCCCCATTATGCTTCTCACCAATGCTCACAGTAACCTAGCTCATTATTCCCAATCCCTTCTCAACATGTATTTTATAAATATATCTTACTAATGTTACTCAGTTATTTCCTCCCACTGTGTCTCCACACTTTTTTTAAATTTTTTTAACATTTATTTATTTTTTTGAAAGACAGAAACAGAGCACTAGTGGGGGAGGAAAAGAGAGAGAGAGGGAGACACAGAATCTGAAGCAGGCTCCAGGCTCTGAGTTGTCAGCACTGAGCCAGATGTGGGGCTGGAACCCACAAACCGTGAGATCATGACCTGAGCCGAAATCAGACACTTCGCCCACCTGAGCCACCCAGGCACCCATCCACACTTTTTAACCGTTCAGAACTTTAATCAAAATATATTGCCATGTTTATACATGTATAATTGTACTTTAGACATTAAAATTCAATCAACTTTCTAAATCTAAACACTAACAGCCTTAAAACATATGTTTTAATGTTAAAATATAAAATACACTTTAGAATTTGTAAGATTAGCAGTACTTAAATAAGCTTTCAAAATAGGGCTAAACCTATTAAAAGTACAATTTTTAAGTATAATTTTATGCTGATATTGTGTATGCAAGTTCCCAAATTATTGATTTGATTCATCTTTAGAAATCATGTTTACTTTATAAAAACAACTTCAGAACTCACTGTAATTTTAGTTCATTTGGAGCTCTCTAGATCTTGTTAAGGAGCTGCACAGGTAGACAAAATACAAGCATACATGGGTGCCAATAAAAACATTCCTGAAAAAAGCTACAAATGCTTAAGTATTACAAAAAATATTTAAGTACCGGGAATTTTATAAGAGTTTGGGGTTGAATGCATTTCCTTTATTGAAACATGCATTTGTATAGTACAGTAATCATGTTAGAATAATTATATAAGGAACACCCATGTATATTTTTATCAAGGTTTTCAATTTTTTGTAGCTCAGAAGAGAATGAGTGACACAGAACTTCTACAAGACTGATTAAGTTAGTGGCAAACCTACAAAATAACAAGCTAGAGCCTCCAAATTGAAGCCTCATAAAGCATATTTGTATGTGTTTACAAATTATACAAAATGCAATTATACCCAAGAGTTTTGGACTAAGTAACCAACCCAAAAGCTCTCCAAAACTTATTGTTGAAAAGATTTTATACAGCTCAATCTCCAGCCACCCTCTCCCTTTTCCAATGGAGTTTGGTAGATAAGGTTCAAAGATCCCACTTTCTCATCACTTGGTCTTCTTGTGACAAGCCCCATCTAGAAGCTATCTAGGAGCCTCATCCTAAGTCACCGTATTAGCAGAAGTTCATAATGGTTAGAAGGGCTTGTTATTCATAAATAACAAAAGACACTCCTGTGACTCAGAAAATTCCAAGGGTTACAGGAGCTCTGTTCTAGGAATCAGAGATAAAGACCAAATATATTTCTTATTATACTGCATGGCCCCTACTCAATCTCTCAAATGCTTGTTGGGATCATACACTAAGCCTGAAAGAGTACTATCACAGCCTGATATTTAATATGAAAAGTGGGTTATTTATCATAATATTTGTTATCTCCATACAGCCCCATATTTCCACCCCTTGCACAAACAAGTTTACACAGGAACATGTATTTACCTTTCCATGCACACACACACACACACATACACACACACTATTTGGAAGTGATGGAAGTTGGGCTTTCAGGCACTATGGCCATGTGACCTTTGTTTTGTGCATTGTTATGTATGGAAGTGTTGAAATACTATATTGTACACTTGAAACTAACATTACATTGTAAGTTAACTAACTGGAATTTAAATAAATAAAAACTTGAAAAAAGATAAGGACATTTAGGACTGTTAAAATGAAGGAAACAGAAACAAAAACAATTCTATGTGTGTCTTTAGCAGGTATTACATATATAAAGAACTGGATCATTAGCGTCTGTAGCTGAGGAAAACATTCTTCCTCCTGAAATTAATATATCTGTTTTCCTATAAAAGGAAGTTTGCAGTGAGTAATATTTACAGATTTCTTATTAAAAATTCATTAATATGAACTTGTTAGATTTTATGATATCTATAGTTGAGCAGGTATATATTTCATTTATGCACAGTATCCTTATTAAATGGTAAAAAATAATTATTGCATAATAAAATAGCAAGTCATTTGTTGTATATTTTTGGAAGACCTGGATTGGAAATATTGGAAATAATTTCAAAATTTGCTTCTACATTTTCTTACATGGAGTAGCTAATGAGATATCTTCTACAACTAGCCTGATAATCTGAATGAGAGACCAAAAAATGTGGGAGAAATTTCTTGATGATTGCCATTACAGGAGCACTTCTGTGAATAAAAGTGCAAAGTAGACAATTAGGGTGAGCAATTACAGTTCAATTACAATACAATTGTGTCGAAAGGACCTTTCTTTGAAATAATTAAACTATTGATGATCTGGCCCCAGAAAAGGGGCTGGCTGAAGCTATTTAGAGTTCTTTCCTAAACTTTAAGATTACAGTTATGTAACCACGAATTGACTCACTTCAACTCACTCACTCACTCTCTCAAATTGGAGCAAGTCACTTCAGCACCATTTTTCCACAGAACAATATCTAAATGAATCAGTGTTTAGAAACATGAGCCAACTCAGTAGCTTTCAGGGCAGAAGAGCTAGCTTGAAGAAAACATTTTGCAGCAGAATCAGGCAAAGGGAAAATAACTTATCAGGTGGGAGATATCCCAACTCAATTATTGTGAAATATCCACTTGTCCAACTCAATAATCATTTTAAAAACAATAAAAAATGTTGATATTACCCCTCATTGGTTGATGAGTCTATTATAGCTAGAACGCTAACATTTCTTTATTGAAGATTATAACATCAAAATTATATATTTGCGTGCAAATTATGACTTGCACTAGATGAATATTATAGCTGTCAACTAACTGCCTTTTTTCCTATAGCTGGCAATGACTTTTTTTTTAATTATCAAAGACTTGCCTTTGTTTGGTAGCTGACCTAGAACCCCCATTTCTATTTATACCAAGTTCATATATTCACTTTATGATGCTTAGTAGAAGGTAACTTTTAAAAGTACAAATAAATATAATATCTCTGAAAAAAATGCCATGGAAAACATAGCTATAAATGGACATTATAGTTAAAAGAAAAAATAAGGCAGAGAAATCATTATATTTCAAAATGGTAAAAAGTTTATCAATATCCCCCTATTAGCAAGCTGCTAGGTAAAGCCGTTCTAAATTAGATTCACCCTTCTTAATATCCCTTTGCTCCTCTAAATTTATTTTTTCTAGAGTAGAGCCTGAACATATTATCCAATATTGAATAACAAAATGACAAAAGAAACATCAATTTCTGGGATACCCGCTACTTATACCTTGAAAAAAAAAACGAGAATAATTACTATATCTATTCTGATCCTTTAAAGTTTTGTTGGAAAGTATTGCAAATTGTATATTAACCTTGACCTTGAGAAAAGTAACTTTATGGTAGACTTTCATAATCTCTTTGGTAAAGGACTTTGTTTTATTTCCATACATTTTGACAGAATTTTCAGTCAATTATTACGTAGGAATTACTTTCCTGATATATAAAAGTAGAAAGAAGAATTTAGTACTGAGTTTATTGCATCATACTTCACGAATCTCCTGACTTAAACTATGATTTGCCAAGCATTTTATTTATAGTGTGTTTTTGTATAAGGTGACCATTCAAGTAATAGTTTTCTAAGGCCTCCTGTCAAATACTCATCAGGTTCACCGCTTCCTTTCTCTTCTACCCTGTCTTGCTCAAGATGTTAGCAGAAGAAAAGCAAGTGCCAAGAGTTTATAGATAGATCTGTCTCAACCTAGGCACCAATGAAATAGTGAATATGAAGCTTTCAGTTTTCCAAAGACCATTAGTAAGGAAACAAACGAAAAGTAAAAACAGTACAGGGTGAGATGGGATGTTTAGGGACATTAAGAAGAGGAATCATGTCACCTTTGACACTTTACTCTAGCCAGAGGGGTTGGGGTCTGAGAATGAGACACTGATCTGCAAAACTGTGATGGAGTTTATTGTTCCAGTATCTTGTTTTCCTGGGGTATAAAGTATGGATTTGATTCACTAACATTAGTCCTTTTATATTCAGTACCAAAGAAAAAAGGAAAAAGAAAATAAAAAGGAATTCTGAATACCAACTCCCGGCTGATTTTAAGGATTACAAATTGATGCCAATACTTTTTATAATACTAAAACATTTTAGGTGTATTTTTTAAAATATTATGTAAGCTATGTATTATTTAACATTTAAATCGGCGTCTTTTGGCATGATAATTAAATAATGAAATATGCAAAGTTGTCGGCATACTTTTAGTATGTAAAAATGATTGCCTGATTTTATAATACTTTGGAATAAAAGTCTCAATACCACCTAGAATGATTTCACACACCTAAATGTGAATGAAAATGAAATGACTAGGGATGATTGTCAACTTTTTTTTTAACTATGCATCCCACTATTGCCAAATGTGACATCAAAATTTCACAAATCACAAAGCACATTAGACCTTTCCTGACAAGATGATGCACTTCCAAACTCACAGGCAGTGATTCTTTTAAAAATCATCACCACAGCCACTTTACGAAGGCTTACATCATTCTGGTGACACTTCCTATAGTCTAAACACTATCATTGCAGAGCTGGTCTGAACATAGCCTGAGGTACCAAAGTGAGGAAGGACATTTGTGAGGCTTCTGCTGTGTTTGGAGAGAATGAGGTTAATATTTTCCATTCACAGCGAGGGTCTGCAGGCCTGTGTCATTGATACAGAGACTGCTAGGGAGAGGGAAGCAGGGCTGGGAATTACTTTCCCCCTTTTCCTTCTGTGAGCAGTATGAGGAATATGTCTAAAAGGATGAGTCGATTTAGCTTGGAAACAGTGTAAGATTAAATTTCTTACTCTCTTTCTTCTCTTTGCAGATTAAAACTCCTCTACTACCTGTAAGGCAACAACTTGTCTTGGAGATTCAATTCTCTATTTTCTCTGGGGAAATACAAACACTAACTTGATCTTTATTTAGCAGTAATCTCTAAAATATGGCATGTGTACACAATTACAGTGACTTTGTAGCTGCTTTCAAAGCATCCTCAGCCCCTACAGAGAATAACATACATGTTGATATTGAACTAGTCAGGTTACTATCATACCCACTTATCTGTGCATTTAGTAGCCTATTCAGTAGTTTAGTCAGGCTTTAGAATTTTCATTCAGCAAGAATCAACTATCTGTAGCATATCTAGGTATCTGAAAAAAGCACATAGATAATAATATGTTCTGTGTCTTAGAGGAAAGTTAAACGTGAAAAAATGATCATAATAAGGGACATCTGGGTGGCTCAGTTGGTTAAACATCTGACTTCGGCTCAGGTCATGATCTCATGGTTTGTGAGTTTGAGCCCCGCAACCAGCTCTGTGCTGACAACTCAGGGCCTGGAGCCTGCTTCAGATTCTGTGTCTCCCTCTCTGCCCCTCCCCTGCTCATGTTCTGTCTCTCTCTCCCTCTCTCTCAAAAATAAAATAAACATTAAAAAAGTTTTTAAAATGATCATAATAAAACTCACAAGTAGAATATTTGGAGTGTGAAAAAAATAGATCCTGAAACACAGATTTTTAAATCCTTAAATTCTATCCTTCATAGGCCACTTATTATATAAATGTTTTGTTTTTATTTGTTTATTGAGAGAGAGAGAGAGAGAGAGAGAGAGAGAAAGGGAGAGCATGTGAGCATGGGGGAAGGGCAGAGAGAGAGAGAGAGAGAGAGAGAGAGAGAGAATCTCAAGTGGGCTCCATGCTCAGCACAGAGCCCAACATGGGGCTCAGTCTCAGGACCATGAGATCATGACCTGAGCTGAGATCAAGAGTTGGACACTTAACCAACTGAGCCACCCAGGTGCCCCTATAAATGTTCATGTATTTATTATATTTTATATATGTGAATGACAAGGTCAAGAAAAAAATAGATTCTATTTGACTTTTGACTATCATCTTGTTAATCTCAAGATACACTTGTGGTGATTGACACTGGAACATATAGAGAATGTCTCTTTGTGAGGATAATGGCCACAATGGGGCTAAGAAAGCAAGCAGTCCAGATAGTCTCTTTTTGCTTATTTTTGTAAACATCTAATTGCCCTTCAGTCCTTTGTATTTCAGCATAATAACTGTGAAAAAAAATCTTCCCTGAAAAAACACAGCATGCAGAAAGAAAATGCAAACACACAAGAGAGCCAGGAAGCTTTGCCTCTTGCCTTGCACAGTGCTGATCTTCGATTGCTGCCCTGAACCATTAGGACAGAAGGATAGAGGCCCAGCCCCAGCCTTTTGTGCTTTTTGTGTCAGGGAAGGGGGAGGGATATAAGCTAGAGAGACTAGAGAGCAAAAGAGGCAGGGTGGGTAATGAGTGAGAGAGAGAGGCTTCTTAACTGAGAACAGCCTGAAACCTTCTCATTTCTCTGCTATTCTGGAGGACGCGGGGACCCATTCAAGAGACCACTTGAAAGGCTAACCATTACTGAATGACTTGCATAATTCAGAGCTTTATTTCTGCCTACTTTGGAGCAGAACGAGGTAGGAATGGGGGAAAGGAAAGAGATGACTCGCCTAAAAGCCCACAAGTTATAACAGAGGTATTGGCAATGTGCTGTGGTCATTTGGAAAGGAAAAAGGGATTATGAATTGACTTTATGTAGGGGGATCAAGAAAGGCTTTAGCAACAAGTGATAATTCACAATAGGCATCCCTAATGTTTTCAAAGATAACCTGGAGCAGCTCTAATCATCAGGCCATCAGATTCTGCTAACTAGAAACATCTTTCTGAATCTAGTAGTTTACTTGTACTGTAGTTTATTATAACTTTTACATTACTTTAAGATACACTAATGTCGAAAACAGGTTTACTAAATAATAAAAGCCACAGCAATTTGATCAGGAAAGCAGTAAATGGTGTTGTACAGCTGCAATGTGCCTTTCATCATTTTTAAAATTTACTTGCATTTTAATTACAACCTCCCCACTATTGGTTAAGAATAGTTGTGTGTACTGCTATGTAGAGCCCTAACAGCTACACAGAACTACTTTGGCAGTATACACACACACACACACACACACACACACACACACACACCATGATGGAACCACTCGATATACTTTCCTTTGTGCTGTCATCTGATCCTGACACCTGGACACCTCTGTATATGATAATGAAATGTGGTATAGACAGAGGCTATAGTTGGAATCAGAAAATCTCAGTTTCAGCCTAACCTCTGTTTTCTCAGTTTGGAAATTGGGTAAGTCACGTAATTTCTCTCCTTCACCAAAGTTGTGATCATTAAATCAAAGAAAGCAAGGGACACCTGGGTGGCTCAGTTGGTCAAGCGTCCAACTTCAGCTCAGGTCACGATCTCAGTTTTAGCTCTGAGATCACAGATTCTCACGTCAGGCTCTGTGCTGACAGTTCAGAGCCTGGAGCCTACTTCAGATTCTGTGTCTCTCTCTCTCTGCCCCACTTGCATTCTGTCTCTCTCTCTTTCAAAAATAAATAAAGATTAAAAAAAATAAATGAAAGAAAACAAGATACAATTTGATATGGTCATGAGCTAGTGATATTATTATTGGGAAAAATTTAGAGTACTCATACTTCCTAAACTATAAGAAGTTATGGAATTTCAAGAAAACACATGAAAGGATGATATTAAGCAAAGGTATTTGTAAATAAATGAGACTATAAACACACTGTTTTCAAGACTGTCTTAATATATTTATTCAACATCTAATTTCATTATTCATATTTCTTTTTTAAATAACTATAGTCTTGTATTCTAGTTCTAGCTAATAGAAAGGAAGAAAAGCATAGAATATCCATGATTATTGCAATTTTTTTTTACAAATTCTAATGACACATACAATGTTCCACATAGTGTCATGTTGATTTTGATTGTATTTTGACTTACAATTTTGATTGTGCTTTGATCACATATTCTTAAGTTAATTTTAAAGTGGAGAAAAATGTTTAAATACTTAGGATATTGCATAAAAATTAGGCAAAAGGCAATAAAATAGAAATAATTATGGAATGGTGATAATTCTAACCTAATAAATGAATGATGATTTTCAGCTAAAAATTTTTTAAATAAGACTTATGATTTATTTGTATGCAGCTGTAGCATATTCTAAAATCAGAGTTATGGGGAGCCTGGCTGGCTCCATTAGTGGAGTGTGTGACTCTTGATATCAGGGTTGTGGGATCGAGCCCCACATTGGGTGTAGAGATTACTTAAAAAATAAGATCAGAGTTATAACTTCAAATATTTAAAACTATGATCTTCCTATGCCATCCACAATTTTTAAAAAGAAAACAGGCCTCTCATTTTATAGAAGCTGAGAAGTGTTTGAAAACCAAATAAAAGGACTTCGGTTTCTGATTCCACATGTAAAGAGTTGAAGGTTGCCACCCCATCATAACAGCAAACAAATAAACAAAAACAACAACAAAAACCTAAACGGCATGAAAAATCAACAATTATTAGATTTATAAGAAAGGGGAGGGGACGCCTAGCTTGTTCAGTCAGTTAAGCATGCAACTTTTGATCTCAACATAGTAAGTTCAAGCTCCACCTTGGATGTAGAGCTTACTCTTAAAAAAAAGAAAAAGGCAAGAACAACAACAAAATAATAAAAAGGAAGGGGGAGGTAACAGGGCAAATGACTGTGATTGGAGAGAAACAGGTGAATACAGGATTCCTGCTTACTAGAGATGACGATAAACTTCAGGAACCAGTACGTTGGTAGGAAAACCTGAACTTTAACTGACAAATTGCTGAAAACTCAGCATGGAAGCCAGTGAGAGTTAAAAACTCCAGGGGGACCCAGCCATAGAAGGGCTCCCAGTTTTATGAGATTTATTTCTGAGAGCTTAGCCAGGTTCTCAGAATAAATATTACAGAAAAATCTCCTGATGCCAGAGCATTCTGTTCTTAACAAGGCCTGCCTTCAGGAGAAACTAGTTAACCGAAGCCTGCCTCATCTGCTGCTGGGGTGTTTGTATCACAGCATAGCAGACCTGGGACAAGGGAAATATCCATCCCCAGTCCATTTTTGCCATCCTGTCCCAACTAAAAGAAAGAAAAATACTGAAAACATTTGTGAAGTCAACAGTCCAAAAGCACAGTTTCACTGACAGACTTGAGACCCTATCACAGCACTATAGGCTGCTTCCCTTATCCCCACATTTTACCACCACAGTACTAAAGGCCTAGTGAAACATTTTCTTTTACCTTGCATGTTACATCCTGCTATCAAGAAAAATTACAAAGCATACTAAAAAGGAAAAAAAGGGAAAAAAACATAATTTGAAGAGACAGAGCAAGTATAATAGAATTATGATGTAAGTATAATAGAATATATAAAAGTATTATTTGAATGTTTCTCATCTGACCTTAATAAAACTGCTAGTGTACCCTTTCTGCATTATTCTATTTACTAGAGGACATAGCTACCATCATATAACTAAACAATAAAAAATAAATAAATAATTTAAAAATGTAAATATCTACCTCATGCAGTACACTATTTAGTCACTACTAATAGGCACTACTAATATTAGTCACTATTAATAGATATGTATGTAATTCAAAGATTTCAATGTGGTGTTTGTAGTTTTTATATTAATATCTAAGATTTATTTGCTATGTAATTATAATAAAATCTATCATTTCACATATAGAAGAGCTCATTAATCAGCACTCAACCTACTGCCTTTCCAGATATATTCACTATGGAGCTCTTAAATATCTTAGTTATGAGAATTAGAACATATTAAGCTAATAATTTATTCCTGGGCTCATAAAGTCATTTGATGACTTGACCTTCAGAACATATTTATTAGCAATGAAGAATATACCAAATACCAACTCCTAGTTATCTATAATACCAAAGTAAATTATTAATAGAAAAGACAAATTTTAATCATTCAATAACAAAATTACACTGTGGTGGTGATTTTCATTCACAGGTACAGAGATGTAAATACAAATGAAGTAAGAATATGAACTTCTAAACTTTGTAATTGTTTTTTTATATACTAAAATAGCTTAAATGTCCTACAGAATTCACTTCAAGGTTCATCTGTTTACTTAGTCTATCGCCTGAGGGAGTGTGGAAGGAGAAAATTTATTTGAGAAGAAAATTAGATAATCACTGGGGGGAGTTGATTGAATGCTGACAAAGTGTCAGCAAGTTGCTTCTTTAATTTATGGTTTTAATCATATGAAGTTGGCTAGAGCTGGGAAATGTGCACATACTTTAACCAATATGCCAAGTTTCACAGAACTTAACATTAAACTTTGCTCAACTAAAATTTTAATACTATATTCAAAGTTCTGTTCATTCATGTATTCATGCATTCATCCTTTAAATAATTATTAAACATTTGCTATGTACAATGCTTTGGAGATCTGATTGGTATATAGCAGGAGCTTTTATTTTAAAGGACTATAAGGAAAGAGGCTTCCCAGAGAAAATTATATCTATGCTAAATCTAAATGGATGATTATAGATTAACCAGGTAAAGTCAGCTGGAATAGGGGAAAATATGTATGAGATAGGGAAGTAGATATTTTAGGGAGAGAAAATAACATATATAAAGCTCTGAAGCAAGCAAGAATATGGCACAATCTGGTTTAAGCTAGTTGGCATATAGATTATGAGGTGGAACTTTATGCACATAGACATATATAGCATTTCAGCCATGTAAAAGAAAATGAGACTATGTAGTGAGTGAAATGGGAAACCACAGAAGAGCATTTACTTGTGAAAAGTGTAAGTAGATTAGCATGTTACAAAGATCACTCCAGCTATAGAATGGAGAATGTATTGAATGGAAAAATAACTAGAGGCCAGAAGACTACAAGGTTGTTACTGTAAAATACAAATGTGTGCCTGGCAA
Organism: Panthera tigris; assembly: GCF_018350195.1. Classification (NCBI taxonomy): domain Eukaryota; kingdom Metazoa; phylum Chordata; class Mammalia; order Carnivora; family Felidae; genus Panthera; species Panthera tigris. The sequence continues at coordinate 136,186,886 of NC_056661.1, forward strand.
GTAAGCTATGAATAACAAAGACAGAAGAAGTGATAGTTGTAAAAATACATACTGGATATTGAATTTTTGTGCTGTTGGTGTACATGACTCGGAAAGAGAATTGAAGTCAAGAAAGATAAGATACCAGCTTTGTGATTTTGAGAAGAAGTGATAATCCCATCCAAAACAAGAGTGACAAATTAATTCTGATCAATAGGTCATTGCAACCTGTAGATTCAGGCTGAGAATGATGTTTGCTCATCTGTATTCCTGTGTCAGTCTGGTTCAGGCTGCTGTGACAAAGTACCACACAGATTAGGTGGCTTACAAACAACAGAAACTTATTTCTCAAGAATAAATGTTTCTCATATTATTTGTAAGCCTTGGGTTGATGTCCAGAGTGCTGATTTTTTTTTTTTTTTGGTAAATTTTGTCCATTTTTATGCTTGTTTTTGTAGAAGGGGTTTGCTGACCTCCTCACTGAGACATAGTGGAAAATTCCTCACCAGCACTGTCAGATCATAACTTATAAGACCTTTGGTAATTCAGAGTGACTGAGGTAAATATTTGTATTATGGTAAAAGGTAAAGGACAGATAAAGCTTTTCCAAAGACAGAATATACAAGACAGCTCAATGATGTAAAGTCAACTTTTTTGTTTACAGTGGCTTGGAAAGGATGAATCAGGTTTTGAAAATACTCCAAATTTTGTAACCTACATCTCTACAATTCTCTCAGTCATTCTACCCTTCCTATGTCAGTACAAATGACTAGAAATGCTAAGTGACATTTAACTTTGTTATGTACTTGGTTGTTAGTTTCTGACACTTGCTTACTTATTGAATGGCTAATATGATACTGGATGGTAGATGAAAAAAAAAAAAAAAAACACCACTCCATTTGACCCATTTAGGCTGGCATGATCACTGGTTTGTTCTCATCAGGGTAGTAACAAGACCAGTTTGAACCTGAATAGATATTAGTTGACTTATGCAGCTTATCTTTATATACATATATTTTCTGGGAAGATATATTTAATTCATGTATTTATCTAACAATTATTTACTTGTCCCTCCCTAATTTACTAGGCATTTTACAAGTGTTAAAGATATAAAAAAGAATAGGAAATGGTCTCACTCTTCATAGATTTCACAGAAAATAAAGGAACATGTAAATCTGTTATTGTAATTGTGTGTTCGTGTGTGTGTGTGAATAAAACTATAATAGAAATCTTTCAGAGTCCTAGTAAGTAATAAAAGGAGAGTGACTAACTTATACATAGGGCAGGTAAAGATGGTCAGCAAGGACTCACAAAATCATGTACTATTAGAGGATTTCTTGTGCTCATATGGATCATGGGAGTAAGATTTTATTCACGTGGCCAAGTCATAGACAACATGGCCATTCTTGATATCATTCGCAATGTGTACACCCATACACATTGCATATTTAATATATTTCAATATTAATATAGTTAATATTTTATATAAATGCATTTATGTCTCAGTTACTTGTAGTTTCCTGAATACCTACACATAATCTTTCCATTGTTTAGAATTTCCAATTTTTGAAAGTAATTTAGGTACAAGATATGCTATTAATTTTTGATGAAATACTGTACTTTATTCCTTTAGCAATATCTATCAATGGAGGATACATAAACTATTTTTGTACTCATTTTCTTTTATCATTCAATTCTGCCTATTCACATTTTATTTCTGCAAATAAAAGAACTTTATTTTTTCCTCTAATTTGATTCTTTAGTTAAGTTTCTAATGTGTAATTCTATATATCTCTATCTCTTACACTGATTAGCTTAATATTCAATCAAGGATTCAAAAATGAGATATTCAATTTATAAGCCAAATATCAATAAATTTCAAAGATGTTTTACAGCAGTGGAAGCCATTTGAAAATTATCAAAGATATTTATATTATTCTAATATATTATATGCAATGTTGGACGTCATCTTCCTAAAAGACAATACTATTTCAAACTGTGAAATCTATATTCTACTCAATTTAGCATTGTTTTCTATACATTTTCATTACACTCTTTAAAATAGTCTGTCACACCTTCTAGATAGATGCAATTTTGCTGTCACCAGTTACCAAAGATGGTGAGAAACATTTTACTATAAGCATATTATTAGGTAATGCAAACCATTAAAATTTTTTTAATCTAATTTTCTCTTCAAAGTTTGTGTTCATTTTGGATTTCAAGCAACCATGTACCTCTAGATGGTTTTCTGTGCTCTAGTTGATTCCGAGTAATCATTATCAGGAAAGCTGACTTGACCCAGTAAAATTGGACATGTGTTAACATTTCAAAGAAAAGCAGACATAGTAAGATTACAATATTTACACCTCAAATAGAAATTACAATTAACACTATGATACAAACTAGGCTTCAAGTGATGATACAGACCATTCAAGTGCAATCACTGAAAAAAACAAGGTGACATTTAGCAGGTGAACATGACTCAATGAGCTGTGAAAATCAATTAACCAAAAATAGCTTGTTCCAAAGAAATGAAAGAGATCAAATGAATCATATGTTAACCTTTAACCCATGTTTGTCCTGAATTATACCTGCTAGACAATTCTTAGTTTTTTTTTTTTCAGATATTTTCTCCAAAGACCATTTCGTGAGAGCTGTGTGTAGAAACCATTCACACACACACAAACGCACACATGCTAGTCACCCTCAATAACATGCATCTGTGTTTATTCTTTCCCCAATAATTCAAAAATACCTTGAACCATGAGATTTTATTTACATTTGGTAAAAATCTTGCTCTAATACTTTACTTATCAAAATGGCAATTGGATATTTTTGCACTTTTAAAGATAATGCAGAAAGTGTCTATTAAAAAGATATTCTGTATCTAGCCCCATGTTTCACTTTACAGAAAATATAAAACAGACAAAAACATGTGCCAAGTCACTGCACTTTTCCTTCATCTCTTCTTCTCTTCCTCCCTCCCTCATACTCTACATTTCTTTCTTCTTCTTTCTTGCTTTTTTCTCTTCCTATCTCCTTCACTCTTAGAATACAATTATTATAAGTATAGATAAATCCTCAATGGGGAGATACTTTTAATGGAGATGTCATTGGTAGTTATTATATGTGTAATAGTGTATAAACAAAAATATTGTGGCCAAAACTGAATAAATGATTGAACTTACCCTTACAAAAAGACTTTAAATTTAGCTATTAGCAACTGATAAATGAAAACAATAAAAATAAGTTCTAAATTATATGATAACTATTTATAGGATTGCTTTATATGACTTGTAAATTTTCAAAAGTTTTTAATTTCAATCCCAAAGAATAGTTTAAGAAATAGTCATTATAGTATAGAAGCTAAAATTAAATTGTAGCAAAGTCCTCAAGTATGTATAAGCCTATAATTCAGGGGCTAAGTAAGGACTCAGTGTTACAGTTACTAATGACCTCCTAGAACATCTTGCTAGAAAATGTATGGCCAGACTCTTCTTTTAGAAAAGTTATTTCCCTTGAGGGTAATTTACTGTTATTTTTAATCTCTTTATCGTAAGCATTAGTTTCAAAGCAGAGAATAAATATGTAAAGGTAGTTTACTATCCAGACTCTTTTCTCCCATCATACTAGAAGTATTGCTGGTTGATCAATCATTTCAGGTTATCAGTGATGTCATATAAGGCCCAAGCTCTTTGTGGGTTTTTCCCATTCTTGGTATAACTTTCTTGCTGAGGCTAATACTTAATGATTATAAAATGTCTGCTGCAGCTCCAAATGTGGTGTTCATGCAAAAGTACATCTAAAGACAGGTAGAGAAAGAGAGAGAGATTGAGATTTTTCTCTATTTTTTTCTGTTCTTTCATGTTCTTCTTCTTCTTGTTAATAATCATTTTCTTATTTAATTAGGGACATAAAGTTTTCCAAGAAGTTTCACAGCTCATATGACCTATTTATATTTATTTATTTATTTATTTTTCTTTGTCAGACAGTGTCTGACACACTGTTTATTCAAATGATAAAACTAAGACACTACTAGAATGTAAGGAGGAAGTGGATATGAGTTGGTAGATAGTGCCTGTCACTGAATCCTTTATATTCAAGCAAACAGAGAAGCTTGATTTTAAAACATTTTTGTAGGGATATATAGCAACTGATATATAATAGCATTATAAACTAGTGATGCTAATCTCATACAGTGTAAAAGGCAAGAAAGTGGAAGAGAGAAATACAGGAAGAGAGTGGAAACTGAAACATGTGGTCTATATTCTGGTTCTTAATGGATCTCCCACTGGTAAGCTGACACATGGTTTTCTCATCTATAAACACGGCAGGGAGGAAGGTATGCCTGAAATTGGAAAGGAATTGGATATGGATGAGGACTATTGGGAGAAACGTAGAGGGAGAATGAAGGGATTGTTTTCTAATGTAACACTTGGGAATTTTGAATATTAACATATATGTGTATTGTATAAATGTAATTTGACAAATAAATAATGTGTATACTATATAAATATATATCTTGAAGTAGCTGCCATGGAATTGGGGACTCTTGAGTGAGTGCTCTCTTCACAGTGAATTGCTGAGAAAGGTGCTCTCAATCTCTAGCACAAATAATTTAGGGACTTTTCAGGAATGTATAGTGAAAGCTGTACATTTAGCTCCAGGAGTTACTGCTGCTCTGGATAAAAATGCCTCCATCAAGAACCAGTGCTGATGTAAACAGCAAATCCAAGCTTACTTAGCGGCCACTGTCACCACCAGGCGTGACAAAGGGCTCTGCTGGGTTGTTACCAAGAGCAACTAACTGCAAGGGACTGCCTGATGGAAATAGTAGCAGCAGTCCCATTGTGGGACTGAAGTTAAGCCTCGCTACTTCCTTTAAAATATTCAGAGCATGTTACCTTGAGAATTAATCAGCTTGAATCATATTTTTATCGGGGGATTGGGTAGAAAAGATGGTTGATATTTCATTGTTACCCTCAATGAGAAGAGAAAATTACAACTGCTTAGGAGGAAATCTGGTGGGATAAGAAACTCAGAAACATCTATTACGGGTTTAGATTATCCATACAGACCATAAAATCTGCTTCAGATTGCTGGATAGAAGCATGTGTCCTGGGAAAGGGACTGATGATGCACATCTGAATAAATAGCATATTATTATCATCATAATTATTTTTCACAGTTATACTTACAGTAATATTGAAATATTTTTGGTGATTTAGTCCATATTTACGTGAACTCTATGTGGTTTTCTTGGCTTATAAAAATATGTGTTAAGATATTTTTAACAATACCAAGTTGTGTTCTCACCGTGAGGCAGGTAAATTTTCAAATTTTTAATTTAAGAAATTGAATATATTAGCTTATGTTCATAATATTATTTTGATGAAATGCAAGAGTAGAGGCACAACTATTAATACTATGTGTCAGATATATAAATAATAACAACTAAAAACATACTCAGGGATTAATTTTTCCCTTTTGACATGAATTTAGGGTGAGCTAACACTAATAATGCCAAAATACTTGCTTTAGCAAGGCTGTTATTCTTTACTCTGACTGGGAGGAATTTAAGATTTTGAATATATTTCATATTAAAAGTATGCAGTTTGGTTTCAAGCAACACAGTCTTAATATGAATCTGATCATTATTCACTGCTAACACTTCTATTTTTTTAGAGTTTCAGTAAACAGACATTCCCAAAAGCCACCCTACCTTTGTAATCTTTTGCTGCCCTGAAAAGTTCTTGTTAGACCTCAGAAATAATATATAGTATCACTAGTAAGCAATATACTCTCACACTATGTGATTGTCAAGAGAACATTCACTTTGAAATGTCTGTCCCATTCCAATACATAGGATGAGACTAGAGGACTTTCACATACTTTTGCCAAGTGAATTTTAGATGCAGATCTTATAAATTTAATCATGCAGTGTACTTACGAGTAGATGCATAATTTACATTCTGGTAATTCAAGTACTAAAATGCCTATGAGGGTAAAAAGAAAAAAAAAATGGCATAGACTTTGGCTTTTTGAATGTGAGATTGTTAGTAGTAATCAAAAGTCAAGTACACTCAGTTTTGTCTAAAGATTCCTTTCTTTTTAAAGCTGTTCCACATACATTGTATGATTAATATTGGTGTCATTGTCAACAGCATCAATACAGAACAATATTAGCAAAAGCAAAATGTCCACCATTGCAATTTTATTGTAAGAAGCATAATAGTATATAAGCATGCTTAAATACATGTATTTTACACACACACATACACACAAGGAACCATGGACTGATAGGGACCTGCTCATTTGTTCATAATTTAGATCGTTTTTTATTTGTGACTGGCTGAATATGATCTAGTAAACCCCTATCGTAGGCCTTATTGGCCTACAGGTTCTTCTAATGACCAATAATCTACACAGTTTAAGCATTGATTAGGTCCATTATTTTGTTTCTGAACAGAGCAGTTTCATATAACAAGAAATCTTACTTTGCCAACATTCTTCCACTATTAACTGCTCCTCCTCTACCTCTGCTCCATCCTCTTTTATCATTCTCTTTAAATCTGGTTGTTTGAGTTTGCAAGACAAAGCATGTGAGCTGAGCAGACTTGGGTTAACTATAAAACCTGTTCAACATAAAGACAATCCCTCTCTATACACACACACACACACACACACACACACACACACACATGCACGCACACACACCTACACACAGACCCACCTACACAAAGACCCTAGGTAGTTTCCTACCTTCAGATTTGTCCTGGGTTTTTTTTGTCGTTTTTTTGTTTTTTGTTTATTTTTTGTTTTTTTTGTTTGTTTGTTTGTTTTTTGTCTTTCTGTTTTGCTTTGTTTTATTTTGTTTTTTGTTTGTTTTTGGGTGTTTGCCATCAGTCTAGATCCAAATACTTATTCCAGTGTTCCCTCACCCTGATCTTCAGTGTTCCCTAGCTGACCAGCCATCCATAATGATTGTCTCTGATTCTTTTGCAATTTCTGTGTACAATTTATATGCTCTGATCTCTGTTTCAAACTCCAGCCTGATAACTCACTAGTGATTCCCAGTAGTTACACAAGGGATAATTCTCTTTCACTTTCTTGACTCTAATTGTTGATATATACAAACACTAATCAACTGAAGACTCCTCCCTTATATTATTCAAACATACTGTAATACGTTCAAATCTAACATGTCTGTTAATGTTACCATAGTCAGTCATTAAAAACTGCATGCCTATTATTTAAGCTGAAATAGGGAAGATTTTATGTGGAGTATAGGGCCCCATCATCATTTCTGGAAAATATAACTCAAAGAATATTGGGCAAAGTTGACCCTAAAGAACAAAATTCATGGTGAAAAATGAATTTGTTGTGGCTCCTGTTAATATTATTAGAGAGAGAGAGAGACAGAGGATGAAGGGTGTACACAAAGGTCAACAAGAGCAAGAAAAGCATACATTTTAATGAGTGTTTTCTAATATAATAGACCTTTTCCCCAATTATTTACATATGCAATCAGATTTAATATTCAAAACAGTTTGATGGAGTGGGTACAATGGTGAAGTAAAGGAGAATGTTTGTAGGCTTTCAACAAATCAATGTTATAACCACATTTTTATTTTTATTTTTTATTGCCAATTTCCACTTCCTTATTTAAATGAATGCTTTAACCAATCTGGGATTTATTATGGTTTATATTTATAATGATTTTTCAGACATTAAGCAATATCTAGTAGTGAATATACAGTGACAAATTCAGCTTTTCATTACAAGATGAAAGTCTTGGCTTTGTATATATGTCCGTATTATCTAATGGATAATTGACATCTGGATGTTACCTGAGTTTTATGTGTAAAACACATAAAAATAAGAAAAGGTACATTGTTATTTCAGCCACGGGTTTGGGAAAGTTCTCTCTCTTTCTATTCTCTGAATAAATTGTTATTAATATCATCTACTATAAGTAGTTTTCCTAGACAAAAGCCAGTCAGAACATGAGGTTCACCTAGTATACTTCCCTTTTTTTAAGATTTACTGAACTCTACTAATGGCTAACAGACACATGAAAAAATGCTCTACATCACTCATCATCAGGGAAATCAAAACCAAGACGCGATACACCATCTCACACCTATCAGAATGGCTAAAATTAACAACAGGGGAAACAACAGATGTTGGCAAGGATGTGGAGAAAGGGGAACCCTCTTACACTGTTGGTGGGAAAGCAAACTGATACAGCCACTCTGGAAAACAATATGGAAGTTCCTCAAAAGTTAAAAATAGAATTACACTATGATCCAGCAATTGCACTACTTGTGTTTACCCAAAAAATACAAAAATACTTATTTGTAGGAGCTCATGTACCCCAATGTTTATAGCAGTATTATCAACAATAGGCAAATTACTGAAAGAGTCCAAATGTCCATTGACTGATGGGTAAAGAAGATGTGTACACACACAAAATGGAATATTATTCAGCCATTAAAAATGAAATCTTGCCATTTGCAATGATATGGATAGAACTAGAGTGTATTATGCTAAGCAGAATAAGTCAATCAGAGAAAGACAAATACTGTATGATTTCACTCATGTGGAATTTAGGAAACAAAACAGATGAACATAGGGGAAGGGAGAAAAAAAAGAGGGAAGCAAACCATAAGAGACTCTTAACGAGGGTTGCTGGAGGGGAGGTAAATGGGGGGATGGGCTAAATAGGTGATGAGTATTAGGAAGGACACTTGTGATGAGCACAGCATGTTATATGTAATTTATGAATCACTAAATTGTACTCCTGAAACCAATATTACCCTGTATGTTAACTAACTAGAATTTAGTATTGGAATTTAATAAAAACATGAAACAAACAAAAAAGATTTACTGAACTGTACTGTCTAATGTCTAAAACCAATTGTTTTATACATTTTCTTCAGTTTTTCATTTGTTTATGTGAGTAGGTGTATTTAATTCCAAGTAATACATCATGACCCCCCCAAAAAAGAAACTTTTAAAACATAAGTACCTACAATATATTTTGTGGCTAGGGCTCAAACTTTTCAGTTTGGCCAGGCTGAGTATGTAATTTACTTATAAGATGATAGAATGATACAGTAGATTTAGGAAGGAACTGGCATTTACTCATCGTCAAGAGCTTTGTTGGGATGGGAATATAGCAACAGGGTTAACTGACAGACAAAATGTAGTCAACTGGTTAAGGCAAGTCTCTGCTTTCAGGATAAAATAAATCACAAAAACTAGGTAATGTTATGATCCTAGATGCTATCAGATTTAATATTCAAAACAGGTCACTAAAATAGATCCCTTATTAGACCCCAGAAGGAACACCAGCAACATTAGAGCCAGTTATGGTTTTATATACTGAGGCACATGATGAAAATCTTTTCTGGCAACACCTTGTGAGGACAAGGATATTAGTCTTTGATATGGGGAATAGTGCAGGAGTACAGTGACCAAAACCAAGGAACCGTATCCTTGGATAGACTTAAAGGAGGATAGACTTAAAGGAGAATTGGTTCCTGGATTGAGGTTAAAAAACAAAACAAAAAAACTCCTGCCTTAAATGAAAATGAGCTAGTCTGACAACTATAATTTAGCTGAGGGCATGGCTGTGTTTAATAGCTGCGCAGAAACTAGGAAAGGCAGATTCTTGAGTAGTGATATGATGAGCAGCTGCTAATAGGTCATTTTGAATTTACATCTCTTTTAACAGTAGGGTTAGAGCTTTTCTACATCTCTAAGACAGTAGGGGTAGGTATTTACTTTGAAGGCTTACTAGCTACACTTTTTTGTGTGTGATGTCTGGCATTGCTAATCCTTTCCTCCTCCATTTGGCAGTATCTCCATAATTAGGTCACCTGTGATAACCAAGTCCAAACGGCCTTACGGCCATCGATATTTTACACACAGCTTTTATAAATCTTAATTTCCCAGTGTGTTCAACAGAGACCATATATAGGGATTTTGTTAAATATAAATGAAAAGGTACTTAACAATGCCGGACACACAGTAAGCCCTATATAAATATTAACTATGACTAATAATTTAAATATATGCCACATGTATTAAAACTAAATTAAGTTATTATGTTAACATAGTGATGGGTTGGCAGGATAGAAAATCAGGATATCTTAATTTCACTTATTAAGATATGCCTTTTCTATGTCCTCCGTGTAGAACTGAGTGTACTGTTATAACAGGAAGAATATGATATTAAAATATCGCAGACCTGATGAAGATATTTATCCTCAAGAAAACTTTACTTCAAGGGAATTTTGATAAATGATTGTTTTGACGTTTTCTTAGGATGATAGAACAGCCAAAAGGATCTTTTAAAAATGAGAAAAAACATTTCATGTATACTGAAAGAGTGGAAGAAATACTAACTATATTGTCACTAGTCTAATCTAAAAAAAGACTACTAGAAAATATTTTTTTAATAAATTTTAGCCTTTTTGAAAATCAGAAGCTCTACTAAACTTTCTAAGAACTTACTTTTATAATAACACAGGAATTGTTATCTTAATTATTAGGAGTTCATTATGTATCTGTGCTTGCAATGACATAATACACACATTTATATTTTATATTATAAATAATGTTATGTTAAATTATTTAAATATGAAACTCATTTTGGTTAGAGGAAGGAGTCTTAAACAAACAAAAAGCTGCTACCCCCAAAATTAAGAGGTCTTAAAATGCCAGATATTAATAAACAAATATTTCAAGGGTGCCTGGCTGGCTCAGTCAGCAGAGTATGTGACTCTGGGTCTCAGGATCCTGAGTTCAAGCCTCAGGTTGGGTGTAGAGATTACTTAACAATAAATTAAATAAATACATAAATACATAAATACATAAATAAATAAATGTTTCGATGATTAAGATAAAAGTTTTTAAATGTCCGTTAAAAATACATAAAATAAAACTTTCTCTAGATTAATATCTAAATGTTCTCTAAGGTTTACTTAACTGAGAAGAAATTAAATTATTTCATGCTAGAGAATGATTAAGTAAACAACATAAAGACAAAGTTTCTTTCCACTTTTAGTTCTATTGCAGATCTGAGCCCATAATTGACAGGTGTAAGCTCACAATTTTCACTCTCAAGATAAGTGAATAAATATTCACCTGAGAATTTTTTGCTGTATTTCTTCTGCCTTTTCTTGAACTAAGCTAATTATAGTATTTATCTTACACTCTTAAATAGGAAAGAGTCAAATTAAAATAAGTTCTTCAGTTACCATATTAATGTTTATTTTAAAAGTACATGCATCATCTATCAATGAGTTTTATTTTATTACTAAGAATATAAGTTTGATTCTATTGTCCCAGTATTATCTGTATTAGTATCCATGTATTAAGTAATTATACACACACTCACTCACAATTTTTTTCAATCCGCTTCAAAAATTGTTGCATGAACAATGTGTTTCACCGTAAGTAAGCTATTCTAATTATCTTTAAAGAAAATATGGATGACAAATGAAATATTAAATTATATTAGCACATAAAAACTTGACTCTTCACATTGTAATTTTTTTTATAAAATCCCTATAAAACTAACAAAGCCATTCAATATCTAGCTGAAGGAAATAAGTTTATCACTAACATTTTAGAAATATACCAACTATTGCATATATTATGTAAAATCCAACCAGTTGACTTATTTTACAATTTTTCTTCTCTAGGTATTTTTGTTAAATTTATGAGTACTATATACTTTGGATTCAATTGGAATTGACATAGAATAGATAAATATATATTGACTACTTACAGTAATTTATGTCATCCTACACAGGATTGGGTTGCCTTGTGAATGTCAAGGCAACGTTTAGGGAATAGTTGTTGAAGAAGCCAAAGTAGCCTACTGATATTGTTTGCTTCTCATGCTAGTTGCTAATACAGAAAGAGAAAAACAGGAAGACAAATGCAAATTATAGTGTATGGACATGGGTTGAAATAGAGGGACTAGAAGAATACATATTTTAGGTGGTATTGTTAGAGATGTGCTATCGAAGTGGATACTTTCATAGAATTAAACATGTCATACAAAGGGAAAAATAGCATTCTAGCTGGAAGAAAACTATGTGCAGAAATTGACATAGGAAAGAAGATTACTATTTGGGAAACTGAAAGTTAGATATTGTGATGAAGATGTAATTATCAAGTCAGGAAGTGTGAAAACATGAAATTTTAGCTTACTTGTAAGCCAACAAGTTAGTCTGTCAAGATTGTATAGGTATCAATAAAAGACGTAAGACTCCTGGGTCAGTTTTATTATTCATAGCAATAGCAGGAGCCAGAATGGCATAGTGTCAGTTCCACAGAGCAGTGTGATGAGGGGCAGATGTTATGTGTACACTGAGTGGGGTGTGCTACGGAAAAGGAATCTTGATATTAGAAACTTCAAGATTATGTAGGGACAGCTGGCAAACACATCCCTCCCTATCCTCTGCAGGGAACATTATCTATATTACTCTGCAATATCATGCAGATTTGCTCTAGGGAGGGAGGTACCTCTATGTTTGCTACCCAAAGCTGTCTGCTATGCAAACATTCTTGAAAGGAGGGTACAGAGTAAATTAGCTATTAATATCTTAAAGATGCGCAGTGATGAACTGGCACAAAAGAGAAGGAAAATGCTTGGATGAGGACAAATTATTCAATAATTTGTAGTTCATGGAAATGACTTGGATTCTTTTGTTGTTGTTCTGGTTGCACTGAGAAGCCACTGAAGGGAATTATGTTAAAAAGGACTAGATATATTTTAATTTATACTGATAGTAACTTGTGCTATCAAAGTAAGTTGTGCTATTCAAAGAATAATTGAGAGAATTCAATTCCATTGGAGAGAAGCAACATAGAGGCAAGAAGATTGTGAAGATGCAGTTGATTCATACACATGAGAAATGATGATAACAAAGCTAAAATGTTAGATATATGACAAAGAAGGTATATTTTGGAAATTAAATTTTGGTGAGAGTTGACACCCATTTTTCATGAATTGGACACAGGGAGTGGGAAAAGGATAGAAAATATGAGGAAAGCAAGGAAAAAAAATCTTATATTGAATACATGAAAAACTGGGTGGGTGGATCATGATTCCATTTGATGAGATGGTACAGAATGAAGTTTTGAGACTATATTTGGGGGAGAAAAGTTCTTTCGCCAGGTAAATGATGAGATTTTTGTTAGACATCAAATATAATTGCGTATTAAATGTAAATATCAGAAAATGTTATTAGTTTGTGAGTCATCAGCCATAAGAATACGTGAAAGTCCATAAGAAAATGACCTAATATATAGGGAAGGAGGGAGGGAGAAAGAGAAAGCAAGAAAAAGCAAAGAACAAGATGGAGTTCTACACAATTAAAACTATTAAACATTGTGCAGTTAAAAATAATGAACCAGGCAATGAAGAAGAAAAAAAAAAAAAACACCAGGAAAACTATTTCCAGTAAAGACAAGAAACAACAGTGCCAAAAGAAGCAGTATTTATTTTACTATAGCAATTGCCCCTTAAAGGATGAAATAAAATGATGACAGAGAAGAGAGATGTGTGATTGGATAACTTGATAAGAGCTGTTACCATGAAATAGTGGTGACCAGTTATTCTTTCTAGGAGTTTTTTGTTAAAAGAGGAAAGAGAGGCAAGGTAATTTTATAGGACAGCAAATTGGTAATATGAGGGAAAGAGAAATACATTCCAACTGAAAAGACTATGTAGGCTTCCTAAAAATAATAATTTTTTCAATTTTATGAAATATCATTTCCTGTATTTGTATGTGTGTATATATACATATATATATATGTACTGGAATGCGTTAGAAATAATACTTCTAATTACAGATTTCTCAGGTATGCTTTATATTTTGCTGTTGCTACTGATGGCCTCCCTAAAAAAAAGTATCCCCTGAAACAATACCTGTGAAATTCAGAACAAAGTATATACAGTTATCTATAAGTTTGCTATTTTTGGCAGACAACCTTATAATATGTCAGGGATTACTGAAGTTAATGAAAAGTTTGGGATCTAGTTAATAAGTCTTTCTAATTAGACTCAGTACATAAGTCCATTCAGTTTTATTTCCATACATATCTTATTTATGAGCTGTAAGATTTTGCAGAGCAAGAGCATGACTTTCAAAGTGGAGTACACAGCGCCTGTCACATGCTAACCACTTGGGCAGTAGGATCTTAGAGAAAAAATAGATCAATGGCTGAATGGCCAACTGAGACCATGGCATTTTAGATGGAGATTGAAAAAGTGATACGAATGTAAATGGAAGGTATAGAGGTAAGGAGAAGGAACACTGAGGAAAAGTTTGCGAGTAGAAGACTGCAGAACATGTTACAAAAAATGATGGAGACTGGAAGTAGAAATACGTGAGAAAAAGAAAGTGTGGTTCCAGTTAAGCTAAGACAAATTGTAGAAGCCAAATCAACATCTTTAGGCAGTAGAATGGACCAAACCAATTTAGTTTGTAGTCACATTTAGGCAGTAGTTGAGAAACTCATAGAGCTGTAGTCAAAGGCGAGTTCAGTGACTGGATTTAACAGTAGGACACTGATGAATACAGCATATGTGGGGGGCTGGGGGAGTAGTATGTTTTAGATAATTTAAGTTTGAAGTTCAACTGGGTCATTCATGTAATGTCCATTAGCAATTCCAAAATATGAATATGGGCCTTGGAAAAGATATTGTGAAGCCAATTTAATTAAGATGGTCATATATTATACCCTCCGGTACTGCTGAGTATTCTAGAAATTGGTGCACATTAAAAACTTAAATATTAATGTATTCATTGGAAAATCATTTAAACCAACTACCAGATGTCAGTCACTATCACAGGTACTGAAGATATAAATATGAGTGTGATAAGGAACCTTTTAATAAAGAACTTGAAGACAGCCTTCAAGCTTAAAGACTCACACATGCACATGTATATCCACACATATGCACACACTAAAATAATATACCTATTTCAAATCCTACACATAAAGGTGAGAATTTAATAGAGTATTTCTATTTGTAGCGCTAATTAAAATTATAAAAATGAAACATAAAGGAAAAATAAGTGGAGAAAAATTATTAAAAGAGAAAGAAAGTGTGATAATTTAACAAGTGAAATGTCTGACTATGGAGTTGAAATTTGTGACCCAGGGTTGGATTTCCTTACTATTTTTTTTTCTTATCTTTGTGAGCCAACATTATCATTATCTACTTCACATAATTTTTAATGGCTTCAGTGTCCTTTCCAGGTTAAATTGTGCCTAAGAGAGCTTCCCAGGCCTAAAAATTTTTTTATTGGCTTTTGCACATGGAACAGATCAACAGATTGCCACTGTCATTAGCTAAGGGTGTCTCATCAATCATATTAAAGGATTGTAAGCATATCTGAATCTCATTTGCAATGTCATGTGCATAACATGCTCCTTTAAGAGGTCCAAGAACATTTAATTTTTAAAATAAATTAATCTTTTAAATCTTCGTTTCTAATAGAGCTAAAATAATTATAATTAATGTAGCCACCACACTAGTTGAGCTGAACTAGAAAGAAAAAGAACCTTGGCTTATGTCTAATGTTTTGAGACTAGCATTGCATATTTGTTTTCTGAGTTGATGATAGGGCAATTCAATTAACCTTTTGCACATGATATGTGTTGGTGTAAGCGATTTATTTTTGCCATCTGTTTCACTTTATAGGATCAAATTCAAGATGATATTACCATCAAATGGAATGGATTTGAATATGTTCAATAGCTACTTAATTTACTTATTTTTTAATATTTGAACTATTTTTCATGTTATCTTAAGCATATATGCTTTTTAGTAGGTACATCATTTAATGACAGCATGGTTTCAGTGTATATATTGGAATACATAATTTAAATATCACAAGACAAATTTCCTCTTAAAATGTACTAAATTACTACTCTAGAGATTCACTTGTAAATGATTTGCACATTTTTATTTTTTTATGAAGTAACTCTCTAGTTGAAGAATAATAAACTATATTGATGGGATGTGTAGGTATGTGTGTTGGGGGAGGAGGGTGTCATTGGCCAAAGCAGCCCACAAAAATCTAAAAGTACCTTGATTGTATGAAAAGTTAAGCCATTTTTAAAATTTTCTCATTAGTATGTTTGATATACCATAATTACTAAACTTATTACATTAAGTTTTTTTTTAAATTTTTTAAATGTTTATTTATTTTTGAGAGAGACGGAGACAGAATGCAAGTGGGTTAGGGGCAGAGAGAGAGGGAGACACAGAAACTGAAGCAGGCTCCAGGCTCTGAACTGTCAGCACCGAGCCTGACGCAGAGCTCGAACTCATCAGCTGTGAGATCATGACCTGAGCTGAAGTCAGACACTCAACCGACGGAGCCACCCAGGCGCCCCTAAGTTTTTGGTGAATGTTAGTTTTGTGATGAATGTTAGTTTTTGTATTGGTGACTATTATATTAAAATCCCCATGGATTGGTTCAGGAAAAAAAAAAAAATTGAAAAAGCTGTTTTTGGCACAGTGTTTATGAGACATACATTTATCTCCTCACTCTCTTCCATTTTAGGAAAAACCTGAGCTTTATAGCATCTTAGCATTCCAACTTCTGAACTCCCTGTTCCAGCATAACATCCCTGCTCCCTATGCCCCCCCCAATTGCTGAGAGTTTTCGGGAATTATGAGTGCAGCTTTGTCATAGACACCCAGAGTTCAGTCTCAAACTTTATTCAGTAATATGCTATTGATTTTAACAGTAAGCATTTCAAGTGTTGTAACATATTTGAGGAACCCATTCTGGTCATCTCCTCTATGTTTGTATTTAGCATTTCCAATTTTACTAGTGATCCCTCTAAATACATTTACCTGATGTAGTAACTATCTTAAGAGTTCTTTCTCCATGAACAATATGATAACTTTAAGCAAGAAAAGCCTCAGATAATAAGTAACTAAATTTCTAAATCAATTACATAAAAATTCACTAGGTGGTATTAGAAAACATTGTATCTGGTAATTTATGTAGAAAAACCCTATTATCTTCAGTCTTTTGAAAATGTAGATATTTAAAGTCTCATTTGATCACCCAATTATGGCAAGAGTAGTCTAAATACATTCCAACAAATGCTTCATTTATTCTTTTTTTTTTTCTCCTCTGACCTGATAATCATTTTCCTTTCACTTGTATCCTCATTAGTTTATCTTCTTTTTCTGGCTGATGTTGATCAATTTAGCAGTCTGCCAGAATGCATAAAGAAGATTTCATAGAAATATTGATAATGATCCCACTGTTAAACTCTCTTATTTTTTAAAATCCTGAACTGCCAGACATCTTTTTAGTATTTTTATCACTAGCCTATTTTTACTCAGTGAGCATTTTTATGTAAGTAAATATTTATTACCCTATACTGAAGTAGAAATACGTCCTTTTATAGAAGAAACAGAATTTTCTAAATTTTACAGAGACATTCAAACAGACTGCACCTTTTGTTCTTAAATTACCTACATGCAGTCAGGTTAAATTTATTTTCAAATATTTCTTCTCTTTGCTCCCACAGGTTAGGCACCCAAAAGTAAGTTTATGCACTTTTTCACTCTCTAGTGATAAACAGCAATGTAGCTCTCTTTAATATTCCATTGTAGATATGTTTCTGATTTGTGTCTCTATAAAATGATTTCTTGACGGAATTAAATAGCAATTAGGATAATTTTTAATCATTAGAAGTCTTAAATGGCTAGCCAGTTTTAGGTCATTTTGGAAAAATGGAAGGACCAGACAGAAAAGTATTGACCAGCAGTAAGTAAAATTAATGTAAAATATAACTGTGAGGCTGAAAGTAACAAGCTCCCCATGTTGTAGTTCCCTTGTAGGTGTTCATTACTTCCCCGAGTCCTCTTTGAGATAGCGATAGTAATAATTACTTCATGGGATATTTAAGAGAACTACATGAGAATTTAAATAGCTAGAAAATTAACTAACTATTTTCAGAATTTCCTGGGTCTGTTGTCTGATGTCTGTCATTGATTTTTACAAAAAGTTCAGCCGTTATTACATCACATATTTATATCTCTTTCTCTCTTCTCTGTCTGGTATTGCCATTACACATATATTACACCTTTTGGAAATCCTCCCCTGTTCTTGGGGATAGAACACCGTTTTGTACATTCTTTTTTCTGTTTGCATTTCAGTTTTGGAAGTGTCTATTATTGCTACATCTTCTAGCTCACTGATCCCTTCCTTGGTCACATCCAGTCCACTGATGAGCTCATCAAGTGTATTTTTAATTTCTGTTACAGTGTTTTGATTTCCAGAATTTCCTTTTGATCCTGTCATATAGTTTTCATCTTTCTGCTTATATTATCCATGCTGTCCACTTTTGCATTAGATTCCTTAGCATATAAATTGCAACTATTGTAAATGTTCTGGTAATTCCAAAATTTCTGCTATGTCGATTCTGGATCTGAGGTTTGCTTTGTCTTTTCAGATTCTGTTCTTTGTCTTTTAGCATTCCTTAGAATTCAACTTTTCTTGAAAACTAGAAGTGATGTATCCCATAAAAGGAACTGAAGAACTGAGGTATATTGACCTTTAGAATAAGGTTTTATGTTTATCTGGCCAGAAGTTAAACTTTTGTTATTCTTTTTACTATTTGCTGTACCTATGCTGTTAGAAGCTAAAAACTTCTCTATTGCACTTGCTTATTTCACGTTGTCATTGAATTTTTCTAGACTCGTTAAATAGGGTCTGGGCCTTGTGGGGTTTTTTAGCTGTAATCCCTTGTCATCCTAAATGCCATTGATGTGGGGATAAAGTGTATGTGTGAGGGGGCATTCTATAGTCCTATGAATACTTTTCAAGGTAGTCTGTACTGAGACTCCAGCCATTTGTCAATTATAATTTAAAGTCGTCTTGCCAATATTGGCTCCAGCTGCAGGATTCTGCTCCTGGGTGGGATTCTACTCCTGGTAAGTTGTGGTCAGATATTTGGCTTTCTCTCTTCTGTTTTGAGGGTAGAAGTTTGCCCTGTGACCTCAATTCTCTGATGGATTGAAGAAGAGTTGTTGATTTTTGGTTTGTTCAGTTGTTGTTGTTATTGTTTTTGTTATTGTAAAAATGTAAGTGATGACTTCCATGCTTATTACATGGCAAATGAGAAAACACTAAGTTTTTCTCTTTTAATATTCTAAATTTTAAAACAAATTATAAAATCCACAGAATGATTTACTGAAGTAGAACTTTTATATATTTATATTATCTGTTTCAACATCTTAGAACTTAAAAGGTTGGAGCATTAATTATCTGTTTCAGCATCTTAGAACTTAAAAGGTTGGAGCATTAAATCTATTAGGACATTATGAAATGCATTTTTCTTCATTTTAAGCAAATAATTTCTTCTTAGTAATCCATCATCTATAGAAGCCAGAATTCACAAGAGTGTTTCATGATTATCATCAAGGGAATTTAAGGTTATATTAAATCTAGATTCAGATTTTGACATTAACATTTAATTTTAGCATTAATATAAATTTTGGAATGATTTAACCAGGTGGCTGGAGGATTTTAGTTTTCTTTAGAGAACACAGAAATCTCTTATTGGCTTTAGAAACTCATTTTATAATAAAATTAAAATATTTAGGGGTGCCTGGGTGGCTCAGTTGGTTAAGCGACCGACTTTGACTCAGGTCACGATCTCGCAGTTTGTGAGTTCGAGCCCCACATCGGGCTCTGTGCTGACAGCTCAGAGCCTGGAGCCTACTTCAGATTCTATGCCTCCCCCTCTCTCTACCCCTCCCCTGCTCATGCTCTGTGTCTGTCTCTCAATAATAAATAAATGTTAAAAAAAATTTTAATTAAAACATTAAAATGTTTTTCAGGAGATTCTAAGAGCTTAAAATAAATGGGCAAATATATTTTAAATGCTGTCGTGACACAGCTGATCTATTTCTTGCACCCTGCGACTTGCATTTTTGCAAATGTTCCACAGGTCTTGTGCCTGTGGCAGTAAATGATTTAACCATTAGATCGTAAATGACTTTGGAAATTAGTTGGAGGTTAATTCTCTGCCTCATTGGCCCCCCAAAATGGACAAACAGTAATTGATTTTGATAGCATTCACAAAGTACCTTCCCCTATTGAATAATGGAATAACACTCATAGAGACATCCCCAGGATACAGGAACAATTAAGTGGGTATCAATGAGATGTCATTAAGAGTTTATGCTTGTGCACTTAATCAATTTTTGCTTACCTTTAGCAGTTGTGTTGCTTTAAGGAAACTATAAATTATAAAATGTAAAATGGTATATATGTTATACCAAATAGTCTACATTTAAATAAAATATCCTGAATAGAATTTAGTAATTATTTAAAATAT
The DNA here is from genome assembly GCF_018350195.1 of Panthera tigris. Classification (NCBI taxonomy): domain Eukaryota; kingdom Metazoa; phylum Chordata; class Mammalia; order Carnivora; family Felidae; genus Panthera; species Panthera tigris. The sequence continues at coordinate 136,207,268 of NC_056661.1, forward strand.
ACCCAAACTAGGTCTCATGATTACTGTGTTGAAGTAATGAACTTAGTACGTCTCATCATTACCGACATATATGTATCATATTGAGTCTAATGGAAGGGATAAAGTCCATAGTGAATGCACCAAGGCACTGTGGTATAATCACCTCCTTGCCCCCAAAAATATTTGCTTTCAAATCCCCCAAACATTTGAATATGTTACCTTACCTGGAAAAAAGGGTCTTTGCAGATATAATTAAGAATCCTGAAATAGATGGGTGCCTGGGTGGCTCAGTTGGTTAAGTGTCCTACCTCAGCTCAGGTCATGATCTCATGGCTCATTAGTTTGAGCCTCTCATCAGGCTCTGTGCTGACAGCTTGGAACCTGGAGTCTGCTTTGGATTCTGTGTCTCCCTCTGTCTCTCTGCCCCTCCCCTGCTTGTGCTCTCTCTCTCTCTCTCTCTCTTTCTCTCCAATAGATAATGAATGAATGAATGAATGAATGAATGAATGAATGAATCCTGAAATGAAGAGATTATCTTGGGTTACCACAATGAGCCCGATATAATCACAAGAGTCCTTATGGATGAATGAAGGAAGCAGGAGGGTCAGAGAGAGTTGAAGACCCTATGCTTTTGACTTTGGTGATGGAACAAAGGGCAATGAGCCAATGCATGTGGAGGACTCCAGAAGCTAGAAAAAAGGAAGAAAAGAGATTCTCTGTAGAGTCTCCAGAAATAATGCACCTATATCCACAAGTTGATTTAAGCTCAATGAAACCTACTTCATACTTCTGATCTCTGAAGCTATAGAATAATATACTTGTTTTATCTTAGGCCACTATTTGTGGTAATTTGGTACAACAGTAGTAGGAAAGATATAGGCACACCGAATTGAAAAATTCTAGGATACTCTTGATGACTGAGGACAACATAATATGAACAATTCCTAACTTATTACTATGTGCTAAGCAGTATGCCAAATAAATTGTATGCATAAATTTACAATCACATTATTTATATATAAATATGGTTATCATCCCCACTTTATAGATGTCAAAACAGAGACTTTGAGAAGTTATATAATTTGCCAAGGCAGATTTAGTATGGCTAGAACTAGAATGTTAACGAAGGGAGTCAGATGCAGAAGACAGTTTTCTGGGCCACTAAAATATACTGTATTCCTCTATAAAATGTTTTAATAGCAGGCAGAGCACTGAGGTAATAATCCATTCCAGTGGCTCCCTCAAAGGTGCTTGTGAGAATTAAGCCTAACTCCTTTCTTTAGGATTCTGAAATCAATACAGAAAAAAATGGTTTAAACAAATCAACTGAAGAGTCTTGTATTCCCATAATGCCAGAATAGGGATTATGAAGCTACATATGAGAAAAAAAGTATTCTTCCTGTCCTCAGGAATTTTACACTCTATTTGAAAGTGGTACAATTTGGAATATTCACATGAACTGCCATATCTTTAATTGGAATTTAATCTTGAATACAGCCCTTAGCCAAGTATTTCTGTATTTCAATTAAATAATTGAAGGGAAGGGATGATATCATGTTTTGCAAAGTATCCAAACAATGAGGGATATTATTGAATCAAGAGGCCACCATCAGTCTTCAAGTCTCCCCTATTTAGGAGGGTTATTGTCTTCTGTCCTCATGTATTTCAATTCCCTTTAAACATCCATCTTCTGAATCTTTCATATGGTGAAAGTTTGTGTTTGTGAAGTAGGATGACTATTGGAGCCAAAATTATGAATAATTCAAGATATGGAGTATTTCAGAGCATCAGTTTCCTCATTCGTCAAAATGGAAGTAAAAATGCTTACTTTTCTGATTAATATGTGATTTAAATGAAGTAACAGTCATAATGCACCTAGGATAGTACCAAAAACTAAATAAATACAGTTACTGTTATTCTGGTTTTACATTTTTAGAAGTAGCCATAAATATAAGCTCCAATTTCTTCTCAGTTTATAGTGGTTGTGAGATATAATTTAGGTAGTATTTCTTTTTGTTTAATTATTTATTTAAACTCAAGTTAGTTAACATACAGTGTAATATTGGTTTCAGAAGCGGTGATTCATCTCTTACATATAATATCCTGTGCTTATCCCAACAAGTACCCTCCTTAATGCCCATCATCCATTTAACCCATCGCCGCATGCAACTCCCCTCCAGCAACCCTCAGTCTGTTCTCTGTCTTTAAGAGGGTCTTATGGTTTTCCTCCCTGTCTGTTTTTATCTTATTTTTCCTTCCCTCCCCCTATGTTTGTCTGTTGTGTTTCTCAAATTCCACATATGAGTGAAATCATGTTATATTGGTCTTTCTCTGACTGACTTATTTTGCTTGGCATAATACATTCTAGTTCATTCACATTGTTTCTAATGGCAAGATTTCATTCTTTTTGATTGGCTAGTAGTATTTCTGAAAGTCTCACCAACCAAGTTTGGCTGATTAAATCACATGCCCTTCTGTCATTTTGTTGGGGAGCAGAGGGAGGCTCTTCCGCCTTTGTGCTCCTAATTCTCTGAACCATATGACAAGATGTAGGAGCTCAGGGTCTTTATAGGATTGAGAGACCTGCTCACTGGTCCATCTGGCATAGTGGCTGGATTGTAATTGTTCCTCATTTCTGTCGCTATACTAAAAGACTATTACTGTTCTCTCAGAGGTTTCTCAGAGCTGAATGTTTGAACAATGAAGTGTTCTCAAAATAGTCCTTTACTGATAATTTTCCCCTTCATAATTGGTAATGCTGCTTCCATGAATTCAGTTTATTTTTTTCTTTTAGGTAGTTGATGTCTGTTGGAGTTCTTTCAAAGAGGAAACAAAGTATTGAGCAGATTTTTCTTCCTTAAATGCAAGTAGTTGGTTTTTTCTAATATCTCTTAATATGAATAGTTGGTTTTCAAAGATGAAATATAGTAGGAAAACATCCTCAAACAATAGATCCTGATTTAATAAAATTTATAATACTTTGCACCCGTTTATATTTCATCCTTGAGAATTTTGGAAAGGCATTTTTATTTTATAAGTATTTTTGCTTTATAATTTTTGCAAAAATGCTAACTGCCATATTTTGTTTCAACTTTGCTACCTTCTTATCTTGTGGTATTTTTTTATGACTCAAAGCTTGTACTTAATGATAATTTAATAAATATTTTAATGGATAAATGAATGAATCAAAACATAATTAGAACATCTAGAATAGACTTAAAATGTTTTCAGAATCTGATCCATTTTGTACATTATCTAATTACTATAAAATTCTATGTTCTATTTTCCCAATTGCAGAAATAACCTATCTTTTTTATTTGACTCAGCTACATTGACTGTGAAATCTTCTCTATAGATCTGGATCTCAAATAATGGAAAGGATCATCCCTAATAACTGCCAGTACTTCAGTGATGGTGTAATGGCAAGGGCAGATGGTATTATAATAATGGTTATTTGTTGGTACTCATTAACACAAAATGTTATTGTGTATTTACCCTTAATTTATCATTACAGAGAATACAACACAAGTAGCAATGTTTTGTCAGTGTAAAAAAGGATGTTTATAATGATGTACAGTCGTCAAACAGCTCACAATTAGTAATGAATGAGGTAATGAATGAATGAGTGATGTAAATTTACATTAAATTGTGAAAACCAAAGTAGCATAGAAGATTTAAATTAATAGATTCACAAAATAACCTGTCTCCAGTGTGCTTTCATGGCATGAATTGGAGTCAGTGTGGTCATTTTTACTTTATTGATGTGAAAAAAGAGTAAAGACACAATTAGGTATCCACACTCAGGATATTAGGTGGCAAAAATGGGGTGATTCCCATTATTGTGAATGCATTTAGTATCTTACTTGGTTTAAGAGTAACTAAGGAAGAAAGTACTTTAATGATTTAAATGTCTTCTAATAAGTATAATTTTAATTACTTATGTGATCTCTTGTTTTCTATATATAAGTATAAATATCACATCAAGAGTAACCCGACAAATTTCACTCAACCATTTCCCTATCTGCATAATGTAGAATATCAGATTCCTTTAGTTTCCTTACTTCAAAGTATTTTTTGGTGTCTCAAGAATATGTCACACAAATAATCTGTGTGCTTCTGCTCCAGTTTTCCTCATTGACTTCTCCTGTCTCAGAAGCCACTTGAGATGGCATTTAGCTACTTCTGTCATAATCTTCTATTTCAACAAAGGACTCTGATAAAGTCCTTCTGTTCCCTGATATGTCAAGGTTGCCAAGCAATGTCTTGTTGCCTATAGAAACTCTTCTTCCTCCTCCTCTTTCTCACACTGTTACCTCGACACACACAAACACACACACACACACACACACACACACACACACACACACACACAGAAGAAAAGAAAGAAAGAAAGAAAGAAAGAAAGAAAGAAAGAAAGAAAGAAAGAAAGGGAGAGAAAGAAGGAAAGAAATGAAATGAAACTTGTGTTTCACAAAGTCCTTCATGAAACAGTTGCTTTATTTTCTTTATACAGTCTATTTTTATAAGTTTTCTCCAGAGGATATAGCCATGAGGCTGTGGTGACTAATGAAGTTTTACTACTTGAGACAAACCACACAATGATTTCCAGGGCTTCATATAAGTCCCCCTGCAAAAATATCTGCTGCAACAACAAATTCTCCATCAGATACCTTCTGGGTGGCTTCATTTGCTACATCATTACATCAGACCCATATTTTAGAATCAGAGATGAGAGGCAAATTAGGTGGTATTTGCACTGAAAACTCATTGAGAGGACAACAGGATTCACAAATGATTTGTAAGGTTGTCCTGTTTAGAAGATGAACAAAGGCTAACACTAGAATTAAGAAAAGAAGAAATTGTTACACAGCATTTTTTTTATATCTTGTGCTTGGAATGTTTAAATTTTTTTTCTGAATTTAAGCTTTTAACTAAAAAAGAAGCCGGTGGGCTTTATGGCTATTTTTATAATAGGCTGACTTTCTTTATCTAGTCTTTTACTCAGTTCTTTCAATAAGAAGATAATTTTGTTTACCGTGGCAGCAGTAAACTCTCTGAAAATAAGCTCAAGATCAAAATTATGTTTGTCTTTTTATTTATTCTATTTTTGATGTAAGTTGAATTAATAGCATGTATTTCCAAAAAAGTGCAAAACTTATTCTCAGTTTTTCTCCGATATTTTTCTCTAATAATTTAAGATAAGCCCATGAATTCAATGAAAATATGAAAATATTAATCCTATTATTTAAAAAAAATTATTAATCCCTAAAATGTTTTGGCATTCGGTGGCACCTGGATGGCTTAGCTAGTTAAGTGTCTGACTCTTAATTTCAGCTCAGGTCATGATCTGAGGTTTGTAGGTCCGAGCCCCACATTGGGCTTTGCACTGACAGTGCAGAGCCTGCTTGGGATTCTCTCTTTCCCTCTCTCTCTGCCCTTCCCCTGCTCAGTCACTTTCTCTCTCTCTCTCAAAATAAATAAAATATATAAAAACAACCTTTAAAAATTATACTAAAATCAAATTCTTTTACGTTCAAATAAATTGAATTATCTTAAGATATGTATAATTAATATGTAGATGGGCAATGATCAAATGATACCTTTATAGCTTTTACCACATGACAAAATATTAGCACATTTTTCCTTCAATTTTGAGGTGCTTAAAGGATCTTTCTAAGAGACAACCATAAATACAGTTCATAGTTGATGCATGTATATGGAATCAATTTATCTGTGTTTCTGCCTATCTCTTTATTTGTCTACCAATGTAATTGTCATTGACACCATAAATAGTAGATATGTATAGAGTAAGAGGCAGATGAGTATACATTTCTGAGTAAAGTCATCATAGAAAAAAAATCATTGAAAAAAGAAACCAGGGGCGCCTGGGTGGCTCAGTCGGTTAACCGTCCGACTTCAGCTCAGGTCACGATCTCACGGTCCGTGAGTTCAAGCCCCGCGTCAGGCTCTGGGCTGATGACCCGGAGCCTGGAGCCTGCTTCTGATTCTGTGTCTCCCTCTCTTTCTGCCCCTCCCCCGTTCATGCTCTGTCTCTCTCTGTCTCAAAAATAAATAAACGTTAAAAAAAAAAGAAAAAAGAAACCATATATGCCCCTAAGTAGGAATAGTCGAAAGTAGGAGAAATAAAAAAGTGTGAAGGCTATACCAAATTTCACTATACAACATTCATTCCCTCAAAACATTTATGTGTATTATTGTTACCTAGTCGCTTGGTTCTTGTCCCAGATGCACCAAAGAATTGAAGACCTGAGACCCAAATGGGGAGTTTATGGAGTAAGTAAGTATAGTATGCTTTCAAGTGAGAAAGCTGGCCACTCCCAAAGCAAGAGTGGCAATGGCCCAAGAAGCTCTCGCTACATCCTTTTAAGCCTGCTTTCTGAATATGTAAATTTGGCTTTGATTGACAGACAGTGGTTATATGACATTTTGGCTACTGTGCATGTATCTACCAATGATGCATTCTGTTATAATTGTATTTATGTATGTATTGTATATTTATGAATTTCTAATGAGCTTTTGCTGTGACCTTAGGGCAAGTTGCACCTTTTGAGGCATGCTTAGCTTCTCAGAGAAGTCCCTTTGTGGCTTTTGAGCCAGCTCTAAGTAGGCCTTTCCTATTCTGGTTGCCATTTTGGGTGGCTCTGAAGGTGGCTGTTAACCCTCAGGGTGGCTCCCAGAGTGTGGCCAGAATCTACCTTATCTCTCCTTGCTGATGCCTAACTAAATGCCTCACATTGTGTATTGGACATAATATAGGTTTTACTTATTTTTTTCATTTGAAACCATTACTACAAGTGCCACTCAAACTGTACCATCTTCCCACAATTATATAAACATTCTTATTAAAGAAAATATAGCCAGGGGCACCTGGGTGGCTCAGTTGGTTAAGTGTCCGACTTCACCTCAGGTCACGGTCTCACGGTTCATGGATTCAAGCCCCGCTACTGTCTCTGTGCTGACAGCTCAGAGCCTGGAGCCTGCTTCTGATTCTGTATCTCCCTCTCTCTCTGTCCCTCCCCAGCTCACCCTCTGTCTCTGTCTCTCAAAGTGAATAAATGTGGAAAAAAATAAAGAAAATATAGCCAAATCATATTTGTCTTAGTCTACTTATCTTTTGAATGTAAACAATAAAACATAGTATTAATTTGATCCTTTTGTTAATAATAAACATTTGATGTGTTCAAATCTGATCTCATTGGATGACACACTGTAATGCCAATAAAACAATTTGCTATAGTTTCACCTGCATTATTTTCAAAACTGTAGGCAAAGACTTATCAGCATGACTTGCTTCAGAAAAATACAAGGCTTTCATATATGTTAACATCTAATACTCTGTAGGAATTATTCTTGAAAAAGAATCTTAGCTAATAAAGTTACATCATATGCCATTTATTAGAAATCTTGCTGCTAATAAATTCATTCTCATTTTAATTGCATTTTTTATAGAAAAGGAATTTGATGATACTAGCTAAATGTCTGCATCTTCTATTTGACACGTTGACATGTGCAGTTTTAAGGTCATTCAGGCTAAAGTGTCATGTGTTGTGAAGCTTTATATTTTGCTTTTTGCTTAGGTGTGAGGTAAAGGTCTTAGAAAAAGTGTTTTTCTTTAAATATAGAAGCCAATAATATGTTTGTCCGTGGCATTATGTATGTTACCAAACATGATTTAAGAAAAATAATAGCAATCCAGATGCTTTGTGTAGACATTAGGTCTAAGGAGATATTGCAGAAATCCCAAATCTTTTCAAACAAGTAGAATCGTCTTTGTTTTCTTTTTTCCCCCATTAATTTTCAGTGACTAAGTAATAGCTATTCATTTTCTAAGTCAATCTTGAAAACTCGTTGAGCTCAAAATGATTAGTGGCAAAACATTGAAGTCACTTCAGATATCTCCCTTCTGAACCTGAGCTGAATTTTCCCTTGTGACTTAAAAGCCTGAAAAATACATTTTTTTTCCCCAGACTCGCTGAATGCTATCAAAATTACTGGAGTTTTATGAACATACTTTTTATTTTGCTAACATTTATATTAATTTTCTTGTGCTTTTTTCCCTATTTCTACAGTATATTATCTTTAAAAAAAAGGGAACTACTGTTGTTAGAACATGTTTAAAGTGACTGGCATATACTTCTGCTCTGTTGAAATTTCAGATATATTTTACAAACTTAAAATATATGTATAAATATTAATAGTAAATCAATGAAGTCATCATAAATCAGAGTGAAAATGTATATCTTGGTTCCTTATCTCTTTATTTCTTATGTATTAACCAGAGAGTAATTAATTTCCATCAATCAGAGATAATCAGTATTCCGTCATCATCACCTTCCACCTCCACTCAGCAATTGGGTTACCTGATGAAGCAATGAGAGGGCTATTCCTTAGATAGGGCTAGGCTTACTTTGTCCCTTGGTGTCAGTAATGTCCAGTAAGAGCTGAGTCTACATGCCTATAGAGCCTCAGCAGGTCAGAACGAGGTGGTCAGAAGTGGGACTATTTGGCATTCCACTTCTCTCTCTAATCTTCTCTGGTTTTAACAGTGTCCAGTGGAGTGCCGAACTTACACCTGTATGAAAAGGTAAAGAAACACTACAAATTGGCACTCAACCTACTACTGAAATCTAATAAAAATGTTTTTGAAGAAAAAAAAAAACATTTTCATGATCAATAATTTAAAATCTTAAAAAATAGCAGATTGAAATCAGGGGTATGTAAAAATCATAATATATCACAACTTGGGTTTATTTCAGGAATAGAGAGGTAGTTTAACTTTTAGAAATCATTTGGCAAAAGATACAGGAAGAAAAACAATCATTCATAGATTGGCCCAAAATGTCAGTTTTCACAAGGTAATATATAAATTCAATGTAATTCCAATAAAAGTTCCTTAAGGTTATTTTTATGGAAATTGAAAAGATATTTCTAAAATTCATTAAAAAATATACAAAGGCAATGTTGAAGAAAAACTGATTTGAATGTTTCCAGATTAATATCCATTTCAATGTTACAATGAATAAGACAATGTAATATTGTCCAAAAATAAATAAATGAACAAAAAGAACAGAACAGAGAACTTGTGTTTATCCAGTATACAATTAAGAGAATGAAAGACAATGCACTGAATAGAAGTTATTCTCAGTTCGTATATTCATTATACCCAGTATATAATAAAATATACCATAAAAATTGGTAAGAAGTATACATGCAACCTAGTGAATAATGGAAAAAATTTGAACAAACACTGCAGAAGAGACTTTTCAAATGGTTGATAAATGTGTAAATTTATCCCATTGTGTTTTATATTACTGCTTCTTTTGCTAAAGTAGCAAAAAAGCTTTGGAATTTAAGGCAACTCAACAAATTATCCTATTAAATCCAAATTATGTTATGGACATCAGCAATAGGCAATTGATACCAGAACATATAATTGTATGTTGACAGGATTTTTTTAGCACTTTAAAATGATAATTTTATTACTTTTTTGTTTGCATACTTTTGGTAAGTTCTATTGCTTATTCTTTTCTTTCTCTATATGTAATGTTATCATTTATCTTTCCAGCTACATTGAGATTTTTTTATCCATGATTTTTCATAATTTTATTTCACTGTGTTTCATGTGTACTTCTTGTGTTTATCTTGCTATTTGTCACTAAGTTTATTTGATCTATGGGTTGATTTTCTTCCTTAAGTCTGGAAATTTTTTTGAATATTATTTATTCAAATATTCTTTCTGCCCCTCCTCTTCTACTGGCAAGATTCCTAGTATAGATGAATTAAATTAGTTTATATTTTCCCACAGGTAACGAATGTCTCTTTAGGTTTTTTTGTTGTTTTTTCAGCCTTCCCCACCTACCTTGATACTTAAATTTGGAAAACTATATTACCCCCCCCTTTTTTTTTCAGTTTAAAAATCTTTTCTTCTGTGTTATCCAGTTTTATGTTAAACCTGTCCAGAATTTTCTTTTTTACTATTATTATTATTATTTCAGCTGTTGCTTTTTGAGATCCGTAAATGCTGTGTTTTGTTGCCTGGTTGTTGTTTTCATATCATCCATTTCTATATTCATGATGTTCTTTTTACCTTAAATTCTTAAACACATTTATAATATATGTTTTAAATTCCTTGACTGATAATCCTGTTACTTTTTAGTTTTAGTTCGGTTTCTATTTTTTTACCATAGTTGTGTGTTACACCTTGTGCTTCTCTGACTTTCTATTAACTTGTATTGTATACTGCATGTTTTGGCGTGTGTGCTTGTGTGTGTGCACATGTGAGTGCATTTGTGAGTTTATGTAGTTTTATTTTAAAAAGTATTTTGCAAGCAGTTGATTTACTTTGTGCATCAACTTGAATCATGCAAGCCTTCCTTTTTAAACTTTTTAGAGAGCAGTAAGGATAGTTATTACTCTAAGATTATTTTAGCTATATTCAGATTTTCAACAATGTCTCCTCACTCTGGCTAATTGAGACTCCAACCAACACCTCCCAGGACTTTATAAACTCTGGCAGTAAGGATAGTTATTACTCTAAGATTATTTTAGCTATATTCAGATTTTCAACAATGTCTCCTCACTCTGGCTAATTGAGACTCCAACCAACACCTCCCAGGACTTTATAAACTCTGGTTGTACTCAAGCTAACTGTTCCTTAATAGTTGTTTGCCTATCATTGTCTAACCTCAATCTAATTGTGTACAATGTCCTTGTACAGCCAAAGACTCAAAGGTATCCCTAAAGATAGATAGACCTAGATGATAGATACAGATATAGATGATATAAATTATATAGATATATTTTTTTCATTAAGTAGCCCTTGTTTCTGTCTGTATTCACTGAAAATACCAAGCTCTAAGCACCTTTATTCATGACCCACCATCTCCCCACTCCCCTCAAAAAAAGTGTTGTTACACCTACCCCTTCTTTGCTTTGTGTTTAGAGACTGCTACCAGGTAGATCACCTGGATTAGCATAAGAACTCTTAGGAATAATAATCTCATTTTTTCTGTTTTCCAATTTCTAAAAATAGTTTTTTCCATATATTTTCCATATATTTTCCATATATTTCCATATATTTTCTAGTATCAGTTACTTCATCATGGCCAGAAAATGCAAATTATAACTGATCTTATTTTCATAGAGTGTAATTTGTATATCTAAGTAAATTGAATAAATGTCCCAGCTTTTTTATTCAATTTTTAAAGTAATGAAATAATCACTGTAAATTTGGCAGCTGAATGTTTATATCCACCTGAAATTTCTTTCTTTCTTCAATGGGGTGAACCTTAGCTTGTACATTCAATATTCTAAATAAAAAAGAATTCTAGAGTGTTGCATGATTAAAAACAGTGGCATGAAGGTAAAACAAAAAACTGTACAATTCAAATCCTAACATGATGTTCTCACTTAACTGAATATTACCAAATACAGTCATACCTGCATGGACAATGATCTGGTCTAACAGAGTTGTCTATATTGTCCCTTCTGTTAATAATAATAAGTGTTTTTAAGTTACATGACAAACATATGGCTTTCAAAATATTATGAATTCATAAGTTCATCACTAATATAGTAAGATAAAAATTGTGCAACAACTTTAATATTTCTGTCCAATAGCAATTCACATTGAGTGAAAAGCACCCTACTTTATAGTGCCGCAGACATTATCTGCAGAAAGGTTTTAGAAAGGTATTTCCAAGTTACCAAATTTAGTGTGCTAAAAATGAAAACCTTTTAAAACTCATTTCCTTTAAAGGGCACCTGGGTGGCTCAGTTGATTAAGTGTCTGACTCTTGGTTTCAGCTCAGGTCATGATCTCATGGTTCATGGGAGAGCCCCACATCAGGCTGTGTGCTGACAGCATGCACCCTGTTTGGTATTCTCTCTTTCCCTCCCTCTCTGCTCCTCTCCTGCTGTGTCTCTCTCTATGTCTCAAATTAAATAAATAAACTTAAAAAAATCACCTTCTTTAAGATATATATCTCTTAAAATATAGACAGATACATATATAGATACATAGACATCAATATAGATAGATATAGCCAACAGTTATTCAACAGTGTAATAGTTTTAATAAAATATTTTCTGCTGAAGAATAGATTTAAATTTAATATCATATGGTTTTTCTCAAGTGGCCATTAAAAATTGAGAAACATGAAATGATGTAAATGATAAAACTAAGTGACTTGAAAATTCTGTTTTATTTACATATTTTTCAAATTTGATTTTATTTAAAACCCAATACAGCGTGAAAAACATGGGACTGTTCAGTGAGGGGAAAATCATGTTAATGAGAGAAATTGGATTTCCTATTTATATATTGCCTTTATATTCAGTATATCTCCAACAATGTGTGGTATTGAATTATGCACTGGCAGCATAGTACAATGACTTTATGTAGGGAATATTAATTAGCTATTACTAAATCAATAGGTTGTTCACCAATTTGTCAATTACTTGAGCATTAAATAAAGAAAACTAATAACTAAGTGTAGATTTAGGCATTGATAGAAGAGTATATTTTTTAAAGTTATTTCTCATGGTCTTTCAGTCATCATAACTAACACTTCATAATGCATTGCTATGAATAATGTGTTTTAATAATAATGAATTACTATTATTAATAATATATTTTCTAATTTTGACATCTCTAAACTTTGTGAATAATATTAATGTTAAAATGTACACTTTATTATTAAAGTAAGTGATATTCAGAAATGTTAAATGACTTGCCTAAGCTAATATATGTAAGTTAGTAGCATAACCACGAAATTAAGCCTCTCTTCTAATTCTGTGGTGTCTAATAGAATGATCACTATCCAGATATATCTATTTAAATTTGAATTAATATAAACTGAGTAAAATTATAAGTTTTCTTCTTCAGTCTTATTAGCCAAATTTAAAGTGCTCAAGAATCATATATATATATAGAGAGAGAGTGCTATCAGAAAGTAAAATAGAGGGCACCTGGGTGGCTCAGTCGGTTAAGTGTCTGACTTCAGCTTAGGTCATGATCTCATGGTTTGTGGTTCGAGCCCTGCGTCGAGCTCTGTGCTGACAGCTCAGAACCTCAAGCCTGCTTCGGATTCTGTGTCTCACTCTCTCTGTCCCTCCCCCATTTGAGCTCTCTCTCTTTCTCTCAAAAATAAATAAACATTAAAAATTTTTAAAAATAAAACAAAATGGAAGCAAGTAAGACTGTCTCTGAATTTCTGTGAAACCTTAATGATGATGTTTCTGTTGCATGTTGGAAGGTAAATGATTGTAGGCCTGAGAGTGAAAGGTAGAGGAAAGAGAATGTTTTCTAAACAGAAGGAACAATGGATGCCAAGGCATGGAGGGATGAAGAATCATGGAGTGCTCAAGGCACTGTGATATATTCATATGAGCAGACATGCCAATGTGTCTCTATGTGCAGAAAGACTGTTATAAGATGACATTGGAGTGTTAATCAGAAGCCAAATTATAAATGACTCTGCATTACAAAGTGAAGATTTAGATTTTTTGCCTGAAGGATATTTTTGAATAATACAAGTAGGAGACTTAGATTTATTGTATGTCTTGGAATGATTACTTTGGCAAGAGTATGGATAATGCATTATTGGCAGGCAGCACTGGAGGTGATGATCCAATCAGTAGGTTGCTGATGTAATCTAGACAAGACATGCCTTAGCTAAGATAGAAACAATGGCAATGGATAAAAGGAGACAGTTTCTAAAACTACACGTAAAATACATCAATTATTAGATACAACAGAGTGAATTTCCTTAATCTTTATCACGAACATTTGTATGCATTTTATCTCGACAAGGTTTCAAAATATATGTTGATACACATCACATTGCATGTGTACTGTGAAATATGTCGTTGGCAGGATTTATACAAGTTCAGCATGTTTCTATTGAATACAATTTTTCACTTTCTATTTTCCAGACCCAATTCTTGATTATACTAGAAAAGCAACGATAGGTATTATATAAGGTTTGACACAATATAACATTGGTACAAAATCAAAATGTGGTGAAGAAGAAGAGGAGAAGGAGAAGGAAAAGAAGGAGGAGGAGGAGGAGGAGGAGGAGGAGGAGGAGGAGAAAATACTTGGAAGACTACATATCACACTTAATAACCAAGTTTCTGGAATATCAAAACTGAACTCACTAGAATTAAAACATAAGCCTTCCTAATTTAGAACTAAATTGAATGATAGCATTAATCATCTCGCATCTATTTATAGAGACTTTCCTGTGTGCATTCCTCACCCAGAAACTAGAAGTAAGGGATGCAGATGTATTTTCTACTGTGATTCCATATCTCTGAAATATCAAAATAGAAAATCCCCAATCAATTTTAATAAATGGATTTCAGAATTTAACTCAGAGAAATTAATATAAACGCTTTCTAAATTTAAAATTGAATTTGGGTCATTGCATTATTCATTTATTCCTTGTATGAATATTTATGGAGCCCCTGCTATGTGTACTATGTAACCAAGAGCTAGTATTAAGATGAAGATTCCTACCTTCATGAAATTTGCAGGCTAAGATGTGCTTCTGTAAAACCCACCTGGCTGGCAAGGAGGTCTCTGAAGAATGCTTCATACTGCACTAGAAGATTGAAATATATTATCTTATCTTATGACTTTTTGTAAGGCTGATATGATTTATGTATGTGGAAACTGAAATTTAAAAAAAAAAAAGAAGAGGCAGTTCCGTTCAATGTCATGGGTTTCAAGTGGCAAAGCTTATAATTATATCCATGAGTAATTTTAATATTTCCCTATACCATATATTTTTAAAATCATGATTTCTTTTTTGTTAAGTCAGACATACTTTTAATTCACCTTCAAGTACTCTAAATGAAAAGGAATTATGAAACTGACGGAATTTTTACATTTTACAGCATTATTACACAAGAATTCTGATAAGAGTTTGGTTATCTTATCTCTGAAAGTTTTCTAGCAATGCTCCCTTTCTACCAGAAAAATTAATTTTCTGACAAAAAGGGAAAACTGACATCTGATTAGCCAGATGGCCCTGTGGTGGTAGCATTTTCAGATCCAGGGCATATCTATTACTCCCCACAAAGTTTACTCAAGTAGATAAAGAAAATATGGGTTATTAATTTACTGAATATGATAGACACTCTACTAAACACTCACATTTTTATTTACCTAAAATTAGACATGAAAATGGCACCCCATCTTTTTATAGGCAGCCTTTAAAAGAAGTACCTGATCAAATGAAAGGAAAATAGAATAATCTTCGCCCTATGTTCTAACTCACAAGGCAACATCTCCTGAGCAGAAACAGTTGGCTTAAAGGAATCTCCTGAGTAGCACAAAACACCAATAGACTAAAATTACTTTCCAGTACATCACCTTCAAGCTGGTGCCTAATTCTTGTCTTCTTACCTTATGCTTGTTTCTCATCCCCATATTGTGCCTGTTGCCTTCAATTGTATCAGGAGTAAGGAATTTTTCAGTCTTCTATATTCTTCCCAAAATAATTCCTTAAAGATCAATTGTCATCGAGAGGGTCTATGTTTTACTTTATTTTTTATATTCTTGACAATTAAGAATTATATGTTAAGAGCTGAAATATTCTAATATTTAGAATTATTCTCTTCTAGAGAAACATACTTTCTTAATTTCTAGGTTTCAAAGTCTTACACGTGAGGGTTTATCTTAAATGCCTTCTCCTTCATCAATCACGCCTTGGTTCTATTCTTTAAACTTCCCTATATATCTTTGTTTCTCTCTCTCAAATGTCAGTATATATTATTGTGTCCCAATGACCACTTATCAAGTATTAATCCATAACATATTGAAGGTCAAATATCTTATTTTATATGTATTTACACTGATTCCAGATACTCTAGGATGATATTTTAGTAAGAGCATATTCTAAATAATTGTACTGAACAGAGAAACTTAAAATAACTCACTGGCCATTTCTATTAAATTTCGCTTCTATTAAAATGAATTTTAGTCTTGTGGATACTCCAGAACACATTAACATATTTTTCATAATAACATAATTTATAGAAAGTTTTTCCCATGTTTTATTTTTGCCTCAGAAACAAACACCATAAAAGGGATGACTTGACTTAAAACAATAAAGTTATAAATCATTTTGGAAATTATGTTTAGATTGATAATGAATAAAAATGATGGTTTCTTCATTGTTCCACTTTAAAATATAACCACGTAGTATTAAATATATTTCTACATGGATAGAATTTTCAACACATTCTAAAGCTCTATCAGTTATTCATTGGATTTGCTTACTTTAATATCTGGGGTGAACTTAATTATGTCAACTATTTTGAGAGGTTCATAGTATTTGATTCCAAATTCTTAATATAAATCTGTGATTACCCATGCATTTACTCTGGGTAGTAAATACCAAGGGGATGATCAAATCTTCTAAATGCCGTCACATTTTCTCCATTCCCAGGAGCACTTCTGAGTGTGAAGAAAGTGATCTTTTTTGCTACTCGCTTATCCCATATGGCTGATGATAGTGAATAGGTTTGCAAAATAAAAAAAAATGCATCAATTAAGAAAGTTTAAAATTCATACATTTATAAAATTCTAATTTCTATATATCTTGACATTTTGTATCTAGGATAATAGTCTTAATATTAATGAAAATTAAATTCCAACTTAGCATCCATTAAAAATGGAAACATCCAGATGTAAAGAAGGGAAGAGTCAGGTGATTGCCTTATGTGAAGGCTGCCAGCCATTTATATGTTTACAAACAGGCTAATAAAGGTGTTAGAATCTCCAAGAAGTCATTATTTCATGATTCCCAGGGCATGTGATGGGGGCAGACCATCTTTAAGTGTACCACTGGGAGCTTTGAAAAATTAGCAATCAGGCAAAGAGAAAAAAAAAAATACTGTGCAAGGCATTCATTCCTCAAAATGAAATTACTAGATTTTAACATGACTCCAGAGAATCAGAAAATCTGGTATTGAGATGATGAATATCACAACCACCCTGTAGCAACCATTTAAAATCTTAGCCAAACCAACCGTCAGGGAATTAATGACTTATGCTCACTAGATAAAGAGGCTTATGCCAGTGAACATTCAAGTTCATCAATATCTCATGAATTTGGGAGGCTCAGAGAGCAAGTTAAGTAGTTCAGTTGGTAAACAATGTGAAGGGTAATGTGATGTGTCATTTTTATATAAAAACAAATGCAAATTTATATGCAGAGTAAAGCAAAATTAACATGACTTTTTCTTGCATGAAAATGTGCTATAAAATAAATTTGAAGACATAGGAAAAGGGAATCAAATTTCAGATTGTATTATCAGCTTTCATTTGGCTCTGCATATATTTCACCACAAATGTTTGTGAAGAGACAGTGAATTTTCTCCATATATATTGAGATTGAATATATAAAGTTAATGTCAAGAACTGTGGAAAGTCTGAAATTTTACTTGCTCACAAGCTTGTGTAGGTTCATGAATGCTGGTGGAGGATTCTGACTGCTGGGTCAGAATCAAAGAACTTTATTACTCATGACACGGGAGGCTGCACAATCTTCATGTCCACACCAGTTTCCCTTGTCTCTCAATTCCCACAGGGGTCATGCAGAATGGCCCTAAGCCTATGCAGCATCTTTTGTAATGGGCCATGAGCAAACCTGCCTGACCTTTTCCCCAGAAAGAGACATTATCTTTCATATACTGAATAGTAAACAACCCTGACTTCAGCTCTGGAAGGAAGCAAAGTCTATCATCTAAGAATTCTTTGGGTATATTATTGAAAAAAAAAAGTAGTGCAGAACAAAAGCCATCAATGCCTCTGTTTAAAGATATGCAAGAAGATGAGACATCCAGGGAGAATTATTTCCAACAATATTCATCTCTCCTTTCTACTGTATTTTGGTTTCTGGTAAAAATTGTCCCATGAATATGCTATTTTATCACCTATTTTAAATCAGAATGCCAGAATTTGGGACAAAATCACTTCACTTGTCTCAGACAGCATTTAATTCAGGCTACTATTAGCAGGACTCCAAGAATAAAATAAGGCTAGCCTGCCAAACTCAGGGAGCCTCAAACGTGTTCCCTAAGTTCCTATACCCAACCAGATGAAAAGAAAATCACAAACTCTACCTTATCCTTCAAGGAGGAAGTGTAGAGCAGTTTTACTACCCATAAACTTGACCAATGGGTAGAGGCTGACCCAAATGTCTTCCATAGTGGAAGTGGTATTTTTGTAAATACCTGAAGGTCTCTTTTAAGTACTCATAATATGTAAGTCATTATGTTTTGGGGAGGGAGCCAAGTTAATGCCTTATTTTTACATAAGAAGCACAATTCTCAGGGTACACATAGCAACCTTGGAAGTAATGTATTGGTTACAATTATTGCAAAAGGACTATTTTCTCAGAAATAGAGGTTGACAGTGCCTCCAATGTGGCCTCTAGTCAGCCTGATAGGCTCTCAACATCCTGGTTCAGTTGAAATTGTTGAGTCTATTGTTTCCTGTTACAGAGATGGCCTAAGCACAGGCAGTCAAATCTGAATTATTTACCCACACTAACATTTGTCAGCATCCAATTGCCCTATAGAATGAGTGAGCGATGCTGACAAAAAAAAGAGTAGGAAAACTTATTGGAGGTATAGAATGGTGTTTTTCGTAAGAGATGCCAGAGGTGGGGTTGTATTGTGCTCTTTCTGATAGGCTTCTGAGTAATGTTAAGGACAGTGGCTAACAAATCATGTCAGAACCACCCTGCTGAAATAGCAGACCCAAGAATTATACTTGGGTATTTGCGATAATTTGGAAGATACTACTGCAGTGCTTTCCTCCTAATGCAGGCTCCCGGAATGACCTTGAATGACAAAAGATCAGTGTTTTTCCCTCTCTTATATTTTCAGGGGGCTATGATATCTCCTTCCCAGGTGAATGGATTCTTGTCCTTTTTCCACTTTTGCGAAACCAATGTGTCTGGTTAACTGGCTATAACTTTACCTTTTTCTCAGTTATTGCTACTTTCATAGTTTTTGTGTAAAAGGGTCAACTGCAAAAAGGCCAGTACATTTTTATAAAACTTACAAAGACATATGATGTACTTCACATTGGACCATGTAAAACACTATAGTGGAGCTTTGTGATCAGGATTCTTAACCAAATGCTCATTATCCTTTTCACGTGACAATCCAACAAAAGAATATAGGTAGCTAATCCAGAATTAAGTATGAAACTCCCAAGCTTTCATTGGCTAAGCTACAGCACATTTGTTATAACAACCAGGCTGTTAAGGGAAATAAACACCATAGCCAGGAAGGGTCAGGTGGAATTTTGATTTTTTAAATGGGGCAACGTAATACCCAACCCCTTTTCCTAATTATTATTTGGGAAGTGGCTGTGAGAAGTTAATCCCTTTCTGGTGACAGCTCAGTCAGTGACCAAACTGCCTTAGGTGTAGAGCAAGAGGAGAGGAAGGTTGGTTCAGAAATCATTTTCAATTAATTTTTGAGAAGCCATTCTACCACTCAAAACCAGGAGATGCTATGGATGGTAGAAAGTTTGAAGTTCCCTTCAGAACTTTGTCTATTAGCCCATTTTTGAGTTGCTTTTGTGATAAAAGACACAACATTTTCAACCCAAATTGATGATAAATCTGAAAAATAGAATATAGATGAGTTTCAGTGTTGAAAAACAATGTGCCTAGGGTTAGTTGCTGTGTCTGGAATAGAAACTCTGTAACCTGAGAAAATAGACGATATTGCCAGTGAGAAACTGAAGGATAGAATGAAAACATTTGCAGGGAATTTCAAGGTTGACAGTTGGCCCCGGATGTAGATGGCTAAAATGGTATGTGAACAGTGATCATTGAAGATGAAGATGTGAAGTAACTGCAAGGCCATAGTGTCCAATAGGGCATCCATGTGGACTTTTAATATATCCATGATAATGCACTGAATATGGTCTAAATGCTAAATCATCAAAGATTTTGAGAGACTAACTCAGTTCCCTGAGTTGTCACTAATGAGAAAGAATAGTTTACTCAGAAAGATTGAGTTTAAGTGGATTAAAGGAAAATGAGCAGAATATTTGCACAAGTTAGGAGAGTAAATGCTTAAAAGCAACAGTGAGATGAGACATATGTGACAGGGAAAACCAGAGTATAAATTGAGTATGACATTTCAATGGAAATATAACGTATTGGAGCTGGAAAGGAATTTTGATACCATCTTCTGCAATATCTACTTTAAGTCTAGTGAACAAATTTATACATATATATATATATATATATATATACACACACACACACACCATATATATATATATATATATATATATATATATATATATATATATATATATATTCTGCATATATTTGATAGGCATAATGTTACTGGCTGATAATAACATCATGGTGTTTGTTTTCTCTGATAAAAATATACAGGGCATCTTCAAAATGATGAAACATATGTTAGAACAGCTGCTTCTAAGTTTAAACAAAATATAGTGTAGCACTTTTTGCCTTTGAATACAGACAAATATGAAAAATTGTGGTGATTAAGATGGATTGTGCCTATTTTCTTTGAAAAGCAAGATGTCCTAACATGAAGTTGGAGTTGAATAGTAAAAGGGACTTAAATTTTTACTCATCCAAGAATATTCCCCTCCAAAAATGTAGCAATGTTCAAAGACTATTTCAAATTTCCTTTAAAGTGTTTAATAGAACAGAAAGGTCATATATGCACATGTGTAACTTTTACCATGCATATTCTTTACCTTTTTTACCTTAAAAATATGCAAATTTAAAAATAAGACCTATTTTCACTTATTAATTAAAATGATTACTGGGAAAATAACAATAATAAATATGTAATAAAATAATAATTTGTTTTATAATATATAATTATATGAATTATATAATTTTATGTGTGTTACTTAAAATTTTGCTTGTATCAAAGCTTAAAGGCTCAGACTTTAAAAGTGACTTCTCAAGTCTAAGGATACAGTATAAACTATATTAACAGGTAATGATAGCAAATGCCACTTACATATATATTGCCTATTTTTCCCATGCAGGAAAAATAGAAGAATATAGTGTGGATTGCAAAAGAATTGTTGACTGAGAAACATGATGCAACAAAGTATTGTTATTTCAACTTAAATCTATATTACTGACATCAACAGATAAAGTCATGTGATTGTTTTCAGCATTCATACATACACCTTAATTCAGATTTTTAAGGCACTTGGGCAGTGGTTCTATAAATTTTATGTAGATGTTTAATGAGATGCAATGATTTTGGATCATCATGGTCAAAATTACTGCTTTAGAAGTGATTTTATAGTAGGATGGGTAATTTCTAGCTCCCAGAAAAAATACCAGTAGATCCAATAAATGCTTATAACTGAGAGTAGACTACCAATTGAGCATATTTCCCTAAAAATTAAAAGCATATAAAAATTAAAATATAAACAATAGAGAAAAGTATACATAAAGATGCAAAAGAAAGATAATGGGAAAGAACAAAAGGAGAGAAAGAATAAGAAGAAAATTTAAATGAGCATTCAGTTGTTAATGTAGTCATGAAGAAGCTGGAAAGCACTTTGTAGAGATAGAAAAATTATGACACAGGACAATCTTGCAAGCAGAGAAGATTGGGTCATTATCATCACTTTTTGAAACCATTCCTTTATCCCTCATGAATTACAGTATGCCTTTGTAATACATGTAGTTAACTTTATATGTTTTGGATGTTAATCCTTTGTCAAATACATGGTTTGCAAATATTTCTTTTTCCTAATCTGCAAGATGCTGTTGCATTCTGTTGATTGTTTCCTTTGCTATGAAGAAATTTTCTTATTTTGTTTTATTTTGATTTGTTTGTTTTTTAGTTTAAGGAAGTCCCTCTTGTCTATTTTTGTTTTTGTTGCCTATGCTTTTGGTATTCATATATCTGTTAAAGAGTTAAATTCAATTATCACACACACACACACACACACACACACACACACACACACACACAGGCAAATAACCGCATTACAAAATGGGCAAAGGCACAGGTAGACATTTCTTCAAAGATATACAAATGTCCAACGGGTGTATAAAGAAGTGCTCAATGTCACTAATCATCAAGGACATGCAAATCAAAACCACAATGAGATGTCACATCACATCTGTTCAGATGACTACTCTCAACAAACAACAGAAAAGTGTCAGTGAGAATATGGAGAAATTGAACTCTTTCCCACTGTTGTTGGGGATGTAAACTGGTGCAGCTATTATGGAAAACAGTTTGGAAGTCCCTCAAAAATTAAAATTACAACTACCTTATAATCAGCATCCCCACATCTGGGTATATATTGAAAATCGTCAAAATCAGAATCTTAAAATGATAGCTGCAACTGCACGTTCATTGCAGCATTAACAGTAGTCAAGATATAGACACAAATGAAATGTCTATCTACAGATGAACAGATAAAGAAAATGTTCTATAGAATAGAATACCAGTAAGCTTTAAAAGGGAAGGAAATCATACCATTTGCAAAGGACCTGGTAGACATTATGCTAAGTGAAATGAGTCACAAAAGGGCAAATACTTCATGATTCCTCTTACATGAGGGCTCTAAAATTGTCAACCTTATAGAAGCAGACTACAGAATGGAGATTCCAGAGTCAGGGAGAAGGGAAAATGGGGAGTTGTTGCACAATTGTATAAAGTTTCAGTTATGCAAGATGAGTAAGTTCTAGAGATCTCTGTACAGCATAGTGCATACAGTTTAAGTACTGTAGACTTAAAATTTTGTTGAAATACATCTCATGTTAATTGTCTTTAACACACACACACACATACACACAGGATCAGAAGGAAACTTTTGGAGGTATTGGATATATTTATTAGTTGATTGCAAATGATGGTTTCACAGGCAAACATCAAATTGTATAGATTAAATATGTGCAATATTTTGTATATATCAAGTATGCCTCAATAAGCTGTTAAAAATTAAGTACTTTGTCATATGAGAATTCATTTCTATACCTCTCTTCTGGTGATCAATATGTTTGCCTGTCCTTGGGCTAATAGCTCATTACTAATGACTGCTATATAGAATAGCGTTAAAAATTTAGTGGTAAAATACTCCAAATTTATTCTTCTTAAGATAATCTTGGCTGTGCTTTGCCTTTGCATTTTCATATATAGTCATAGTTTATTGATTTATATACACACACAAAGAAAGAACATATATGTACACACAAACTTAAATAGGAGTTGCTTGGGAGATTTCAATAAAAATACTGTATTCTGGTATAAGAAAATCTTAGCCATATTTCATATTTTTCAGTATTTTGTGAATATTTTGTACCTTCTTTTGTATTTTCTAGTTATGCAACCATGCCACCTTAAAAAGAGCAAGTTTTCTTTCTTTCCAATATTCATATTTATCATATTTATTTAAAAGATATAGAATTATATTTGTAATATTCTACTTGTGTTGTGATTTAATTGAGATTATATCAAATAAGTGGTTCAAATCATCTAACTTTTTAAAAATATTATTCCAAAATTATTTATAATATGTATTTAATATTCTTGTAATGTTTGTAGTGAAGTCCAATATTTTATTTTTAATATTGGTAATGTCTCTTTTTTAAAATTTTTCTTTGTAAGTTTTGCTAATACTTTATCAATTTTGTATACTTTTAAAGATGTCATCCCTTTTTTTTTTAATGTTTATTTACTTTTGACAGAGAGAGAGAGAGAGACAGGGCATGAGTGGGACAGGGACAGAGATAGAGGGAGACACAGAATTTGGAACAGGCTCCAGGCTCTGAGCTGTCAGCACAGAGCCCAAGGCGGGGCTCGAACCCACAAGCTGTGAGATCATGACCTGAGCCGAAGTCAGACACTCAACCGACTGAGCCACCCAGGGGCCCCAAGATGTCATCCCTTTCAAAGAACCTGCTTTTGCCTGATTTCCCTTATTGCAGTTTTTTCTTCTTTTATAAATTTGTTTGTGTATTTTTTTTTCTTTAAAGTTGTTCATTTCAGACATTAAACCACCATTAAATTCCCATAATGATTCAACATCTTTTGTTGTATTGTTGGACTTCATTTTTTAAATTTTGTCAAGGATTTTTGTTTCATTTGCATGAGACATTTCCCCATATTTTTTTTCCAATGACCTTCTATTCTGATTTTGACATCAGTATAACTTTCTTTCTTTCTGTAGCACTCTTTCAACATGAGTTGGGGAATGCATTAACCTTCTCTGTTTTCTGAAAAAGAATATACAGCTTTGATATACTTTTTTCCTTAAATAATAGGCTTCACCAGGAATCATCTGCTCTTGGTCTTTGAGTCTTTGTATAAATGTCTTAATTCTGAATTTAAAAATTTAATTGTTATTGCATTTTTTTTTTTTTTGCATATTTTCTTGTGCCAGTCTTGGTAACTTGTACCTTTGAAGGATTGTGTTCATTTCATCTGTATTAATTTGCTAGGGCTGCTACAACAAAGCACCATATCTGGGTGGTTTAGACAATAGACATTTGTTATTTTACAGTTCTGAGGACTACAGGTCCCAGTTAAAAGTGCTGGCAGTGTTCATTCCTTCTGAGGGTTCTTGGAGAGGATCTATTCCAAGCTCTTCCTGTCCTGTAGATAATCACTACTAGTGTGGAACTTCTCCCTGTATTTTTACATCATCTTTCCTTTGTACATGTCTCTTTCTTCTCACGTGACATTCTTTTTATATCGGAAACCGGTTATATTGGACTAAGGGCCTGCATCACTACAATGTAACTTCCTCTTTACTAATTGTGTTTACAATTGCCCTATTCTCAAATCAGGTCACATCTCAGGTGCTAGGGGGTTGGTATTTTAACATTAATTTTTCAGCCTAACAGCATTTTAACTGTTGAATTTATTGGCATAAAATTATTCATAATGTAATCTTATTATTCTATTAGTATCTACAGGAAATGTAGAGGTGCTCCCTCTTTTAGTCCTGAAGTTTATCATTGTCGTCTCCTTTCCCTCCCTCCACTAATTTCTTGCTCAAGTTGAGCTAGATTTTGGAATTTGGATTTTGTTTATCCATAGCCTCTGTTTAAGAAGGAAATCACATGGGGTGCCTGGGTGGCTCAGTCGGTTGAGCGTCCGGCTTCGGCTCAGGTCATGATCTCACAGTTTGTGAATTCAAGCCCCATGTTGGGCTCTGTGCTGACAGCTCAGAGCCTGGAGCCTGCTTCAGATTCTGTGTCTCTCTCTCTCTCTGCCCCTCCCCCGCTCATGCTCTGTCTCTCTCTCTCCTTCAAAAATAAATAAGAACACTAAAACAATTTTAAAAAATAAATAAATAAAAAGGAAATCACACATTTTTGCTCCCCAAAAACCTATCTTTCTTAATTTACACATGGAGAATACCATGGTTTTAAATAAGGATTAAAAAAGAGGAATGATTATACCTGATTAAATTTCTTTATTACTCTAATATTTGTGTTGAAAGGCTTGTACTAAGCAGGTGCTCTTATAATTGCTGATTATAGTTCCCTTAAGCAATGTAAAGAATCTCCTTATCACCTTTTTTCAATTTATTTTCCTTTTTAATCTAAAGAAATTAACTTGGCTCAAAAAAAATTTTAAAACGTGGTGATGCCTGGGTGGCTCAGTCAGTTGGTTAAGCATCCAACTTTGGTTCAGGTCATGATCTCACAGCTCAGGAGTTCGAGCCCTACATAGGGCTCTGTGCTGACAGCTTCGGATTCTGTCTCCCACTCTCTCTGCCCCCCACCCATGCTTGTTCTCTCTCTCTATCTCTCTCTCTCCTCTCTCTCTCTCTCTCAAAAATAAATAAATGTTAAAAAATTTTAAGAAATTAACTTTACTCTTTTTAAAAAGAAACAAAACAAAACAAAAACTCTACCTGAAGTGTGTTTAAATAGAGCATTTAAAAACAGAAATTCTTTTTTTTTTTTTTTAATTTTTTAATATATGAAATTTACTGTCAAATTGGTTTCCATACAACACCCAGTGCTCATCCCAAAAGGTGCCCTCCTCAATACCCATCACCCACCCTGCCCTCCCTCCCACCCCCCATCAACCCTCAGTTTGTTCTCAGTTTTTAACAGTCTCTAATGCTTTGGCTCTCTCCCACTCTAACCTCTTTTTTTTTTTTTTTTTTTTTCCCTTCCCCTCCCCCATGGGTTTCTGTTATGTTTCTCAGGATCCACATAAGAGTGAAACCATATGGTATCTGTCTTTCTCTGTATGGCTTATTTCACTTAGCATCACACTCTCCAGTTCCATCCATGTTGCTACAAAAGGCCATATTTCATTTTTTCTCATTGCCACGTAGTATTCCATTGTGTATATAAACCACAATTTCTTTATAAAAACAGAAATTCTTAATGAAGATATTTTAAATAATTTACTATGTAATAGTCTGAATTTCAAAGACTTTTTACTCAATCTCATACTGTGTGGTGCATGTTGGGTGCTCTGAAATGGTTTCATTTGGGCATGAATTAAATTTACCATTTTCTTCCTGTTGGTATTCACACCAATTATGATTTCACTTAGATTTACAGTTTCTTTTGATATTCTAAGTTTAAATGCATTGGAATGAAAGCTGACAAAAACTTCATCAAGACCTGTCAAAATTGTTTTACCTGATTTCAATCAATTTAATGTTTTCTATTTATAAATGAATTGGAATAAATGTCACACACTGGATTAGATTCAGTTTAGAGTTCTGCTACTGAATTTAAGTGAAAATAGTTAAATTGAATATCACAAAATACTATATTTAGCTCGTCATTAACCATAACGTGTTCTCCTTAGTTTTAGACTTTTTAATATACTTTATCATACTCTTTAATAAAAATAATAAAATATTAAAATATTTAATGAAGTTAATTAAATTTGTTACTATTGTATGAGCTCTTTCTCATGATTAGATTGGTCTTATAGGGTTTTAGGAGAAAGATCACACAGATAAACTGCTTTTTTCATCATTTTGTAATAAGGATAAATACTATCTACATGTTTTAAGATGATTGATGTTGACCTAGATCATGTGGTTGAAGTAGTTTTTACCAAGTTTCTCCATAATGATGTTACACGGTTTTTTATTTCCTCCTCTTTCCAAACTGAATTCTATGAAAAGAAGTTCCCATGCACAGTACATACTCAATGAGTGGGGACTTATGGTTCTTTTCTTTTAGGGTAGAGTATCTATACAATTTATTGGGTGTCTCCAATATGTGAGATTTGTCTCTTCTTTTTCATTTTAATTTTTTCAATCATTTATTTATATTAATATGAATTCCAGTTTTATTTCTAACTTTGGATTATAATTCTATAATCCCATATAGACAATCATGTCAACTTTGAATGCAGTTTTATTTCTTCCTTATAATCTGTATTCCTTTTATTTCCTTATTTTACTAGCTAGGATTTCCACTATAATGTTCAATAGGGGGAGCAGGAGAAGAAATTCATGGGTTTTTTGTGTTTTGTTTTGTTTTGTTTTGTTTTGTTTTGTTTTTTGGGAAGAAATTCTTGTCTGTCCCCAGTCTTAAGAAGAAATCAACCAGTTTCTCACTATTAAATTTAATGTCTTTTGGGAATTTGGTAAATATCCTTGAGCTGAGGAAGTTTGCCTCTCTATTCCTACTTTGCTGTGTTTTTGTCATGAGAGGTAATTGGTAATGTTTTTTTCTGCAGCAATTAAGATGATGATTTTTCTTCTTTAACCTGTTGTGAGATGGACTAATTGATTTTCTTTTTCTTTTTTTTTAACTTTTTTTTTTTTAACGTTTATTTATCATTGAGAAACAGAGAGAGACAGAGCATGAGCATGGGAGGGGCAGAGAGAGAAGGGGAGACACAGAATCTGAAGCAGGCTCCAGGCTCTGAGATATCAGCACAGAGCCCAACGCGGGGCCTGAACCCACAAACCGCAAGATCATGACCTGAGCTGAAGTCGGACACTTAACTGACTGAGCCACCCAGGCTCCCTTGATTTTCTTTTTCTTTTAAAACCACTTTTTTGAGGTATGACTGTCATAGCAAGAGCTATACATACTTGATGTATAAAATTAAATGTTTAAGCATACATCTGTGAAGCCTTCATCACTATCTATGCCATAAACCTATCCATCACCTCCAAAAGTTTCCTCTGCCCTCTTTATTCATTATATTTTGTGTGTTTGAGTAACAGTAATGTTTAATGTACAATCAACCTTCTTAGCCAATTTTTAAGAGTACAGTACAGGGGGTCCTGGGTGGCTCAGTCAGTTTAGCATCCGGCTCTTGGTTTCAGTTCGGGTAATTATCTCATGGTTCATGAGTTTGAGTCCCACATTGGGCTCTGTACTAGTAGTACAGAGCCTAATTGGAATTTTCTTCCTCTCCCTCTCTCTCTACCTCTCCCCTTCTCTCTAAATAAGTAAATAAATAAATAAATAAATTTTAAAAAAGAATATAATACAATATTAATTATGTATGCTATGCTATACAGTGGATCTCTAGATTTTAATCATCTTGACTAATTGAAACTTTGTACTATATGATTAATACTTCCATATTTCACCTTTCCCTAACTCTTGGGAACCCACATTCTACTCTCTTCATATATTAGTCTATTTCAGATTCATCATATAAATAATAGTATGTAGTTTTTGCTTTTCTGTGTCTGGCTTATTTCACATAAGACCCTTCAGGCTGACCCATGTTGTTGCAAATGTAAGGATTTCTCTTTTTCTTAAGGCTGAATGATATTTCATTGTGTATATACCATTCTTTATCCATTCCCTGTTGATAGACATTTAGGTTACTTCCATACCTTGGTTATTGTGAAAATTCTGCAATGAACATGATAGTGTAGATCTTTCCTTGAGATCCCAGTTTTAGTTCTTTTGGATATATACCTAGATGTAGAAATGCTGGATTTTATGATAGTTCATTTTTTAATTTTTTGAGAGAACTACCCACTGCTTTCCATAGTGGTTGCACCATTTTGTTTCTACTAACAATGCATGAGGTTGCTATTTTCTCCAAATACTTGCCTTTTGTTGTTTTGTTTTGTTTTGTTTTGTTTTGTTTTCATAATAGTCATCCTAATAGGTGTGATGTGACATCTCACCATGGTTTTGATTTGCATTTCCTTGAAGCTTGGTGATGTTGAGCACATTTTCATATACCTGTTGGACATTTGTATGTATTCTTTGCAGAAAAGTCTATTTTATTTTCTGAAGAAAAGTCTATTTATTTTTGTAATCAGGTTGTTTCCTTCCTTCCTTCCTTCCTCTCTCCTCATCCTCCTCTTCCTCCTGCTTCTGCTTCTTCTTCTTCTTCTTCTTCTTCTTCTATTGAATTATAGGAGTTCTGTATATATATATATATATATATATATATATATATATATATATATATATATATATACAGTTTACAAATATTTTCTCCTATTCCATAGTTGTCTTTTCATTTTGTTGATTGTTTCCTTTGCCATAGAGAAGCTTTTTAGTTTGATACAAATCCTTTTATCGATTTTTTTTGCTTTTGTTTCCTGTGTTTTTGGTGTTGAGTCCAAGAAATTATTGCTAAGATAAATGTCAATAAGTTTTGTTCTTCCTGAACCTTCAATGAGGAGTTTTATAGTTTACAATCTTGCATTTAAGTCACTAATTCATTCTGAACTATTTTTTCATGTATTTGCTAAGACAGAAATACAGTTCCATACTTTTGATGTGGATAACTGGTTTTCCCAACATTATGTGTTGAAGTGACTATTCTTTGTCCATTGTGTTTTTCTTGGCACCCTTATCAAATGTTATTTTACCATATTGTGTATGGATTTATTTCTGTGCTATCTGTTCTGTTGCATTAGTCTATATGTCTATGTATATATCAGTGCCATAGGGTTTTGATTACTGTAGCTTTGTGATTTATTTTAAAATCAAGAAAATTGTAGTCTTTTGTAGTTCCATATGGATTTTAGAATGTCTTTATATTTCTGTAAAAAAAATGCCATTGAGATATGATATGGATTGCATTGAACCTGTAAGTCATTTTTGGTAGTATAGACATTTTAATGGTATCAAGTCACCTAATCCATGAACATGGGATCCCTTTCCATTTAATTGTATCTTTATTCTTTCAGGGGCACCTGGGTGGCTCAGTCAGTTGGGCATCTGACTTCACTCAGGTCGTGATCTCACAGTTCATGAGTTTGAGCCCTGCACCAGACTCTGTGCTGATGGCTCAGAGCCTGGAGCTTGCTTTGAATTCTGTGTCTTCCTCTCTCTCTGCCCCTCCCCCACTCAAACTCTCTCTGCCCTTCAAGAATAAATAAACATTAAAAAAAGTTCTTTCTTTCAACATCTTATAGTTTGTTTGTTTTCTCTGTATAACTCTTTCACCTCCTTGGTTACATTTATTCACAAGTATATTATTATTTGTCTAAATAATATTGTGAAAAGAATTATTTTCTGGAATTCCTTCTCAGATATTTTGTTGGTGATATATAGAAGTGAAACTGATTTTTTAATGTTCATTTTATATCCTCTAATTTTATTAAACTGGGTTATACTCGCAGGATTTTTGTTTTGTTTTCTTTGTGGAGTCTTTAGGGCTTTCTATATATAAGAACATGCCATCTCTGAATAGAGTTAATTTTCCCTTCTCCTTTCCAATTTGGATATCTTGGATTTCTTTTTCTTGCCCAATTGCTCTGGCTAGGCTTACCAGTATTTCACTGATTTTTGAATGTTAACTTTTGAATGTCAAACACCAAAGTAGGATGAATTCATTTTGGTCTTGGTGTGTAATTGTTTTAATATATTCAAATATATTAAATTTGCTAAATTTTATTGAAGATTTTCAAATCTATGTTTATGAAATATATTGATCTGTAGTTTTCCTTTCTGCTAGTTTCTTTATCTGGTATTTATATAGGAGCAATGGTGGCTTAATAGAATGAGTTAGGAAGTAGTCTTTCTGTTTTCCAGAAAATATTGTTGTAAATTCTTCATTAAATGTTAGATAGAGTTAGCCTTAGAAACCATCTAATCATGTGGTTGAAAATTTTCTTAAATATATATGGGACTATTCAGAGTATCCATTTCTGATCACTTGAGTTTTGATACATTGTTTTTCAAGAGGTCAATTCATTTCATCTAAATTATCAAAATATGAGCATAGAACTGTTAAAAAATACTCAATGTAGGGCGGGTGGTGCCTGCCTGGCTCAATTGGTAGAGCAAACGACTCTTGATCTCAGGGTCATGAGTATGAGCCCCACATTGGATGCAGAATTTACTACTATAAATGTAATATGGAGGTAAGCAGTCCAAGATCAAGGTAGCAGGAGGATTGGCATCTGGTGAAGACTTTCTCCTCAGGTTGCAGACGTCTATTTCCAGCTTTGTCCTCACATTCCCTTTCCTGGGTGCATATGAATGGAGCGAGAGAAAGAGGGGAAGCAAGCACTCTTGTGTTTCTTTTTACAAGGGCTAATCCCATCATTAAAGCCTTTTCCACATGACCTTATTTAAACCAAATTGCATGTCAAGGGCCCCATCCCCAAATATCATCACATTAGAGATTAAGGTTTCAACATACTAAATTTGGAGGAATACAGTTCCTTCCATAGCAGAGTATTCTTGTCTTCTTCACTTTGGAAGACTGTTTCACTGAATTTAGAATTCTAGGTTTTTAGATTTTGCTTTCAACAATTTAGATACTTAATTCTACTCTCTTCCTGCTTACAGAATTTCTGACAGAAATCGATGAAATTCTTTTGTTTCTTTGTAGGTTAGATACTTATGTTTTGTTCTGTTTTGCTTTGCTTTTTTACTCTCTGGCTTCTTTCAACATTTACTTTTTTTCTTTGATTTTCTGCAAATTTCATATGTCTATATGTAGCTTTTTAAAAATGACTGTGTTTCAATTAATCTGTGCTTATCTGTGGTTCTATGATTTGTGGTTTCGTATCTGTCATTAATTTTGGAAAACTCTCAGCCATTATTACTTGAAATATTTCTTCTGCTTTTTGCCCCTCTCCTTTGGTGGTATTTTGTTTGTTTTGTGTTTTATTTTTTCTCTTTGCATTTTAGTTTGGGATTTGTCCATTGACATATCTTTCAAGTCACTGATTCTTTTCTCTGACATGCTTATTCTGTTGGTGAGCCTATCAAAGACATTCTTCATTTCCTTTACCTTGTTTATTTTTATTTATATTTTTAGCATTTCCTTTTGATTCTTTCTTAGAGTTTCAATCTGCCAGTTTATATTGCCCATATGTTCTCATATGTTGTCCACATTTTCTGTTAAATGTTTTTAGTATATTATATATTGTTATTTTAAATCACTGCTGTAGTCATTCCAAAATCTATGTTGTATCTGAATCTAGTTTTGTTGCTTGCTTTGTGTCTTCAGAGATTTTTTTGCATTCTAGAATGCCTTGTTGTTGTTGTCATCACAGTTATTATTATTTTGAAGGCCAGAAAGTATGTATTTGGTCAGAGGAACTAAAGTAAATAGGTCTTCAGTATGAGAATTTATGGAAATTTGCCTAGGAGGTACACTGTGTTTACTGTTTTCTCTAGCTGTATATGTTCGAGGCTTCAATTTCTTCTAGTGTTCTTTTGTTGTTGTTATCCCAATAGTCTTTAGCTTTTACTAGAAATTCCTTCTTAAGTATAATCTGAGCCTTGCAGTTCTTCCATCTTCAGTCCTCTGTTACTTTCCAGGATGCTTGATGGTATTTTGGTGAGAGGTGATGAAAGGGAAGTGTTCTGTGTTCCTGTAATTTGGCCTCAATCTTTTAATGGGCCTGTATTCCTGGGCTATGACCTTCATAAGTCCCCATCTTCAATGTAGGTGATACAGGAAGACTAGAGGGGGATAGACTTATGTATTTCCTTTTCTCTACCTTAGTTAGGCTTTGGCAAAGTAGTTTCCTTTGAAGGCAGCTGTAAAACAGAAAGCTCCATGATTATTTCAAAATGGTTACTGGGGTGTCTGGCTGGGTTAGTCAGTGGAACATGTGACTCTTGATCTTGGGTAGTGAGTTTGAGCCCCATATTGGGTGTAGAGATAATTTAAAAATAAAACCTCAAAAAATGGTTACCTTTTCCCACTCCCTATGGCAAGCATGAGGGAATTGTTCTCCAGTCTTTATTATGAGAACCTGATAGGGCTCTTAGTGGTGGCATTAATGAGAGTGTGGGGCTTCCTCTAAGACGGCCCCTTAGAGTTTTTAATTCTCAAACTAACCTACACTGAGAATCCAAAATTTGTCAATTATGGGTTAAGTGTACCTGCTAGTACTGGATATAGGAGTGGATTTTTGCTCCTGAGTTTCTACTCCCAGTAAGCTGTGATTGTTTTATCTGTCTCCCAGTTTTCAAGATAGTAGTTTGCTCGGTGACCTCAATTCTCTGATAGATCTAAAAAAAAGTTGTTGATTTTCAATGTGTTCAGCTTTGTTTGCTTGCTTGTTTGTTTGTTATGGGGATGGGAGTGAGAACTTCCAAACTCTTTATATGTCAAAGCAAAAGCTAAAGGTTTCTAACATTTGGATTTAATACATTATGAAATTTTTATGCTATCCTGCTTTGTTAATAAAATTATAACTTTACTCAAATTTCTTGCAATCAAGATTGTTCCTGTAAAATACACCCATTATACTTTGAGGAAACAACCAGAATTTTTTTTTAATCACTTAGTTTATCAGACCCCTCGTAGGCACCGTCTCAGATCCTCGGGGCCACCTTTGTCTTTGGTAGCAGCAGTGTCTCTGGGTCATTATAGCAGCCAATTCTGTGTGTGCTGTGCCAACCTAACACATGTGTGACATGTCTTCCCCTCACATCATGTCCCTAACCCTCCCTGCTGGCATTACTACAGTAAGTCTCAGCACGTACTCGCACATGCACAATACGCAAGTCCAGGGGAGTTATCCCTATAGGGAAAAGTTTTGAACAATGGAAGAAATAGGCAGGCGAATAAATATTTCCTCCTTCTTTGCTTTGTAGGATTGTCTTGGTAAGGAATGTCTGTGGCTTCTTAAAGTACAATACCTCCAGATCAAGCCATCAGATAAATTTCGATATGTTCATATCAATAATGAATCCATGTAATGCCCTCCTTCCATACTCGATTTCACTTGTCCATCATTGATGCCCACTTAGTGAATTAAAAGTACAAAAACACTGCCCAATAATATTTTTTTTAGGGAATCTCAAGGCAAATGGAAGGAAAACGAAAAACAAACAAAAAAAGATTTCTATACAGAATGGTTTTATTCCTAAATGAAATCTAGTGATATTTCCTCTTTATGTGATGTTTGCATTTCTAAATGTATGGTGATAACTGTACTCCCTGAAATTAGATTTCTGCAATTAGCACCTTAATTTCCTTTGCTTTGAAATGTGGATCTGGGAATTATCATTTTCCAGATGCAGAATTTCTGGATTATATTAAGGAACAAAGATATGAACATATGGGAAAATGTTAATGTGAGACAATTATACAGGAAAAAAATTTATTGTAGATTTTTTCTTTAAAATTTTTGTTCCTAATGCTTTATATTAAGAAAATGCAATTCAATAACATAAAGTGTGGACTTAATAATGTTTTAATGGTAAAAATAAATAATAACTACAGATACATGTGAAAAACATGTTGAGACCCATTAAAATATTTTAGATGCCATGAAAACTAATATGATTTTATTTTATGAGAGTAAGTTCTCTTTATCTTTATTTCTTCAATATTATAAGTCTTTTCATCTCCACGTATATTATCAAGATTTATATTATAAACATAGTAAGGTATATAATTTTATTAAAATCCTTACTTGTTAGTATTACTCTCTATTCATCTTTCTCTCTGCCCGTATATCTTTTCCATCTATTTATCTACTTATAATCACTAATAAATCTTGTTAGTATATAAGTGCAAATATTTTGAGGAATCATCCAAATTGTTATACGTTAAAACATGTATAGGAAATTGTATGCTAGGGGTGCCTGAGTGGCTTAGGCGGTTAAGTGTGCTGACAGCTCAGAGCCTGCAGTCTGCTTCCAATTCTGTGTCGCCCTCTCTGTCCCTCTCCCGCTTGCACTCTGTCTCTCTCTCTCAAAACATAAACATTAAAACAATTTTTAAAGAAATTATATGCTAGCAGTGATCCTGATGGCTCCAGATAGAATTGAATTATTTTCTTTCTATTATCATGGCAATTATATTTAATGTATTCTTATATTGATAATTTATGTTCCTATGGACTATGGTTGACAAAGAATAAATGTAGAATCTCTTTTTTTTAATGTAGAATTTGTGTCACATCAATTTTTTTTGTTGCCTTAACATTAATTTTTACCTTAGCATTATTTTAATAGAAGTATATTTTTCAGTTCTACTGTATAGTTAACATACTATTTTCTTCTCAAAGTCATAGATAGCATGGGTAAATTCATTAATGAGTCATAGTAAATAATTTAACATTTACCCATTTATTTCTGCCTTAAGTCTAATTTTAAGTTCTGCTCCTTATTTCACTTATAAACCCTAAACTGAATTTTACATTGTATCTCCCCAAGTGCCTTACCTTTTCTGAAAGCACTCTTCTAGCCCTCCAGATCCTTATATCTTTTCAAAGTATGTCAACCTCTTCAATGATTGATGATATCAAAAGCAAAAGGAAGCAAAGTGGATAATGGCAATACATTTTCAAAGCTAAAAATTCAGAATTTTAATGTTCAAAAGACATCTGGTTCTACCTCCTTATTTTATAGATCTAAAACATTAGATACCAAATGTATTATATCAATTTAGATTTAAAGAGGCAGTATGGTAACAGAGGAACAAAGTACTACTGCACACAGCAAAATCGATGAATGTCAAAGCATTATTTTAAGGAAACAAACAGAAATTAAAAATCCAGACAAAAGAATGTACAAACTGAGGATTCCTATGGAATACAAATACTATGTAGTTAAAAAGAAGTTATGGCAATGGAAATATATGGCATTTGGTGAGGGGGAAGAGGGGAAGCAGGGAGAGGGAAATACTCCCTGAAAGAGCAAGAAGGTAACTTTCTGGGTATATGAAATGTTCTATGAAGTGTCTTTGTAGTCTGTTTGGGCCATAGCAAAACAACACACATGAGATGACTTAAACACCACAATTAAAATTTCTCCGTGTTGCTGGAGGTTGGAAGTCTGAGATCAAGGTGCCAACAGTTTCACTTTGTCCTGAGGCCTCTCTCCTTAGCTTGCAGATGGCCACCCTCTTGCTGAGTCCTCATATCTACTTTTTCTCTTGTGTGTCCCTGGTGTCTCTTCTCTTTATGAAGACCCCATCCTATTGGATTAGAGCTCCACCCTTCTGACCTCATCCAATCTTAATTACCTTCTGCAAGGCCCTATTTCCAAATACACTCAAACTGTGAATTAGGACTTGACACTATGATTTGAGGGAGGGGGCCTAATTCATAACATAACAGGAGGGGAGAATGGTACATTCAGTTTTCAAACCTCATAAAATAGGTCATTTAAGAACTGCATTTTATTTTCTCTTTGTTAGACCTAAATTTAAAAAATGAAAAAGAGGGAAAAAGCAGAATGCTGTGGTGAGGACATTTTAAAATTGATTTTAGCCAGTGAGTGTATGCTATCCATTTGAATATATCTTTGTATTTGTACTGTTTTCAGGATATTAAAATAAATTAAAGTGAAATTTAAATTAAATTAAAAAATCTTTTGGATACATATACAAATTTTGCTGCCTTAGGATACTTTTGTCCATTAAAGTTGATGGGCTACTCTATGCTAGTCAGAATATAGAAGAGTCTGTAAACCTTACAGAGTTGATATGCTCACTCTCAGAAGCACCAATAATAATTTAGGACAGTATAATTCTAAAATGTGATTTAGGGGTGCCAGATTGGCTCAGTCGGTAGAGCATGCAACTGTTGATCTTGGGGTCATGAGTTTGAGCCCCACATTAGGGATAGAGATTACTTAAAAAATAAAATAAAATAAAAACAGTATAAAAATAAAATGTGATTTAAAAATATTAACTGTCTAAAATTAGCATAGAACCAAGATTAAAATGGTTTATATGATCTATAGAGTTATAGACTGTATTGCATATGCATGCAATCTATTGCCCACAGAAGAAAAAAGATGTATAAAGTAGTATAAACAGGTTTCTGAGGCTTACTTCTTTACCTCCATTGGCCACCCATGTACAGGGCATTTAAGAATAGCATATTTTGCTCTAATATTGCGAATTTTAATGAAGTGTTATCAAAGCTTTTTTTGCAGTTACAGGAAACTATAAAAATTCAGTGAATCCAGTTGCTAGAAATTTATCTGTTACAGTAAATTAATTATTCAGTAGGAAGTATGGAGGTCATCCATACATTACAATGAAAACCCCTGGTCTGTTATTAGGTATTACTATGTAGGTTAGGAGCAATTTCATTTCATAACAAAGAGAATTTTCCATCAATGCTTGAGGGAAAATTGTTACTCATTAAAATGATAATTTGTATCAATTTTCAAAATATTTACATATTTGTAAATGTTGATTAAGCTGGTTTCTTCATTACAGATCTGAGAATGATATCTCTGGGATCTTGTGAACTTCCACAGGATTTATGTAATAGTATAGGCAAAATGTTCCTTGCTAGTCTAGAAACTAGTTTCACTGAGTGTTTTGAGGAAGTATCTCATCCAAACTTACATAACTGGTACTTCCAAACCTGCTCTTAATGGAAAAACATTGAGGTTTTTGTCAGCTTGACTCTACTAATAGAATTTTATGTTACGATTATGATGGTACTGTATTTGTAGGAACAGGTATTTGTAAGTCTAAATCGATCTGTATTAAGGTTATTAAGTAAGATGGTTTTCATGTTTGGGACAAAAAAATGCAGATATGAGGATGAAGACATGAAGAGATGGTGTATTTTATTTGTGGAGCAAGCGCTTACCCATGACCACCAATGACCTAACGTAGCTTAAACTACTGGGGGTACACAACTTCAAACATTCACTGACTATAAAAAATGCTGAAAGCAATTGTGAGAAATCTCATGACATAGCTAAAATCAAATTTCCAATGTATAGGATATTCGATCTATTTTTTTTAGATATTTAGCAAATATTTCAGAATAAATTCACAAAAATGCTGCTGTTTTTCATTTACAAATTACCACTGTGTCTTTGGAAATTGAGTGACATTTAATTTTATTTTCAGCAATAAAGCAGGTATAAATGTCTTTGTTGGAGAAAAATGCAACGGTTGAAATACATTACATATGGACATGGGCCGATCTTGTTTTGGCCAGCCCTATTAGAAAGAAAACTGACAAATTCCATGAGACTGTGAGTTGTAAACTGTTGTAACTGGTAGTACCTTGTGAAGAATAGAAATTAAAAATTATATTTACTTGGAATAACGGTACTTCTGTAAGTCAGTAATGCTGAAATTAAGTTGCTTTAACTGTGTGTAAAACAGCTTATTTCACAAACTAAGCTAGCATTATGCAGAGTAAGTATTTAGAGTTTCGTAGCTAATCAGAAAAGGAGATAAAGAAATCATGAAAATTCAAGCTTGAAGGCATTGTGATATTAAAACACATATCCAGACTGTCCCCCTACCCCCCAGACACAGGAGGGAATATATAGAGTCAGGAAGTATAGGTCTCCTACCTGAGAAGAAGAATGCCATTTTTATCATAGATTAAAAGGAAACTTAGGGCAAAAAGTTTATAAAAATACGGGATTGCTTTCCCATAAAAGTAACATACCTCTTTTATTCAAATGTTGGTCCATAAAAGCTTCTGTAAAATGCATTTCTTTACTCTAAGGAAGCTGACTTTAATCTTTTTATTTATTTTATTTATTTTATTTTTTGAGAGAGAGAGAGAGAGAGAGAGCACAAGAGGGGGAGGGGCAGAGAGAGAGGGAGACACAGAACCAGAAGCAGGCTCCAGGCTCTGAGCTGTCAGCACAGAGCCCGACGCGGGGCTCAAACTCATGAACTGCAAGATCATGACTTGAGCCAAGTTGGACACTTGACTGACTGAGCCACCCAGGAGCCCCATGAAAGTCAACTCTTAATAGTGAGAGCAGGAGCAATATAGGGAGAGGATTAGAAAGAAGGGAGAGGAGTTCAGAGAATTATCAGGCCATAATGACACTTGTAATTTTAGCCAAAAACAATGTACTTGGAGACATTAGACTCAATATCTTATCCTGGAGAAAATCAGTAAACTCTTCTGTCTTTCTGTATTTCTGTGTAGAGGTTAGATTTCCTCCCCACCTACCCCCAGAGTTACTATGAAAAATAAAGTAATCATTTGTGTAAGAATTTTTATGTTGCCTAAATAATTGCATTTTGAATTGTAGTACTGTTTACAGAACAGAGAAATAGACATAACACCACCCTGGTGGTCTTCCTGTTACACACAAAGAGGTTATATATCAAAAAATTTGAAATGACCCATAATAGTGTTTAGTCTTTAAAATGGCAAGTCCTCTTCTACTGCTGGGGCAATGGTGTTGTTCTCTGAAAAGGAATTCTGTGAAAAAGGTGGCAAATTGAAAATGTTAACATCTAGTGAACATTGGAAAAAGTGTTAGTTCCTGATTTTCTTAACTTTCTTTTAAAAGGCTATTTTGAAAGATGTGGAGCTACTGAGTGTAATATGATTTTCAGATATCACTACATGGGCTCTGTTCTTTGAATCAGACTGAATACTGTCTTCTGCCTCTACTTTCTACCAAATAGATCAATGAACTAAGCAATGATTGAGGATATTAACTAGATGGGGGAGGGGAAATTCCAGTAAAAATAAATCTAAACCTAGCTGCATGAGAAAAAAGAGCCATTCATGTTCCCAGTATATTTTTTGTTCAGCTTTAACACAGATGCTACCTTCACTATTCATTCAGACGTGGTGATTAAAAACCCTTTCCATGCAGGGACTCATTCAAACCAAGTGAAAAGATAAATTGTTCCCTATGCCTGTTTTTTTTTTTTTTTGGCTTTGTTTTGTTTTGTTTTGTTTTTTCCCTCAGCTTCCTTATAACCCTGTAGACCACCCATGTGATCAAAGCAGAGGTGATCTGGCATTGCCCAAAGGTGCCACTTTCCCACCTTCTGACTGTGTGACCTCTGCTTTTTCTGCCTTTGCCAGGAAACCATGATCAAGAACACTATATCCCAAGATTGATTTAGATTATAATACTTTAAATGAGGTGATAACTTAAGACATAAAATGCAAGTATTTTAATGTTTTCTAAGATGTTAGACTAAGAACAAACTAATGCCAAGTTATTGGGAGTCATTAGAGTATAATGAGATGAAATGGAAATCAATAGGCATAGAGATGTGGCTTTGAGATTAGACACTGCTGCTATTTTAGCTGTTGGAACAAATCAACGACTTAGCTAATGGCTTCTTTTTTTCTATATGCATGACGGGTGAGTATAGATGGGGATCTACATGATATCAATGCACCTCAAAGTAGCAACATTCTAGGAGTTTAGACTGCTCTGATGACAGATTGACAATATGCCACTACGTAGCTCTTCTT
Source organism: Panthera tigris (assembly GCF_018350195.1). NCBI lineage: Eukaryota > Metazoa > Chordata > Mammalia > Carnivora > Felidae > Panthera > Panthera tigris. The sequence continues at coordinate 136,247,880 of NC_056661.1, forward strand.
GTGTCATTCCCCTTCATATTAAAGATGTGGCAATGGGTCAGCAATTATTTAAATCAATGTTTGCATGACAGGCTCTAGTTAGTTGTATATGCCGAAACCTAGGTTTCTAGCTGAAATCTGATTTCTCATATATGCCCCTCTATAAAACATTTTTTTAAAAACCATTTAAACTATTGCCAATACTGCATACTTCTTCCTACTGAAGACTGCTACAGTAACTAAAATTATAGTATTTCTCGGTTTCTAAAATTTCCGTTCCTTAAGACAAAATATAATCAGTTAGCAAATATGAAGACAAACCAAAATGTAAATAAGCATCCTGTCCCTAAACAAGATATAAGTGCAGTGTTGGTGGAGATACCATTTCTTAAACTTCTGTAAAATTTAAATTACATTTACATTGTTTTCTCTCACCAAAAATTGGCCCTTTTAGAATCTTAACAGACATGGTCTATTAATCTACACAGGAAAAAAGAATCCATAAAGTCACTGTAATATCCCTATAAATTAATTAACTCTTTCACAACGTTAGAACCCAAAAAAAGTTATTTAAAAAAAAGCTTTGGGATTATTTCTGTGAGAAATATATAAGCAAATTGTAATTAAAACTATTTAAAAAGTAAAAATGACTAAAATAAGTGTCATAAACAATAGACTCATTTCTCTGTGTAGTGAGTGCCTAAATGCAGAGGCTCAGCTCAGAGAAGGTATTTGGGGGGCAGGTAACTAGAAGCCAATATCTGCATTCAGAATTTATGTTAAATTTTATTATCAAAAATAGTATCCGCAAATAGTATATGCAGACTTTATCAAATACAAATATAGGTAACTTAAGTGATATTCCAACAGGTTGAGTCAGAGAAATACATTGCTTGAATTTAGGATTGCATCCTAAGAAGGAGAAAGCATCCAAGTCCCCAGCATCTCAGTTATTTATTGGCAAAGCAAAATATTGTAATGGAAATATCATTTGGAAAATTTAGCATTCCCTTCCAATTAATTCAACTTTAGTTCTTATTTTCCAGCATGAGAAATTGATTAAAGAAAAGTGAGGATGGAAGACATTAGTAATCAGATGATCAGTATTCTTGGGACAATTATGTCACCACTTAGCTCTTTGACATTGATCAAGACTCCAAACCTTTCTTATTTGCAGTTTTTTTTTTCCTAATCTCAAAATGGAGAGAGTCAGGTCTCTGTGTTTTTCATAAGACTATTGTGAGAGCCATACCTGCAAGATCTTTGAGTTTTTTAAAGGATGATACCAACATTGGCCAAGATTATTGATAATGAAGATACAGGACTGTACAATGTGATTTATGGTACTGTGTAACAATTAAAAATCATTATTGACTAACATCTCTAATAAATAACATTTAAACTTCTGTAACTACCAAAAAAATTATAGGTTGTGTCTCAAACCCTGTTTAATATTCAATATTGTAGTAATGTTAACTGTTTTTACTCTATTCAGGTTTTAAAATTCTGCTGTTAATACTGAAGCATGGGGATACATTAATTCATTTAGCAAATATTGAGCTTTTATCATACATGTAGCATTGATAAAGTGATATTCAAGAATCAGGTAAAGAATATATTGATAAATAAATATGTAATAATCATGTAAATACGTTGTTCTAAAATACATATTTACTATGTGATTCATGAAAAAGGGACCTAAATTTAAAACAACAACAACAACAAAAACTATTGTGTAAAGGAAAAAGTATGCAATTCATAAAAGAATGGCAGAGAATCCATTTTTGGAGGTTAAAGGAAAAAGAGAGAGAGAGAGTTCTTCTTGGGTACTTAGATTAGTGCTATAAGACTGACATAACAAAATACCATAAATTGGATGACTTAACAATACAAATGTATTTCTCACAATTCAGGAGTCTAGAAGTCCAATATCAGGTGACAGCATGGTTTGATTTCTTCTGTGGCCTCTCCCCTTAAGGTCTTCTCACAGTGCCTTCCACTTGGTCTTTCCTCTGTCTATGCACTTTCTTGGTGTCTCATTGTTATGTCCAAATTTCTTCTGCTTACAAGGATGCCAGTTAGATTGGATTAAAGCCCGCCAAAGTGATCTTTTTTAACCTTAATTCCTTACAGGTCTCATCTCCAATTACAGTCATATCTGAGGTATTGGGAGTTAGGACTTCAACACATGCCCGTAATAGTGTATGTAGGGAATGTAAAGGCTGAGATTTGTAAGAGAAGTGAAATTTAGTAAACCTACATGTGTAAAGACTCTGAGACATAATCCTTAAATTGAAGTATTTTTTATTTACTTTTAATGTAATTACTTACATATTAATATTTAGATTAACTATGCAATTATTTATGTTCTGTTTTAATGTCTTGTTTCTTTGTTTCCTCATTTCTTATATTATTTGGATTAATTGTATACATTTTTTATTATTTCAATCTTCATCCTCTATTGGCTTGTTAATGTGTTTTTTTCCTCTTAAGTTGTTATCCTAAATAATAATACATTCATTTATCCTTGATATTGTGGCCACCTAATATGTATTGTTACTTTTACCACTTTCCAGTTAAAAGAATAATACTTATTCGTGTCTCTCACCTTCTCTCCATTTTTGCTATTCTTGCCATGTATTTTAGGTCTACATGTAATTGAAGTTCTAAAATATATTTTTACTGCATTTTTAAGTCAATAATTATTCATCTTGATCCACATTTTTTCCCATTTTTCCTCCTTCCATTCTCTTCCTCAGTCTGGAATCATTTCCTTTTGTTTAAAGAACTCTATTTTGTATTTATTTTGCTTCAAAAGAGAGTTATGATGAATTATATCATACTAATTTTGTAGAAATACTTTTATTTATCTTAAGTTTAAAGGATTATTTTGAAGGTACATAATGGAAGACTAGTAGTTTTTTTTTATTTCAACATCTTAAGGTATGACATTTTTCTGTGATTTCTCTCTTTATAAGTCAGTTTTCAGTATTGTTGTTACTTCTAATGTAATGTGGTTTTTATTCTCGGTCTGCTTTTAATTGAAATTTTTGGTGTTAGATTTTAGACGGTTTTACTGTGTGCCTAGGTGTATGTATTTATTTATTCAGCTTCAGTTGATAGCCAGCTATATTGCTGAATCTATGGATTTGATGCTGTGTATCAATTACTCACAGTTGTAACTTGCTCTGCAAGGGTTCCCCAAGACAAGCAAACATTTCTAATAAATTTTAACTTGATAAACGAGTGATGTCTTCAAATATGAGTAGTACATGATGCCAAATGTCACAATGGTCACAAGTGAACCAATGGTTCTTGAAATTTGCTTTGACATACAGGCGCTTTGGATTATAAGCATGTTTCCTGAATGAATTATGCTCACAAACCAAGATTTTACTGTATTGGAAAAATCTGGGATATTATTTCTTTATAGTTAATGTTCTCTTTTCTCTCTCACATCCACTTACAAGAATGCAATTTCAAATCTCATAAGCATCTTACAGTCTCTTCCTGTTTCCCTTCTTTAATGTTCATACATCTTCCTTTTATTCAAATATCAATGTATACTACAGTAAGAGATTAATCATTTGTTTCAGCTAGTTATGACATCCCCATTCCCTTTTCCAGATTTTATGTCCAAGTAATTCTGTAGTATCCATGTCCATGGCTCTAAGAAGGTATGGCCACTGGAAAAGCAACACTGCAGGGATACTTGACAGTATTTCGCTCCATGCCTCTTGTGGCAAAAAAGCTTTTTGCCCCTGTTTCCTTCTTCCACTAGGAATATTGGTGAGAGAATGTGATGCTTGGATTTAATGCAGCCAATTTGTGAATTTGAGGCTAAAGTTGAGAATGAAAAGGCAATCTGTTGAAGATAGTGAGGTAGTAAAATTTAAGGTGTCTGGGCCCCTGCTGACATTGTTCCGTTGCAACGCCAAACCTGTAAAGATATTCCTTTAGTTTCCTTGCTATATGAAATAAGAAAATGATTTTATTAAGCCATCACTAGTTAGTTTTTATTCCTTAAAATCAATAAATGCAAGCGAGGATATGTCCAGATAGTCATCAAAGGGTTTAAGGTGCCCCAGTGTTCTGAGCAGAATTGTTTGTTTATTCCAAGATACAAAGGCTTAATAAGGTTATATTGAGGAACACATATATATAATCCAATATTGATGCTTATAGTAATGCTGACCAACATACGGGTACTTCACAACTAGATTATCATTATAAAAGATCATTCTGACGAAAGTATGTTGCACAGAGGGGAAGTGAATCTAGAAGTACAGAGATTAAAAAAGATATTATGGTATCAATAGAAGTATTGAATGCACGTGAGCATAATGGAATGGAGAGGGAATATTGAGATATCTTCTCTATATATGAGCCAGAATTTGATAATTTATAATATGTTGCTTGGATTGGTGATGGAGGTGATATAGGAAAGTGAGTGATGAAATATGCCTCCCAGATTTGTGACTTAGGTAATTATGTAAATAATGGTAAAATTGATTAAAAATGTGTACAAGAAGGTGAGTAGGCTTACTGTTTGTTTGTTTGTTTGTTTGTTTGTTTGTTTGTTTTAAACTACCACCAGTGCGAAGTAGTACAGATTTCTAGAAAAGTGGGTAATCATTTTGGTTCTAATTTTAGTTGTTGTAGGTAGAGCACCTGTACATAGATAAGTTATATAACCTCTCTGGCCCTCATTTTACTCATATGTAAAATCCTCTTGAAATAGCATGCACTAAATAATAGAATTATATAAAGAAATAAACTTTAATACAATAATATGAGTAAAATGCATAAGAAATCAATGACAGTAATAAAACTATAAATTCAAATATAGAAAAATGAAAGAAACATTATAAAATAAATATGCCACCAGCCAGTGTTATCTTCTTCAAGGCAATAAAAATTTCAAACTTGAATCTAATTTTGTCATCTTCCAGATTAATCTCCTACCTCCTTTTTCCCCTAGGTATACATATATATTGAGCTCTAATCACATGAAACTAGTCTTTCAAAACAGTTATATGTATGTATATATACATGTATATGTATATATATATATATGTATAAGCACACATATATATACACATATATATCATATTATATATTTTTACATAAGATATGTATATGTAAGAGTATGATTTATTTTTTTGGCACTACTAAATTGCATTCATTTTTTTTTCTTTATTTCATCTCAGCTTTTTTTTGGTAAACATCATCTGGCAACTTTCTTTGTATAAGTGCCACACTCATTCAAAGTGGTTTTGCTCATCAGGCTATCTGGAGACTTCCACTCAGAATTCAAGATCTGGGTTGAGCATCTTTCCTTGGAAACCCATCACATATCACTCTTCCCCATGTAAGACTGACCACTCCTTCGTGTATTTCATTCAACTTTCCATATCCCTCTGTCACAGCCTGTTTTGCCATATTGCAGACAATTTAGCAGTGTCCCATCCTTATTAATCTCTGAGATAGTTAGAAGGAGACTTTTTCTTTCTTTTCGAGAACTGAAATGAGGTAAAAAATAAAAATGAGACTTTAAAAAAGGTTTTCTATGTCAGCACAGGCAATGGATTGGACAATTCTATTGTCCAGTCATAAACCTCCAATTATATCTTAGACAGTAGAGCCATTCCAAGATAAATAAATAACTTTACTTTGCAGAGTGTCATAGCATTCAACGTCCTTCCTCTTGTTTCAGTGATAAATATAACATGACTATGCTAACTAGGGGCAATTTATTTATTTTGACATTCTGTAGACATTCAGAACAGAATGTTAAGTGTTGCATTATCACATGAAGATGGAATATATTAATGAACTGCTCTTGTCATTACTTGTTTTTACAACTCAAATGTTGTAACAATGTAAATGTGAAAGCAAAGTACACTGTCACCACTGCATGCTTGCATCTGCCAGTTGTGATGGCAATGTTAGGGACATTAATTTGTGTTTTGGCTTTCATGAGAACAACAGAAATATTAAATATAGTTTATTCTATGAATTAAAATTATTTAAGTATTAATAATTAACCCCTGCAGCTATTTTAATGATGACAAAGAAGTATGAAAATTATTCTATTCATAGTCAACATACCACTCCAGCTATGATTTTTATCCTCATCCTTTGCAACATCATTATTTTATACATAGGGAAACTGAGACGGATTAGTTTGGCTCAATCCTCTACTCCCATATGTCTGTATTAGAGCCAAAGATATAATTTTGATAAAATTGTTATATTCTTTTGATTCACACACCCTTCACTGGTTGACATCAAGGATAGGCAAACTGGCTCCCACTTTCTACTTTTCTGACAAACATTATTTAAAAATCAATAGTACTCATCAATGACGTTCTATTGAAATTAACCTTTATGTGAGTTAAGAGAATTCTGTAGATATGTTGTTCTTGCACTTTTGCTAAATGTAGTCCATTTGAGCAATAAGATATAGTACAAATGGCCCCTATCTACTTGGAGCTTAAATAGGGGTAAAACTCAGGTGCTGCTTTGCACAGCAAAACAGTAATCTAGGGAAGTACTAGTTTAAAGTGATCTAGGGAAGCACTCCACAATCCATTTCCAGGCATAAAATCTACACACACACTCACACACACACGCACGTACCATAATGCCTAAGTATATTTTTACTTAAGCCATTCTAGGTGGTTTATACTCACTAATCTCCCACCTCCTACATAAAGCCCAAACACCTGTACTTCTGTTGGAACAATTCTGTTAGAACATTCTTCAATGAGACTACTGGGGTTAATTGTAAAAATCTGAGTATTATCCAAAAGAGTCAATCATACTGGCAAGTTTTAATTAGGACTTAGTTTTATCCTTCTGTTCTTATGTGTATATTTTCATCTTTATCAAAAGTATTATGCATGAAAATATTTGCCAAGGAGTATAAAGCAGTTATATTTATTTAAATTAAAATTTTTGAAATGAAGTCATTTGAATTTCAGTAGTAACAGACATCCTTTGAAACCCTCATTACTCTGAATATTTTTAATAGGAAATTGTCTTAGAATGAAAACCAAAATTAAATGAACCATTACAAGTTGTATGCAAAATCATGAGCTCTTTTTATCTTGACTGCTAAACGGTGAAGAAGAGTGTCAAGTGTAACAGCATATATTACTTTTGTAGAGAAAAATATACCTATTAACACAGAGAAAGGATTTGCTATCTCAGATTTGCCCATGTGCATTTCTTCTTAGCATAAATTGATGGGTTGAAGCACAGATACAATTTTACTACATCAGGAAGAAAAGGGTAAAAAGAGACTGTGAAATTTTATTTTTAAGCATAGTACTTTAAGAATAGACTCCTCCCTTTGATTAGAATCATTTATTAATTCTTGAGATGTGGTGGAAAATATTGGAATCATTTATATTGATCACTAAATCTCATCCAGTGTATTCTTAGTTAGATTGTAAGTGAGTTTTGGATAAGAGAGAGGTAGGGTTGTAAAGCAAAACAGTTGGTTATTATTCAAATATGTTTATAATTTTTATTGTCAATCCCTAGACTAGGTCTCTCTGTAGATGATCTATAATTATTGGAACACAATTATCCTCTTCTGCTGTTACTTCTTTCTAAGTCCCTCACAGCCTAAGTAGCTTATTCTGCCTTGCCCCACATTTAAAATAAAATTTATTCTGACGTCTATTATAGAACCATAATAGCTACTCCAGTTTTATGGCATTTCTTAAACTTTGTCTGTGTGTATGATGTTAAATGTAACATGGATTTTCATTAAAAATGAGCCTTTGTGCTCCTTTGTGGTTTGAGTCAAGTTTAAGCTATCTCCTTACATTCAAATATACAGGTTTAGAACACATGTCTTTTGCATTGAATTCCTCCCTACACTTCATGGGCATATGCTGTACTGGAAAACCCAAAAAAGATTTCAATATGATATCTGAAATAGTTAATGTGGTAGGGAGAATAATGGACACCCAAAAATGTTTGTGCCCTCATCCCCAAACCCTGTGTATATGTTACTTTACATGGGAAAAGGGATTTTGCAAGAATGATTAAATTAAGGATTTTGAGAAAGGTAGATTATTCTGGATTATCTGGGTGGGCACAATGTAATCCTGTAGTGATTAGTAGTTGAGCCCTAAGATCTTTTTTGGTTACTAGCTATTAAGTTATCTCTCTATGAAATGGAAAAGAAAAAGACACTCCAAAGCTGTAATTATTTGGTTAATAAGTCAAAATCATGCTAAATTTTCTTACATCTATAAATCAAAATTCTAGGGGCACGTGCATGGCTCAGTCGGTTAAGCGTCCAACTTTTGACTCAGGTCATGATCTCGTGGCTCGTGATTGAGCTCTGCTTCAGGCTCTGTGCTTACAGCTCGGAGCCTGGATCCTGCTTTAGATTCTGTGTCTCCCTCTCTCTCTGCTCCTCCCCAGCTCATGCTGCCTCTCTGTCTCTCAAAAATAAATAAACATTATAAATCAGAATTCTATAAAAATTGTTACTTAAGAAAAAGAAAACTAATTGATAACAAAACTTCAGTGTTATAAGAGCTCTAATAAAGTTTACTCATTGGGGTGTCTGGGTGGCTCAGTCAGTTGAGCGTCCAACTCTTGGTTTCAGCTCAGGTCATGATCCCCATGTAGTGGGACAGAGCTCAGTGTAGACATTCTTTCACTTTGTCCCTCTCCCCCACTCATACCCTCTCTAAATATAACATTTTTTTTTAAGTATCCTTATTAGGATAGAAGTAGTTCATATGATTCTGTCTCTTTCTCTGTCTCTCTCCCTCTCTTTTAATTGTGAAGGTGAAATCTCATGGACTGGACTCAATTCATGGCCACACTGCTGCCTATGAATTGGTCAGAGCTTGAATGTACTAGTTTAATATAAATTTATTTAAACAGTCTGTATATATGCCTCCAATAGAATGTGAGAATATACTTTATTGATATAGTTACATTTAAACCACATGAAAAAAAATCAGTGAATTGATTTTGTCAATGTATGAGTTTTCTAAGGATGATATAACAGATTACTCACAGACTTAGTGTATTGAAACAACAGTTTATTCTCTACAGTTTTAGTGGTCAGAAGTCCCAAAGCAAGGTGTCCTCAGAGCTCTACTTCCTTTGAGGCTCTAAAAGATATTTCATTCCTTGTTTCTTCCAGATTGTGGTGGACCTTGGCATACCTGGGCTTCCAGCTATATCACTGTAATCTCTGCCTCCATCCTATCATGGCCTTGCCTTTGTGTGTCTCTTCAAAGAATGATTGTTACTGAGTTAGGATTCACCCAGATAACTTAGGGTGATTTCATCTCAATATTCTTAACTTAAGTTACTGCAAAGACTCCTTTTCTAAATAAGATCAATCACTTTCATAGATTCTGGGAGTTTGGGTATCAGAATGTCTTTTTTTTTTGAGAGAGAGAGGTGTGCACCACTCAAGGCACTATAGTCAGTGATGAGAGAGCATGGGACAAGCTGAAGGCAAAGTACAAGCTAACAGCACCCGTTCCTCGCCGCCCCCCGCCCCCGCCACCCCGGTGGGATATGTGTGACCTTGCTCAGGCATTCCTGGATGCCCAAGGACAAAGAAAATGACAGAAAACAAATGGTTAAACTGATAGGGTCTCCTTCAGTTTACAAATGTCTTAGTAAATTATAAGAAAAGGCAATCTTATTAATAGCCTAATCTCCAGAAACCTATAAACTCAGTTTTCTGGAGCCCCAACATCACCCTTCACTCCATAGTCATGTGGGGAACAAAGGCAAGAAGAAATGGCTGGTAAAATTAAATTTCCTTACAACCTGAAGCCCAGTGACAAATACTTGAGGGAAATACAGAGTGTGACCTTTCTCCAAGAACTCCCTAGTGTCTTAATGTTAATGTTTTGTTAGAGAGAAAAACCACCTTAGCTTGACAATAGCTAGGCTTTCAGTGATCTGTGAATTTTCAGCATATGAAAATCTCTTTGGAAACTTCCCTTTTGACTTTACCTCCCCCAGCCCCATAGTGTGTGTGTGTGTGTGTGTGTGTGTGTGTGTGTGTGTGTGTGTGTGTGTGTCTGTGTGTGTGTGTATACATATGTGTATGTATATATATATATATATATATATATATACATACACATATGTGTATATATATATATATATATATGGAACCACTCTTCACAACCCAAGTGCAGCTCTTTCTACCCATGGGTCCTGTCCCCATGCTTTAATAAAATGACCTTTTTTCAACAAAGACATCTTCAAAAATTCTTTCTTGGCCCCATGAGCCCCACTATCACCCCAAAACCTCATCAGTCAGTTTAACAGTGGTCACTTACTTTTATGTTGCAAATTCAAACTCTTCAGAAAGTTCAAACGCACTATGACTAACAAAATTATCTTTGCAAAATAGGCAACTGCATTCAATTTTTGACCAACATGGCCTTAGCATTCCCCTCAACTTGATTAAAGTTTAGATAGGTTTCTTCCAAACTCTAGACCTCTGACCTCTCTTTTCTCAGAGCATTTATTTTAGAGAGTTTGCAATAGTAAATATATTCTCTACCCATTTGAGATGTAAATCTTCTCTCAAGAACATTGAGGCCCATCCCTTTGAAATGTAACCATCAAGAACTGTCCCTGTTTTCCAGTCTCTGCAGAAAAATAGGAGTCAAACTACATTAAGTGCCCATTAGCAAACACAGATGGCCTAAGCATATGGACCAACTCCCCCTTCCAATGGTCTCGACTACATTTCCACTAGCTCACCACAGCTCTTCAAAATTCTCTCACCTTTTGTAACTATGGAATTGATTTTAATCTGTCTCCTTAACTGCAATATTTTAAATAAAGTTATCCTTGCCTTTTTAATCCATCTGATGCAATTTTTCTTTGACATTTCTTCCCGTACTTGCAAGGATCCAAACTAAATACTGGGCCAGATTCATCTGTTACTTATCTCCAATAACCAGTCAACACTGGTCCAGTCAATTTAGCCCCTTAAAATCTCAAATGGGTTCTTTCCTACTCATGCCTATTTTCATTGTCCTAGTTCAGTACAGAACCACTCCTTGTCTGGAGGGCTGAAAAATCTTGGCAAAATTTTCCCTACTTCCAGTTTATCTTACTTATAATCAATTCTATTTCTCTGACTCAAATTGCTTTTCTGAAAACAAAATCTATTATCTTGTCACTCCCCTTTCTCAGTATCTCTGAGACTCTCCACTGACTGTAAAGTCAACAGTCCTGAGGACAGTGTGCTGAATTGTGCTCTGTCACTTGCTCATATTGAATCCTGTTTCCCAGAATCCCCCTTCACTGTATGGTTCTCTGTATGTTAAAGTAGATCACAAGTTAATTTTGAGCAGACTTTGGAAGGCAGAAAGAAAGCAGGAAGTGAAGAAGCAGGCAAACCTCTCTGAAGATTATCAGGTTAGATAAGCTGACATGCAAATATAGAAGTACTGTCCTTCTTCTGTCCTTATTCTACTCCATTCCGAGAACAGCTCTCTTTTGTGATTGCCACTCCTGCTGAACAATAGCAGCCAGTAGCTATCCAGATGTGAAAGCCTTCTATATCTCTCCACCAGCCTCATTTCATGGTCCTAGTGGACGTGGTTGTCTTCTCAGATTGGCCTGTAAGCTCTGACATATCCACAAATGCCAGTGTTTCTGGTGGGCTAGTTAGTGACTTTACAATGATTCTTCAAATCTCCCTTCTTGATTCTTACTTCATCAGCTTTTTTTTTTCCTGCAATTGAGAAAGGTCTATTACTGTAATACTGTTTCTGCATCTCTAATTGAACTTTAACTGATAAAGATGAACTTAGGCCTAACCTTCTCTCTACTTCTTCTAAAATAAGACATATTACAACTACGTTTATGGTTCTATTCGTACTCTTCCCTCTACATGTAATTCTGATTATGTTCTTCTTACTTCTTTCTGTTTGGTGAACTCCCATACATCATTCAAGTTCTCGATTTATATACCGCTTCCACGAAAACTTCTAACCATCCCAACCACTGATGGTATCATTTACTCTATTGTCTGAGTTCCATTTATAGTTTGCATTTGTAACTTGCTTCTGCTTTAATTATATCTATTTGCAAGTAAGACAATACGGTTTGATTCAATATCAGACTTGACGCTGATATCTTCTTTTTGGACAGTTTCTTAATTATAATTGTTCCACCAATATTAAGCACACTGTTGGACACATGACATCTAATTTTATATCTCTTTAGAAGTAGATTTTTTAGGGGCACCTGGGTGGCTCAGTCAGTTAAGCATCCGACTTCAGCTCGGGTCATGATCTCACAGTTTGTGGGTTCTAGTCCGGCGTCGAGCTCCATGCTGACAGCTCAGAGCCTGGAGCCTGCTTGGGATTCTGGGTCTCCTTCTCTCTCTGCCCCTCCCCCCATTCATGCTCTTTCTTTCTTTCTCTCTCTCTCTCTCTCTCTCAAAAATAAAAATTTTTTAAAAATTTTAAAAAGAAGTAAAATTTTAAAAAGTATTTATAACTGCTAAAGTTGGTGGTAATTTTTCCTTCTTTGAATGTAATATTTTATATGTACATACTTTGTGGAATCACTGTTCTATATCCTTTGTTATGGTTATTTCTACCTGTTTCTGAGCTCCTCTGCTAGATTAATAGCATTTGAGTGAAATACATTGTATATATGCAAAGAACTTTTGAATCACTGAAATGTTCATAATATATATGTATAATGTTCACAATGATGTATATGTCTTGTATAGTTTAGTTCAATCATCACATTTAAATGAGACAATTAACTTTCAAAAGAAGACCACAAACACAGGAAACCTTCAACTGATTAAAACTCTTAAAATGTTTTATTCTGTTTTCCCTAAGGTATAAGCTACTCAGAAATTAAAATTATCCAGCTGTCAGGTTCTGAGCTCATTTATGGGTAGCACATATTCATCTAAGTAGAAAAGCTTTTTTATGGATGATTTTGTTTTCACACATTACTGGTAAACATTTATGATGCTTTAATTCCTACGCCTTCTTTAGGTAACAGATGTTGTCTATTGACCTTTGTTAACTACTTCACTAGGTGTGATTTTGTGGGTGGGCTGCTCAGATTTTGTGTTTGGCTCAATGGCTTTATAAGTTTTTATTAAACCAGTTTTGACAAAAATCATACCCTTGATTTTAGATATACTGCCAAAACAGCTTTATTTATAATTAAGTAGAAGTAGAAAAAGAAGAATTGGGGGATGGTGAAAGGCAGAGATGAAGAGGACAAAAAAAAATCCATTATATCAATGGTTTCCAACATGTGGGCGTCTGATATGTAGACAGCCATTAACTCACTACAAATGATGTATAAGTCCAAACATTTATCAGTCATCTTTTATAGAATGCTTGAATAAAAATTTACATGCATGTGGGGTTTTCAAACTATATAAATGTTATTTTGAGAATATGCAATTAATTTAACATTACTTTGTTACAACTATATTTTCTATAATGTACTTTTTTCAATATACAGTTGCTGAAAGCAAAATTATTCCTTATGCAAGTCAATCAAAAGCTTACCCAAAACACGTCCCTAAACTTTAATAGGCTAGAAACCACTGCTTTATGCAAGTGAAGTACCTATGATATGTTTTCCATGGTGTGTGCAACTGAGTGGTGTCTGCAAAGTGAGAATTATAAGTAGCAAATTATGCATGTTTATAAATTCCTACTTGTAATATCAGAGAGCAGTGGCCTTAAAAATAATTTAAAAGAATAACGCGAAATAATACTTCCAAAAAATAATGCCAAAACATCTCCACCATCTCCAATTCACCATTAATATCAAAACCCAGTGATCTTGCAATATTTGTCCTGAGAGGGGTATTAATGAATAATTGCATCCAAGGCTAAATAGAGGTTTGAGGTATGTGAACCAAATGAAAAATGAAAATAATGCAGACATTTAACAGTATAATTTTAAAGCTTGGTTTTTACCTCTTTGCTTTTTTTTTATTATCTTTGTTTTAGTTCTCAGTATCAGTGTTAAGGTCAAGTTTTGTCTATAGTAGTGGGTAACTCCAAATAAATGTCTCTAAACGTCGTTAGTCAATATATCAGCCATGGTGCAGAGGTGGACACATACCAAGGATACATTTGTCCTACCATATATCATCTGGAAGCTACCAGTTAATAGTGATCAACTGGCCTTTCAAAGATGCAGAGTTGATGCTAGCTTAGTGAATTCTTCAGGTTGTAATTAGTCCTTGTACTAATGCCAAATATGTGGTGCTATCCATGTTCCCAATAGGTATTATATATGGGCCTGATAACCAAGGGGTAGAAATAGGAATGATAGTGCTCATCTCATTAAATTAGATTAATTCTGGGAACTTGTGTGTTGTTTTTTTTTTTTTAAGTTTATTTATTTTGAGAGAGCGACAAAGAGAGAGAACAAGTAGGGGAGGGGCAGAAGAGAGTGAGAGAGATAATCCCAGGCCAGCTCTGAGCTGTCAGCACAGAACCTGATGTGAGGCTTGATATTCCAGGTGATATCATGACCTGAGCTGAAAGCAACAGTTGGATGCTTAACTTACTGAGCCACCCAGACACCCTGGAATTTGTGGTTTTTATTCCCCATCTTTAGGTTCCTTAGCAAAATGTTTCATAGTTCAACTTCATATCTGTCATAATCTGTCTGGTTTTTGTGAGAGTAAGACTGGTGAAGTACATGTGACTATAAAAGAGGACCATGACCTCTACATATTTTAATTATTTGAGGATTATAGCACAGAAGAGCCATGAAACCTGGAATATGATCCTATAATTTTCTTATTCTGATTGAATTTTGGCTTTCTCATGTAGAAAATCTGAAACTAAAATATTATTAGCAGTGGTTTTAAAACTCATTTTAATAGAAGTTTTATTCCTTTAGTTGAACTAAAGGACACTTGATTCAAATGATTTTTGTTTGTTTTGTTTTATTTACAAATGAATTATGCTAATAAAATGCACTCAATTTATTTTTTCTCTCAAAATGTTTGTCTTTAGAACTTAACACTGAGTTCTTCTATTTTATTTTTATTTATTTTGAGAGAGAAAGAGCACGAGTGAGAGAGGGGCAGAGAGAAAGGGAGGATTCTCTTCAGGCACTGTCAGCACAGGGGCTGGTGGGAGACTCAATCCCATGAAATGTGAGATCATAACCTGAACCAAAATCGAGAGTCAGCCGCTTAACCAGCTGGGCCACCCTGGCACCCCTCTTCTTTTTTAAATTGTTAGATATAATAGTATGCGACTTGCAAAAATTATATCCATAATTACCACATAGATGTACTACTTCAGTAATTCACAATGTTCTCTAAAGGGCACTGTGACCTCCAGGCACTTCACCTGATGATCAACATTGAGGGCAAACTAAAACTTGAAATCACTGAGATTTTTTTCCAACCTGAAATTTTAATTTAAGTGTGATGCCATTTGTTTCCATTTTTCACATTTCTTGTATCACTTGGTAATGCTACTAGTCCCCCTAATGTGATGGCTAAAGGATCCTGTGTATTTATTTGTGGGAGTAGTAATGCAAAAAAAAAAAAAATAGTAATGCAAAATATCGATTTAAGTAAGTCACTTACTGATTAATTATCCTAACTCTCAGGAGTTTTCCAAACAATGGAATATTTTTTGTAAAGAAATATGGAGAAAATTTGCTCCCTCATATCCAAACAAGATAATTTTTAAAGTATCATTTGTATTCAGATCAAACTTTTCAGAAGAAGCATTTTTGAGATTTACTGAGAAAGTGATTACAATAGATTGCTTTTCTTATGATGGCACATATATTATATGCATATAATTTTATATATATGTGTGTGTGTATATATATATATGTGTATATACACATACATACAAAGTTTTAACATTTACTTAGCTTTAAAACAGCTGAATATATTTCCCTTAATCTTTGAAGAAATTTATCTCAGGATTGAATAGAAACATAAAAAGCTTATACTGAGAAAGAAATTTTAAGAAGTTTATGACCCAGATAGAGAATAATAAAAATGCTCTATGATATCATTTTCCATCTCTAAAAGATGTCTAAGTATAGATAGATTTGAAGTGTCTGCCCATGTTCTCATGTAACACATACAAACCATTTACACTGAATCCCTGAATCTACATAAGCATAAAACTCTCTACAACTATTACCTCCAGACTGAGTCAGCACATGTGGGTTCCGGTCTTTGTCCCAAACCCATGGAAGTTCCTCAGAGTGATGGGCAGCGAAACATTTAAGCACTTTCTAAATATGTTCCTAGTAAGGTTAGCCTCACATTCACTTCCAGTCTCTGTGTAATTAACTTTAATAGCCCCAAATCACAGCTAGGATAAGCACCATGCCCCAGATCAAATAATAAATAGAGCACAGTACATTTCTCAAATAACCCCATCATTACACATGCAATTTTTCTCAAGTCTCCTTCTGAGAAAGTCATTTCTCGTTCTTACAGATCTCAGAGGGGGTGAGAGCACAGCCTTATAATAATATTAAGGAGGACACAAAATCAATAATAGTATTAAAGAGGACACATTCAAATTTAAGTGACCCTCATGTTTTCTTCAAAAACAATGAATGGGTAAGGCCTTATAATTGTGCAGAATGAGAGCTTATTACTGTGAATCTCTCTAAACCATTGCAGCACTAGAAATTATCTCTTAACATGGGATCTGGAACATATAAATGAATGGCCAAATAATCAAATGCCAACAGCCTTCAAATAACAATTCTTTGTGTGCGTGCGTGTGTGTGTGTGTGTGTGTGTATAATTTGCGTGTTTGTATGTACAACTTTATATATAACATATTATTCATATGTAGTAAATAAAAGATCTCATAGGTATATCTAGACATATTTAATTACACTTGTGATGTGTGATAAAAAGGAGAAATATAAGAAAACATAACATAGAGATCTGAAGATCTAGTTTAGTTTCTTGAGGGAATATCATTTAAGCTGGAAAGCAAAAGGAGACATGAATAGTGGGGTGCCGGGTGGCTCAGTTGGTTAATCATCCACTCTTGATTTTGGCTCAGGTCATGATCTCATGGTCGAAGGATCAAGGCCCACATCAGGCTCCATGCTCATGGAGCCTGCTTAAGTTCTCTCTCCCTCTCTCTCTGCCCCTCTCCCCACTCATGCTCTCTCTCCCTCAAAATAAATAAATAAACAAACATTAAACATTAAAAAAGAAAAAGACATGGATAGTAGTTAACTAGGCAAAGAGTTCTATTAAGGAAAGCTCAAATTGAAACATTTGCATAAGTGTCACTTTGGCTTTATACCAGATGTCATACATACTCGGGAATCTGTGTCTATAAGAGGATTCCTGGCCTCATTTTCCCAGAGGAAGTGGCTTCCCGGAGGAAGTGGTATTTGTGTTGAGATCTGAAGAAGACTGAAGAATAAGTGGAAGTCAACTAGAAAAAGAGGTGTCTATCAAGTGAAAGAACCAAGGGGTTTAAGGAACATGGCTCTTTTGAAAGCCAGTGTGGTTAAAATGCAATTTCAAGGAAGAAACTTGTAAAGTTTCAAGAAATCAAGAAAGATGTGAAGTGAAGCTGGGGGGGCAGAAAGAAGCCGGGCCATGCACTATGCAGGACCTTACGTACGAACTCCTAAACCTGCCCTTTCTCTGTGTTCTTATTCTGTTCCCTGTAGTCCAGACCACGGTCAAAGATTCCATTGGGTCTAAGATGTACCTTTTGTGTGTGTGTGCATGCCTGTAAAGTAAGTATTGATTACTGACTTACGTAGATCTATCATAACAGATTTCTGTTTCTCACTTTTTGTTTTTCACTCAGCACTCTGTTTTTAAAAATGATCAATATTGTTATATGTACATCTCATCACTGCTTCAGCTACCGCATGGTACTCATCACATATGACATGTATTTCAAATATTTTATATATGTGCTCCATTAAAGGTGGGAACTCCACAATCCTTTAACCTCTCGTTACTATAATTACAATTCATTACATACCAACATATAGGTCCCATCATGGATATCTGTGACATAGTTCTTGCAAATATTTGTGGATAAAAAAAATGTGGTAAATTCAAAAATGGCTACAGATGCTTCCCCTTGCTTTACCCATGCTTTGTAAATACCTGGTATCCTCTAACCCTTGTATTTGTGCTAGCCTGGTGACTTGCTTTGGTCAACGGGACAATAACAAATGTGATGCAAGCTAAGGCTATTAAAGCATTTGTGCATTATGGCTTGTTCTATTGAAGTTTTGGATACTTTGCCATATGAGCAAGCCTAAACTAGCCTTATGAATTATGAGGGATATATAGTCTAGTCACCAGAATCACCCCAAATGGCAGCAAGCCAACTCACAGAAGCAGAACCAGAATAAATGACATGCAAGGTGTTGCAGATACATGAGTAGACCCAGCTGAGATTGCCCAAGGAGATGCCCAACTTAATTAAGTTCAATTACGAATGAAATTAAGTTGCTGTTTTGAGTCATTATTGGGGTGTTTTTATTGTTTTTGTTTTATGTTTTTCAATGTTTATTTATTTATTTTGAGAGACAGAGAGAGAGAGAGAGAGAGAGAGAGAGTGAGCATGAGCAGGGGGCGGGTAGAGAGAGAGGGAGAGAGAGAGAGAGAGAGAGAGAGAGAGAGAGAATCCCAAGCAGGCTCCACACTGTCAACAGAGAGCCCAGTAGGGGCCTCAATGAGAAACATGAGATCATGAGATGAACCATGAGATCATGAGATCTCATGAACCATGAGATCATGACCTGCACAGAAACCAAGAGTCAGATGCTTAACCGGCTAAGCCACCCAGATGTCCCAATTGTTTTGATTTTAATGCAATGTAGGATAACTGATATAGAAATGGGTACCTGAAAGTAGAGTATTGCTGTAAGGAAAGCCTAAAACATGGGCAGAAAAAAATGTCATAAGGAAACTGATAAAGTAGTTTGAAAATGTGGCAATCCATGATATATAGTAGCAGAGTAATTAAATCTAACACCTGCATGCAATAACTTGGAAATTAGAAAAGGTACCTAATGAACTAATGGAACTTAGATATTGGATATCTATGCAAAATGTGAAAATGTCAGTTGAATTCTTTCTGCTGTCTATGTTAAGGTACAGGAAGAGAAAGATGAGTTGAAATCAGATTTTTTTGACATCAGCACCATTGACATTTTGGGAAGATAAGTGTGTGTTGTAGGGGATTGTCCTGTTCATATTTAGCAGGATCCCTGGTTTCTACCCACTAGGTGTCAGTCACACCCCACCCCCAGTTGTGACACCAACAATGTCTCCAGACATTGCCAAGTATCTCCAAAAGGGGAAATCACTCCTGGCTGAGAAACGCTAAGTTCTTTACTTACAACTTACAATCTTTTCAGTTTGTAAACAGAATTGAGAGAGAATATCAAAGGTCCTACAGTTACTAGATTGAAAAATAAAAACAAAAGTGTTTCTCTTTCAGTCTTACTAGCCAGGAAATGATTCTCAAAACAAACCAGGTCTGGCACCAAAGATCATATTAGGCATGTATCTAGAAGACCCTAGGATGGGACCTTTGAAAAATTTGAAGTGGTACCTTGCACCCCTTCTTAAATGCTAGAGGATTTCTAAGAGTCTGAAAGGTCTTAGTCTAAAGATGTTCAACATGGGGAGTTTTATCCTCAAAGAATTATGAGTGTTTTATTAATGGAGTAGGCTGTATTGTGATATACAAAGCTTTTTCTTTCATATTAATTTTTAAATTTCTTTATTTCCATACAAAAGCCCAACCTTGTTTATTAATTTGATTCTTAATATATTAATTTGGAGAGAACAGGTATATATATATTAAATCATTCCAACTTGGAATATCTACATATTTATCAATATTTTTTATATTACTTGAGTTTTAAATTTCTTTAAACCTCTTGTGCATTTTTTACTAGATTAATTCCTAGATATTTCATAATTTTTATACTATTATGAATGGTTTCTTATTGTTAAGTAAGAAACTATTATGCATGGTTTCTTATTTTTAAATATTTTAAATACCACTGCCTGGTATTTATCACTCCATGAATTGCATTTACCTATTTTTAGAGAAATGCTATTGACTTTTATATTCTGTTATTTCTCAACCTTCCTGACTTATCTTATTTATTTTAATAATTTACTGATGCTGGTGGCTTTTCAAAGTAAATGATGGTGTCACCTGCCCAAAATGAGAGTTTTACCTCTTTCATTCAGATTCCTTTAATTCTTATGGCCTGTATTTTGTTTTGTTTTGTGTATTGTTTGTTTTGTTTTTGATTTATTGCATTGGCTAAGTCATCCCTTCCTCTGTTAGTGCACGGCAGTGATAGTGAGTATCCTGTCTCTTTCCCAAACTTAAAGACATTGTTTAATTTTCTTCTCCATTAAAGATACCTTTGTCAGAAGTTTGTGGTATATAAATTCTCACACATTAAAGAAATATCCTTTATTCCTAGTTGCCTAATATTTATTATTGTAAATAAGTTATGAATCTTCGGAAGCTTTTTATTCTTTATTGATTGCTTTTTTCTGTTGATGTGGGGATTTATTTGTATATATTTTCTAGCATTGAACCATTCTTGCATTCCAAGCTGCATTGGTCAGTTCAGGCTGTGTGAGAAAATACAGACTGAATGTCTTAAACAACAGACATTTTTTTTTCTTATAGTTCTGGGACTAAAAGTCTATTATCAAGGTGCCAGCAAATGTGACTTCTGATGACACTTCTCTTTCTGGCTTGAAGAACCATTTTCTCACTGTGTCCTCATGTGGCCGTTTGCCTGTATATGCTTAAAGAAAGTTCCTTGATGTGTCCTCCTGTTATAAGGACAACAATCTTAAGGGATTAGGGCTTCACCCTTATGATGTCATTTAATCTTAACTACCTTCCTAAAGGCCCTATCTCCAAATACCATCACTTCAAACATATGAATTGTGAAAGAACACTGTGCAGTCCCTAACAATAACTAAAATTTATTTGACTGTGCTTTTTTTAAGTTAATAGGATCTGATTCACTAATATTTCATTCACTTTTGATAAGTTTATTTATAATTTATAAATGAAATTGGATTATGCTAGTCTCTTCTTTTAGGCTCATACCTGGTTTTAGATTTAATATTACTCTTGCCTCATAAAATTTTCTGCATAACTTTCTTTTTTTTAATTCTGGAAAAAAATATGGGGTAGAAATTAACTACTTACTACTTGAAGGTTTATAGAACTTAATCAAAAGAATTCTTTGGGGCTAGTTTTTTTAGAGAGAAAAACTCCTGAATTTCACTTCAATTTCTTAATATTCATCTATTTTTTATATTTCTTTTTATGCCATTTTGTGAACTTACACATTTCTATTAATATATCTAGTTCATATAAGTTTATATATTTTATATTTTTTATTATTGAGTTAAAATATATATTTTAACTCAAAGTCTGTTTTTATTTAATTTAATTTTATTTTATTTTTTCTAAGTAATCTCTATGCCCCACACGGGGCTTGAACTCATGACTCCAAGATCAAAACTCACAAGCTCCACCAACTGAGCCAGTTAGGTGCCCCAATTTTAGTGTTTTTGATATGTATTTTAATTATTTGTGTTCACTCTTCTCTCTCCCTTTCTCACTCACTCACTCCTTTTCTCTCTTACTATTTATCTCTACAAAGTTCAGAATTTAGAACTGTGACCAATCTCACATTAGCTGATAAAAATATTTGTATACAAAATATACAAAATGCTTAAAAGTCAACAATAAGAAAACAAAAATCAAAAACTATAAATGGTCAAAAGTTCTAAACTTGTATGCTTATTTTTAAAAAATGTTTAATGAATGACTAAATGAGCGGCTGTATCTTTCTCTCTAGTTCTCATATATTGCTTTCTTTTATCATTATCTAAATTCAGTGTAAATAATTTACACATGACCTATGAATTATGATGGCAGTTCTCATTTTGGTATAAATATTAACTCTATAGTAAACAAAATTCCTATTAGAACCTAGTAACTATGACAGAAGAGATAAGAACTGATGTCTTATCAAACTGAAGGATATGGAAGTACATTAGGGGGCATCTCCATTGAGTTTATTCTAGAGCCATTATGAGAGAATGCTATTCTTTTTGAGCTGTGTTTCGCATTTGTTTGGTTTTTAGTTTTAAAATTTTCACAGTTTTGCTCTGTATGTAAAATTAAGTTTGATATATAGAACATCAAGTTAACAAATATACCTATAAAAGTCATTAACATTGAACTGAAGCAGTAAAGATAAATAGATGTCAAGGCAGATCATTAAAGGAAGTGGAAAATGTTGAGAGGAAATGAATATTAATTGTTCCATTCAGTGAATTCTAGTAAGAAAAAGTTGATGGGTTGGTAGACAATATGGAAAAATGTGATGTTGTGAGACCATGATCAGATAACGTAAATCCATATTCTTCTAAACCAGGTACAATGATCAGCAAAAACATCATCTACTTTTTAAATTGTTAAAAATCTCAAGTTTGTGGGGCACCTGGATGGCTCAGTCAGTTGGGTGTCTGACTTCGGCTCAGGTCATAATTTCACCGTCTGTGGGTTTGGCCCCGCGTCGGGCTCTGTGCTGACAGCTCAAAGCCTGGAGCCTGCTTCGGATTCTGTGTCTTCCTCTCTCTCTCTGCCCCTTCCCTGCTCATAGTCTCTCTCTCTCTCTCTCAAAAATAAATAAAGGTTAAACTTTTTTTAAAAAATCTCAAGTTTGATGAGACATTGAAGAAAGATATTTTCAGCTTCAGTAAAGGATTAGTTTATCCTTATTATTCAGGGAAATATTTATGTAGCAGTACAGATTCACCATTCTTTTTCCCTTAAAAGTGTAACTGAAAATATTAATTAGAAAGGTTTCCATTTATTCCTAACTGATGTTTATCATCAAAGATATAGTAACATTTTGGGGAGAGGCATTACAGTATAGCACTTAAGAGAATCCAATCTTATTAGATTCAAATTGTTTGATATGACTCCTTGATCTGCCACTTTCAGGTTGTGTGACTTTTGACAGTAACCAGTACATTGTTTGTCTTCATTTTGTCAACTTTCACATGGAGAAATATTGGAGAACATGTACTGAGTTTGCTATGATGAGTAAGTGAAATGATATATGCGAAGAATGTATAATAGAACCTAACGTAAAGTACAAGATTGATATTTATTTTATTTTTTTAATTTCACAAACAAATCTTTGCAAGATACTATAAGCCAAAAAAATAAATGAAATAAAATAAAATAAAATCCGTGTTTGTCTAAATAGGGAAAATGAATGATTAAGTTGCTTCCATTATTGCAGATAGATGCAACAAGTGAGAGCAATTGAAATGATTGCTCATATTTTTTGTGCTGTGTATTTTAGAACATTTGAGAATTAAATCAAATAAAAACATCAAGTCACATTTCCAATATAATGAATTTGAGAATGTGAAGATATTATATTCATTTTGTTCCAGGTATCATACAGGTATTACTGAAATAACCATTATTCTAAAACAAAATTGGTTTAGAACCATATCTCAGATCATCACTGAATCTTCACAAACAGTATCCTGACTTAAAGATTGTTTTTATATCCCCCAACAGTATCAACTTGTGAATCAAGCTCATTTTGTCCCCCAAGTCTATTTTTCTTCAAAGAGCTTTTTAAAGCCTGTCCAGATTAATCAACAAGGGAAACAGCACTGATCAATAGACTGAGAACAACATTTAATAAATGTTTTAAAGACTTGTTAGTGAAGCTTAAAAAGCTGGTCACTGAAATATTAAGCTAACTTTTTAGAATGGCTTTTATTTACAACAGACAGTTTAAAAAAATTGGCCTGGAACTCTGTAACAAGCCTCACCACAACTTACTGATGATGTAAGTCCAACACAACAAGAATTTTATTCTCTAAATTTTGTTAAATGGTTGTAATCTTGTTCACAACTTAATATTGAAAAGGATATTGAAATCAAAGTGTGTAAGAAACAGAAATAAAGGATAAAAATAATAAGGGAATATTTAAGAAAGGGAAAAAATAATAGTGTTAGAAGACAAGTAGTGGGAACAGGAAGAAAAGAAGGCAGAAAAAAAATAGCTCTTGGGAGTTATTTCTACTGAAACTAACCCCCTCATTGAGTTTGCCATTGTAAGACTTTTGAATCAGAGAACAAAATAAAACAAACAGATAGTTAACTTAGATTATAAGGGCTTCTAAAGTTCCTTGGATTCACAAAGAATTCTTATTCTTGTCACATAAAACAATTTATCAGGGGCGATGGGCACTATCACCAGTCCAAATTCGAATGGATTCACATTTAAGTGTCCTTAGCGAGGCCAGAAAAAACATACAAATTCTGCCAAAGGAATACACTAATAGATTTTGTATGAAGTGTTTTCTTTTGCATAGTTAATATGTATTTGAAAATAATTTATTATTATTCCAAGTTATTTTCTAATTTACTTTTATCTAGGTCAGTAAAAATGTTATAATAAAGGATATAAAACAAAACCTTCACCTATAACACTGCAACTGTAGAATACAGGTTCCTACCAGATACCTTAATTTGTTACATTGCTACAGATATAAGGCAAATTTTACATCAGATCCCATGCGGGTGTATTTATGTATGTATACATGTGTGCACGTTATTTGTGTATATGTGCATATGTATATCTCTAATAGAGGGCAAGTTTGATCTACTCAGTTCTTACTTCAGCTATATTTTTGGAATCCTTATGTTGAGTTTGACTGTATACTATATGAGAATACAATGGCCAAAAAAAAAAATGTCTTCTACTAATAGAACTTACAGTCTAGAGGAAGAGAGGAATATTAACTTAGATGTAAAATAACAAGAATTAGAAGTGCAATGAAGAAAATATACAGAATTTCATGAAAGTCTGTAATAGAATGCATGACTAGCATGAAGGAGTAGCAAAAACTGCGATGAGTAAATTATATTTTTAGTAGAGATAATAAGGATTACAAGTTAACAGGCAAGGATATGACATGCAGGGGTGGAAAAAGCCCAAGTATAAGAATCATGGCAATTTTGCAGGACTAAAAGAAAGTCAGTGTGGATAAAATACAAGTACATAGTGGAGATGGATGTGAAGCTAGATATGAAAAAAACATACTATGAGTGGGACTGCATTTTTGATGGAATACTTTTGGAAAACTAGCATCTTAAGAAAATGGATTCTACTCAACACATGATCCAGTACACCCCTCTATTTCTTGATATCTTCGTCAACCTTTTGATTTTAGCCTATAAAATTTGAAGATATTTTGTCAGATTTAACCCTAATGATTTTATATGTTGATGCTATTATCAATGGTAACTTTTATTTTAATTTCTAGTGCATTGCTAGTATATAGAAATAAAAAGCCTGATGTTATGGGTAGATACTGTATTTAGCAATTTTGCTAAATAATTTTCTTTGTGAAGAGTGATACTTAACATGGTTCTTGTTTATCTTTTTAAAATTGTATTTTCTTGTGTTTTGTTGTGTTAATCCTAATGCCAGTGATTTGTCATAGAATCAATATAATTTGCTGGATCTGTAATACCAGAGTATCTCCCTCACTCCACTTGGGCAAAGCCACCTACAAATCCAATCTCCCCAGTTTAAGTATATCTGTGGTTCCTAGCAGGTGTCCTTGTAAGTCACAGCTGGTCCTACATTTTAGTTAGTGGCCTTATGATCCTCAAGCTTCTTTCTCCAAATACAAACTAAGCAGAGAATTAAGCATTTATCCAAACTTCTATTATAATGCAAATAGCTCTGGAAAATTTCTCACACTCAGTTAAAGTGGGGAAAAAAATAGAATCTTAAACAGATCTCAATGGGAAAAGTCTTGATTGAATTAGCTAGCTGCTTTATCTTCCTATTCCACTTTGTGGTTTGAAACCTAAAATGTACTGGTGTTTTAAATTGTCACAGAAATTTGATAATGAAAACGTCTGCTCTAGAGAGAAAACAAACGAGCTTTTGAGCTTTTGATTTTTTTTTTTAGAAACAGCATCAATGACTATTACCACCCAATAAGATTATGACTTAGAGGCTATACATGTAATTATTTATGTGAAACTTAAAGCTTTCAACACATGGACAAAAATCTAAAGGTTTTACAATGTGATTGCTACAAGATTTCTTATTTCTCCAACTCATTGAGAATAATGGAAATGTTCATCATCTAGCACTGAAAGTTAAGAGTTCTTTTAAACTCAAGATGCACACGCAACCTATTATTTAACTTTATCATTATTATTTAAAGCTTAAATATAGCAGATCTTGCTGGCAGCATTCTATTATAGGCACAGTTTTTCAAGAGTTTATGACTCAATGGTTTGAATTCACATAAGAACAAAATAGCACATAAAGTTGCCAGCCTGTATTTAATTTGTTTTCTAAAAAGGAATTAAATGGGTTATTTTTTGAAACAAATAGTACAGAGGATATATAAATTAATACAAATTTTTCAAAGATCCATATTTTATTGTCACAGAAAATGAAACAGGTTAATATTATAACATTGATATTTCTCTCATTTAAATTCAGTCTCAATTGCAATTCTATGTAACTAAGTTTTAAATCATTATAATCACTATGATTATTAATAGTAATCTTAAAAATGATATTCTGCACAATATTATACCCTTAACATATATTTAAAAGGACATAAGGTAGACACTGGTAGAATTACTATTCATCAGAAATACTTGAGATCTTTACAAACAAGGGCAGCAAATAGCTGAAAGAAACTTGTAATTTTATAAATCAAAACATTAGTTAAATATACTGAGAGAGTTGTATAAAAATTTTTTATCATGTTTTCTGCTGTGTGAAAAAGTCCCATTTATTGATATAATATTTTATTTTTACTGTGACTTAAAAATGTGACAGAATAATTAAGAAAAATATAGACCTTCATTATTATGATATAGAATGTGGTATAATACATCTAGCTGTGATGCATTACACAGGATAATAATTGTTGATAGCATTAGAGGTATTCATCCAGTCCCACAAAATGTTGTTGCTAGGATGGCATTACAGTATGGTCTATGAAAATCACTATAAATAAATAAAGATTATTAAAACACACACACATAAACATGAAGGAAAACCTCTTCGAAAAGATCAGTAAGAGTGATAAGTCTTTAGGAAGTCTGATCAGAAAACAAATAAAAACAAAACAAAACAAAAACAGAAAGAGAGAGGAAACAATGACAAGGACACTACAGACAACACAGGCATCAAAAGGATAATAAGGGAATAATAGTATCTCTACATATCCAGATTCGACAATGTAGATGAAATGGGCCAATTCCTTGAAAAGTGCAACTAACAGAATTCATCCAACATGAAATAGATAATTTCATGGCCTTATAACTATTAACACATAGAAACCATAATTTTTAGAACTCCCTAAAAAGAAATCTGGCTCTGGTGATTCCCTGGAGAATTCTACAAAATATTTTAAAAGAATTAAAAACCAATTCCATATCATTTCTTCCAGAAAATAGAAAAGAAAAAAAAAAAGAAAACCTCTTTGCTTACTAAATCTGTAAATCCAGTATTATCTGACTTCAAAACCGGGCAAAGTCAGTAAAAAATTCTAGAAGATAAAGTAGTAAAAATTGATGATCTAGACTTGATGAAGAGTTTTTATACATAACATTAAAATCACAATCAATAAAAAATAATAACTGATAAACAGGGCTTCATCAAAATAAAAATTTTACTGTGCAGAAAACCCAGTGAAAGAGATTAAAAGACAAGATATAGACTGGGACAAAACAATTGCAAACCACATAAGCAACAAAGGAAACATATATATGATATATATAACTATATATTATATATATATATGACTGATATATATTTACATATTTGTGTGTATATATACACGTATATATACGAAAGTCAAACGTATCCAACAGTACGTATCCCAACAGTACGAAAGTCAAACAAGTCCAAATAGAAAATGTGCAAGAGACATGAAGGAATATTTTTTTTTTCCTCCTATGAAGTTTTGCTAGAAAAACTCCTATTCCTTCTGTTATTGTTCTTAACACACTACAATTTACTTTTGAGTGGTTTATTTGCCAAATAGTTGGAAAGGATTATTGGTTTAAGAAAAGCCCCAATCAGCAGAGATTATTATATCTTTAAAATACCACAAATAAGTCTGAAAAGTTATCCGGCATCTTGCTGTTTCTGTAGCTGGACAACTTACATCTATTCATCAGCCTGCTGAACTGTTCCCTTTGCAGAAACATAGATTTTCCAAAAATTTTCTACATCCTTGTTTTTAGCTGTTGTGGCTTGCTGAATCAAAGCAGCTGAGTTTGATACAAGTTCAGTGTCATTTCCTTCAAGAATTAATTCCTCTTTCTGGGCTTGAAATACTGAACAAGCAACACCTGGCCTCAGCTGAACCCTGCAGATGTATTTTTCACCCAAGAAATTCTGGATTTCAATAAGAGAACCATTCTCCTGAATAACAACATTGATGGGGAAGTGAGCATACACAGGCCTCATCTTGTAACAGAAGCACAGTGTAATGCCCTTGACCGTGTTCTGTACGTGACCACAGAAAGCATCAATACTAGCCAGTTGTTTTCCATCTTCCACCATTTGTCACCTTGGAGCCTCTTCTGTTTCTTTCCAAGGAGATTGAGTTCTACATTGATGTGATGGAAGTCCCTTTGCAGGGTTCCTCTGGGGCCCTTCACAATAACAGTGCATCCCTTTAGAATGATGTCATCATTTTCTGAAATGTCAGCAGTCTGATTGCTGAGAATGGTCTTCATTCTCACAGTAGATGTGGCAAAGAGCAACACGAAGGAATATTTCATTGATAAGTACATGTGCATGGCTAATAAACACATGATAAACTTTTCAACATCATTAGCCATCAAAAATGCAAATTAAGTCAGTGTTGAGACATCACTACAAACCTATTAGAACAGCTAACAGAATAAAATGAAACAGTGGCGGTATTAAATGGCGATGAGATGCAGATAAACTAGATCTTATGCATTGCAGGTGGGATGCATGTTCAGTGGTACAGCTACTCTAGAAAATATTTTCACAATTTGTTTAAAGCTAAACATGCATTTACCATATGACCCATATGCGTTTATCAAATGGTCTCCTACAGTTTATCTCAGAAAAATGAAAACCTACGTCCACACAGATACTTGTACATAATTGTTTATAACAGTTTTATTTGCAATAGCCAAGAAGTGGAAACATAAAAATGTCTCTCTGTTGTACATCCATACCATGAAATACTACTGATAAATAATAAGTGTTTATTTGTCAGTAACATGCAACAAATTGTATGGATCTCAAAGACATGTTGAATGGAAAAACTTAGTTGCACGACGTATGATTCCATTTATATAGCATTCTTGAAATGACAAAATTATAGAGATGAAAAATACATTAGGTCTTGCCAGCTGTTAGAAGTGGTCAACTGGGCGCAGGTTTGATTATTAAAAAAGAACCATAAGGGGGGTGCCTGGGTGGCTCAGTCGGTTAAGCGTCCGACTTCGGCTCAAGTCATGATCTCGCGGTTTGTGAGTTCGAGCCCTGCGTCGGGCTCTGTGCTGACAGCTCAGAGCCTGGAGACTGCTTCCGATTCTGTGTCTGTCTCTCGGCCCCTCCCCTGCTCATGCTCTGTGTCTCTCTCTCAATAATAAATAAATGTTAAAAAAAAATTAAAAAAAAAAAGAACCATGAGGGAAATTACTGGGGCATGGAATAGTCCTGTATCTACACTGTGCTATTGATTACACAAATCTACATTTGTGACAAAATGACACGGAATTATACACATACATCGTTCCAATGTCAAAATTTCTATTTTTGATATTGTATTATAATTATGTAAGATGTAACCAGTAGGGGAAACTGGGTGAAGAGTAAGAGTCTTCTCTGTATTATCTTTACAACTTCTTTGGGTATTGATTATTTCCAAAATTAAAGTTAAAAGGCAAATAAAAAAGTTAATACAGAAAGAAAACCAAATTAACCTGCAAAATCTTACACAGCTGGAATTGCTTTTTTATTTTTGTATTTTTTAATGTTTATTTATATTTGAGAGAGAGCAAGAGGGAGACAGCTCAAATGGGTGGGGCAGAACGAGAAGGAGACACAGAAACCGAAGCAGGCTCCAGGCTCTGAGCTGCCACCACAGAGCCCGACTCGGGGCTCAAACTCACAGACCGCGAGATCATGACCTGAGCCTAAGTTGGACTCTTAACCAACTGAGCCACCCAGGCCCCCCTACACAGCTGGGATTGTAATTGCAGTGCTCTTTCAAAGATATGTCAGATATTTCAGAGGTTTTCAGCAGTTGAATAATTAAATAAGACTTACTGGATCCCGAAACCATTATTAAACTGTGTGTTAACTAACTTTATTTTAAATTAAGAAAAAAATGGGATGCCTGGGTGGCTCAGCCGGTTGAGCATCCGACTTTGGCTCAGGTCATAATCGCATGGTTCATGAGTTCAAGCTCCGCATAGGGTTCTGTGCTGACAGCTCAGAGCCTGGAGCCTGCTTCAGATTCTGTGTCTCCCTCTCTCTCTACCTGTTTGCGCTCTCTCTCTCCCTGTCTCTCTCAAAAATAAAAATTAAAAATTAATTTAAAAAAAAATATTGATTGAATATGTGAACTTCAAAAGGATTATTTTCTTAGCATTGTTTTGGAATTTCATAGAATTATGAATAATCATTACATATTGTGTCAAATATTTCTATTATTAAAAAAGTATCAGTTGATCTTTAATTATGACAATCACAACTGGAAATGTACTAGTATTCTTTTTTACTGATTTTTTAAAATAAATTTAAACAGATCATAGTAAAAATTAAGTCCATGCATTTTCCTGTGGAAATCACATTGGCAACAATTTAATAAAATATTTAAAGATGCAACATTTATCTGGAAACAAAATAATCAATAAATCCAAATCAGAACAACATATTTATAAATATATTAACTCAAGGATTAAAAGTCATAACACACTAAAGACAACACAGATGCTGCACTAAAAAATGCAACATGCATCATAAAATGCAGAGAGACTCTTAATATTTGTGTGAATGCGCATGCAGATAGGAGCTTTGTAACATTGCCAAGCATTGTGGTGACAGCTGGTCTTAGCAGAATGCTGAATAAAATCTTTAATGTAACTTTCTGTTATTTGCTTTTCTTTTCTTTTCTTTTTTCTTTAGGAAATGAATATCAAATGTCTATAATGCTAATAATTATCTTAATAGATTAATAGTCAGTTACTCATGCTAAAAGTGAAAATCTGTGGGATTCATGTCATTGCTTATAACAATTGAAGTAGTAATGCACATTTTTGTATCTTAGCCATTTGGAAAAACATTCTTCTGTCCTCTCTATTTTATGACCCTTCATAAGTGATGGGCTGCTTTCTTATGTTTTGGAGGTTTAGATGCTGGCGAGGTCACACAAGCGGAAATTAATTAGCAGGCTTGTTTCATAAGGGAGAATTGAAGTGTTGTCACGTGAAATAAAGGTTCTGCCTTCATACACTCGGGTTCTACTAGTCTTGAAATGCTGACTCAGGACACAGAATGGGTATCAGAGAATAATAATAATAATAACAACAACAACAATACAAAGTAGATCTCCTACCATATTCCATCATTGGACTAAATACTTCATACATATAAGCTAATTTAATCCTCACAACATCCCTATGATGAAATAACAATTGCCATTTGTTTTTAATTTTATAAGTGAAGAAACTAACAGGACAGAGATACTCTCACAACTGTTTTCGAAAATACACATTTTAAATAGCATGTACCCATTTTTTAAATTTTTTTTAAAATTCTTTATATTTTTACATTGTTTTTTTATTTGGTTTTTCTTTTTGTGTTTTTGTTTTGTCTTGCCATTTAAAACATCAATCCTTTGTTTATCACAGAACATTTTAGATAATAAGTCATGTATTTAGTATTTAGTCATCAAGTACCTGTTGTGTCCCTACTAAGTTTGCCTCAGACTGTGTCCTTGGGGTGCCTTATGGTTCTTTAATCTAAACAATTCATGTGTAATGTGCTCATAAAAACGTATGTGAAAACTGAAATGTCTTGAATATAAGAATGAAGTCCAGTGGAAATTACAGTTGATCTGGTACAAGTTTGTTTAATATGTAGTCTGAGCATTTTCTCTACTTGGATGATTTCCTGTCTCTTTTAATGCTTTTTGACTATTATCTCAGTTTACAGTCTTTTCTTCCTAAGAATTAGAATGTGAGCTTGGGGCGCCTGGGTGACTCAGTCGGTTAAGCGTCCGACTCTTGATTTCAGCTCAGGGCATGATCTCAAGGTTTGCAGTTTGTGAGTTCAAGCCCCGCATCGGACTCTGCACTGGTGGTGTGGAGTCTGTTTGGGATGCTCCCTCTCTCTCTCTGCCCCTTCCCTGCTTGCTCTCTCTCTCTCTTTCAAAATAACTTTCAAAAAAACTTAAAAAACTTAGAAGGTGAGCTTCAATATACTCTTAAGAACAAAGACAGGGGAAAGGAGAAGGGATTTGTTCTATTTTCTACTTTCTGAGACCTATGTATTCTGTTTTCTAGCATCCAATACAAACAACTCTGTTTTCACAAATGAATCTATTCTTGTATCTAATCAGTGCCCACACTATCAAACTTTTGTTTAGCAAGAACTCTAATAATCTTACTTTGTGAAGACCTAAATAATAATTTTATATAATTATGGAGTTTATCATCTCGATATAGGGAATAAACATTCTATCTTAAGAAAAGTTATTTTAATTATGTAGGCAATCTAATGTATTAGATACATTTGTGTGGATTAAAGCTTTCAAATATATTTATATAATTATATACTTATTTTAAATACCAGCATGATTAAATTATGATATATGAACTTTAAATATGATTATTCATTAAAAGTGAAAAAGATATAGAAAAGTCCTTTAAAATAACTACAACTTAATGTTACTTGCTTTCCCCTCCCTAGTCTGAGAAGAAGAAGAAAAAAATTTATAAATTGTTTCCAAATGCTTTGGTAGATTATTTAGCATCAATTACATTTATTGTTAGTAATGTTTTCTCAGTTTATATGGACATGGTTTATAGGGAAAATCACATTTTATATTAATGTTTGCAAAGAAATCAAAAAGCCTACCTCAGTAATGATATAACATGTTCATTTATTGAAATAATGATGATGGCAATTTTAGAAATAATTTTGTTAATGGAAGAGTGATTCATTGTTAGTGTGATATTTGAACCTATTGACATCATTACAAATGGCTTACTAGATTCCCTAGAGCTTTTTAGTGTACTCTTTGGCAGTTACTTAAAAGGAAAGACATCAATGTCTGCCAATTATCTTTGGAGGAAACAGAGAGTACTAATGCATTCAGACATATTAGATTTGGTTAAAAGGAAAGGGGACTGGTACAGGTTTTTCTTTGTCTTGAAAATTCAATGGAGTGAAATCCTAAAGAAAAAAAAAAGTCTAAATAGGAGTAAATTGACAAATTATTTATAATTTATAACAAAACATGACACAATAAAAAGGATCAATACATTACTCTTCTTGCTGAATATGTCAAAGAACTACAGTAGGTAAAAATGTAGCCTTTCATGTATTGCTGGAGTGGGGCTAGGTTAGATCATCAACTTGATGGGCTGCTCTGAGTATTTCTGAATTTTCATCTGAGATTTAACAATTAATAAAACAAACTTTAAGACTACCAATAATTATATTAAGCCTCCATTATCATTTATCATTCCTACCCCTGTCCCTTTCCTCTCTTAATCATGCACAGGTAAACAAACAAAGCCCTCACAAATTCTCTCTCTCTCCCTATATATGTGTATGTATATAAACACACATACACACGCACACATACATATATACACATATACACACTCTCTCTCTCTATATATATATATATATATACTAATATTTTTACTAAATATATATTTTACACTAATATATAATATATATTTGGTAATATATTAATGTTTTACTTTTGAATATATATGTATACATCTGTGTATATGTATACATATATACCAAAATTAAAAGAATGTTTTCTTCAATAAAACACACCCTTTTTTAAACTTCCACTTCTAGCCTTATTAGATCATAATAGGCATAATAATAGGCCATAATAGATCTGATCATTGATCAGAGGACTCTTAAACAGCTTAACCACCAAGAAAACATTTTAATAATTTTTATAGGTATTGTACTATAAGCAGTGCTAAAATGTCACTCAGATTAAATATATGGTGTGGTTACTATAATTGCGCATAACAAAGTAATTAATATGATGCAATTCTGTGTCTGTTAATCTGCATGTATGAAAAATACCCTTCTATAATTTTGAGTTCACTTATGGTTATTAATTTCTGAAAAGAAAATAATACAGGTGGGAATTTTATTGACTATTTTTGCACAAAAATTTTGTGTGCTTATAACTACTTTCCTTGACAGTAGGGAAAAATTTGAGCCTATCTCTAGTGCCTATACTCTTCCAAGTTTATAGCATCATTAAATCAAGCAGGGATATACATCTACTGGCTTCAAAAGTACCAGATAGTTGTATTTGTCTTTCCCTTTTCAATTGGACTGAAACCAGATCACTTAACAATAACAATATGGTCACAAAAAATTAAAAACAAAATAATATTAGAAACAAGAGGGAGTGCTGAAGCTATTGTGGAAAGATTAGTAGAACCAGTTGCCCAAATTCACAGCTACTGAACACAAAAATATAACACTAGTTTATGCAAAGAACAAGAAGGGTTTGTGTAAATACTAGGATTATGCAATTGTGTGTTCATTGTGGCAGGTGAGGTCAGTTCATTTGCCAGAATCTCTGCCCATGACCTTCTCTCTGGGCATTTTCTGCTGCCTATGGAAGTCTGAAGAGGACACTTTAATCACTATGAATGGTCAGGTGGCTTCCCGCTGAGATCAAAGATAGATTTTCTTTGTCAATTTTCTTTAGAACAATATACAAAGTAAATAATGCTGTGGCTTTATAAGTACAAACTCCTCAGAAATATTCTTCCAGGGGCACCTGGCTGGCTCAATTGGGAGAGCATGCGACTCTTGATCTTTAGGTTATAAGTTCAAGCCCCACGTTGGGTGTAGAGATTACTTTTAAAAAAAAGTAAAAATCCTTTAAAAAAAGAAAAAGAAATGTCCTTCCAAAATAGTACAAAAAACAGATAAGCATTTATACAGTGCTTTACTTACTATTATTTTTTAATCACATGTATTACCTAAGGGGTTAGGTAAAACTATAGGAAAAACAACCATATAACAAAATATTTAGAAAAAAGTAAAATTTCAGGCAATACCAGTAAGAATTATTTAGTTTTGGAAAAGGAATATTTTCCAACAGTAATTATCTGAATGCTTTTAGTACACTCCTGTAATTAAAATTTCCTTCAAAATTGAGCAAAATTTTGAGCAAAATCTTCTGAGGCTATTTGTAAGTCATTATGCATTTATTGAGAGCTTACTTATTTATATTATATTATCTATAAAACCATAAAAATACAGTCTTTGTGGAAATGCATACTTCACAGAACACATGGTTATAGTAAACATTCGTTTGTACAAAGTGACTGGGAATCAGTATGTTCTGATTAATTTAGAAATAACCAATTTAAGAAAATAGGAAATATAAGCAAGTCTAATATGAAATCATACTAAAAATAATTTTTATTTTCACAAACTATTCATAAATATTTCTCTTGCAATGTTTTAATAACTATTGTTAACATCAATTACAATTATATACTAAGGGATAAAACAATTCTTATAGTTTTCTTTTCATTCTTTCTTTTTTTTCATTAGGTTTGGAGTTAATGGTCATTCTTTAAAAGTTTAAATTAGATTTTCTTACAATATGAAAGCAGAAGTCATAGCAGTTGTGCATTTTAAGATGATATATTTTAGAAAACAGACACTTACGTTTTGAAATTCATTTCACTGCCAGCCATAGAATGGAAAGTATATCAATGTCAGTATGAATGGAATGGACTGTTCACAGCACATCACAGGAGTCCACAGATGGCCACGAGAATTAGGCTGACCTCCTACTAGTCTCACTGAAATTAGCAGGAAATGAGTGTATCTTCTCAATGAACTCATATTTATTTAAAACCATACAATTTGCTGTTCTCATTTTCATGACAAAAAGTATATATTTAGTAGCCACCTTCCTCATGTAACATAAATGAGATAAACTATTCTCCAGAAAAAAAAAAAAAAAAAAAAAAGAAGTAGGGAGAAAGGGAGAGAAGGAAAGAAAGGGGGAGGGAGGAATGGAGGAAGAAAGGAAGAAAAGAAGGGAGGAAGGAAGGAAGTGAGGAAGTGAGGGAAGGAAGTGAGAAGAAAGGAAGGAAGAAGAAAAGAAAGGGAAAGAAGAGAGAAAAATGATGTTTCTAAAAGAATAGATGTTTAAGTCCTTTTAAAATATGGGTCACTTCAGATGAGAAATGTTCTTGGGAGGGGCTTGGGAATAAATTATTCTTTTCATTGAAAAAGGTATTTAAATCAATATTAGGGAAGATAGCCCTATGTCACTGAAAATAGACAGATGTCTTTGTGCATTAAAACCTAATGCTTCAAGGTTATGGATCAGTGTCTAGAAACACACAGAGATCGCACACTTCTCTGTTTGCTCCAATCGCTAGAAGGAGAGACTACTACCTATGCTTTATCTGCTAGGACACCTTTCTGTTGGGATTGGAGTAGAATTCTGAGTGGTGGTTTTGAGCTAAAAATAATTTCAGGATTTAGATTCTCCAGAGACCAACTCACTCTGCTAGGATTTGAGGAGTTCTGAATAATTTGTGCTGACAGGCTTTTGATTTTCCCTTTTCAGGTCTAGGGTCTGTTGTCTTCTTTTAAGTGTTGTCAAATTTATAATGGCCTTTTTCCAATCCTCCAGGAACAGATACAGAGTTCTTTGGTTTGTAGGGGTCCCTCACATGAGTAAGGGTGATGCTGTAGGGAGTTTGTAATGTAGAGTTTGTTAAGGATTAAGTGTTCAGTACTGTCTTCTATCCTATTCAGAACTTTAATACTTAAGGTCTGTAAGATGGAGTTTCTCATTACAATAGAATACTTAGAGTACTTAGTTTTTGTAACATTTTCTCTTTTTTTCCTTTTTTTTTCTGTAAAGATTTTTTTATTTTTAAATAATCTCTACACCCAACATGGGGCTCGAACTCACAACTCCAAGATCAAGAGCTGTGTGCTCTACCCACTGAGCCAGCCAGGCGCCCCTGTTGCATTTTTCTATTACAGGATAGAGCTCAGAAATATTTTCATAAGTTGAGATATAAAGTAAAAATAAATATTAACTTAAGGGCTGGCTCATATGTTAGCTAATAGGAAGAAGTTTGCAGTACTAATAGGCTTGAGAGACACTGCTAATTTTTCCTCTCTTTTTTTTCTTTTTCTTTTTTTTTTTTTAATGTGGGGCAGCTACCTTTTGACAAAGGGCCAAATCAAACATACAATTTTGTGACAATATATTACTTGAGAGTCATGTTTGGATGGTTGGGGGGAAAAAAATAAAAGGGATGTCTTCAAATAGTAATTTGTGATACTGATGATGCAATTACTGATTTTTGCCAGTTAAGAGCTTGGAACCTGAGGTCAGACAGACAAAAGTTTAAATCTGGGTCCAAGAATGAATAGGCCTGTAGCACTTGAAGATGTTACTTAACTGTGTTGACTCATGTATCTATCTATGTATGATAATAAAGATAAAAATCTCATAGGAGTGTCATGACATTTAAGTTACACAATGCATGTGAAACTTTAGCATAGTACATGGCGCATTTTTATCCTCTAAAAATTTAGCTGCCATTATTCATCATGCCTTTTGCACCATCGTTATTACTGAGTGACTTGTTCATTTTTTACTCCACTGTATAATCACAAAGAGTAACTTGCCCAGAAAAGTTTCTTCATATCTTCTAATCAAGTTGAGTTAAATATAAACATTGGTTCCATTTTGTATTACTTTAGGATCAAGTTATTCCTCTCCCTATATGCTACTTAGCATATTGAGAGACTGCTGTTTAGGGCTGACTAACATAATGGCTTCATGTGTACTGGGCCTAATGCCATCAGATAACAATTGCATTTATAAGAAACTTTAGAGATCAGTGTAAGAACTTGCATAACCTGAATAACAGGGCAAAGAATATGCAGAATGCTCATTATTTCCCATAGGATTTCAATTTAACTGGGAAAACTGTAATTTCTTTTTTATAGAAAGGGTGAAGCATATAATATTAGCTCTGAATCTGATGCAACAATATTTGGAAAAAGAAAACAGATCCACTATATTTAGAGGAACATCAGGTTTCTCTTTTGGAAGATAAAACAGGGGCTAAGTGCAACCTAGAGAGTAGAATGCTTAATGCACCCTAATCATTTTATGGCACTGTATGGAAAGTAAAGTAACTAGTTCCATCCCTGTGATTTATTACATATATATTGAATAATATTCTTAATCTCTCAGAGCTTTTAGTGTTTTTAGCTATATGATGAAGGTAGCCATATCTGACCTTCCTTGATCACTAGAATCAGATAATAAGTTGTCAAAAATCAAATGAGATCAGCAAGTAGAGGTATATAATGCACAATATATAATAAAGGTATATATATATATATATATATATATATATATATATATAAAATGTGCTATATGATCTAATTATATCATGTATGTTGTGATCTTAACAGTCTATACATACATTATATATATATTGTACACATATGTGTACTATGATGTATAATATATATTCTATACATATTATATATGTATAACATATACATATATTTAGGCACATTTTATATGTATAATATATAACATAGATACCTATATTATACATATGTATAAATTATATACATTATGCATAATATGATAATGTATATATAATACATGCATATTATACGTATCTTTAATATATTTACCTTATTCCCTTCACCTGTGCCCATTAATTTCTATGTTTGTTTATCTGTTTTCCCACTGTCTTTTTGCATGCAAAGCAATTTTAGTTTTCACATTTCTGTTTTCATCATCTCCCTAGATACAAGGGAGGAATCTGGTTCTCATACATTAGCATCTGTCCACTCAGGCTTCTGCTGAAATGAACAATCTTTGAATAGCCTTTAGCATTCTTATCTTCTAGCATATTCTGTGATAACCTTGCCTCCTAGTAATTCCTCATTATCCGTATTTTGATGCAAACCCAAGGCATATATATATTCTATTTGTTTTCTCTCAGTTACTTCTGCACTATACTCTAGAGAAGTGTCATTTGGCTGTAATCATGTGGGCAGCTCAGAATTCTGCTAAGCTGCTCTCAGGCACTTAGCTAGACAGCTTATTTAGTGATTGCCAGTCTCTGATACTGGTATGATGCTATATGGAGTGTTGCACTTCCTTAGGTCACCCCATTTTATTCCTTGGTTTGGCGAATTTCCTAAATTTTCTAGTAAGGTAGAAAGCAGAGCCCTTTCAAAATAACCATGCACAGAAGGGGACGTCCACTAAACTACTGTCCTAATTTTCAGCTATCCTACAAGCAGACTAAGTCTTGCTTTCAAACCTGGGAAACCCTCTCTCAAATATATGACTTTTCCCAAGTCCTGAGGGTGAAGATGAAATTTTTAAATTCTCTCTGTTCAAGTATCAGGTTTTGTTTTATCATACTCAGGCTTTGGAATAGAAAAAAAAAAAAAAAGAAGAAGAAGAATGACATTAATCTCAGTCTCCCAGATCTCTATAAATCAACACCTTTGATTTCAAAGTTCTATTCTATATTAAGATTCCAAACATCTGATTAGATCAGTTGACTTCTTTATACTTTCTGGACCCTTTAATCTTCTCTTTCCTAAGGTGAATGAATATGTGCCCTTTCTCTTTCCTAAGGTGAATGAATATGTGAATGAATATGACTGCCATTGATTCTTTGTAGAAAGGAAGGATACAAAGGGCATGTATTAGTTTGCTGGGGCTGCCATAAGAAAGTACCACAATTTAGGTGGTTTAAAATACAAAAACGTATTGTCTCACAGTTTTGTAGGCTAGAAGTCCGAGGTCAGGGTGTTGGCAGTGTTGGTTTTTTCTAAGGGCCGTGGGGAGAATCCATTCCATGACTCTGTCCTAGCTACTGGTAGTTTGCTGGCCATCTTTGGCATTACTTTTTGCATCACCTCAATCTCTATCTTCATGTTCACGTGCCATTCTCATTATGTCTGTGGCCGTGTCCAAATCTCCCCTTTGTATATGTACACCAGTCATGTTGGATTAGGGACCTGTCCTACTCCAGTCTGATCTCACCTTAATAATATCTGCAATGACCCTACTTCCAAATAGGGAGACATTTTGAGGTACTAAGAGCTAGGATTTCAACATATGAGGGGTAGGGCACACAATTCCACTCATAATAGTCCACAAGGGCAAAAACTTTTTTAGTTAATACATCTGTATTTTGTCCTGTGGTGAATTACCCTTAATAGTTTATTCACTACAGTGTCCCCTCACTAATATAGATCATGTAATTCTTTGCAATCTAATCTAATCTGTAACAAAAATGCTGGTTTCTACCTGATGTGTCCTTTTTATACACCAAAGCGAAAGGGTGCTCATATGTGTCTTTTAATGAGGAAGCTACACTTAACCACATATATCTGTGCAAGTGCTATTAAGAAGAAAGGTGTCAATAAAAATATAAGCAATAAAGAATATATGATTTCCACATATTAGATAAAAACTATATTTGATACTTCTGACTGTTGAAAAATCTCCTCTCTTTATTTTCTAGCATTTATTGTATAATAAACACCAGCAACTTTTGGAAATATAACTTATTGCTACACAAATTATCCTAGTTCTTTATTATGATGTAAACACATTTAAACAAACTCTATGTGGTTTGAAGAGTAAAGAGTTTATTAAGATAATAAGTATCCTAACAGGTGTGAGGTAATGTCTCATTGTGGTTTAATTTTCATTTCCCTGATCATTAGTGATGTTCAATACCTTTGTACGTGCCTTTGTATGTTTTCTTTGGAAAAATGTCTCTTCAGGCCCTCTGCCCTTTATTTTTTTTGTAATCCAGTAATTATGTTTTCTTTTGAGTTGTATGAGTTCCTAATATATTTTGGATATTAACCCCTCATCAGAGATGTGGTTTGTAAATATTTTCTCCCATTCTATATGTTGCCTTTTATTTTATGATTGCTTCCTTATTGTGCATATTATTCAGCCATTAAAAAAAAGAAAGGAAGAAATTTTGATATTTGCAACAACGTTGGTGAAACTGAGCTTACTTTTTAAAATTTTTAAATGTTTATTTATTTTTGAGAGAGCGAGAGAGAGACAGCATGAGGGAGAGAGGTAGACACAGAATCCAAAGCAGAGAGCCCGACGTGGGGCTTGAACCCACGAACTGCGAGATCATGACCAAAGCCTAAGTTGGACGCTTAACTGACTGAGCCACCCAGGTGCCCCAAAACTGGAGCTTATGATGCCAAGTGAAATAAACCAGATAGAGAAAGACAAATACTGTATGATATCACTTATATGTAGACTCATAAATTGTCAAACTCAGAACCAGAGAGTAAATGGTGGTTAGGGGTGTGGAAAAATGAGGAAATGTTGGCCAAGGGGTATAGGCTTTCACTTATAAGATGAATGAGTTCTGAGAATATAATGTACAACACGGTGACTATAATTAATAATACTATATTGTATACTTGAAATTTGCTAAGAGAATAGATCTCAAGTGTTCTCAGAACAGCAAGGAAAAAAAATGGTGTGAGGTGATGGATGTGTTAATTAGCTTGATTGTGGTCATCATTTCACAATATATACATATATTAAATAACACACCATCAGGTTGTATATGCTAAATAAAAAACAATTTTTATTGTTTTATTGTTTATCGTCCTACTTTAATTCGTGGTCTCATTTAAAAAATGAAATTCTCATGTCCTTTCTATATATTGTAATACCAAAAACAGTAGGTCCCTATTTTCCATTTACTTAATATAAAAGTATTTTTAAAATGCTATATAACTTTTTAAGCTAGATAAACTATACATATAAAATGTAAGGAATATATACTATTTTCACCTCTCTACCAATTATGGAGAATAATTTATTTTTAAAAAATGTATATATAAGCTGGAAAAACAAAAGTTACCTATTCATAAAGAGTTACTCCATTTAGTATTTCTGAGGAGACAGTTTCAGATCGAAACATATTTTTAAATATTTCTGATTTTTCTTATGCTTTTAACATGTGACTGAGAGTTTGGATGCATAAAGGAGTCTAGAGTCATGGCAATTCTCCCAAGAATTATTATAAAAACTCTCAATTATCTTCTTTGTAATTGACATTTTGAAGGAATAAATATGTTCCTAGTTTGATTTTATTTTGTTGAAAGTAACCTATTTTTGTTTGCTTATATGTATGAAACTTAGGGGAAAAAAAGTCAATGCACAAGGAAAAAAATATATGAATATATTTGTTGCAGATGTCAGGAAACAATGCTCCATAAATATTTTCATGTTTTCTCACATTCAGGGCTTACTGAGCAAAGATTACTGACAATCTGTGTAAAGGATGATGGAAGGGAAAAAAGCATGCCTTGGACGTTTCTGAGAAATTTATAGACAGTCTTCCCTGGAGCCATTTGTTTACATTCCAGGGGTTGTAAACCTAGAGACCTTCTCCTTCCAGAGAGTATGTATTTATATTCTAGAGCAAACATCAATTTCTTTCCATCTCTGGAGAGATAGATGTGCCAACCACCTTATATAAGCTCCCAGTTTCATAGTTTTGGGGTTACCCTCCTGTGATACATACCCTGCAATACATAGAGTTGACATCATATGCTTTCACCCCTCACCCTGTGGTGATTTGGAGAATGGGAACTGGCACAAAGTAATTTGTAAATCGAAAGTCTGTTTCTGACACAAGGAACCAATTCTCTGTGTGTATGTGTGTAACATGGT
Organism: Panthera tigris; assembly: GCF_018350195.1. Classification (NCBI taxonomy): domain Eukaryota; kingdom Metazoa; phylum Chordata; class Mammalia; order Carnivora; family Felidae; genus Panthera; species Panthera tigris. Next base: position 136,291,015 of record NC_056661.1, read on the forward strand.
AATGCATATTATACAAGTAGGATAATGTTTCAAATCATTCTTTCATAGTTTCAGGCTGTCTAACTACAATAGATTCAAAATGAACAAGTATAGGGGTGCATGGGTGGCTCAGTCGCTTGAGCGTCCAACGTTGGCTCAGCTCATGATCTCTAGGTTTGTGAGTTCGAGCCCCAAGTCGGGCTCTGTGCTGACAGCTCAGAGCCTGGAACCTGTTTAGGGTTCTGTCTCCCTCTCTCTCTGCCCCTCCCCGCACCCCCCTCCTCAAAAATAAACAAACATTAAAAAACTTAAAAAAAATTTTTTTTAAATGTTTTTATTTTTGAGACAGAGAGAGACAGAGCATAAGCAGGGGAGGGGCAGAAAGAGAGGGAGACACAGAATCTGAAGCAGGCTCTGGGCTCTGAGCTGCCAGCATAGAGCCCAATGCAGGGCTCGAACTCATGGACTGTGAGATCATGACCTGAGCCGAAGTCAGAGGCTCAACCTACTGAGCCACCCAGGCGACCCAAAAACAACTTTTTAATAGCACTGGATTATGTAATATCTATAATATTTGAGAGATACACGGAAAATAAAAATTATAAGAACAAAAAATAGGGCATGTGGGTGGCTCAGTTGGTTGAATGTCCAACTCCTGATTTCAGCTCAGGTCATGATCCCAGGATCATAGGATCAAGCCCAGCATCTGGCTCTGCACTGAGCATGAACTCTGCTTAAGATTTTTTCCCTCTTCCTCTGTCCTTCTCTCCTACTCCCCTACTCATGCACATACTCTCTCTCTCTCGAATAAAAAAATGAAAAAAAATTATAAAAAATGAAAAAAATGTGTTTTTTCACTATATATTGAATACAGATATATAGAGGCATAGGTCAGAAATTTACCACTTTAATGGACGGAAAAATAATCTACAGTAATCACTGTAGACACCTTCAACTTCTATAGTTGAAGGACAGCTGAAGATTAGGGAAACAACTTGATTAAGGGATATCAGAATTTCAGAAAAGCCTGTATTCACAGCTTCAGTAAATTTCTAACCAAAACTGGCCTCTCACATTAAAAAAAGAAGGTTTGATTCTGAAATTTGTGATGGGGGCATAGCATATGGGTAGATAAGCTTGAAAATACTGAATTCCCCGTTCCCATCCCTAATGTGAAAAGATGGTAGGCTCCTCTTTGATGCGGTCTCTATACCTTGTAGCATAGTACTTGTCCTTTTCAAGATTTTTTCCCACTTCTACCTTGGCCACTAACCAAGAAATAACAAAGGGTCTGAGCATGGTTCAAAAGGGGGAGTGCAGGTTCTGCCAGGAAAGGAAATGGATCTTTCATGAAAGAAACAGCAAAACCTAGATAAGATATACCAGTAACCAGTAAGATCATGTAAAGTATGACTGGGAATCATCTTGAAATCCTGGGCCAGGAAAAATAGAGTATAAATATGAATAAGGGAAAGTTTGTTGAGAGGGAGACAACTCCTATATCGGTGTTTAAATGCCCCTGGAGCCTGTCTTAATGCAATGCTGCAATGGAACTTGAAACACTTGCAAAAAACGATGGCCCACAATGTATAAGGTGGAAATGTTAGAACTACCTTGGCGGATTTTGAGGAAGGAATGAAATGCACATTCTATTTTAAAAGATCCAAAGACCTATCAGATGACTATGTTCCTTGGAAAATTTCACAAGATCACCTTTTATTGAAACAATAAGGAATTCATGAGTGAGTGGCACACTTGCATCATACAGAAGCTCTTAAATGGTCACAACTAATGATAAGTGATACTGTTAGAGAAAGTGAGGGAGGGAGGATTACCAATGATGAAGAAAACAGATGTGCAAAATAGACTGGGGCAGGAACTTGACCTATAGGGAGCTCTGCAAATATGAGATTGTGTTGTCTAAAAACTTTCCTCAAATATTTGAGAATTTGAATATGGGATATTAGGAGATAATTGATAATGGAAGGAAAAGCAGAAAACATACAGAGAAGAGATAATTCATATTAATATTACAGTTATTTTGGTCAGAATCGTCAGAGGACTAAGAATGATTAGCCAGTTATTATGATGATCCAGTTATTTTCTGAATTGTCTGTAAGTTCCAGTTCAAATGAGCCATTGGTTTTCTTGAGTTTCTCTCCTTTGTAAATTAGCTTGTTCAATGTTTGAGGTCTAGTTTCATCTATGCTATCATTACTCTTTATTATCTTCCATCTGTTACAGTTAACCCCTATTCATTACATAAGTGAATTCTTACCTTTCAAAATACCCTATTCATCATCCTGTAGTGTCTATTTCTGATTATGAGTGTTTTAGAAAACTTTACAATGTACCTACCCTATCCATATGTCTAGAATTAACAGTGATGGTCACGCTGTAGGGATCTTTATTGTGTCTCCCTCACCGAAGGACAATGTGGAAATTCTCAGTGAGACTGTCCCTGTAGAAGTGTGTGCTGTGCATGTATGTATAAATTCATGTATTCCGAAGCAAGTTATGAGTGTTTTTCCTACAGCAGAGCTAATTTGTACTTAATAAGGAATTAAGGATTTTGACCATATGTGCTAATTAACTTACTTCCTCAAACCTTTCCTTTGAGAGAGTTGACATGATTTTATTTAATAAAAAGAGAGAAGCTTTGTGAATTTTACTGTGAGCTGGCATATGCACCTACCACTTTCCAGCTAATTTGAATGTGGGAATGATATTACATGATCAAGGTCATCGCTCTCCAAAATTATTACACTGAAATATCGTGTTAAATGTCTGTTATCACAAAACTATAAAAGTGAAGAAATGCGTGGATTTAAAAGACATTTTCATGATTATATTTTAGATTTTTTTCATTTTTTATAAAAGTTTTTTTTTAATATTTTTCTTCTACTTACCTAATTCAGATACTAAACTATATTCAGACACCCACTTTATGTCAAATTACTATAGTCTCAGAAATCCAGTTTTATTGAAGTCAAAATTACTTCATAGGTGCTAAACCAAACTGTGTGCATAAAGCAGATATTATGCAAAATTACAGCTTTTTACATGTTTCTAATATTCTTAACATGTAAATTAGAAGTTTTCAGTAACCTCCTGCATTTATGTTTTATTAAATCCCTGCATTTATGTTTTATTAAAACATAAAATTATGTTTTATTAATTTCCCTTATTATAAATATTTGTTGAGAGCATGGGGGTTGTGATTTCATAGCATCATTTTCTCACTACCTCTTGAAGTTATACGTACAATCCTCTGAAATAAAATTCTTATGGACAGTCCCTAATGATTTGTTGACATAATGTTATATCGGGTTTAAAAATAAAATTTAAAAATTCACATCACTGATTTGTTAAAATGTTGGCGACCTACGTTTCTGTAATAAGCAGAGCATTCATATTATACAGAAAATGGTGCTTTAAGACAGTTTTTTTTTGTTCGCCATTTGAGAGAAATGGTAATACCCTTGTCGCCACACATCTCTCACTGTGGAAGTTCTGTATCATCAAAGTGAATCAGGTAGTCCATGGAAAATATAGATATACTTACTACTGTGGCTTCATTTGATGCTATAAGAAATAACCAGTGTGCAGAAGTATATATAAATTTCTAATGTTCTCAGCCCTGGGAAATATAACTGGGAAGAAAAATGATCTTATTTAACAGATTTTTACTCCGCACTTCCAGTGGTGCCGATTTCACTGCTGTGGATGGTGCAGATAATTTTGTCCTTTGTATTTCATATTAAATTGCCTGGAGATTTTTTCCCATTTTAAAATTTACTTAATAAGAAAGATATTAATCATGAATTAAAAGGTTAATAAGAAAGCAGCAATAACAAAAAGTCTGATTATTTAAATACAAAACCGCATGCAAATGAGGAAAAATGATGTCTTTTACATGGAAATAAACTGAGCATTGTTTTTCAATCTTGCCCAAAAAAGTAACTAAATGCAAATCATTCTCATACAAGGTCTACCAAAACCTAAAGTTGGTAAAGCTCTCAGGAGCCATTCTGGAAAAAGAAATTAAAAAAAAAAAAAAAAAAAAAAGATAACCCCCTGTAATTAAATACTTATTTTGGCAATAACAAGTGGAATAATAGATTATCTTAAACCTTATCAGAACTACCAATGGATTTCAGTTCCAAACAAATATATTGCCTTAGGCTCAATTTTTGCAAATTCTGTACTGTACTCAAGACTTTGCCGAAATGAGTAAACCCCACAATCTGAAGTATGTTAGCTGCTCATTTATCAGTGACAAGTAGTTCCAATCACGTATCTTTAAGTGTGTCTGCTCCAGTCGTCTTTCCATTTGAATATTTTTTAATGCTTATTTATTTATTTATTTATTTATTTATTTATTTATTTATTGAGATGGGGGTGGGATGGGCAAAGAGAGAGAAAAGACAGAATTCCTAGCAGGCTGTGTGCTGATAGCAAACCCATGAGATCATGACTTGAGCCAAAAATCAAGAGTTGGATACTTAACTGACTGAGCCAGAAACACCCCCCATTTGAATATTTTAAATCGATTACCAATTAATATTTCTGTTTGTAGATGAGCTTAAGAATCACAAGATAAAAATGTATAACTCATGACTATTTTGGTCAGATTTTTGTTGTTTTACACTGTGCATTTTAGAACAGTTGTTAGACAGCTAACGTTTATGTACTTATTCTGTTCCACATCCTGGGCTTTTGGTGGAGAGATCCTAATAACCCATGATGATTCCTGCTTTATTTTATCTATACCCTTGGGTAATCCTCTCCCTTTTAGTGTGGATGAGACCTGTCACTTACTTGTAACCAGTAGAATGTGGCAAAGATGATGACATTTCACTACTGTAATTATGGAATATTACGTAAGATTCCATCTTGTTATTAAATTTGCTTGCTCTCTATTTCTGACTTTGAAGAAGCAAATTGTAATGAATGAAGTGACCATGTTGGAGAAGTCTACATGCCAAGGAACTGGAGGAGGTTTCTAGTTGCTGAGCATGGGCATCACCAAAACTAAAACCCTCAGTCCTGCAGCCAAAAAAGAAATGAATGCAACTAATGATTTGACAGAGTTTAGAAAAGGCTTTTTCTCTAATCAAGCCCCTGATAAGACCACAGCACTAGCTGACACCTAGATTGCTGCCTGATGAGAACCTGAAGCAGAGAACTGAGCTAAGCCATGAACAGACTGACCCACGGAAAGTGTGAGATGATAACATGTGTTGTTTTAAGTGAGGCATGTAATAATTTGTTACACAGCAGTATAAACCTGTTACATAGTTCATACACATTTACTTCACCAAATTTCCAATGCGTCAGTCACCTATATTTTACCGATGAGAAAACTAAGGATAAGATAGCCTAAATAACTGGGGTGCCTGGGTGGCTCAGTCGGTTAAGCAATGGACTCTTGGTTTCAGCTCAGGTCATGGCATCATAGTTTGTTTGTTTGACGATACCCCACATTGGGTTCCAACAGCTGGCAGCGTGGAGCCTGCTTAGGATTTTCTCTCTCCCTCTCTCTCTGCCCTTCCCCCGCTCATTCTTTCTCTGTCTCTTTCAAAATAAATAAATAATTTTTTTAAAAAAGGAAAAAGAAATATAGCCTAAATAACTTACTCAAGTTTCTAGAGGTAGTACATGTCCAAGCCAAAATTCCAAACAAGGGCTGTGATCTTGATATCTCATGCTGTTAATATCCTGCTGTGTTCCGTTGTTAAAACATTGTTCATGGAAATTTGACTGACTTACTGATAAGGAATACAAATACTTCTTTATATATTCAGTAAATTATTCTTACAAATTATTATTATTTATATATGTGTGTATATGTATACGTGTGTGTGTGTGTATATATATATATATATACACACACACACACACACACCATGGTTTTGACTAATATAACACAAAATACAAAGTTCATTTTACCAGGAAGCCAACAAAATATAATTTAATGTGAACATAATTAATTCAAATTATTTAATAAAATTCAACACATGGTTGCAGGTTAGCTTCAGTTAATTATTTGGTTAGCTGGCAACTGAAAATACTGGGTGGTCTTAGGTAGTTCTCAGGAGACCTTTCTTTCCATGTGGTCTTCTCTCCTAGAATGTACATGCCAATCTGATTTTACATAGTAGTTACAGAGCATCAGGAAAATGGAAACAGAAGATGGAAGGTTTCTTGAGCCCTTTTTCAGAATTCACACAAAATTCATTTCTGTGAATTCTATTGGTCAAAGCAAATCCCAAAGTCAGTGAAGAGAGAAATGGTATCCACCTTCTAATAGGAGAAGCTACAAAAAAAAAAAAAAAAAATGGTCATTTTAATCTTACCCCCGAAGAATTTTGAGGATGACTTCTGAGCACATTATTGAAATAAAAAGAAATGGTTAGAGGAAGGTTGTTCTTTTCAGAATATAGGAAGTATATGGTATATACATAGAAATACAAGCTGCCTAATTTTAGAATGGTTAGAAAAAAATATAATACATCATGTTCACAACATGGTGTATGCTTTTTTGGAGAAGTTACCTTTTTTTCTTTTTCTTTTTTTAATTTTACTTTTTATTTTTTTTAATATACATCCAAATTAGTTAGCATATAGTGCAACAATGATTTCAGGAGTAGATTCCTTAGTGCCCCTTACCCATTTAGCCCATCCCCCCTCCCATAACCCCTCCTGTAACCCTCAGTTTGTTCTCCATAGTTATGAGTCTCCTCTATTTTGTCCCCCTCCCTGTTTTTATATTATTTTTGTTTCCCTTCCCTTATGTTCATCTGTTTTACTTCTTAAAGTCCTCATATGAGTGAAATCATATGATTTTTATCTTTCTCTGGCTGACTCATTTAGCATAATACCCTCCAGTTCCATCCACGTAGTTGCAAATGGCAAGATTTCATTCTTTTTGACTGCCGAGTAATACTCCATTGTATATATATATACCACATCTTCTTTATATATTCATCCATGGATGGACATTTGGGCTCTTTCCATACGTTGGCTATTGTTGATAGTGCTGCTATAAACATGGGGGTGCATGTGTCCCTTCGAAACAGTACACCTGTATCCCATGGGTAAATTACTAGTAGTGCAATTGCCGGGTTGTAGGGTAGTTCTATTTTTAGTTTTTTGAGAAACCTCCATACTGTTATCCAGAGTGGCTGCACCAGCTTGCATTCCCACCAACAGTGCAAAAGAGATCCTCGTTGTCCACATCCTTGCCAACATCTGTTGTTGCCTGAGTTGTTAATGGTAGCCATTCTGACAGGTGTAAGGTGGTATCTCTTTGTGGTATCTTTTGATTTGCATTTTCCTGATGATGAGTGATGTGGAGCATTTTTTCATGTGTCCGTTGGCCATCTGGATGTCTTTGGAGAAGTGTCTATTCATGTCTTTTGCCCATTTCTTCACTGGATTATTTGTTTTTTGGCTGTTGAGTTTGATAAGTTCTTTTTTATTTTATTTTTTTTTACATTTATTTATTTTTTCAACGTTTTTTTTTTATTTATTTTTGGGACAGAGAGAGACAGAGCATGAACGGGGGAGGGGCAGAGAGAGAGGGAGACAGAGAATCGGAAATAGGCTCCAGGCTCCGAGCCATCAGCCCAGAGCCTGACGCGGGGCTCGAACTCACGGACCGCGAGATCGTGACCTGGCTGAAGTCGGCCGCTTAACCGACTGCGCCACCCAGGCGCCCCTACATTTATTTATTTTTGAGAAACAGAGTGAGACAAAATGAGCAGGGGAGAGGCAGAGAGAGAAGGAGATACAGAATCTGAAGCAGTCTCCAGGTTCTAAGCAAGCAGTCAGCACAGAGCCTGACATGGGGCTCGAACCCATGAATCGTGAGATCATGACCTGAGCCGAAGTCAGACGCTCAACCGACTAAGCCACCCAGGCGCCCCAAGTTTGATAAGTTCTTTGTAGATTTTGGATACTAACCCTTTATCTGATATGTCATTTACAAATATCTTCTCCCATTCTGTCGGTTGCCTTTTAGTTTTGCTGATTGTTTCCTTCACTGTGCAGAAGCTTTTTATTTTGATGAGGTCCCAGTAGTTCATTTTTGCTTTTGTTTCCCTTGCCTCCAGAGACATGCTGAGTAAGAAACTGCTGCGGGCAAGATCAGAGAGGTTTGCCTGCTTTCTCCTTGAGGATTTTGATGGCTTCCTGTTTTACATTGAGGTCTTTCATCCATTTTGAGTTTATTTTTGTGTATGGTGTAAGAAAGTGGTCCAGGTTCATTCTTCTGCATGTTGCTGTCCAGTTTTCCCAGCACCATTTGCTGAAGAGACTGTCTTTATTCCATTGGATATTCTTTCCTGCTTTGTCAAAGATTAGTTGGCCATACATTTGTGGGTCCATTTCTGGGTTCTCTATTCTGTTCCATTGATCTGAGTGTCTGTTCTTATGCCAGTACCATGCTGTCTTGATGATTACAGCTTTGTAATATAGCTTGAAGTCTGGGATTGTGATGCCTCCTGCTTTGGTTTTCTTTTTCAAGATTGCTTTGGCTATTTGGGGTCTTTTCTGGTTCCATACAAATTTTAGGATGATTTGTTTTAGCTCTGTGAAGAATGCTGGTGTTATTTTGATAGGGATTGCATTGAATATGTAGATTGCTTTGGGTAGTATCAACATTTTAACAATATTTGTTCTTCCTATCCAGGAGCATGGAATCTTTTACCATTTTTTTGTATCTTCTTCAATTTCTCTCATAAGCTTTCTATAGTTTTCAATGTATAGATTTTTCACCTCTTTGGTTAGATTTATTCCTAGGTATTTTATGGGTTTTGGTGCAACTGTAAATGGGACCGATTCCTTGGCTTCTCTTTCTGTAGCTCATTGTTGGTGTATAGGAATGCAACCGATTTCTGTGTGTTGATTTTATATCCTGAAACTTTGCTGAATTCATGAATCAATTCTAGCAGTTTTTTGGTGGTTGAGAAGTTATCTTGATGCAAGTGTATATTTTAACTGTATTTGGAATTATTAAACAACACAGAGAGAACGTCATGTGTGACAGCAAGAGTGCACAGGGAATTAATGTGAACATTTTCATGAAAAAGAAATGATATTTCTTACATACTTATATTAGAGAGGCACATTTATCTTATAACTTCCATTCTACCTCCTCTCTTCACTTATTAAAAAAATCCCAAAAAGTTTCTCTAGGGCAGAATTATTTTATATTTATATATGTTTAAAAATGTATATTTATATATAAAATGCTTATGTATAAATATATATTTATTAGAGATAAAATATATATTATATATAATATTTAAATATAAATACATATAATTATATAATAAATATATGTTATATATAATTATATATATATATATATGTGATATCTATCTATCTATATCACACCCTAAAGATCCTAGTAAAGTTCTTAATAGAGTAAATGTTCTTAATAAACATTTAGCTTGAATGTAATTGATTTTTTTCATGTAGAAAAAAGAGCAAGTGTTTTAGACAGGTTGCATTACTCAGATACCAGGCAGAATGTTAAGATAGCCTCTCAGGATCATGTCCCCTGGCGTGCCTGCCCTGAATAATTCCAGAAGCACTGAATTTGATGGATTTTACTGGATGATAGAGATATGTTATATGTAAAAGTGTACTTTAAGAAAGGGGAATTATTTAGGCAAGCCTGACCTAATTATATGAGCCCTTCAAATATGGATCTAGAGGTCAGAGACAGCGGAAGTCAAAGATTCAAAGCATGACGGGGATTCAACAATATAAAGAAATTTCATCTTATTTGAAGATGAAAGAGACAGTCTGTCAGCCCATGGAGAAATAGCATCCAGGAGCTGAATTCTGCCCAACAATCTGAATAAGCTTGGAAGACCCTAACTCCAGGTGAGACAGTGTCTACAGCACCTTGATTTCTACCTTGTAAGACCCTGGGCAGAAAACCTCAGTACACTATGCTCAGTGTTCAATTTCTCACCTATTGACTGTAAGCTAATAAATTGGTATTGTTTTTAGTTGCTCAATTTGTGGTGATTTGTTACAGTAGCAACAGAAAACTAATATGTCCAAAAAGGAATTAATATCACCAAAAGAAGAAACACACTAAATCATCATCTTTATTCTTCCATATTCTATATAAAATAATATTTTTTAGACTACATGCAGTTAAATAATATGTCTATTTCCTACACAATTCCTTGTCAATACTTACAGGCTGCAAGGCAAAATGTCTGGCTTCCTCAAAGGAAACATCAACTAGTCTTAAAGAGTTATGTCAATATTAATTTAAGAGGTCTTTTGCACAAATGTTAATATTGATAAATTGATTTTTGTTCTTCTCATTTAGCTTACAGAATATATAATATACATCAGTTTAAATTATGTATGTGAACATTTGTGTTTCCAATAGTTATCAATCATTCACAAGATTAATGTAAATGACAAATTCACAATGCATACTTTAGATCTGCAGAACAAAAAGATAAAATCAAATATAATCCAGGTGACTAAAACTTTTCTGCACTAAAAATGCTGCGAAATATTTATATGCTTTTGAGCAGAATGTGTTTGTTTCCCCGAGCAACTATTGATCTCTGTGCTACTTTCTTCTAGTAAATGATTTCACATTAAACTCAACTCAGTTCATGATTTTATCACATTGAACACTTACCATCTTCATTTAAATGACCAGAATTTATATTTTCACATTTTCCCCAAGGTGTAAATTTTAGCATCCCAATAAAGTATATATTTTATATCTGTGTAAAGCAAATGCAAATCCAATGTGATTATATTGATTTTCATTTTTAAGCATGTTCCAAATAATATCTTATTTGCCATCATAGCTTCATGTTATATAATAATTTCTTTATAATTATTTCTAATACAACCTTATTTCCTATTTGCTATGTTCAAAATATGTAGAGAGATAAAAACTGTTTTATGATGTCTGCTACTTTACTTACATTTTATATCAGAGATTTTATTCCTTCTGTTAAAATGACAAAGTTTCTGCCTTAAGGAGTTCACAAACTAGTGGAAGAAGATGGCAATAAAAATGTTAACTAATAAAATTAATATAATTCCAGACAGTGAGGAATACTCTACAAAGAGATCAGAAAGGAAGAAGTATGGAGAGAGGGTATGAGTGGGCTATATTTTAGATTTGATGATCTGGTGAAGTCTCTTTGGAGTGTTGGCATGTGATGAGAGACCAAAGTCATGAGAAAGAATCAAACAAAGATGGAGAAGAGCCCTAGAGGCACACATTACAAATATAAAGGTCCTCAGCAGGGAGAAGGTTAAAATACTTAAAAAAAAAAAAAAAAAAAAAAAAAAAAAAAAGACAAAAAAGGCTTAGACTTAGAAAGGGGAATGATGTTTTGAGATAAAGTCAGAAATGTAAGATTCCAGTGTTGATTGAGATAAACAGTGACAAAATGCATGATAAAATTAGTTCTCTTGTTCTTTGGAGAAAGATAACTAAATTTTATGTTTAGTCTTACAGTTTGTGGTTTCGTAGGCACTTCCTAGTGGTGACACAGACAATGAAGTCACTCATGGCGGCCATTGGAGGGATTATCTGTAGGCTTCTTTTAAAACCCACAGAATTATGTGCACCTTTATAGGCCTAAAATGTGTGTGCAAATGTGCAATACAGAAATTGTCTTCTTTTTTATTTTAGGGCTTATGTTTTGGGTAATTATAATTATAAAGAGTCAGTGCATAATTGACTCTTGATAGTATAACTATTAATTATAATGGAAAATACAGACCCTAAAAATATCAATATCTAGTTATGTGGTATCCATACAACCTCCTCCCTTCCCAAACACATGCAACCATAGCATAAAAATTATTGTTAATACTCATTCAGATATATTTCAGAGATTTCCTAAGTAAGTCTTAGCACATTTAAAACTTTTTATTTCTGGGCGCCTGGATGGCTCAGTCAGTTTAGTGTCTGACTCTTGATTTCCACTCAGGTCATGATCTCATGCTTTTGTGAGTTTGAGCCCCTCATGGGGCTCTGTGCTGACAGCTAGGAGCCTGCTTGGGATTCTCTGTCTCCCTCTCTCTCTGCCCCACCCTTGCTCAAGTGCCTGTTCTCTCTCTCTCTCTCTCTCTCTCTCTCTCAACATAAATAAATAAACTTTAAAAAGTGAATAAAGCTTTGTATTTTCATACAAAATTGCACATGTATATTTGGTTATTTTCCTTATACTTTAGAGTGATCCATTTTTTTTAGTTATAGTAACAGATACATTGTTGTGTGACAATGAAAAATACAATGCTTAAATTTAAATAAATGGGAATATTTAGTGTTATGGGTATGAGAAACAGAGTTACCATGTATGCCACTTTCATTGTAAATAATAAATCAGGAAGCTTTTTTTAATCATCTTAAGGAGTGTTATTACGGAGAATTCACTTTTTTTTTCTGATCTAGCAACTCCCAATATCCTGTAAGTAGTGTGACTTCATTTTTATTTATTTAGTTTGAGGTAAGAGAATGACTTCTGAAATTTGTTACCAGGCATCTTTCCACTTCAGTTTTTATTAGTAAATTCTGAATTTGTCTCAAGCCCTGACAAGATCCAGAATTTATACTGATTTTATTCACTTGTAGGGAAGGAAATTGGAAAGTGAATTTGATCTGCTGAGGCTTAGATAGACTTATTTTCTAACACTTTGTGAACTCAAATTTGACTAAAAAGTACTTTCTGAGGGGAAAATAAACCTGTATTCTTAATTTTTATTGCCTAAGTATGCCTTTTATTATGCATTTTAAAAGAAAATGTATGAAATATATATTAAGTTAATGAGACAGAAAGAAGGAAAATGTATTTATAGGTTTTTTGATAACTAAGTAGTGTACAAAATATATATTTCTATGTATCTTACATTATTTAACTAGCATATGTCTAAAATTCTGCATAATATCCAAATGAACTTTAAATAATTCAAGTTTAATAAAATTGCACTACTTACTGAGTGATAACAATTAAAATGCTTAAAATAAGGTACAGTTTGAGATTGAAACTTGTTCCAGATAAATTAAGATGTAATAATGCTGGGGCGCCTGGGTGGCTCAGTCTCTTAGGCGCCTGACTCTTGATTTTGGCTCAGGTCACGATATCACAGTTCGTGAGTTGAATGCCCATCTCAGGCTTTGCACTGACAGCATGGAGCCTGCTTGGGATTCTCTCTCCCTCTCTCTGTCCCTTCCCTCTCGCTCTCTCAAAAATAAATAAACAATCAAAAAAGATATAAGGATGCAAAAATGGATAGAATGCAAAAGAATGCAAAAAGGATTAGAAAGGTTTTCTATCAGGGAGGTGATAGAAGTATGAACTAGGAAAATATAATCACGTTTTTTTCAGAAAGAAGCCACAAGTGAAGTTGCTAGAGGACGGGTGTGTTTGAAGGAACAGAGCTCTGAGAATTAAGAGTCAGAAGACCCAAAGGAAGTGGAAATATCAGAAAGATAAAGGATACAAAACATTAGAGCAAAATTTACATTGTGGAGTTATGACAGGAAATGATCTTGTAATTTGCATTTTCTTAATGACAAATGATGCAATGGCCATCTTTTCATATGTTTATTTGACATCTGTATATCTTTTTTGTTAAGTCATTTGTTATTTTTGAGTCATATGAGTATATATATAGGCATCCTGGATAAAGGTTATTTGTTAGGTATATGATTTGCAAATACTCTGTCCAAAGTTGTAGCTTCTCTTTCTTTCACAGGGAAGAAGTCTTTAATTTTGATAATGATAAAAATTCATCATTTTTCTTTTCTCTCATTGATATTGTTTTTAATGTTGAATCTAAAATCTCATCAAGTCAAGGTTATGTAGATATTTACTTGTTGAAGTTTTGAAGTTTTGTGTTTTAAACTTAGGTAAAAGATTTGTTTTGGGTTGATTTTTGTGTGTACTTTGTGAAACATTTTTGTGTATACTTTGTGAGACATAAGTTGACGAAGCTTTTTTTTGTGTGTTTGGTTTTTGTTTATTTTTTTGCTCATAGGGTCTGTTTCTGTGCTCTGTCTTCTGTTCCATTGGTCTATTTCCTATACTTTTGCCATTAACATAATGTCTTGACAACTGAAGGTTTATAATCTATGTGTCAATCCTTCTACAATTACAACAATGCCTTGATAACTAAAGTTGGGTAAAATTAGTCTTTTAACTTTGTTCCTATTTTTTTTTCAGAATTATTTTTGCCATTCTGTTGCCTTTTCATATAAATTTTAGAGTTAATGTCTATAAAATCCTTGATGGAGTTTTGGTTGGGAGTGCATTGAATCTAGAGATCAAATTGGGAACACCGGGCAGCTTAACAATATTGCTCCTTTCATCCATGATCATAGAACATCTCACCATCTTTTTTGGTTTCTTTCATCAGTGTTTGTATTATTCTAAATATACATCCTTCACAACTATTAGATTTATACCTAAGTACTTTTTTGCGGAGGAGAGGAGATGCTATTGTAAATAGTATTAATTTTTAATTTCATCTTTCAAATATTCATTACTCATGTAAAGGAAAGCAATTGATACTGCTTATTGACCTTGATAAACTTATTTGTTCTAGAAGGGTTTTCTTGGTAGCTTCTTTCAGAATTTCTCAAAAATAGGTCAACTGTGAGTACAGATAGTTTTATTGTTCCCCTTGCGACATGTATAACTTTTTTCTTCCTTTCCCTATTGCACTAGCTAGGATTTCCAATAAAATATTGCAAGGGAGTGTTCAGGGAGGATATCCTTGCTTTCTTCCCAAACTTTGTGGTGTGCAGTAGTTTTATGTTTCAACATGGCAAGATATAGACCCCAGCTATTCAATCAGACAATAATCTAGGTATTGTTGTGAAGCTATTATGTACCTATCATTAACATCTAGAATCAGTTGACTTTAAATAAATGAGATTATCCTCCATAACCTAAGTGGGCCTGATACAATCAGTTCAAAGAACTTCAGAGCAGAATTGAGGATTCCTAGAGGAAGAAAATATTCAGTTCATGGACTACATTATCCAGTTCTGTACAGTTTCCAATTTGCCCTTTCTGACAGTATGCTCTATGGATTTCAGAGTTCTCTATAGTGAGACCTGAAATTCACATAAACCAATTCATTTTAGGGTAAATCTTATAATGAGGACAGTATTTTCCATTCAAATCAAGTAAATATGGATATAAATTAGATTATAAAGAATCTCTAACCCTGTTGCTTATTTGAGTAAGGGTTATTCCATTTTTCTGTTACACAGTATATCTATTATATGAATTGATATAACTGACATAAATTATATATATATATATATATATATAATGTGATGTGTAATAATAATAATGAGCATAATATGTATTATATATATGTATAAATTGGCTTTATGTCAGCTCATAAAAAGGACATATATGTATATATATATGTATATATATATAATATGTATATATATGGTGTGTGTGCTTATTTATTTGTTTATGTATATTAATAGTTTTTTATTTCTGCCAGATACAGGAGTATTGCACTTCCATTAAGTATTCTATTAGCTAAAGGTTTACAATTTATGCCATTTATAGATATCTATGTGATATTTTAAATTATGGGTAATTTCAGAGCTATTTAAAATCTATTTGTATATATTTAATTATTCTATATGTTATTAAATCTCATTATAATCACATTGGACTTTACGGCCCCAATCTATTGTTATAGCTATGTATGACAAGTCAAGTTAGAAATAAACATATTTCAATAAAAGTTCTTAATCACAGATGACTAATTACATTTTGCCAAAAGGACAGATACATGTAGAAACTAAGAACTTTAGTTAGAGGTAGTCTTCACTATAGAGATGACTACTCCAGAGTCCACCACAAAACAAGGATTTCTGCTGTAACAGGTTTGAAATAATCAAACAAGTAAATAAAACATAACAAGTCTGAATAAAACAAATAATTACAATCAATTTTAACACATTATATAAAATCTCCAGCATAGAATAAATACTTTTGACTAAAACATTCAGTACTGCTTTGTAAAATGCCTTACATCTGTCATGAATGGGCCATCCCTAGATTTTATGGAATTTCTCTAAAAATGAACACATTTTGTAGATGCTTTCTTGTTGATTACTTTTCAATTAATGACTATATATATGTATATAATTTTTAAATTAATATATACAGATATCTTTTCATTACTAAGTCTTAAATATTTATTTTCATACATTTCAAATGATACAACAGACTTTGAGAACTATTAACCAATTATTGTTTGAATTTGTAAATGTAAAAATTATACATTCTTGGAAAAATCAAATAACCCTCACTCAGATAAGCAACAGGGTTAGAGATTCTGTAACCATATTTTACTTGTAACTTGAGTGGAATATATTGTCCTTATTATAAGCTTTGTCCTGAAATAGCTATGATTCAAATGTGCTTATGGATTCTCATATTTCTTCAGCATAATACAGGTGCTTTGTACATTATTGACCCAGAAATTGGATAGGGTCCCAGTCTGAAATATTTCAGTATTACTACAGGTCAAAGAAAGAGTCCTTAAGATATGTAAGTCCTCTGGGGAAAATTGCTCATACTTAAATCCCCATTTAAAATTTTGAAAATTGTTTTTCTCCCATCCTACAATACAAAACAGCAAAACTGTATAATTTCATCCCTTGAGGTAGACATTTTCTCTGGAAGACAGTATTTCAGGTTTGGCCAATATATTGCCCACTTCTTTTGCTTAGGCTGTACTTGCTTTACAGCTTTATGATTAAATTATCCATGACATTATAAAATCTGTTCATCTCCATTTTTTCATGGTGATAAAATGTATTTAGAATTCCTTTATTAAATGTTCTTATATTTAAATCTTATTTCCTAGTATTTTGCCTACCTTTATTTCTCAAATGAATTACCAGCTAATTTTTACACACACCAAACCTGTGTCTGCATGAGGATTTGTCCATGTAATTTCTTATACCTTGTACATCCAGATTCTCAAATATTGTCACTCCCACTACATCTCATTTTCAGATTATCTCCATGCGATCAGACTCAAATCAAACATAATCTTATTTCATAAATTATCCCCATGTATAAGGGCAACAGCCATGTAGTCCTTTTATGTATCACAGGACTTTACAATTTTATACCACATTTTTGACTCACTTTTAACCTTTTATTATAAACTTTTGTATATACATTCTCCATCATATACGATACTATTCTTCAGGGTAGCGTCTCCCATACTGCATAGTCTATTATAGTGCATAATATTTGTACAGAATGAGTAAGAACAAAGGATATAGATATTTAGCCTACAAGGCATGTGTAGTTCATGATAAAAATAGCTCTAATATTCACAGATAAAAGTAGCTCTAACGTATAGAAAATTATGACATCTGAGTTAGGTTTTTTAATGTTTATTTATTTTTGAGAGAGAGAGAGAGGGAGTGGGAAAGAGAGAACAAGTGGGGGAGGGGCAGAGAGAGAAGGAGACAGAGTATTCAAAGTGGGCTTTGCACTGAGAGCAGAGAGCCTGATGCAGTGCTCAAACTTACGAACCTTAAGATCATGACCTGAGCTGAAGTCTGAGCTTAACCAACTGTGCTGCCTAGGCACCCCATGACATATGAGTTGTTTACTAAATCCTTTATTTCTAGAGCAGAGGGGAATGTATCACATGCCACTCATGCAATAGCCTTCATTAAAAGAAAAACACTTTTAAAAAACTTTACCCTGATAGTATGTATGTATGTATGTGTATATTATATATACACATTATATATATAATATATAATATCTGTTCGAACCCACATACTGATGAAATTTATTCCAATACTTTTTACCACCTTTCACAGCTGTCAGTTGGTCAGAATCAAGATTATTGTCTACAGCCAGGAATAAGAAGTTCCTCAGCAGATTTTTTTCTCATCACAATATTTCAACTAAAAAAGCCCAGTTCTCTCCCAAAACAAAACAAAACACCACCTCTACAAAAGAAAATGAAACAATAAAATAAACAATCCATGACTCAAATTATATATGGTTGAAACAAAATTGATGGTATCTTTGGGACTCTGATGTATGTTATAGTAAACAATTATAAACAATACCAGTTGCTACTGATGCACGAAAGGGGGATATTTTCACCACCTTTACATACAGGTCTCTCCTTCCCACAAACAGAAGCTTCTCATACTGCTTTTTCTTTAGAATGTTTCTCATTTTTATTCTTGATGTACAGCAACCAAAATCTCACTGCATACAGTATTCCAGCAGAACAAGCACATGGTTTACAAAAGTAAATATGCAGGGTTTTTTGTTGTTGTTTTGGGTTTTTTGGTTGTTGTTTGTTTGAGGTTTTTTGTTTTTTTAACACTCTTTATGACAAAGGGGTTTGTCAGCCATCTTGGCCACAGCAGCATATTGAAATACGGTCTTCAGAGAAAATTAACAAACAAAAACATGAAACAAAGCAAAAAACAAAAAACAAAAAGCCTTCCCATGTCTACTGCATTTCATCTGCTAAGTTTGTTATTCAGAATTCAGTGCACATCAAAATCTAAATACAATATACTTCTGACTTTATTCTTCTACAACAATATTCCTTCTCTAGAAATTCTGTAAATACCTCTCATTAACACTATATCAATTCCAGGTATTATGAGCATTTCTCTAAAAGCAAATAAATTATATAGTACCAAATCACTCCCCTGTGATCTGATAAATGCTTATTAGTGTTGGGTTAAATTTATTCTCATTGGTATTTGTCTTACAGACCATAAGATCTACTTCTTAGAGGAAACGCAGAGTCACTAGTATCTATCAAGGACATAGATTTTCTCTTCAGGGCTCAAGCTATGTCTACCATTAGTCAATGTCAAGTAAAAAGCTATAAAATAGAGAAAAAAGGAAATGTAGTGCTTTACTGCTGAACAAAGACATGATAGAGTTCCTGAAATATACTATTTACCAACATTGTTCCTGCCCACTAAAATTTAAAATGAGATAAAAATGTCTTTATATTCCAATAATGTCATCATTATCATTTATAGATGTTTTTCATTCATACATGAAAAACATTTATTCTTTCCTGCTATGTGCCAAGAACTGAGGTACGAACATGGAATACAACATCAAATAAGTAATTTATTTGCCTTCTAGAATCTACTGGTCTAATGACAAAGATAGCGGTGTAAGTAAATGAATTACCAAAAGGTGATAAATGCTGTCTTAGAAATTTGCACAAGAATTATGGGAGAGTAGCAAGGTATCAACTGAATTGGCGTTAATGGTAAAGGGCCAAACATATCTGGAAAGACAAATAGTGTGGTGCTTATGAGATTTAGTGGGGTTTTTAGTGATATTTTGATAGATATTTAAATAATTTAAGTATTTTAAAACAATTATGTTTATAGTTTTGTCTACATAGATTTGTGTATATGCCCGTATATGCCCATGTGTTTCTACTATTTGATTCACCTATAAGCAATATTTTAATATATGAAAGCTTGTTGCTGTGCCTGACCAACTAGCCATCTTTATCGCCCATTTTAGGTTCAGTAGCACCCTGCCATCTTTCACTTGAAAATGTACTGTATTCCTCCTGCTGTTTCAGCTTATAGGAGAATCATCAAGGCATTCTGTCAGCATTTCCCTCTAAAAAGTACATTGATTCTGGTTGTTTATGGCATCAAAACCAATATGTTTAGTGGTCCATTTCTTTAAAAGACTGAATAAAATGGAAAACTACATGTGCTAACTAACAACAACCTAAATTTTGATCCAAATTTCCCAGTATTATTTTAATTCTAATAATAGCTTTGAATGCTTTAACCAAAGTGATAATTAGCAGTGGAAGTTTCAGATTCTGTTAATGATGATCCTTGCTGGGAGATATATACTCTCAAATTGTACCTTACATTTAACCATTTCTAAAGTTCTTGAAGTGACAAGCACACATCGCCACCTGTGCAGGGTGGGTGGTCGGAGGAGAGCAGTCAGATATAGAAGAAAGAGTACTTAGCTAGGTTCAATTCCTGACTCTGCTTGTGACTAGACAGTCACAATATTGATCAGTTTAATTAAGCTGTCTGGACATCAAATTATCAGGAATCTTTCTTTCTCTTTGAAAATGCATATGTTCATATTATGGAATTTTTAGGAAGAAGCAAATAAATCTCACACTGCCACCAAGAACATTATTTTCCTCTGTACTCTTGTTGGTGTTCTGATTGATTAAGCAGTTCTTGATCATTGGCTTTCTACAAGCCAAACCAAAATTATGACATGATGTTTTGTGTACTACCTTTCAACCTCTTCTCTACTCTCTTGATTTAATAGCTTTCTTTTCAAAGTTCCTTCCATATGTTGCTTTCTGCTTTACATTTGTCTTTCCATAGTAACATATATCTTACAATATTCACATAAAATGAACAAAGATAATTTAACAAGCCAAACACATCTAATTAAATTTAAACTCTAAAGAGTAACCATTTAGTACATATTAATTTGTGACTAAAGATTATGACAACTAATGTTGGCAAGTTCATTGTTGAAATGGTAAATTCATAAATCTGTAGTAGTAGTGTAAATTAAAATGTTTTGAAAATCAGCATGATAAAATGATTTTCAGCCACAGAAATGGCTGACCCCAATTTCTTCATAAGAATTTATGCAAAAGTGAAGTGTCTAGCTGGCTTAGTCAGGGTTGCATGTGAATAGATCTAAGGTTGTGAGTTCGAGCCCCACATTGGGTACAGAGCTTACGTAAAAAAAAAAAGAATTTATACAAAAGAAATAATGGAAAATATATATGAAGATATCCATTGCCACTTTATCAATAATATATAACATAAACATCATAAAAGTATAAATATTTAATTAACTTTAGCCCATTACTTTGAAGATATGATGTACTCCTTTTGAATAAGTATTATTATGTTTATTATGATTACTTTGGAAATTATAAGAAGAATTAGTAATGACAAAATGTTAATTTAAAAAATTTGAAATTACAACTGTGTTCCTAATGCTATTGCACAAAATTGTATAAAATTAGCAGGAGAAAAAAGTTTTTAAAAACCTGCATGTGTCAAGTGATGTGATTATAAATACTATAGTTATTATTCTTTCTTTTAAGTTTTAATGTATTTTAATGTAATTTCATATATTAGTCATATATGCAAAAAATGAAATATTGAAAGGAGAAATAAAAATATACCTGCTCTCTGAAATGATAAGCTTTCCTTTACAACTCTGTAGTAGGACAGTTAAGGTTGTCACTGAATTTACAGTTACAATATATTTTCTTAAATTAAAATACTGATTATAGAAGTTGATGAAGGCCAGCAAGGTTGAGTTCCCTCAGTGATAGAGATGGACTTGACATTCTTTCCAAAATGATTATGCTAATTAGTATTACCATGCAGAACAAGCCTAATGACGTATATCCTGATACCATAAATGTCATTAGAGTGCTGATTAAGTAATTAATTCACTTAAGATTCTGCTAAAATAATGTGCATTTTCTACATGTATGCAGGCCTAGTTCCATTTTAATTCTTTTCATGTAGTGGTGGCCAGTGAATCTAGTATTTTGAAAAGTTTTGTGTGGTTCTGTGTTTTATTTGCATGAACAGAGAGCTCTTTAAAATACTGAATTCCATAATCAGATTCAAGATACTATCTGAAACACAACAGAATCATATGAAGACCATACTGAAAAAGAGGAAAGGGTTATTTTTACCTCATGGAAAGTAGTTACAACTTCTCTGTTTTAGAAAACATTAGTGTCTATAGGATTGTGAATACTTTTAAGAAAAGTGTTCTAATTTGAAATCTAGAAATTGTTGCATCTATATATTACAAATGAAGAAAGTAGGAAATTAATTATTTATCATCTCTAAGTCAAAATTTAAGAAATTAACTATATAAACTAAATAAACTTACTCCAATTCTCCAATCTGTGAGGATCAAGGAAGAAAAAAATATACAATTATCATTTCATTATAACTACATATAGAAACAAAACTAAAGATGATTATCCATTTCTATAGGCTTTACATTTGTGTGTGTGTGTGTGTGTGTGTGTGTGTGTGTGTGTGTGTGTGTGTTTTATTGGTCTGTTGCTACAGAAAGGAAGGTAGGAAGACCATATAAAATTTCAGTAGCATCCAAGAATAGTGTAATCAAACCAGACTTTCAATCATGTCTCATTCTGAGCATCACTGATGTCCTATTAAGTCCTCTTAATGCTGTGACACTAATTAGGGTAAGAAGACAGTCATAATCAGCACAGTTGGGAAACATTATCATTTGATTTAGACCTTAGTTTACAATTATATTGTAAAGTTTATTGCTGTATTCTGAAAAAAAGCACTAGGGAACAGTAGTCTGTGCATTGGAATTTAGTAGTTTTCCTAATTGGCAAAGTGTAGTCCATCAAGCTTTTCTAATTCTGCTAATGAAGGATGATACCCTGGCATATGAAGTAAAGAATTAGAGTTGAAAGCTTATAACTTTAATTTTCTAGAAATTTTATGTTATTTTTTATATATTTTTTAAATATTTAAAGCAAATTTATTTTTACTAATACAATGCTACTTTTAATAAAGACGACTTTCTTTAAAAAAAGAATAATCATGAATAAAAATTCAACCTATTGCTCAAAAGAAAAAGAGTGATACAAGGAATATGTCTTATTAGTTAAAATAATTTCTAATTTATACTAAAACCAGTTTATTCTCTGTATGATTATTTTTAAATAATGAATTCCAATATCAAATTATACAATGCTGCTTTAAAGATAGGACAATTGATTCACCCCTGCCAAACTGCAACATGCTGTTATCTTAAAACCTCAAGTTGGCTTTTATCCAACATAACATACACTATGCTTTTGAGAGCAGTGAATGGCAAGGCATTTATTTAGACCCAATTGATTTTTCACTTTGGACTGTACAGCTGTTATCTTGGCCATATTTGAATATGAAGAGTTAAAGTATAAGTCCTCTGACCCATAAAAATTTAAGTATGTCAGATGAATACTGGGAAAAGGATTTCTCATTTATGCTAACACAGCATTTTGTTATTTTTTTTTTATTGTGGAGTTTACCATATTATATTCCATTTACTTTCTTTTTATATCCTGTACAATCTATGTTGTTTCAAAAGCAAGTCAGCTGTTTTATTCATCATTGTGATCATGGTCCAGAGTTTAGCATGTCATAGGTACTTCTTGATGGAAAAATGAACAGAACAAATTGTCAAATTTTACTAGGGTCTTTTTGTGCCCTCTTCACTTACAAAATTTTCATTGGGTACTATAGAAATAATTTTGTCTTGGGGAACCTGGGTGGCTCAGTCAGTTAAGCATCTGACTTCGGCTCATGTCACGATCTCAGGGTTCATGAGTTCGAGCCCCATATAAGGCTCTTTGCTGTCAGCATGGAGCCCACTTAGGATTCTCTGATCCCCTCTCTCTCTGCCCCTCCCCTTCTCACATGTGCTTTCATGTGCTTTCTCTCTCAAAAATAAACATTTAAAAAAAGAAATAATTTTGTCTCATTTAAATGCATAAAACACATTCAAATTAAATATAAACAATATAAAAAACTTTGAAAATTTACTATTTATCTGTTTTTCCCTTCATGTTTCTCTGTGAAAATCTGTGTCATTCTAGATGCATCATACTTCTTTTTAACTACTTCTATGGTACATCCCAAATGCTTTCCACTTTCAAGGCATTTTTGCTGAAATAAATCTCTTTAGATATTAGTTCATACTTAAACAGTAGTCCTTAACAGAGCCAATTGAAACATGTAAATATAAAAGAGAAAGCATATTCACCAACAAAGATCACACTTCTGCCACTTTTTCCCAGACATCACTTTTTTTCTACCTCTCAGAGATCACAGCTGCTACAACTGGATTCCATGCTAGAGAGATTCTGAAATCTCTTCTACACTATATCTGTTTGATCCTGTTGATATAAACCTATGATGCTTGACTATTCCAGATTGTTCTATGGTAGTATTATTTACCCATTCCTCTTTTCTTGATTGATATTTCAGTTTCTTCCAGCCTCTTTTGACTGCCTTACCTGCAAAATTTTACAGTCCTTTCCTGGTTAGTTCTGTCCCATCACCATCACTGTAAAAGTATAGCAAATGAGGAGAGATATGCATGATATTATGTGTGAATATGCGTTCATCATACTATGGGATTAAATCATAGAAACTACTGTTTTATCTTCTTCTGGCTGAAAGTATTATAATCACTACATTTGTCTTATACATGGGAGGATTTTCAATTTTCCATACCAGGGTTTTAAAACAAACTGAGGGTTGCTAGAAGTTTGTTGTTTTTTTTTTTTTTTTTTTAATCACAGGAGATTAGAGCCACAAAGATCTTTTCATTTTCATGTATGGAACTGTTTTTGTATAGTAAATCTTTCACGAAACTGGAGAAGATAAGCGTAGAGCTGTATTGCCTGAAGTAAGGTAGGCAGCACTTTCCAAAGTCTAACTTCACATCATAATTTTGGCTCTCCCCGACCCTCCATTGGTCACTATCTTGTCCAGTATGAATAAAATTAAGATCTTCTCTGGATATTTTCCATCTGTGGAAAATTGAGGCCCAATGATAGTCCAAATTACTAACATAACTGAGAAAGAAAATAAGGTTTCCTGATATATCAAGAGATGTATGTGTCTAATGTATAATCTGTGAATGTTCGTGTAACAGGTAATAACTTTTAAGAAAATGACATTGGTTTGAATCTCTATATCTGTATCAATTCTTACTTGTTCTCTGAAACAACAGCAATACTACCACAGCACCAGGAAAAGCAATCTTTTAGTGCCAAATTGTAATTTTCTAATAGGATACCCTAAAGAATATTGTACATCAATAAGACATCAGATTAGTTCTGATAAAAATACATGAGCTTATGTATGTTAGTACTCTGCAATTAAAAACAAAACAAAACCTGTACATTGTTTATGTTCCTTCTTCTCATAATTCTGAGAGTCAGTTGCTATGATGTCTGTTTTAAAGATTTTATAAAAAAGAATCCCAAAGTTAGACATTTTATAAGTAGCAATATTTACAAACTCAGAAATGATTCAGTTAATCTCACGGCTCTTTCCAGTTTACTATATTATGCAAAAGCTATCATCCTTTTTCCTTATATATATGAACATGCACTCTTACACAGAGCAATGGAAAATCCCAGAAACCTTTCTTTTATCCAACAAATCTCAAGAGTATAGTTTTAGTTATGCAAGATGAGTAAGTTTGAGATACTTGCTGTACAACATTGTGCCTACAGGCAACAATACTATATTGTATGTTTAAAATTTCAACAATTTCATGTTGTGTTCTTACCACAATAAAAAAATGTAAACCAGGGGAAAAAAAAGGAATATCCATTGCTCTTTGTAATATTTCTTATCCACCAGACAGTAAACTGTGAATAAAGATTATATTCTTAATCAAAAGCAATATGAGCTTTCATTATATTTATGTGCTATGTCCTTCAAAGAGTAACCCCATATTGGTCCCAATAGCTGGGGAATTTTTAAACCTAATGTCTTTAAATTTGCTTCAATTCTGAGAATGATCAATTAATAGAAGCCATAGTCATTTTTTCTTAATTCTGCTAATGTGAATGAGTTCTATGGAATCGGAAGTATGTGTAGTTCCTCTTTATATACTTGTCATCCCTACCAAACTTCAATAACCAAAAATATATATGCTGTAAAGAAAGAAAATTGATACATTTTTCTTTATTATAACATTAAATAATGGTCTTTTTATTTTAAAAATAATCTTTAAATGTCATTATTGTAATGAGATTTTAGAGATAATCTCCCCTGCAGCTGACAGAATTAGTCAGACATAGATGGCTAGGGCAATTTACATGGACGAGCTTATTAGGAAGCAAATTGGCATAGAAAGTTCAAAGAATTAAATTTATTTCACTTATGATGTGGAACCTTTTCTGACATTTGTCTAAATTTATTTGTATTAAAAATGGATAAGTGGATATTGTTTAGTCTAAATAAAAAAAACTACAAACAATAGGGAGAATTTGAGTTTTTGAATTAAATTAGAGAAAAATGGTTACAGGAAGGATGATTTAGTAACTGTTCACTCTTCAAGCAGTCCAGGAGATAGAGCAATTGATATGTGTAGCCATGCTTTAGGTTAAACTAAATGTGCACAGGGCAGCTTTACTCAGAGTAAGCATAACATGGTTTCAAGAATTCTGGAAAGGTCTGATGGCCTTTATATTGTCTCTCTGATATCCGACCCATGGCATTCACACTTCAAGTACTTGCAAAATGCAAATGCCCTTCAGATAGCCCTCTAAGCCGTGATCAGTCAGGTAATACTTAGTGTGTGTGAAGAGATATTACAATAGATTTTAAAAAGTAGGAAGGAGAGAATTAGATTTCAAAGATGGGATTAAGGGACTATTAATGGCATCAAAAATTCACTGCCTATTCTAAATTCTGCCTACAATTGACTCCTTTCTCCTAGCTTAATAAACTCATACTTAGTATCTCTATTAGAAGGCATATATGATGTACACCTAAAAAAGCTGTCATATGTAGTAATTTCACTCATACACACATGCACATGCACATGAGCACATTGATTTTCTATGTTACATTTGCACTCTGGTTTCCCAAACAACTCATCTGGTCACCTTCTGTCTCTAAAAGCACTGCTGACTTCTTTTCTTTAAGCTACTGTGATTTGTAATTAATGTCGATATAATTATGTGGCTTTATTTCTGTAAAAAGCTAGTTTCTTGCCAAATTCATTTCCCATTTTTATTCAAAATTGAAACACACTTTAGTGACGAAAAAGCATTTTTCCCCACCAGAAATGGAAGGCTAAGACAATTACAAGTGCAAGAAGGTTAAAAATATATACTTTCCTACTAAGACTTTGGTCCTGGCTCCTTCAATTTTTTTTTTCTTTTTAGTTCTTTATATATTAGGGATGTTAGCAGTTTGAAATATATGTCTTAAATATTTTCTCCCAGTTTGTTAATTATCTTTTGACTTTATTTATGCTGTTTTCTCATGTAAATTTTGGTTGTTTTTTATAAAGAAAAAATAACTTCCTCTGCCTTTCCAGAGAATGAAAGATCAAGTCTCTAGAGAGTATGCAGTTGAGCAAGCAATAAATGCAGAATGTAATGTGTGAGAAGTGGGGGTAAAGTCATTCAATTGTAAATGAAAGCGGACACAATCTTGGCTAAACCTTTATTCTCATCTCCTTTGACAAATGTGTCTTGGTATGACATTTTCCCCCCAGAAATAAAACGAAAATGTTTTTAACGTTTATGATCCATAAAGCAAATCTGTAAGACATCTTAACGTCAATCCCATAGATTATTTATTTATATACTCTACCCTCTTACTTATTTTTGTCCACTTGATCTATCTTCTAATTAAAAGAGCTGGTAATAGTTTCCTTATTAGTGGCTGTCTTTGTAGTCTCTTTGAAATACCTGCAGTTTTAATTTCCTAAGAGTCATTGTTGTGTTATTTGATGCATAAATATTCCTAAGTATCCATATGTTATTCCTGTGTTGTCACCGAGGATTATAGATTTTAACATTAAATCATGTTCTTCTTGGGGCGCCTGGGTGGCTGGGTCGGTTAAGCATCCGACTTCGGCTCAGGTCATGATCTCGCGGTCCGTGAGTTCGAGCCCCGCGTCGAGCTCTGTGCTGACAGCTCAGAGCCTGGAGCCTGTTTCAGATTCTGTGTCTCCCTCTCTCTCTGACCCTCCCCCATTCATGCTCTGTCTCTCTCTGTCTCAAAAATAAATATACGTTAAAAAAAATTTTTAAATAAAAAAAAAATCATGTTCTTCTTTGGTATCTTTAATACTTGTAGTCTTGAACTCAAATACTAGGATCACTTTACCTGCTATCTGTAGTTTTTATTTGTGTATTTTTGCCTTATTCTTTATAGTAAACCTTTTTCAATGACTTTATTTTACATGCATCTCTAATGTACAACATACAGATGAGTTTTATATTGTGGGGCAAAATGAAATGATTTTCTATTAATAAGTAATTTATTTCCTTCACATTTATTGTTATTACTATTATGTTTTGTCTTCACTCAATGAAAATATTTTTTTAAGATTTTTTTAAGTAAACTCTATGCCCGATGTGAAGCTCAAACCTACGCCCTTGAGATCAAGAGTTGCATGTTCTACCTATTGAACCAGCCAGCCATTCCTCTATCGAAATATTTTATGATGTGTGTTTTGTTAGATAAGCTACGTTTCTTAATTGATGAGGTATGTAACTTTTTGCTCCTAAAAATAATTTAAGGTTTGTATTTTTGTTCTAGTGAAATTTTCATACTTGCACTTTTTTTTTTTTTTAATTTTTTTTTTAACATTTATTTATCTTTGAGACAGACAGAGAGAGAGAGCATGAACAGGGGAGGGTCATAGGAAGAGGGAGACATAGAATCTGAAACAGGCTCCAGGCTCTGAGCTGTCAGCACAGAGCCCGACGCGGGGCTCGAACTCACGGACCGTGAGATCGTGACCTGAGCCGAAGTCGGACGCCCAACCGACTGAGCCACCCAGGCGCCCCATACTTGCACTTTTTAATACACTTCATCTCTTTTCTCTTATTTTCTTTTTTATTATTTGGTTTACCACTTGTACTGATTATCGTTTCATATCTACATTTTTCTGTACAAAAAATGGCTTTTTTTCTATTTTCTCTTTCTTGTTCCTTTTCTTCTAATGTTTCCATTGAATTATTTGTACTGTGACACAATATACAACATTTGCACATTAATATATCACTATCATCCTCACCTAAGTTTTATATGTACATTCATATATTTTTAAATGTCCCATATCAGTCTTCATACTGATTTTTCCCAGTCATCATTTGACTAAATGAAGCTTATCATACAGTATAGGGGCTGGCAAACTACATTTCATGGGCCATATATGGCCCGCCACATTTTTTTATGAATAAAGTTGACTGGAACAGGGTCATACCCACTTGTTTACATATTGTCTATATCTACTTTCACATTAAAGTGCAAAAGTTGAGGAACTGCAGCATAGATCATATAGCCAACAAAGTGAAAATTATTTCCCATCTGGCCATTAACAGAAAAAGTCTGATATCCTCTGATGTGGTAAATTTCTCAAGAAAAGCTGATAGGTGCAAAAATCTCTAAGTTCTTGTATGTTGAAAACTGATTTAACATAGCCTTGATATTTTAATTGGAACTTGGATAGACTGTATGTTAAATGATTGGTTCACACTGTCTTTAATTTCCTTTTTTCTTTTCTTTCTTTTTTTTTTTTTCTATTCTACTCCACTTTCCCTTACACTGATTGTGTCCCTAAATTTATTAATTAAGGGTATTACACATGTATTCAAAATGCTTCATAATCTTATATGTCAAAGAGTGTTTAATCATTCCCTGCTGTATTACTGGCAGTAACTCTATAATCACACATAAGTCAAAACAAAATTCACAGGGTGCAACATACAGTACTTTTATAATGGTATTAGAAGATCCTGCAAAGTGTAAGCCTAATGACCAGAAAGTTATTTTCCTTATTTTTGGAAGTAATTAACCTTATAAATTCCATTTGTCATGCTATCATTTTAGAGCTATCATTTATATAATTATGGCATTTTTCTATCCCCTGATTATCCATTCACAGGTCTTGCAAAGTCACAAATAGTTCTGCTTGCTTACCACCTGCCCAAATCTGCCACCCCACTCTCCTCAACTTACCCCAGGGATCTTTTCTTCCTCCTTCCATGTATTCTGCCTCTACTTCACCCTCACTCATGCCTCTTTGTCGTCATTTTTCTTTAAATTAAATTCCTTTTTCATTCTTCTTCTTCTTCATATTTTATAACTAAATTTCATTTAAAGTTATTTGTGTCCTGTTTCAACTGAATATTGTAAATGGGGGGTCAGGATAGAGAAGGATCTAAGAATAAGGGAAGGATATGTGAGTATTGTTTCCTGACAATCTATAATATACCTTATGTTATAAGTGATAAGTATAAAATTACCAGATACCGTTAAATAAATTTTAAATAAGGACATATCTGAAGTTTTTCAAAACTTTAGATATGGGATTAAAAAACATAACCAAATGTGGCAAGAGTGAGATCAATGTTAAATTCCATGTATTCCACAGATTCTGTACTATACAGAATAAACCAAGAGTTGCTAGAGGGAGGTAGGAGGAGAGTGGGTTAAATAGGTGATGAGGATTATGCAGGGCACTTGTTATGATAAGCCCTGGGTTGTATGTAAGTGGTCAATCACTGAATTCTACTCCTGAAACTAATACTACACTATATGTAAAGTAAATGGAATTCAAATTAAAACTTGAAAAAAATACCATGTATTCCAATCCTAGAGGAAAAAGAAAGAAATAAAAGTAAAACATATTTTATTTTCCCATAATTCACTTCAAAGTAAGTTTTCAGCTGAAGAAAGGTTATATTCATATCAAGAAACCTGCTAGGAATCAATTGTGATTAGATTATTATACTCTTAGTGAATGCAGTGAAACTCGATTTAGAAACAAATAATGGGATGATCAATATAGGAGAGTAACATTTCCTTATCTATGTCCATTTAATAAATCAATTTTAATGGGCTTGAGGGTAAATGACAATTTTAGGCCACCAAGCAAAATATTCTAAGCCATTGTACCCCAGTTTATCATGATTGGACCTGCATGTCTGTGACCCTTAGGGTGTTTATGTTGTTATCCTCTCTTTCATACATATACTCTTACTCCAGTGATGAAATGATCTTTGAACAGCATGGTAAAGAACAAAACAAAACAAAACCTCCCATATATCAACAACATGCTAAGTGACTACTTCTCTGATTTTTATATCTCTTTCCAATGAGCTTTGACCAGTGGGTATGAGATTAAAACCTGAGACAAAATCAACTCATACTCTCTCCCATCATAAGAGGAAGAGTTTTTTGTCAGAACATTTTTTGCGATAGCAGGTACATGTCTAATTTTGTTTTCTGTCACTGTGATGTATAAGTCTGTGCTCAAATTGCATCCTTATAATTTTGGTAATATACAGCATGGTGACTATAGTTAATGATAGTTTCAAATATTGCGTATTCGAAAGTTGCTGAAAGTAGATCTTAAAAGTTCTTATCATAAGAAGAAAAATTGTAACTTTGTATGGTGATGGATGTTAACTAGATTAATTGTGGTGATTATTTTGCAATATATGCAAATGCTAAATCATTATGTAGTATACCTGAAATCATTATAATGTTATATATCTATTATACCTCAATAAAAAAAGATTTCTGAGAGGGAAGGTCTAATTATAGTGTAAATACAAGTTGGTGTACCTATCAAAAACCAAAGCAAGAAAACAATAACAACAAAAAATAGGCATGGCTAAATTACTGTACCAAATCAGTTGCAACATATAGAATTTAAAATTTATGTAGTACTAAACTGCATGAAAATGATGCAAAGTTGAAAGGGGTAAATGAATTTCAAATATTTCAAGGTTCAACTCTCTTGTAGAACTGGTAACATGACCGATTTTTATTCACTATAATATTCCAGAATGCATGTTGTATGTTTTGAGACTATCAGTGAGGAAGTAGTTTTGCCTCCAAGGGAATATTTAGCAATATTTGGTGATTTTAGTTTGGATGTCACCACTGGTAAAAGGGGTGCAATAGGCATCTAGTGAATAGAACCCGGGATGCTGCTAAACTGTGTAAAACACAAAGGGATCTCCTCAACAAAGAATAATTTGGACCAAAATATCAACAATTCCAAGACTACAAAGGTACTCTAGGGTAACCACTAAATTATAATAATTCAACAATAACAAATAGACTGCAAAAAATGTGATAATATAATATATGATTAAAAATATATGACAGGACAAAAGAGAAACATAAAACAGATGAGTTACAAAGAAAACAAAAGTAGGAAAATGATAGCTATTAACACAACTATGTAGGTAATTAAAATATATGTAGACTGACTAACAGTCTTATAAAAAGACTAAGACAAATGTAGACACAGTAAATTTTAAGGGAAGAATCTTAATAGAGAAAAATGGACATTTCATAACAGAGAGCCAAAATTCAGCAAGAAGATAATCATGATCTTAAATCTATTATGTTCACAACCAATAGCTGCAAAATATATGAATCATAACTTGGTAGAACTAAAAGGAAAAATAAAATATTCTACAATGATAATATAAGATATTAATGCACCAGTCTCAACAGAAACAGTAACAACAAAAGTAAGATCATAAAAGATCTGATTAACACAATTGGTAAGCCTGACTTAATTTATGGATATAGAATTCAATGATTACAGAATTCATGCTCTTTCCAAGTCTGTGGGGATTGTTTACCAAAGTCCACAACATGCTGGCTGATAACTTTTTGATGAAAGTCTCAAAAAATAAAAAGGTTTGTAATCATTCAGAAGTTGTTCTTTGACCAGGAATAAATTAAATTAGACATAGATAGTAAATATACATAAAATAAACCTCCTGTTACACAATAAAAAAATCCACTCATATAATTCAAAAATCAAATTAAAATTTAACAATGGAAATGATAAAAAAAATTTTGAATTAATTATTTTATACATATTAAACTTATAGCTTCTATAGTCATAGTAATGTTCTGTTCCTTGATCTGTGTTCTTATCATATGGGCATTAATTTGTGTAAATTTATTATGCTTTTTATTTATAATTTATATACTTTTCTATGTGTATATTTGAATAAGAAGTTACTAAACTAGGGGCACCTGGGTGGCTCAGTTGGTTGAGCATCCAATGCTTGATTTTGGCTCAGGTCATAATTCCAGGGTTGTGATATCCAGTCTCAAGTCAAGCTTCACGCTGAGCATGGAACCTGTTTAAGATTCTCTCTCTCTCCCAAAAAAAAAAAAAAAAAAAGATTCTCTCTCTCTCTCCCTATGCCCCTTTTCCCTGCTTGTATTCCATTTCTGTCTAAAAAACAAAACAAAACAAAAAGTTACTAGTAAGTGTAGTCTCATACGGCAATTACTTTCTCCAGTTTATGAACATAATTTAACATTAAGTTATACAAGTTTGTGAGAAAAAAATGTTCTAAAATTAACCGAATATTACTCTATTTAATCCATTTTCATTTAATGTAATTATATCTGGGTTTATAGTCACTATCTTACTCTGATTTTTGTTAGTTTGTTTCTCTCACCTCTTCATGTTATGTCTCCTCAATTACCTTCTTTGGGAGTATTTAATTTATTATTTTTTACTATTTATTTAGTGACTCTCCTAAAGAATAAAATGTTTCCCTCACTTATTACAATTCAGTATAAGTTAATAATTCTGCCTCTTGACAGACAATATTTCGTACCTTACATAATTTACCTCCATTTGTTAACTGGCTGTTGTATTGTTGTTGCATATATTTGTTCCTAATTTACTTAATGCTCCAAATGACATTATTCTTGTTGTTTTTAAATTCAGTATTGATTTTATATACCTACATTTCTACCCTTATATAGGTTTTTATTTCTTTCATTTCTGTGTTTCCAGTTGGGATCAATTTCTTATGTACCAAGAAATCATTGCAATATTTTTTAATGCAGCAGAAACTTGGCAGTGAATTATCTGCTATTCTAGAAGTGCCTGTATTTTACTTCCATGTATTTACAGCTTTACTGTAACTTGTAAGTCGAGTTGATGTAAAACAACCCTGCACATATTTAAATTATACACTTTAATGAGCTTTGTTATGTATATATACTCCCAGGAAACCATTACTACCATCAAGATAACAAATATCTATATCACGTCCAAAGTTATCTTGCATTCAGTTATATCAGTTTTCCTCCACTCCAGTCTCAGGCAACCACTGGCTTCCTTTTTGTCACTATAGTTTGGTTTGTGTTATCTAGAATTTTATACAAATGGCAAGCTAGCAAGCAGCAAGGAAGGATTCAGCCTAGCGTCAGAGGAAGCATGGTGGGCTGACACCTCGATTTTGATCTTGCAGCTTTCAGAACTGCAAGGGAATACATTTCTGTTGTTTTAAGTCACCTGGTCAGTGGAACTTTATTGAAGTAGCCCTATTGACCCTTCCTTACTCTCCCCCAGGGATACCATATTTTGAAAAAAATATATCATTCATTTTTTAAAATATTTTTTAAGTTTATTTATTTAGTTTGAGAGAGAGAACAAGTGGGAGACAACAGAAAGAGAGGGAGAGAGAGGGAATTCCAAGCAGGCTTTGCACTGTCTGCGTGAAGCCCATCGTGGGGCTCAAACTCAAGAACCACAAATCATGACCTGAGCCTAAATCAAGTTGGTTGCTTAACTGACTGAGCCACCCAGGCATCCTTCATTGTTTTTAATATAGGCACAACAGTAAATAAGATAGGCTAGTTCTTTCTGCAATGAAAAGTTGTTATGGAGGGAAGACAATTATTTACTATAAATGTGATAAGGAATGTCATTGGATAGAGAATTAGAGCTATCTGTGGGAGGTAACTAATCCAGCTAGATGGGAGAGATCACAAAGAGCATTTTGGAGGTGGCAATGCCCAATTTGAAAGTCACCTGTGGTAAGGATACAAACTATACTATAGAAGGAATGAGAACAGAGACTGGAGAGGTAAGAGGGGCCTGATGTGAATGTTTGAAACTTAACCTAGTAGCAATGGGAAGACAGAAAGTCTTAAGATGACTTAAGGATTGTACTTTAGAAATACAGCTTCATCTGAAGCCAACAGTTAGAAGGCTCTTAGTCATAAGCTCATCAGTGATACTAACTAGGGTGGATATTGTGAAAAGTAAAGAGATTTAGAAACAAAAAAGACAATTAGAAAATAGGATCACTAGTATCTGTTTATTGATTATGAGGAAGGAGGATGAGGTTGAATAAATGGGAGATTATATAATTGTGAACTCTAGCATGGGCATTCAACACTTTCAGAAGTTATACAGGAGAAGTATGTTGATAAGCTTGGATTTGGATGAAGTTGACGTGACACATTCCAGAGGAGATGTCCAGTAGCAGTCAGTATATTGAGAGGCATATCTAATTGGTAGATACACATTTGGATGTTATCAGTAAGTAAAGCCAGTAAATAAAGTGGTTGAGATGCCTAGAGACTACAGAAAGTGAGAGTATTCAAAGACACAAGGTAGAGTCCTGGGGAATAACTATCTATTGTATGTCAAGGACGTGAACTATGCAAGGTTCATGTAGAAATATAAGCTAATGAAGAGGAAAGAAAAGACAATCCATTGAGTGTAGTAGAATGAGAATCAAGAGAAGACAGTGCTTTTTAGAATGTGAGAGTGGTCAAAATGTGTAACCATATGGTCGTATAATCAAATAACATCAATATATTCATTTATGTTTCTCAAGAAAATAAAACTTCTTTTGAGCATTGACCTAAAGTACTTTAAGTTCTCAGCATTTAATTTTTCCTTTTTTAAAGTTTGTTTATTTTGACAGAGAGCGAGAAAGGGTGAGTGAGGGGAGGGGCAGAGAGAGCAGGAGAGAGAGAAAATCCCAAGCAGGCCCTATGCTGCCTACTCAGAGCCCAGTGTGGGGCTCCAACTTATGAAACCGTGAGAACATGACATGAGCTGAAACTGAGAGTCAGGCACTTAACCAACTAAGCCACCCACGTGCCCCTCTCAGTATTTTCAAAACTGCCCCCAAAAGAATTCTGGGAAAAGAAATCAATTCTTACGTACACATATTTTTAATCAAGAAGACAGTCTAGTTTGCAAACAAACAAACAAAAGCGTGGATTGATTTTTCCCCACAAATGCTTAACTTCAGGAAAAAAAAATCAAGCTGATTTCTGATATTTTGTAACAGAATGAGAAGAGGCAGATTTATATTTATGTACTCTACACTTTTTATTGCTTTCACTGATTCTTTTTTTCTCTTCGTTTCCTATTTTTTCCCCTCTCTGTGAGTTGAAATTCAATTTAAAGCAAAGTAAGGATGAATGAAGCATTGGACCCAGCGAATGCACCACCAACATACTCAGGGTTTTCAATGACCAATTTTTCACACTGTTTGAAGGGAATGAAATATTAGTATTCCTCTCACATTGGAAGTAAGTCGAAAAGGCACAGTTACACTTTTCAGTCTGCTTGTTTTTTATTTGAAGTGTAAACTCACAAACTGTAGTTACAGAGAGGAATGCAAAATGCACAGAACAGAAACTGGATTGTTTTTTTATGTTAAATGCAAGATCTATGCATTACAGTTCTACCTAAAAGACTTTCCTTGGACTTTAGAATGCCATCCATTTTAACTGGTTGATTGATATTCATAAAAGGTATTGGTGTCCTAAATAGATACGATATGGTGGGAAGAGAGGAGAAACAGCATTTCTGCCTCTGTTTATACATCAATCTTTGGTATAAAAACAAGCTAAACATAACATTAGCCTTAGCTTCTGAGCCCTAGAAGAGTTTAGCTGAAATAAAATAGGAAAGACAACCTAAATGAAACATTTTGGATTGTAGTCTGCAGCCACAAGTATCTTCTCTCAAAATAAATAACTAAACTTAAGAAGAAAAAGAAATTGTGCAATGAAAATAAATAAAAATGTTAGGATACTTCAAAAAATGTAATGTGGATACTTGAAATATGAATGTAAGTTGTATCTCATTGTCGTATACATAGGAAAATGAAAAATCTAATATTAAATTTCCAAAGAAATTGAAGCCAAAACTTACTTAAAGCCTAAAATTCCTCTTGAATTAACATATAAAGAAAGACACTCTACCATTTCTCTTACAATGAGTATATCCATGGTGATAGTTCAGTTTATTTTTTGCATACAATAGCACCAACAAAAGAATTCACTCTTCCAGGAGACAGCCTATATGCAGAAGGAGGTCAAAATACTAAGTGGCTCAGGCTACTTACTCTTCGTCACCTCTTTCACCTCATTTGAAAGATGAATCATTTAAGCAGAGCCATGCCCTTCCTGAGGAAGTCTCCCACTTGAACTCCTATTGAAGTTTCCTAATCATGGTTGCAGTGAGGAATCAGTGACTAGTCTCCTAATGGAATTTCCACAGTCTTAGGGTAGAGTCTAGGCAACTATGTCCGTGACTCTTAGATCACAATGTTACAGAAAACTGGTCTGGATCACCCAGCAGAAGAACCAAGCAACACTCGGAGATCTTGGAAGTAAGGAGGTTTATTTTACGCTGGTGGGCCCAGAGGAGGTCATTCGCCAGAGATCTGAGCCCAGGGCATCAACAGAGGGGACAATTTATGGTCTGTAACTTCTGCATCCCTCATTAGGAGTAATTTGGTGCCTGTGGCAAGCAGGGTAGGAAGGAAATCCCGGAAGGAGAGTCTTCTGACAAGGACTAGAATTCCCTTATCAGTTTTGTTGGCCATCTTATAACAGATTTTTCCCTAACAACAACACTGTTGATATTCCACGTCCAATCTGAGGAATTGTGCTCCACTGCCAGAATTCATGTTGAAACCCTAACTCTCAATGTGACTGTACTTGGAGATGGGACATTAACAAGGCAACTGAGATTTATTCTTTATCTTTGCACACTAATATTTTTACAGATGAATGTACCAAATTGTTTATCTGTTCTCCTGTAGTGTACTGTAGTGCTTTTCACAGATTTCCTGAGATAAATTCACTTGACCATTGTTTTTTTTTTCTTTTAATTTCTATGCTAATTTTTATATGAAATTTATTGTCAAATTGGTTTCCATACAACACCCAGTGCTCATCCCAACAGGTGCCCTCCTCAATGCCCACCACCCACTCTCCCCTCCCCTCCCTACCCCCCATCAACCCTCAGTTTGTTCTCAATATTTAAGAGTCTGTTTTCGTTTGCCTCCTTCCCTCTCTGTAACTTTTTTTTTCTCCCTTCCCCTCCCCGCCCCGGTCTTCTGTTGAGTTTCTCGGGATCCACATATGAGTGAAAACATATGGTATCTGTCTTTCTCTGCCTTACTTATTTCACTTAGCATAACACTCTTCAATTCCATCCACATTGCTACAAAGGGCCATATTTCATTCTTTCTTATTGCCAAGTAGTACTCCATTGTATATACAAACCACAATTTCTTTATCCGTTCATCAGTTGATGGACATTTAGGCTCTTTCCATAATTTGGCTATTGTTGAAAGTGCTGCTATAAACATTGGGGTACAAGTGCCCCTATGCATCAGCACTCCTGTATCCCTTGGGTAAATTCCTAGCAGTGCTATTGCTGGGTCATAGGGTAGATCTATTTTTAATTCTTTGAGGAACCTCCACACTGTTTTCCAGAGTGGCTGCATCAGTTTGCATTCAAACCAACAGTATAAGAGGGTTCCTGTTTCTCCACATCTTCTCCAGCATCTATAGTCTCCTGATTCGTTGATTTTAGCCACTCTGACTGGCATGAGGTAATATCTCAGTGTGGTTTTGATTTGTATTTCTCTGATGAGGAGTGAAGTTGAGCATCTTTTCATGTGCCTGTAGGCCCTGGATGTCTTCTTTAGAAAAGTGTCTATTCATGTCTTCTGCCCATTTCTTCACTGAATT
This sequence comes from Panthera tigris, assembly GCF_018350195.1. Classification (NCBI taxonomy): domain Eukaryota; kingdom Metazoa; phylum Chordata; class Mammalia; order Carnivora; family Felidae; genus Panthera; species Panthera tigris. The sequence goes on from NC_056661.1 coordinate 136,329,665, forward strand.
ATTTGTTTTTCAGGTGTGGAGTTTGGTGAGTTCTTTATAGATTTTGGATACTAGCCTTTTATCCAATATGTCATTTGCAAATATCTTTTCCCATTCCGTCGGTTGCCTTTTAGTTTTGTTGATTGTTTCCTTTGCAGTGCAGAAGCTTTTTATCTTCATGAGGTCCCAGTAGTTCATTTTTGCTTTCAATTCCCTTACCTTTGGAGATGTGTCAAGTAAGAAATTGCTGCAGCTGAGGTCAGAGAGGTTTTTTCCTGCTTTCTCCTCTAGGGTTTTGATGGTTTCCTGTCTCACATTCAGGTCCTTCATCCATTTTGAGTTTATCTTTGTTAATGGTGTAAGAAAGTGGTCTAGTTTCATTCTTCTGCATGTTCCTGTCCAGTTTTCCCAGCACCATTTGTTAAAAAGACTGTCTTTTCCATTGGATATTCTTTCCTGTTTTGTCAAAGATTAGTTGGCCATACATTTGTGGGTCCAATTCTGGAGTATCTATTCTATTCCGTTGGTCTATGTGTCTGTTTTTGTGCCAATACCATGCTGTCTTGATAATTACAGCTTTGTAGTAGAGGCTAAAGTCTGGGATTGTGATGCCTCCTGCTTTGGTCTTCTTCTTCAAAATTACTTTGGCTATTTGGGGTCTTTTGTGGTTCCATACAAGTTTTAGGATTGCTTGTTCTAGCTTCAAAAAGAATGCTGGTGCAATTTTGATTGAGATTGCATTGAATATGTAGAGTGCTTTGGGTAGTATTGACATTTTAACAATATTTATTCTTCCAATCCATGAGCATGGAATGTTTTTCCATTTCTTTGTATCATCTTCAATTTCCATCATAAGCTTTCTATAGTTTTCAGCATACAGATCTTTTACATCTTTGGTTAGGTTTCTTCCTAGGTATTTTATGCTTCTTGGTGCAGTTGTGAATGGGATCGCTTTCTTTATTTGTCTTTCTGTTGCTTCATTATTAATGTATAAGAATGCAACTGATTTCTGTACATTGATTTTGTATCCTGTGACTTTGCTGAATTCATGTATCAGTTCTAGCAGACTTTTGGTGGAGTCTATTGGATTGTCCATGTATAATATCTTGTCATCTGCAAAAAAGAAAGCTTGACTTCATCTTTGCCAATTTTGATGCTTTTGATTTCCTTTTGTTGCTTGATTGCTGATGCTAGCACTTCCAACACTATGTTAAACAACAGTGGTGAGAGTGGGCATCCCTGTCATGTTCCTGATCTCAGGGGGAAAGCTCTCAGTTTTTCCCCATTGAGGATAATATTATCTCTGTGCTTTTCATAAATGGCTTTTATGATGTTTAAGTATGTTCCTTCTCCCGACTTTCTCCAGGGTTTTTATTAAGAAAGGATGCTGAGGGGCGCCTGGGTGGCGCAGTCGGTTGAGCGTCCGACTTCAGCCAGGTCACGATCTCGCGGTCCGTGAGTTCGAGCCCCGCGTCAGGCTCTGGGCTGATGGCTCGGAGCCTGGAGCCTGTTTCCGATTCTGTGTCTCCCTCTCTCTCTGCCCCTCCCCCGTTCATGCTCTGTCTCTCTCTCTGTCCCAAAAATAAATAAAAAAAAAAAAAAAAAAAAAAAGAAAGGATGCTGAATTTTATCAAATGCTTTTTCTGCATCGATTGACAAGATCATGTGGTTCTTATCTTTTCTTTTATTAATGTGATGTATCACATTGATTGATTTGTGAATATTGAAATAGCCCTGCAGCCCAGGAATGAATTCCACTTGATCATGGTGAATAATTCTTTTTCTATGCTGTTGAATTCGATTTGCTAGTATCTTGTTGAGAATTTTTGCATCCATATTCATCAGGGTATTGACCTGTGGTTCTCTTTTTTGCTGGGTCTCTGTCTGGTTTGGGAATCAAAGTAATGCTGGCCTCATAGAATGAGTCTGGAAGTTTTCTTTCCCTTTCTATTTTTTGGAACAGCTTAAGAAGGATAAGTATTATCTCTGCTTTAAATGTCTGGTAGAATTCCTCAGATAAACCATTAGGTCCTGGACTCTTATTTGTTGGGAAATTTTTGATAACTGATTCAATTTCTTTGTTGGTTATGGGTCTATTCAAATTTTCTATTTCTTTTTATTTGAGTTTTGGAAGTGTGTGAGTGCTTAGGAATTTGTCCATTTCTTCCAGGTTGTCCAGTTGGTTGGCATATAATTTTTCATTGTATTCCCTGATATTTGCTTGCATTTCTGAGATATTGGTTGTAATCATTCCACTTTAATTCATGATTTTATCTATTTGATTCATCTCCCTTTTCTTTTTGAGAAGCCTGGCTAGAGATTTATCAATTTTATTTATTTTTTCAAAAAACCAATTCTTGGTTTCATTGATCTGCTCTACTTTTTTTTTAGATTCTGTATTGTTTATTTCTGCTCTGATCTTTATTATTTCTCTTCTTATGCTGGGTTTGAAGTGTCTTTGCTGTTCTCCTTCTATTTCCTTTAGGTGTGCTGTGAGATTTTGTATTTGGGATTTTTTTGTTTCTGGAGATAGGCCTGGATTGCAATGTATTTTCCTCTCAGGACTGCCTTCGCTGCATCCCAAAGCATTTGGATTATTGTATTTTCATTTTCATTTGTTTTCATATTTTTTTTTAATTTCTTCTCTAATTGCCTGGTTGACCCATTTATTCTTTAGTAGGGTGTTTTTTAACCTCCATGCTTTTGGAGGTTTTCCAGACTTTTTACTGTGGTTGATTTCAAGTTTCATAGCATTGTGGTCTGAAAGTGTACATGGTATGATCTCGATTATTTTATACTTATGAAGGGCTGTTTTGTGACCGAGTATGTGATCTATCTTGGAGAATGTTCCATATGCACTCGAGAAGAAAGTATATTCTGCCGCTTTGGGATGCAGAGCTCTAAATATATCTGTCAGATCCATCTGATCCAATGTATCATTCAGGGCCCTTGTTTCTTTATTGATCCTGTGTCTAGATGATCCATCCATTGTTGTAAGTGGAGTGTTAAAGTCCCCTGAAATTACCACATTCTTATCAATAAGGTTGCTTATGTTTGTGATTAATTGTTTTATGTATTTGGGGGCTCCTGTATTCAGCGCATAGACATTCATAATTGTTACCTCTTCCTGGTGGATAGACCCTGTAATTATTATATAATGCCCTTCTTCATCTCTTGTTACAACCTTTAATTTAAAGTCTAGTTTGTCTGATATAGGTATGGGTACTCCAGCTTTCTTTTGACTTCCAGTAGCATGATAGATAGTTCTCCATCCCCTCACTTTCAATCTGAAGGTGTCCTCAGGTCTAAAATGAGTCTCTTGTAGACAACAAATAGATGGGTCTTGTTCTTTTTATCCATTCTGATACCCTATGTCTTTTGGTTGGAGCATTTAGTCCATTTACATTCAGTGTTATTATTGACAGATATGGGTTTAGAGTCATTGTAATGTCTGCAGGTTTCATGCTTGTAGTGATGTCTCTGGTAGACTTTGTGGTCCTTGCAACATTTCACTCACAGAGTCCTTAGGATCTCTTGTAGGGCTGGTTTAGTGGTGATGAATTCCTTTAGTTTTTGTTTGGGAAACCTTTATCTCTCCTTCTGTTCTGAATGACAGACTTGCTGGGTAAAGGATTCTTGGTGCATATTTTTTCTGTTCATCACGTTAAAGATTTCCTGCCATTCCTTTCTGGCCTGCCAATTTTCAGTAGATAGGTCTGCTACTACCCTTATGTGTCTACCTTTGTATGGTAAGACCTGTTTATCCCTAGCTGCTTTCAGAATTCTCTCTTTATCCTTGTATTTTGCCAGTTTCACTATATGTGGTGCTGAAGATCGATTCAAGTTACATCTGAAGGGAGTTCTCTGTGCCTCTTGGATTTCAATGCCCGTTTCCTTCCCCAGATCAGGGAAGCTCTCAGCTATGAGTTTTTCAAGTACACCTTCAGCCCCCTTCTCTCTCTCTTCTGGAATTCTAGATATGGATATTTTTCCATTTGATTGCATCACTTAGTTCTCTAATTCTCCCCTCATACTCCTAGATTTTTTTATCTCTCTTTTTCTCAGCTTCCTCTTTTTCCATAATTTTATCTTCTAAGTCACCTATTCTCTCCTCTACCTCTTCAATCAGTGCTGTAGCCGCTTCCATTTTATTTTGATCCTCATTTATAGCACTTTTTAATTCATCATGACTTTTTGTAGTCCCTTGATCTCTGTAGCTATAGATTCTCTGCTGTCCTGTATGCTTTTCTCAAGCCCAGTGATTAATTTTATCACTATTTATTCTAAATTCTTGTTCCCTTATATGCTTAAATCGGTTTTGATCAATTCATTAGCTGTTGCTACTTCCTGGAATTTCTTTTGAGAATTCTTCCATTTTGTCATTTTGACTAGTTTTCTTTCCCTTATGCATTTTAAAAGCTTGTTGTGTGCTCTGTACCTGTGAGCACTGCTTTATTAATCGAGGGTCATACTCTGTCCAGGGCCTGGCCCTTCAGGAGGTGTTTTTTCAGGGATTGTTACTTGCTCTCTGTTGTTGTGACTTTGGTTATTTTATTACCCTACTCGTAGTAATATTTTGGACCTTCCACCAGGTGTGCTTTGATTTGTTCCTTAGAGTAGCCCTGTAAAGGAAAACAGATAGACAAACAGGAGACAAAAACACGCAAACACACAAACAAATAACACAAACAAACAAATAAACAAAAACAAAAACCTATAGACTAAAAGCAAAAAACCCAAAAACACCAACTACAAGTAAAGAAGAGGGTGGAAGCGGTGCTGAGCATATACAAAGAGAGAAATGACAGGAGTGGGGAAATAAACATTGATTAGGCAGAGAGACTAAAAGGTTTAATCCAGAGAGAGAGAGAGAGAGGAAAATAAAGAAGGAGGCAGGGAAAACAAAAGGAAGATAAAGTTACCCAGACAGAGAAACTATATGGCTTGATTATTCCAGAGAGAGAGAGAAAGGAATGTCAAGAAGGAGGTGTAGAACATGTATCAAGACAATGTATTAAATATGTCTGTTTAGACAGACCAATAACCAGAGTAACCAGCCTAGGGGAGGGAAGAGATATGAAGGAGAAATGGGGGGCAGGAGAGAGAATATATCTATATATCCAGAATTGACCTAGAATTAATCCAGGCAATGCTGCATTGCTTGTAGGTAGTAGCTGTCCGCAGGGTCTGTGCCGCTCAGGTGGATAGGTAGTTACCCAGTGCAAAGGGGTGTGGTTTGGTGTTTTCTGGACCCACCTCCACTAGGGGCTGGGGAGTGATCCCTGAGACCCTGCTTTGGTGGTGGCCGGATGGAGGGGTGGGAGGGAATGGTGATTCCCCAGTCTCCTCTCCATGGAGCTGGACCAGGTGGACTTAGTTGGAGTGGTCCTCACTGTGCTGGGGTGCAGATGGGGTGGTCCTTCTCACTCCGCCAATTCCCCTGACCCTGGGTTTGTCTAGGATTCAAAGTTCGGCTTCCTGAGCTCTGGCACTGAAGATACGCCTCTCAGTGCGGCAATAGGTGGTCCCAGCTGGGTTTGTCTGTGCCACAGCACTTCACGGAGGACTGCTTTCTCCTTCTGCAGACTGAGCCACTGCCCTTGCCATGAGCCCTTGGGTGGCAGATGCAGGCAGCCTTTGTCTTTTCCCACAGCACTTAAGGGAAACTGCGTCCTTTTCCTCCAAACTGCGCCCTCAGCTCAGCCACTCACCTGGGGGTGGCAGATGCAGGCAGGTTCTGTACTATCTCGTAGCCCTCCAGGGAAGGAACCACTTTCTCCAGCTGTGGACTGAGTCTCTGACCTAACACCGCACCCAGAGCTGGCTCCCCTCCTCCCCAGGTGTGTGAACAGAGAGCTGGCCCCAGTCCAAAGAAAGCCCTGCAGTTAGAGATGGGATCCCTCTCAGTCTCAGTCTGTGGACCTTCTCCTGGCCAGATATGGTCCTCCCCTTCCCTAGCTGCTCTTTCTCTTCCCTTTGTCTCTCTGCAGAAGGGGGTCCCTCCCCTCGTGCCCATGCGGGCTTTTTTATCTCCCCCAGTTCAGTTACCCACCTATCTTTTTTCCAGCTTTCCCATTGTCTTCTTAATGGATTCAGTCTCTTTTCCTCCCAGGCTCTGGTGTTCAAAGTTCTTTGGCTTGCTCACTTCTTTCTTTGAGAGACGTGGGAAGTATGGATTCCCCCTACTTCTCCATCATGTTGGCCCCTCACCTCCTCTGTGCTAATTTTTTAAAAGGAATTTTGTGTTCAGGCTTATGAGTGAGAGTCATTTGTGATATTGGATTTCTTATAATGTCCTTTATAGGTTTGGATATTTGGTCCTAGTAGACTCATAAAATAGTCTAAAACTATGTATTTTTTATATATTTCATGGAAAATATGTAAGATTGTTTAAGATTACTGGGTCCATTTTCATATGGGAAGTTTATGACAAACTTAATTTCTAAACAGATATAGAGATATTCAGATATATTTCTTCTGGTATCAATTTTGGTAAATTGTTTTTCAAAGCATTTTTCCATTTCTTGCAGTTTATCAAAGATATTGGTATCACCGGGGGCTCCTAAATGTCTCAGTCAGTGACACATGTTACTCTTGATCTTGGTGTTGTGAGTTCAAGTCCCACAGTGGGTGTAGAAATTACTTTTTTTTTTTTAAATTTTATATTGGTATCATATTGTCATTGTATCACCTCATCATCTGGTTATTGTCTGTAATTTTCTTTCTAAATTTACTTCTAGGCCAAAAAGTAAAAGAAATTTTGTCCACTTAGGTTGTATTACATTGAATTTTTAAATTAAATTAAATTTAAATACCTTATATTTATTTTAGGTACACAACATAATGATTTGATATACAAATATATTGCAAAATATTCTCATGATAATTCGTTAACATCCATCACCATACATCATTACAGAATTTTTTTTCTTGTAATGAGGACTTTTCAGATTTACTCTCTTAGCAACTTTCAAATATGCAATACAGCATTATTAACTGAAGTCTCCATGCTGTATATTACATTCCCATGACTTATTTATTTTATAATTGGAAGTTTGTACTTATTGACTCTTCACCCATTTTACCCATCCCCCAATCCCAACCTCTGGCAACCACCAATCTGTTTTCTATCTCTGTGAGCTTGTTTAGTTGGTTGGTTGGTTTGTTGCTTAGTTGGCTTTGTTTTTTTTGTTTTGTTTTGTTTTTTTACATCTCACATATAAGTGAAATTACATGGTATTTGTCTTTCTCTGACTTATTTCACTTAGCATAATGCCCTCAAGTTCCATCTACATTGTTGAAAATGGCAAAATATCATTCCATTTTACAGCTAAATAATATTCCATGTGATATACATATGTATGTATATCTCATTTCCTTTATCCATTCATCTGTCATTAGACACTTAAACTGTTTTTATACATCAGCTGTTATAAACAATGCTGCAATGAACATGGGAGTGCATATACCTTTCCGAGTTAACAATTTTTATTTTCTTTGGATAAATACCCAGAAGTAGAATTGGTAGATCATATAGTAGTTCTATTTTTAATATTGGGTGAAGTCTTTATAATGTCTTCCACAGTGGCTGCACCAATTTATATTCCCACCAGTAGTGCACAAGACATTCTTGTCTCCACATCCTTGCCACTGGTTGTTTTTACTTATATTTTATATTTATATTTACTTACATTTTACTTATATTTTTACTTATATTTTGCTTCCTTATATATTTTACTTATATTTTGTTCTACTTATACTTTTGCTTATGTTTCTACTTATATTTTATATTTTATTTATATATATATACATATACTTATATTATACTTATATTTTACTTACAAAGCCATTGTATTACATTTTTTTATGTCTAGTGCTTACATTTTTTAAGTACAATATTATTACTGTTCTGTAATGTATAAATACATCTGTCATCTTTTTAAGATTTTACTCACGCAGAAAACCCTTTGAAACCATTCTGGGTCTCATCATCCCTCAAGGCCTGCCCCATAGTAAATGGTAAACAGGTTTTTGGTGTTGTTGTTGGTGTTGTTGTTGTTGTTGTTGTTGTTTTTAGAGAGAGAGAGCACACACACAAGCTGGGAAGAGGGACAGAGAGAGAGAGAGAGAGAGGGACAGAGAGAGAATCTTAAGCAGACTCCATACTCAGTTTGGAGCTTTACACCTGGGCTCGATCCCATAACCCTGGGATCATGACCTGAACCAAAATCAAGAGTTGGATGCTCAGCTGACTGAGCCACCCAGGAGCCCCTGCAAACTTTTAAATATGAAGTGGAGCACCTGGCTGGCTCAGCCAGTAGAGCATGTGACTCCTGATCACAGGGTCATGAGTCAAGCCCCACATTTGGCATGGAGCCTACTTGAATTAAAAAAAAAAAAAAAGTAGATTACATTAATCCCAATATGCAATCTCAGTTTTGTGTACTGGCTCACTATTATAGTGTGGGGTTAAAAATACTTAGCTACATGGAGATCCACTCATATCTTCACAAAGCTATTTCATCTTTTGGAGGGGTACAATATGAATCTTTTTTTAATAATGATAATATAGTTGACATACAATTTGATTACATTATATTCAGGTGTGCAACATAGTGATGCAATAATTCTTATGCTAGGCTCACCAAAATCATAGCAACTGTTTGTCATCATCCAATACAATTACAATACCATTCATTTATTCCTATGCTGTACCTTTCACCCCCATAATTTTTCATTCCATAGCTAGTAGCCTGTACCTCCCTCTCCCCTTCACCCATTTTGCCCATCCTCCACCTCCTTCCCCTCTGGCAACTACCAATTTGTTCTGTGTATTTATGAGTCAGTTACTGCACTTGTTTGTTTATTCAACTGCTTTGTATTTTAGATTCCACATATAAGTGAAATCATATGGTATTTGACTTTCTCTGACTTATTTCACTTAACATAATAACTTCTGGGGTCTATCATGTTGTTGCAAACAGCAAGATATCATTCTTATTTAATAATAATATTATAGAGGAAGGTGGCATGATTTGGGAGCAGAGTTCTCATAGAAACATTGCATATTCCACATATTGAATTTGTTGAAATCATGTAAGTTTTATTTTTCTAGGAAAGAGGCACATAAAGCTTGGTAATGTATTTAACAATCACAATATTTTAACATTTTCTAATGTTTTATTTGTTTCCTATGAGAAAGAAAATATCATTAATTATAAAGTAGGAGACTTTAGGCCTTACAAAATATGACTAAGATTCTTATGGAGCAAATACATACAACAAAAATACATGGAACCTCAAAATGCTCAAACCATATTTTGAGCATTGCATAAAACAAACTCCTATTGTTGCAAAGTGAATATATTGGAATTTTTATCATGTACAGCTACTCGATCACGTTTGGCAAAATGTGAATAGTCTGTCACTGTTGGCAATGATGAGCTACTACCTAAAGGTCTAGCTACCAGTTTAAACAAAAGTATGTCTTATCAGGTTGAATTCTAACATATCTAAACATTGGTTATCAAGCAAGCATGAGAACAATTATTTAAATTGTTGTAAAATCTGGACGAAGTTCTATCTGCCTTTTTCTTTTTTTTTAACTATTCAGACCACATTTTCCCGTGAATAATTCATTTGATGTAAGCAAGTCCATATACTGGAGGCAAGCTCAGGTAACCTTATTGGCTTTAGTCAACCAGAATCATAATCCTGTAATTCAAAATAACCCAGGAACTTTAAGAAACAAGTCTAGGTATTATCCCTAAGATTGTAATCTGCATAGTTTTGCGGATTTTTATACCATTTTTTTTCACAATAAGACTATCTTAATGGTGTGTTAGAAAATCCACGCTCTTGAACTCCACTTAAGTAAAGCATACACATATAAAAAAACAAAAATTCTAATTTCCATTATTCTAGTCAAAAAGTTGCTGATGCTGGTCTGATATAAAGAAAATGAAGCCCTTTTGGAAGCCACTATTGCAGTCTGAGCTTTCTAATTAGAATGCTAACTAAGTACCTCTTAGGTATACATTTCTGGTTAAGTAATCCTGAAATGCAACTGAAATTAACTAATGAGTACATAATACCACATTGCCTATGCTGAAATAATTTGTTTTTTAATGTTTTTATTTATTCCGGGGGAGGGGGAGGGGCAGAGAGAAGAGTGGGTGGACACAGAATCCAAAACAGGATCCAGGCCCTGAGCTGTCAGCACAGAGCCCAACGCGGGGCTCAAACCCATGAATTGTGAGATCATGACCTGAGCCAAAGTCAGAGGCTTAACCAACTGAGCCACCCAGGCACTCCAACACTGAAATAATTTAAAGTGCATTCCATACCTCAAAGCATTTATCAAACAGGAATATAATTTTTTTAGTCAATATAGACTTTGAAAAAATAACTTTTGTCACATAAAACCTATTAAAAAAAGATGCTGGAAGGACAATCATTTAAAGGACTGCATTTGGACTATATCATGAATGAAATGCATGGACCTTTATTACTAATTCCTAATGTTCCAAAGAGATCACAGAAACCTAAATCAGACTTTAGGCAATATGTTAATTCTTAAAATTCTTGCAGCCTCCACCTATTTTTTTTTCCTGGAGATTACACCATGTTACTTGAAATGTATTAGAAGTAGTAACTCATGAATGTTTCCTCAAACATGATAAAAATGACTAAATTATTCTTATTACTCAATTCCAGGACAGAAGGAAGCAATTGGAAATTTTGTAACTCTCCAGAATTGATGTGAAGAAACAGCCACAAGCCATGATTAGACTGAGACTTGTTTGTATTAGGTGACTAGAATCAATCTATATCAAATGCTCTATTACTCAGCATAAAGAACAAGGAAATGTACCACAATCTAGGAGGCTTTGTACAAGCTTTTATTAATATTAAGAATTTAACATTAGGTTTTTTAATAACCCGCCCCCAATCTTACTAAACCAGGAAAATAGAGCAATAAAAATCTTCTGAGTGAAATTCATTTAATTTGGCACAAGTTTGCTTGAAGGAGGAACAAAAAACCATAGCAAATACTATTGATTTAACTTCTTATCCACTTAATTTACCTTATTAAGGTATAACTTAAATTATTTATGGACTATTTAAACATTAATAAGGATTTTCTTCTTTTCCTTTCTTCCAGAAAGTAAAGAAATGATATTGGGTGCAATAACAAACCGTTAATGAGTTTCCAGGGTGACAAACTAAATGATAACTAATTGCATAAGTTAATATAAACATCCACACATTTCATAGGTTGTAAAAAACACAGTAGAATGGTTATAAAGCCTCATTATTTGTACAATGTACTTAAAAAGACACACTGCTATGGAAGCCTTCAGATACATATTCTCTGTAATTTTTACCCCAAAGTGGGCTTTGAGAGTCTAATAGTTTCCATTTTTCTCTGTATTTGTTTATGTAATCCAATATCTGCCTCAGTTCCTTTAAGGATTTTTAGTTGAACAGTTCCTTGAGCATTAAGTAAGGGAGGGGTGTCTGGCTGACTCCGTCAGCAGAGTTTGGGACTCTTGATCTTGGGGTTGTGAGTTCATGAGTTCAAGCCCCACATTGGGAGTAGAGCTTTAAATTTTAAAAAAAGAATCAAGTAGGGAATGGTCCATAAATATGTCAGGAGACAGCAGAGTTATAACCTATTATATTGCTTCAGTTGACTAAATCTAGAATTCAACCCTCTTTATTTGAATGGACATAAAATGCTTAGAGGGTTTTTTATTTCCTATAGTAAGCAATTAGCCAATAACTTAGAAATGGATCCAACACAGAAGTGTCATTTTGATCTATTTATCATAAAACATGAATATAGAAATCAGACATAGTCTAGCTCTTCAATGAACAAATCTATCCCAGCATAGCATACTATTATCAATTATAAGAAGTTCAATATATGTCAAATTCAGGAGCACCTAGGTGGTTCAGTTGGTTAAGCATCCAACTCTTGGTTTTGGCTCAGGTCATGATCTCCTGGGTTCCTGAATTCGAGCCCCGCATCAGGCTCAGCCTGCTTGGGATTCTCTCTCACTCACTCTCTCTTTGCCCCTCGCCTGCTCAGTCTCTAAAGAAATAAATAAACATGTATTTAGGGAAAAATCCCTGAATACATAAATACATAAATAAATAAAGAGTAGAATTTTAAATTCATAGTCAGGCCCTATGTGAAGGCTAAGGTAAAATAAAGAACCTAGTTAGGAAACTTTAATAAAAATAATATACAGTAGGAAGATCTTTCTCTGCCTATGGTCCTTCTAGCCAGACTTAGAATCAAATTGACATGAGGCAGATTAGCAGGAGGAAATCCAAATTAAAAGTACATAGGGGGAATCCACACAGAAAATTCCAACAGACAATGAGGCAACACAAATCTTAGATGAGCTATGGAGAGGAGTAGAGCCTGAGGACACAAAAGGGAGAAAATTCATTAGCAACAAGGTGATAGGAGGTGTTTGGAAAAACAAGATTGCTCTGTTATGCAGATGAATTCCTTTGGTAAAGGGGAGCCTCTGCTAATACTTCTCCTCCTGTTGGAGGCTGTCCTTTCCAATGTAAATTTAGGCAGTTATGGGGGGAGGCAGAGAGCCTTTCCTGCATCTATTGGGTTTTTATTACTTTTAACTCAAAATCTTTATGCCAGAGTGGCACATTTTGGGTGTCATATCCTGCACCCCTTAAATAAATACATGAAATAACCATTTCAAATGGTGTGAAAAAAGGCAACTTGGTTCTTATCCATCTGGCATTCTTCAGATATTCAGAAAATATCTGCTGTCTTCAGACCATTGAAAATCTGCACTGTATTTTCATAATTTTGAAGGATTTCCCATTTTTATTTGGTACTTTTCCTTTCCCACTTTTATCCTGTCTTAAAATTAGCCTTTGGAACTTTTGAACATGAACAGTAAGAGCATAGGGATATCAGACCATAGCTGAATTTTTCTTTCATTTTTATTTAACCAAAGAAAATTTCAGCTAGCCCAGGAGCATATGGAAATGTAATTAAGCTGCAATCTCCATCACCCTGATGCTCACAGATAATATTAAACACACACACACACACACACACACACACACACACGATTTGTTTGGGGGCTTTGAGGGTCAGCTGTTACATCCCTAAATTTCAAGTGTCAGATAAATGAACGCCACAAAGGAAAAAAATAAGGTTATCTTACAAGAATGGATTCTCTGTCATATGTAAACAATCTGGAGCTTATATTATTTTCTAAGACATCAACAAGATGGCAGAACGGGAAGCCTTAGGCCTTTTCCTCACCTCACACACCCATGGAAATATTGATGCAACAACAATACATAGACCAATTCTTTGTGAAAAATCCCTAAAACAGTTAAGCGTCTTCTGCACACCAGCTAAGCACAAACCCGGCCATTTTGAAGCTGGTAGGAAAAATTGTGGCATCTATTTGCCATAGTCCCTCCACCTGGCTAAATGTTGCATGGTACATGGGGAGGGTACTCCCATCTCCAGCTTCTCTCTCAGAAGGAAAAGAGAAGACTGAAACATAAGTCCATTGTGAAGACATGTAGAGGGGCTGCATGAGGGACTAGTTATTGTCTTGACTGAAATAACTCAGTGGCAGGAAAGGGTGCCAGATTGAGAGCTGCTAAGAACAAAGGTGAAGATTTGGACTAGCATTCCTCCCTTGCCTTAGTTCCTTCCTCCAACAATGTGGAACAACTAGGAGAAAACCCACCTCTGAGTTTCTTGTTAAGAAATGAGCTTTCAACATTCTGGCTTCTCAGAGGACTGCCTGAGAGACTGATTTCTGTCTTGATTGTCTCCGAGTGCTCTCAGCACACAGCATACTCAAAGTGCCTGAAAACCCATAATAACAAGAGTGCTGGGTAGCTTGCTGCTGCACCAGAGGGCCCACAGTACAGATGTTAGAGGTCCATATTGTTTAGTAAGTCCATGTGCAGATGAAGGCAGAAATTGGAATGATGCAGCTGCAAAGGGGGGCCAAGAATTTATGAGAGCCACCAGATGCAAGGAGAGGCAAAAAGTATTCTTTGTAGACTTCAGAGGGAATATCATTCTGCCAATACATTGATTTGAACTTCGAGATTTAATAGCTGTGATAGAATAAGTTTCTTTTCTTTTAAGCCATCTTGTTTGTTGGTATTTGTTACAGTAGCCATAGGAAACAGATATCCTGAATAAAGTAATGACTCTAAAACTGTGCTGATGGTATGTTGAAGGAAAATTTCTTTATACTACTGAAATAAAGTTAGTATTTATCCAAACTAGGTTGTTTTAAATTAAGATGCTAATGGAAGTCACAATGAAACCACTGAGAGATTAACAAAAATTATAATTAAAAAAAGGGGAGATTAGAATGACCCCTACAAAATGCCTATCTAACAGAAAAGCAGCCACCATTGAAGGAACAGAAGTTAAAAGGCTTTGAGAGACAGAGAAATAAATAGTATGGAAAAATGTCAGAGATGTTTACTTTGTCAGGAATTGCATTAAATGTAAATGGTTTAAACACTGTAATCAAGAGTCAGAGATTAGCAGAATGGATAAAATAAAATCTATATATCTATATCTACATATCTATATATGTAGATATAAGACAGAGGGAGAGAAAAGAAACAGAGCAAAAATGTGGGCCCTAAGCCCTTGGCACTGATGAGTCAAGATACCTATAAATGCTTTTCCTAATTTCCAATAGTGTGTTTTATTTGTGCTCGTTATTATTCACCAACCAATTTTGTAATAGTTTATTTATTTATCTCTGTAATTATTCATTAAAGATTCTGTCTTGGGGTACTTGGCCGGCTTAATCAGCAAGACCATGTAACTCTTGATCTCAGGGTCAGGCCTATGTTGGGCGTAGAGATTACAAAAAAATAAAAGATTCTGTTATAGTTGGATGTGTTCACAAAGACACTTTATATATTTTTCCTTTAAAATTGCTCAACTTCTCTCTCTGCTTATTGTTTCTTACTCCTGAATCTAATCTCAGGGAGGTAGAATAGGTTTTCTGGTTATTATCATGTATTTAAAATTCTTTTTTAAACCTTCATTAAAACTTCATGTTTTTTTAATAATTTTAATTGCAAAAATAGTGGAGTTCCTATATGCTTATCATCCTGCATTCTCAAATGTTAATCATACATTAACATGATGTAATGATCAAAATCAGTATATTGATAATAATTGATATTAATGTATTGGCTTTAAAAAAATTTTGCCAAGAAGAGGAGAAAAGAAAGGAAGGAGGAAACAAAAAATGGAATAAAGAAAAACTAAGAAGGAGGAATGGGGAGGAGGAAGAAGAAAGGAGAAGAAGGAGAAGCAGAGGAGGAGGAGGGAGGGGAAGGAGCAGCAAACTGTACTATTTTCTGTATATGTATATTCTGTTCATTTTGTTTTATTCTAGTTAGCATATGGCACAATATTGGTTTCAGGAATAGAATTCAGTGATTACTCACTTACATACAACACCCAGTGCTCCTCATAACAAGTGCCTACTTAATGCTATAATCCATCTAACCTATTCCCCACCCACCTCCTTCCATCAGCTCTCAGTTTGTTTTCTATCATTACAAATCTCTTATAGTTTATTTTTCACTCTCCCCCCCATATGTTCACCTGTTTTGTTTGTTAAATTCCACATATGAGTGAAATCATATAATATTTGTTTTTCTCTGACTTATTTCACTTAGCACAATACACTCTAGCTCCATCCACATCATTGCAAATTGGAAGGTTCATTCTTTTTATGGCTGAGTAATATTCCATTGTGTATATATACCATATCTTCTTCATCCATTCATCATCCTATGGACATTTGGGCTCTTTCCATAGTTAGGCTATCATTCATAATGCTGCTATAAACATCATGGTTCATATATCCCTTCAAATCTGTATTTTTGTATCCTTTGGGTAAATACTTAGTAGTGCAGTTGCTGGATCATAAGGTAGTTCTCTTTTTAACTTTTTCAGGAACCTCCATACTGCTTTCCAGAGTTACTGCATCAATTTGCCTTTCCACCAACACTGCAAAAGGGTTCCCCTTTCTCCACATCCTCATCAATACCTGCTGTTTCTTGTGTTCTTAATTTTAGCATTTTTGACAAGTGTGAGGTGGTATCTCATTGTACTTTTTTCTTTTTTAAGTTTAGTTATATTTTTCAAGAGAGACAGAAAGAGAGAGATGGGGGAGGGCAGAGAGAGGGAGATGAGACTCTTAAGCAGGCTTCATGCCCAGCACAGAGCCCAATACAGGGCTCAATCTCACAACCATGAGATCATGATCTGAGCCAAAAATCAAGAATCAGACACTTAAGCAACAGAGCCACCCAGGTGCCGCAGGAGATTTGTGATTGCTGATTAAATTATTTGCTGGTTATGGGTTTGTTCAAATTTTCTATTTTTTCCTTAGTTTTAGTAATTTGTATGTTTTTTAAGGAATTTGTCCATTGCAGCCAGACTGCCCAGTTTGTTGGCATATAATTTTTCTTAGTATTTCTTATAGCTGTTTTTATTTCTGTGGTGTTGCTTGTGATCCCTTCCTCTTTCATTCATGGTTTTATTTGGGTCCTTTCTCTTTTCTTTTTGATAAGTCTGGCTAGGGGGCTATCAATTTTATTAATTCTTTCAAAGAAACAGCTCTTAGTTTAGTTGATTTATTCTACTATTTTTTGTTTGTTTGTTTCTATACCATGTATTTATTCTCTAATTTATTATTTCCCTTCTGCTGGTGGCTTTAGGCTTTATTTGCTTTGCTTTTCTAGCTCCTGTAGGTGTGCGATTAGGTTGTGCATTTGAGATTTTTTTGCTTCTTGAGTAGGCCTGTATAGCAATATACTTCCCTCTTTGTATTGCCTTTGCCACTTCCCAAAGGCTTTGGACTGTGTTTTCATTTGCTTCCATGTACTTTTTAATTTCCTCTTTAATTTCCTGGTTAAACCATTCATTCTTTAGTAGGATGTTCTTTACCATCCACGTATTTGTGGTCTTTCCAAATGTGTTTTCTTGTGGTTGACTTCAAGTTTCCTACCCCTGTGGTTTGAAAACATGCATGGTATGATCTCAAATTTTTGTACTTGTTGAGGGCTGATTTATGGCCCTGTATGTGATCTATTATAAAGAATGTTCATGTGCACTCAAAGGAATGTGTATTCTCCTGCTTTAGGGTGAAATGTTCTGAATTATATCTGTTAAGTCCATCTGGGCCAGTCTGTCATTCAAAGCCTTGGTTTCCTTTTTGATATTCTGCTTAAACCATCTGTTCATTGCTGTAAGTGAAGTGTTAAAGTCCCCTACTGTTATCTTATTGTCAGAGTTTTTTTATGTTTATTATTAATTGATGTATATATTTGTGTACTTCCAATTCGGGGGCATAAATATTTATACTTGTTAGATCTTCTTCTTGGATAGTCCCCTTAACTGTGATGTAATGCTCTTCTTCATCTCTTGTTACAGTATTTATTTTAAAATCTAGTTTGTCTGATATCACTATGGCTACTCTGGCTTTTTTTTGACGTCCATTAGTATGATAAATGTTTCTCCATTCTCTCACTTTCAATCTGCAGGTGTCTTTAGGTATAAAATGAGTCTCTTGTAGATGGCAAATAGATGGGAATTTTGTTTTGTTTTGTTTCTGTTTTTGTTTTATCCATACTGATACCCTATATCTTTTGATTGGAACGTTTAGTCCATTTACATTCAGAGAGACAACTGATAAATATGAATTTAATGCTATTGTGTTACCTGTAGGCTTGGTGTTTCTGGTGATATTCCCTGCTCCTTTCTAATCTTTGATGCTTTTGGTCTTTTTTCCCCCTACTCAGAGTCTTTTTCCCCCTACTTTGCTACTTTAATACATTTTGCAGGGATGGTTTAGTGGTCACACACTTCTTTAGTTTTTGCTTCTTTAAGAAGCTCTTTATCTCTCCTTCTATTACAAATGGCAGTCTTGGTGGACAAACTATTCTTGTACAGTATATTTTTTTGTACCTAGCACATTGAATATATCATGCCATTCCATTCTGGTGTGCCAAGTTTCTGTGGAGAGATCTGCTGTGAACCTGATCTATCATCCCTTGAAGGTTAAGGACTTTTTTTCCCCCCATACTGCTTTTAGGATTCTTTCCTTGTTTGTGTATTTTGTGAATTTGACTATGATATTTCTTGGTGATGCCAACTTTTGTTGAATTTAATGGGGTTTTTTTGTGATTCCTGGATTTTAATGTCTGTTTTCTTCCCCAGATTAGGGAAGTTTTTAGCTATAATTTGCTCAGATAAACCTTCTGCCCCTTATTATCTCTCTTCATCTTCTGGGACTCCTATGACTCAAATGTTATTTAAGGAGTCAATGAATTCCCTAAGTCTACCTTTGAGATCCAATGTCTTTCTTTCCATATTCTTTTCAGCATCATTATTTTCCATAATTTTATCTTATATATCACTGATTCATTCTCTGCTTCATCCATCCTCATTGTCTTGGCATGAGGTTTGCATCTCAGTTAAAGCATTTTAAATTTTGGCCTGACTAGTTTTCAGTTCTCTTATCTTTGCAGTAAGCGATTCTCTACTGTCTTCTAGGCTCTTTCAAATCCAACTATTATCCTTATAGTTGTTGTTTTAAATTCTAGTTCAGATATCTTACTTATACATGTATTGATTAAATCCCTGGTCACTTCTTCCTGTTCATTCTTTTGGGGCTGATTCCTCCATCTTATCATTTTGGAGATCAAAAAATTAGTTAATTAATTGATTACTTTAAAATGAAAGAAAGCAAGCAAGCAAGCAAGCTAGATTCTAGGTGTGTGTTATGGTCTCCTTGTTAAAAGAAACTTGATCAAAAACAAAGACAAAAGAAAAAAAACAAAGAAAGCGAAATCCTGTTTCCTCTAGAACTGAAGCTTTGCAGCACTCTGTGATTAGTAGACTTGGTAAATGTGTGCCCCAGGTTTGTTCTGATCTTCTGGGGAGGGGTCTGTTGTTCTGATTCTCAGGCGGACTTGCCTTAGTGGAGTTGCCTCCTAGGACGCAGTGGGGTGGAGCTTGGTGTAAGTGGCTCCAGCTTCCACTTGGTTGTGCTGTTTTTCTCACTGAGATTGGTCAGTGCTGGTGGGTGGGGAGGGGGGGTGAAATGGCTTTACCTTGTTCTCTCATCTCTGGAGCAAGGGGCTGGTGCCTGCCACTCCTCAGCCCTCACAGATTGGCAAACAATCATCCCTTCTGTGTCTTTTGCTACTGTCAGATCCCTGTCTTCACTCTGTCTTTGTCTGAGCTGCCAGCCTGCCAGGTGTTACAGCATTCCTGTGTTTTATCTCAGGCTTGACTGTGTTTCAAAACTCTAAACTTCAGAGACAACCATGGTCCAGACCTGCACTGATTTTCTGGGGGAGAGTCTCACTGTGCTGCAGCCAATGCCATCTTGTCCTAGAAAACGGTCACAGGACCTCATAACAGTTCAGAGTTTATGTTAAATCACAGCACAAATCTGGTGCCAGGGTTTGCTGCCCTCAGCTAGATTCCTTGTTCCTATGCTGGTAAATAGGGCAGCTCAATGTCCCCCACAGGGTCTTTTGCCTCCAGAAAGGCTGTATTATCTCCACCAAATGCACTCCAAGTAGGAGAACTGTTACTCCCAGTGTGACCCAGAGGATCCTTAGACCATGTTGCCTACTCCTGGGTCACCCTCCTTCCTCACTAGAGCACCGCTGATGTTGCCAGGTGTGACCCTGGAGAGGAACTGACTTCTGAAACTTCAGACTCTGAACTCAGCTGTTTATAAAAAATCTTGCAGTGTTTAAACCCACTCCTTTTCGTACTCAATGGTTTTGGGGAAGAGTTTCCTCATGCAATCTCCTGCATTTGTTTTCACTCTTTTTTCACTCTTTATCTTTCTTTTTCACTCCACTCTTCACAACAGGGCTCCCTCCCCTTCACAGCACACACAGGTCTTTTTTCCCCAAAATCAACTCTACACAGCTTCTACATTCCACAGGGGGTCGTTTTTTCTGTGTCTAGATGTGCAGCTTTGTTCTCTCACTCTTCAGATTGATTTATCGGGTGTTCAGAATGATTTGATATTTATCTACTTGTGTTCTAGAGAGGAAGAAAGCTTAGGGTTGCTCTTCTCCTCCACCATCTTAACCCCTCTCCCTAGTATATGTATATTCCTAATAGATGTATATTCTTTTCCAAAGACTAACCCCTTATAATTAACTTCTCTAGTTCTTCAAGTAATCTTTTCAAAATAGAGCTACTCCTTACCAAATCAACTGATTGGTCATTATATGAATGACTTCTATGTGTCTATTGCTATGAATAATGAAGGAATTCACTGATAAAGAGGGTCTCTTGTCTACTAAAATATTTGTCCACTACATAATTGCATATATTCTCTATTTAGCACTTTTGAGGTTCATAGATGGGTATCTTATTTAGTTCTATAAATTTATTTAGGTTTGAACTATTTTATAATAAAAACTAAAGTTAATTAAAACTTCCAAACAAAACATTTAATCTGTATTGGAAAAATTTTCAAGCTATAAAGTAAAAGGAAATCTATTCTTGAATTATCTTTATTCATTAGGACTTTTGCATAGTATTTGATAATTTTTTTATATAATTTCATAATTCTTAGATGACTTCAAATTGAGAAAATAGACCTACTCCTTATGGAATAGACATGTCCCTAAGGCCAAGAATTCTGGATAAACGCATGTTTGAGGCACTTTTAATTTTCAAATGTTATATTTGTATCAAATATCACAAGAATAATATCAGATGGGGAGACCTTTATAAAACACAAAACCTTTTGGTTAATAAAATGAATCAAACTAAATGATGCCTTTTGACCTTTATCACGATTTGGAGAACATTAATGCTTGTGGCTAATAACAAGTCAATCATTCATATAATGATATCCATTAGGCCTCATGGGTATCAAAGGCATTATTCATGTTATTAATTCATGTCTATTAATCAACTGCTTTGGCTAAGCCTAGCTAATTTCTTTCCCCTGTGCCACTAGTTTCATTAGTAACATATTACTCCCATCACTCAAAATGCTTCATGATGAACCTCTGCCATTGTTTGATATGTGTTACCTCCTTGGCATTATTAAAAGGTGCTGTTTTAATATTTATATATGCAACCTAATTGTTTTTCAACTGAGAACATTAGGAAAATAAATCTGTCATATAAATGTATGAAGTGACAAGTAACTCACAAATGTTTTACAGGAATCAATTAGCTTGATTACTCTCAGGACAATATGTGACTTGGTAAAAGGTTTAACAAGGCTTATACTTGTGGCTGCTGGACCAAGGACAGTTTTCTACTGATCCACATTAGAATAAGTTTGTTCTTCCATGACTATCAACAGAAAGTGACTGAATGCTGCTGCTTCGAATATTCAATGTATTTCCTACACTTCCTGACAACTGGTGAATACAGACTAAATAGAGGAATGGAAAGGAAGTTGAATAATGGTGACCTCCATAAACACAAATAAGAACAGATGAAGTATCCATCTTTAATAAAATTAAAAATATGTGATAGTTAAATCTTTAAAATTGAATGGCAGAGTTCTGGGAATGTAGATTATAGGCATAAATGGAAACAACTAATTAAGATTCTCCAAATAAGTTTTTAATGTGGACATCTTAAAAATCATCACTATAAAAGTCTTATTATAACCTTTCCACTGCTTCTTATGCATCCACCCACCAAAAGAACAAATCACGGTACTGGTAACAATGTGCACTGCATTTTTACCCTGCTAAACGCTTACTTGCATTATTCCACACAGTAGGAATTCTATTACATAGACTCTGTTATTATCCATGTTTTGTTGATTAACCAACTGAAGGTTTAAGAAGTCTACATTCACACAACTCTTGACAAAGTGGAGATTCAAACCCAGCTCGGTGAGATTTTAGAGCCAGAGAATACTACATTATTCTAGCCCCTCAATCAAATTTGTACACTTTGACCCAATATTTACAATTATAATATAATCAAAGGAAGTAATGAAGGATACTGAAACAGTTGAATTAAACAAAATAAGAAACAATGCCACAATTTAATTGTTTTCAAGAGCTAAGAGTTATTTGAAAATCTGACAGTAAAAAAAAGATAATTTTTTTTAAGATTTTATTTTTAAGTAATCTCTACACCCAACATGGGTCTCAAACTCACAATCCCAAGATCAAGATTCCCATGTTTCGCCGACTGAGCCAGTCAGTTGCTGCAAAGTAATTATTTTTTAAAAAATATTACTTTTATTATTTATATTTTTTAATGTTTTATTTATTTTTTGAGAGAAACTACACAAGCGAGGGAAGGCAGAGAGAGAGGGGGACAGAGGAACCAAAGCAGGCTCTGTGCTGACAGGCTGACAGCAGCAAGCCTGATGTGGGGCTCAACTCATGACACTCAACCGAATTCAGACACTCAACTGACTGAGCCACCCAGGCACCCCAAGAATATTACTTAAAAAAATTAGATTTCATACATTCGTTGTCATTATTAAAGGATAAACATTTCATTAAATCAATATTTGCTCATGCAAATATGTAGTTATAGGTAAAAATGTGTCATTATCTATCTCTTTAGCACCATAGTAATTAAATACAGTTTTCTCATGTATGTCTTAAAAATCATTAGTCTCCATTAAACATGTTTTAAAGATTTTTTTTGGCAATATCTCAGAACAAATAAAACCCTTTTTAGCTAACACCAAAATATGTTGGATACCACTTGGCAAACATTCATTTTTCATGCTCAGCTATGGCTGAAGGAATATAAAGAAACATGTAGGGTGAGGTTGGGTGAAAATGAGAAAGATAGTGATGAGACTGCCATGGAACTCTGAAGCCACTGATATGCCTGAAGCATCAAAAAATAAGCACAGAGGGGTGCCTGGGTGGCTCAGTCGGTTAAGCATCTGACTTCGGCTCAGGTTATGATCTCACAGCTCGTGGGTTCGAGCCCCACATTGGACTCTGTGCTGACAGCTCAGAGCCTGGAGCCTGCTTGGGATTCTGTGTCTCCCTCTCTCTCTGCCCCTCCCTCACTCATGCTCTCTCTGTATCTCTCAAAAATAAACTTAATTTTTTTTTTAAATAAACACATAAAACTCTATTTTAAACCATCAGGACAGGCCTTGTAAGAACACAGTTTGGTGTTCTGTGTCGAAGCTATCGTTTAAAACCAGAATCCTAAGATTATAATCACACTGGAATAGGTTAGGGAGAAACCAACCCCCCCCCCCAAAAAAAGTCACCCAGCTTTCTGGCAGGACTTGTTTAGATAAAAAGAAAGAAAGTCTAAATCTTTACAGACTGGACTTCACCTCTTTCTTGGTGTAATTAAGAATGCTTCCACGTTCCAGAAATCTGAATTGTCAAATACAAGTAAAAATTGAAAATCTAAAATATATAATAATAATAATAATAATAATAATGACAAATAGTGACCAGACACATTAAAAATATCTGTTAGACATTAAAATTATAATCGTTAAAATTTACAGCCTCTGAGATACAACTAAAGAAATAATGAGTCGCAGCATTTTTTAAATTTCTTTTTTAATGTTTATTTATTTTTGAGAGACAAAGAGAGACAGAACATGAACAGAGGATGGGTAGAGAGAGAGGGAGACACAGAATCCCAAGCAGGTTCCAGGCTCTGGGCTGTCAGCGCAGAGCCTCCAAAGCGGGGCTCAAACTCACAAACCATGAAATCATGACCTGAGCCAAAGTCAGATGCGTAACTGACTGAGCCACCAAGCACCTCAGAGTCAGAGCATTTTCTTAAGTTGGTCCTGACAAACATAGGGTGAGATGGAAATTTGCCTATAAGAACTTTGCTGGGAAGTAATCTCAAAATCAGCACTTGTCAATGATGAGAGGATCAGAGGTTCCCATAAATTTTGAGGCTAAGTTGGCCTTCAGAGGAGTACCTGATTGAGTCAAGGTGTCCAGGATTGTCACATCAACCAATCATTTCATGTAGGCTACCCCAGAGAGTAAAACCTTGGGGAACTCTGAGAATAATTCTTGGAGAAGGACTTAGTTATAACCCATCACAGTGTACAACACTCCCAAGAGCTGGAGCAATGAATGTCTCATCACACCAGTCACTGTTGCCACTGTTGTTCATCCCTGAGTGCCTCCTGGAAAGGGAAGCGGGACACTCACCTCCTCACTCCATGAGATACGTATACATGTGTGCATAAGCCGATGTGTAGGTATAAAAACAAAATATATATACTACTAATGTTTACATATATGTATGCTACATGCATTATTATATATAATTATATATATGCATATGTATGTAAATTGATTCTGTGGCAGTAACTAATTGACACATAAATTTCTCTTTGAAAATATAATTACGGTTCATAACTCTCCTCAGTAAGTATAATGTCACTTACTAAAGGAAATTCTACAGTACAAACTTCCAAATTTAAATTTCTGTTACACAGAATGGAAAGCTGACCTGTTTTTATGTCCCCTTTTCTTTTAGTTTGATGCCTGAGATGTTGTAAATTCCAAATTCATTCACAGCATGAAAGCTACTTTTTCTTTTTTTTCTAAAGACCTTTGGGAATACATCCAGGAAAGTATCTTATCGGAAGTGAAAATAACTAGAATCTAGTTGGTTGGCGTATCTTTAAGTTTAACAATTTATTCAGAGCCCAAAGAGTAGAGGAAGAATCTTCGGTTAAACTAACTTTATAACAAGAAGAATACATAAGTTTTATTATACCAGTGCACACATAAGTTCCTGAGAAGTGCACTAAAATAAACAGAAATCTTTCTTGAGGTGTAGCAACATACAATAGTGAGTATAATTGAATTAAATGATTTGATATATTTTGACATATGTATACATCATAATCAGGAAAAGTAACTCCTAATGTTTCTTCCTGTCACATTGTTGCTTAAGGGTTTATTGTATGTATCTTTAATGCAATACTGATGTGGGGAACAAAGGCAAAAGAAAAAAAATTAAATTTCCCTACAACTTACAGCCCATTGAAAAGCAGAGTGACCTTCCCTTAGGAACTCAGCTGCCTTAATGCTAATACTTTGCTAAGGGCAAAAGACAATCTTAGCTTAACATTATCCTGACCTCCAGGATCCTGTAAGTCTCCTTTAACATGAAAAAATTCCTTTGGAAATTTTCTTTATCTCTAGCCCCATCATCCTCCAAGCATATGGCCCACTGATATACATCTGAAGGGTCTCATGACCAAGGTTGTACCTAATAAATGCCCTTTTTCCTAACAATAGCTAGCCCCCTCAAGGCCCTGGAAACCTTATTTCCAAAATTCCTTAGAGACTCACACTATCCCTAACCCCTTCCCAACTTGAAAGTATGTAATCAGCCACCCCTTACAACCCCAACGCAGCCTTTTCTGCCCATGGGTCCTGTCCCTGTGCTTTAATAAAACTGCCTTTTTGCATCAAAGACATCTCAAGAATTCTTTTTTGACCTTCACACTGAAGCCCAACATTTCAACGTCATTACCATCTACCTTCATGTGAAATTATACCACTCTGTATAGAAGAATCTCACAACTGTATACTTTCTCCCGACATTTGTATTGCCATTGCCATGGATTTTTTTTTCAGATCAGTGTGACTAGAGATTTCTAAATATTGTCGAAAAATGTGCATTCTGTTGTTGGACAGAGTGTTCTATAAATACGTCAGGGCAAGTTAGTTGATTTCAGGATCTCATTTCTGATTTCCCGTCATGCCATTTATTGAAAGAAGATAAATTAAAATCTCCAAATTTTGGATTTGTCCCTTTAGTTTTCATTAGTTTGCTTCATGAGAATTCATACTGTTGTTTCCCCAGGTAGTTTCTGTACACTCATGAACTGATGGATACTTAGCTGACTACTAGGGATTTGCCTGCACTTCTCCCCACAGGTGCTCCATGCAGCCGTGTTTGTGCTCGTTCCTGCATGTCCTACCAGCCTTCGTCACCCTGCACCCTCAGCCCTGCCTTCTAAAGTCAGATTGTGTGCTGGGCTCTGCCTGGGCTTGCCCCATTTGTGCTGGGACCTGAAATAGCTCATGAGGCAATTCACTCAGGCAATTGGATGACTTCCCTCATTTATTTCCCGTCTCTCAGGGATCACTGTCCTTCACTGCCTGATGTCCAGTGCCTTGCAAACCATTGTTTCACTTAATTCATCTGTTTTATGGCTGTTTCGGGAAGGAGAGTCAATCCAAACCCTGTAAATCCATCTTGTTCAGAAGTGAAGGTTGGGATACTTTTTATACATCTCTAAGTCTCTACCTTTCTTATCTCTGTCAATTTATATATGTATCTGAAACATCTTAATTATAAAAGTGATAAAATTTATCTTTTAGAATCAGATGAGTCACTAGTCTTTAAAATATCCTCTGAATTGCCATTTTTTGGCTCAGTGTATTATTTATTCATTCAGCACATATTTACTTAACACCTATCCATGTAACATGCTGCTGTAGATGCTGGAAAAAAGCAGGGAAAAAAATCAAGTGACATCCCTGCTACAATAAAACTTACATTTAGGAAGAGGAAAAGGGACAGAAAATGAACATAAAAATTAGTAAAATAAATAATATGTTGGATGGTGATAGGCAATGTTAAAAGGGACAAATGCTAAAAATTATATACATTTGTTACAACTTTAGATAAAAAGTCCATAATGGCCTCACAAGGAAGTTGGCATTTGAATAAAGACCTAAAGGATGTAAGGAAGTAAACACTTGGAAACCAAGGAGCATTTTCCTGGGGAAGGCTTTATGTTCCTAAGGAAAGGATGTGTGTGGAGCAGTTGAATTAATTATTAGGGATCGTCTCTAACCCCGGTACTCACAAGAAAATTAAAATCGACACTTTTATTATTAAATTTAAAATAATTTACCAAAGACATACTGTAGCTTTTTTAGGTGTGTGTGTGTGTGTGTGTGTGTGTGTGTGTGTGTGAGAGAGAGAGAGAGACAGAGAGAGAGAGAGAGAGAGAGAGAGAAAACATCTTTAAACTACTAGCAAAATCCTATTTAGTGTTTTGTATTAATGTGTTGTTTTCAATGCAAACAATTTATTTTATTTTAATAATCACTATCTGTTATTGAGGCAGGAATATATTGTTTACATTTCTAGATGGCAGTACTAGCACTCTGAAAGATTAGGGGTTTAGGTAGTTTCACTCAGTTAATAAATATCAGATACAAGATTTCAGTTTGTCTTTTTCTTCTCAGAATTAGTGTTAGTTCCAGCCTGTCATGTTGTCTCATATTCTGTAATCACCCTGCAAAATTGTATGTCAGCAATATATTTCTGTACATAAAGTATTTCTACATTTAAGTTGAATACTCCTATTAACTAAAAAACTATGAAGAGGAACCGAAACCATGATAAGTATATAGAAATGTGAATGTAGCACTGTCATTATCCCTCATATTAAAGCTTTAAATTGACAGCCTCTTCCTAAGAATTGAATATCTCCAGTGTATGGAAATATTGGGCCTAATTATGAGAGAGTATTATCCCTTTTTGCTTAAATACATCAAAGGCTCTTTATTACTTTTCTTTATTTCCCTTTTCCTTTTAAATCATTCTGCTATTGATGAATCAAATGCCATTTGATTTCCTTCTTTTCTAATGTTTATATTTGAATGGGTGGATGTATTTATATTCTACTTAATCATCTCATTAAAATGCATATATATGTTTATGTATAATTTTTATATATGATGCTAAATGTATATTGAAATGCTTTAGTTGTCATTGTGTTTACAATTCTGAATTATAGAGAAATTCAGATAGTTCATTTAGTTCTGTAAAGAAATCAATCTCCCACATACAATTAATACAAAGAAGAAAATAGTATCAAGATTATTTCTGTTCTACAGATTTTTGTAAATAATTGTAGTGATATCTAATGACAACATATGATATCTAAGCATAGTTCTAGAAGGCCAAAGATTTCTTAAAATTGTCATTTAAATATATATGTTTTTCATACATATATAAGACAGTTGAATAGGTTCTTAAGCAGACAACTTAACAAAAACATGCAGGTTTTTGGGGACGCCTGGGTTGCTCAGTAGGTTAAGCGTCCGACTTGATTTCAGCTCAGGTCATGATCTCATGGTTCACGAGATCAAGCCCATGTAAAGCTCTACCCTAGTGCAGGCTAGGATCTCTCTCTCCCTCTCTCTCTGCCCCTCCTCCACTCTCTCTTTCTCTCTCTCTCTCTCTCAAATAAATAAGCTTAAAAAATGCAGGTTTTAAAACTTACCTCAAGAGTCCAATTAGAATAAGAAAGTATATAAGAAAACCCATGCAATAGAATACGGCAATTGTATAAGATAATAATCATTTTGTTAGGATTTTCTCTACCCTAATTACTGTACTAAATGGAATTTTTTACGATCATTTCTTTTATGTTATAGTTGACGCTATATGGTTATAATGTTTTATTATTACTTATTATTATATGATCATTTGTATAAAGTATATGTGGTTGTTGACCCTTGAACAACCACAGGTTTGAACTATGCAGGTCCACTTATACACAGATTTTTTCCCAATAAATACAGTACAGTATTATAAATATAGGCTCAGACTCACAGCCCTGAGATCAAGAGTCACCTGCTCTACCAACTGAACCAGCCAGGTGTCCCACTTTATGATTTCCTTAATAGGTTAAGGAACCTATTCCTAGTTTACTTTATTGTAAGAATGCAGTATATGAAACATATATAACATACAAAATATGTATTAATCAAGTGTGTATTGGTAAGGCTTCTGGTCAATAGGCTATTAGTAGTTGAGTTCTGGGGAGTCAAGTTATGCACAGATTTCTGACTGCACGGGATAGCAGTGAGGGTCAGTGCCCCTAACACATCCAACATTGCAGGGTCACCTGTGTGCATATATATGTTTGTGTGCATATGTGATTAGATTATAAATCCCTTGAGTGCAGTGTTAAATGCAAGTTTTATATTTTGTTCAGTTGTTTTTCTAAATATTTATTTGTTTTGAAAAAGAGAGAGCAGAGGAGGGGCAGAGAGTAGAGGGAGAGAGAGAATCCCAAGCATGCTCCATGCTCTTAGTGCAGAGCCTGACATGGGGCTTGATCCCACAAACCTCGAGATCATGACCTAAGCTGAAATCAAGAGTTGAATGCTTAACCAACTGAGCCAACCAGGTGCCCTCCAGTTCTTATGTGGTAAGTTAGCTACCCTCCCTAGTACTTCACATTCGCATATAATACCAGGCACTAGAATTATGTTTCTTCAGCTGGAATTCTGATTGTTTTTCCTCCTTCAGAAAATACATGTTAACTTAGTCTAGCTAATTCTTCTACCATGTTTATAGTATCAAAATTGAGTCTCAGGAATCGTACAACACATCTGTGACTCTTGATGGATAACTGTAATCTGTTCACATGAAGCAATTAAAGCATATGTGTAAGGTACATCAGATCCCAGAATAACAGGGAAGAATGTCTGGATCTGGCATCTCCATTTACAGAGAAAGTTATTAGATCCAAGAAGCCACTGCAAAAGTTGAAAGCAGACTTTTAGCTCAGAGAATGAGTGAAGTACATTATTTTTTTTTAGCTACTTTATTAAGGTATAATCGGTGTGTCAAAACCTGTATGTGTGTAATGTACGAAGCTTGATGAATCTGGAGTTAAGTGTGTACATGTGAAAACTATTGCCACCGTCAAAACCATAAACATAGCGATTACCTCTAAAGCTTTCTTCCTGTTCCCTTTATTATCTTTGTGTGTTAAGAACATTTAACATAAGATCTACCTTTAGCAAAGTTTAAATATGCTATAAAATATTG
Organism: Panthera tigris; assembly: GCF_018350195.1. Classification (NCBI taxonomy): domain Eukaryota; kingdom Metazoa; phylum Chordata; class Mammalia; order Carnivora; family Felidae; genus Panthera; species Panthera tigris. The sequence goes on from NC_056661.1 coordinate 136,359,543, forward strand.
TTAGCTCTAGGCACTATGGTATACAGTGGATCTCTAAAATTTATCTATCTTGCCGACTGAAACTTCGTACCCTTTAAGCATTGCATCGCATCCCCTGTCCTCCTCCCTCCAGCCCCTGGAAACCACCATTCTACTGATTCTGTGAGTGTGACTATTTAACTGAAACTTTATTTGAACAACCTAACTCTGAATGTCTACAATAATAATGATAGTGAACAACTTCCAATATACTATAAAATTTTAAAGCACTCTCAAGCATCCACAGTCCCAAAAGTATTAGAAAATATGTAAGGATAATAGGAACACATAGGATAGTAGTTAGAAGAACAAGTTAAAAGTCTCAGGACTTGGAAGGGAGGCTTAAGGGAAAAAAGAAAAGAGAAAACCTCCATTAAAAAAAATTGACTAAAGGTAAAAATATACTTCTTTCCCTTGTATCCCTCTTTCCAGTTGATAGATGTTTCAAAGACTCTGATTTTTTTTATTACCAGTTATTACCTTAAATTATTACCTTAAGTTTATTACCTCAAAGCATTAATGATTACAAATTATAAAGAAATTTTGATAATTCGAGTGGAATGCAGCAATTATTTTCCAGTTTCTTTTTTTTTAAGTTTATTTATTTATTTGAGGGAGGAAGAGGGGCAAAGAGATGGCAAGAGAGATTCCCAAGCAGGCTCTGTGCTCAGTGCAGAGTCAGATGGGGATTCAATCCCACAAAACGTGAGATCATGACGTGAGCCGAAATCAAGAGTGGGAGGCTTACCCGACAGATCACTTGACTGGCCCAGCAAGTTTCTCCTTATAGGAGGGGTAAACTAAATGATGGGAAATTAAATGATGAGAGTTTTGCTTATATTGATTCATATTGATTTTTATTTTGGTTTATATTGATTCATAACATTGTAATGTTATGAAAGACCTATAATGTGCCTTTGTAAATTCCTCTTTTCATACACATTGTTAAGTACTCCCTTGCCTCCCCCAATATGTACACATACAATGTGATATACACATACATAAACACATATCATTTGGTAAAATTCTTAAAGTGTTGATAGCCTTAGCTTGGGTCATTCAAGTTCTGTAAGGCATATTTCTATCAATAGACTAAATGTTTGTGTCCTCCCCAAATTCAGACATTGAAATACTAATCTTCAATGTGATGGTATTAGGAGGTGGGACCTTTGGGATGTAACTAGTTCAGAAGAATGGAGCCCTCATGAATGATCCTTATAAAAGAAAGCTCAGATGGGCACCTGGGTGACTTAGTCGGTTAAGCATCTGACTTCAGCTCGGGTTATGATCTCACGGTCTGTGAGTTCGAACTCCATGTCAGGCTCTGAGCTGGCAACTCAGAGCCTGGGTTCTCCTTCAGATTCTGTGTTTCCCTCTTTCTCTCTGCCCTTCCCCTGCTTGCACTTGTTCTCTCTAAAATAAATAAACATTAAAAACAAATTAAAAAAAAGAGAAAGCAGGAACATGAGCAGAGCTATGTATGATATAGTTTGTAGACACTCTCTCAAAAATAAATAAGGGTTTAAGAGAGAGAGAGAGAGAGAGAGAGAGAGAGAGACCCTAGAGAGCTACCTTGTCCCTTCCTCCATGCAAGGATACGGGGGAAGGCTGCAACCCAAAAGTGGGCCCTCACCCTCCCTTGCTGGCACCCTAATCTGGGATGACCAGGGTCCCCAGAACTGTAAGAAATACATTTTTCTTATTTATAAGCCACTTAGTCTCTGGTATTTTGTTATAGCAGTCAGAGCAGACTAAAACATTTCCCAGTTTTTAACTTCAGTGTACAATCATTTTTCCTTGGTCCCAAGATCCTGGAGAGTAGCCACTTAATGGTCAAGTCCTCAGGACTACGACAGTTTTGTTTTTGCTTTTATTATATTTATTTGTTTTTTAATGTTTATTTATTTTTGAGAGAGAGACACACACAGTGAGAGTGGGGGAGGGGCAGAGAGAGAGGGAGACACAGAATTCCAAGTAGGTTTCAGGCTCTGAGCTGTCAGCACAGAGCCCTACATGGGGCTCGAACTCACAAACTGTGAGGTCATGACCTGAGCTGAAGTCAGACCTTAACTGACTGAGTTACACGGGCGCCTGCTTTTATTATATTTAAAATATTATTTCTTCTTCTCTGTCTTCCGTTTTGGTTTATTTATTTACACTGTATTTGTTTTTATAAATATTGCTGATATAAAAGTATGCTAATATCAACAACTGAACTGAATTCATGACAATACAAACCATGCACATTTAAACTGTAAGTCAACATTTCACTTTCTTAATTGGGATTATTAATTTATCCTAATACTTAGTATTTTAGTACAAGAGAATTTCATGTTGTCCTTTCTCCTATATTTTAAAATCTATTTAAGGGAAATTTATTTTCAACCTATTATTATAGGGATAAATGACTATAATTTGGCACAAGGAAGTCTTCTCTGACAGTGATAATGTTCTATTTCTTTATCTGGAGGATTGTTACATAGGGGATATTCTTTCAATCTTTGTAAATATTCACCAAGCTGTATAATTAAGATTTGTACATATTATCCATATAAGTGATTCTTTAATAAAAGTTTATTTGAAAGCATTTTTGAAATGATATGTAATTTATATAATGAAACCTTTGCCTGCATGAATTTTGCAAGTTATAAACAGCATTTTAATCATTTTATTTTTTTCTGGATATTAATAGAAGCAATTATATGTAGATTCATATATTTACAGAATTTTTAAAGATGACAAACACTAGAATCATCTATTTCAAACCCTAAATTATACAAAAAAGAACAAAAGAGACTTATAAAAAATATAGAGTTAATTTTCTTGAACTAGAATTAGAAACTAACACACTGGATAATATTGATGCATTTAAAAATAACATCTGGGTTATTCTGAGATTTAACTTGCTTGGGAAAACAGTCGAAGAGGCATTCCAAAGAGGATAAATGAAAGCTTAGATAAGATACAAAGAATGAAATAATTGGTTATCTGTGGTTATTTATACTTCATTTTACTTTATATATCATAATTATTATATTCTCCATGATCTAGAATTTTTATATCATGGACTTCCATAAAGTATTGTAAACAGTTATGAAGAGGTTCCATGTCTTTTTCCATCAATATCATGATTATAACTGGTATTCTGAAGTTTAGTAGTATGTGTATATATGTGTGTGTGTATATATATATGTATATATATATATATATACATATATATACACACATTTATGTGTGTGTGTTAAATATAATTTAATCTTATATTCATTACATTGATAAATTTACAGATTTCATTTCCATTTTACTGTCTCATCCTCTTTTATAAGCCACGATTTCTATAATAGGATTAGGAAAACTCAGGCTGACATACAAGCTAGCACTCTTTCATCTGGGACACTCAGAGGTCACTATACCATTGTGATCTTTTATAGAGTAATATATAATTAAACTGGAATTTTTTCCAACAGGATATTATAAGAGATCAAATACTTAGTAAGTTTCCAAAACGATTAAACATTTATACAAGAATAGCATATGCTAGGCTAAAAATAAAGGCTATTAATAAAAGCCTTTATGCAGTATTGCTGTCACTGAATCCATCTGTCCCTGTGAGGACTCAGCATGTTCATCTTAGTGCCAAGAGAGCTGTCCTGTGTTGCAAGGACTTTGAATGACCTACCACCCATGAGTGCAGTCATCTCTATATCCTTTCAGCTGAATGACCGTGGCCTAATAGAAAGGATACTGTTCTTTGAATCCAGTGATCTTTCTTTCAGGACCATTCTGCCCCAATACTTTTTTGAGATTCAATATGTCATTTAGACAGCTAATGCCTCAGGCGCATTGTCAAGAAAATGGAGTGAATTCACTTTCAATTTAACTGGCACCTTGTTTGTGCAATTAATATAAGGTGATTTATTTGAAAGCATTAAATAAGTATGTATTGGTTGTAGCAATTTTGAGAGATAGACCCTTTGAGAAGGAAGAATTATTGAAGGCATCAATTTCAGACTTCTGCCTGATGAATAAATCTTCTCTGCCACTTACTGATCTTTATTCTTACATGGGATATCTATAGGAATTTTGAACTCATCCTCCAAAACAGTCTCTTCTTTATCAGCTACTATTGTCACAAGTACTGTCTTATATTAAATCAAAATGCTTTTTGTTGTTGTTGTTTCTATCCAATGTCATTTAACTGCCTTAGGTCCCGCAGGACAAATTTTAACTTTTTTCTACTTAATTTGATACATAAATATTTATTAAATGCCAACCAGATTACACGAATGTGAATGATGAAATCCATATTCTAAATTGTCTAATGAATGCGGGGAACAGATATGAACACCAGTCATTAAAACACAATAGACTGGGGGCCACTGGGTGACTCAGTCGGTTAAGAGTCCAGCTTTGGCTCAAGGTCATAATTTCATGGTCTGTGGGTTCAAGCCCCACGTTGGGCTCTGTGCTGACAGCTCGGAGCCTGGAGCCTGCTTCAGATTCAGTGTCTTCCTCTCTCCCTGTCCCTCCCCCACTTGTGCTCTGTCTGTCTGTCTCTCTCTCTCTCAGAAATAAACATTAAAAAAATGTTTTAAAACACAATAGACTAAGTACTTACTACATTAGAGGTATACATAGATAGGACAGGAAAACAGTGGCATCTACCTAAAAAGAGTTAATGAAGGATAGAAAGGAGGCTTTATACTCTGTTAAGAATGAGAAATCATATGAAAATGGTGGGAAATGGCATTCCAATAGAAAAAAGAGTCGATACAAAAACATGGGTTCTGGCCATATGCAAATACTTAAAAATAGTTATACATCATTAATCATTTTTTTTCCTGAAATCTAAAGAGCACCATTTCATAAGTCTGTTCTGTTTTACTTTATGTTTTTAAGTCTATCAGTAATCCAGCAGCTTTTCTTTTGATCATACTTCAGTTAACCAATACTCTGTTAATTGGGAAGCCAAATGGAACTATACATGGTAGGCCTGGCCTGGGTTTGATTGCCATGGAAGCAATTATAGGATCAAAGAATATATTTGCATTTGCATTTGAAATTTGAAGCAAACATTAAAATTTTTGATGTGTCTATTAAAACATTTAGTATTTTTGTATGTATATAAGTTTTATTATGTGAAAAATACAAATATACAAAAGACATCATTTATTTTTATTTTCTTTATTATATTTTTAATCCAGTTTGTGGGCTATGAATTCAAATCAAGTGATGAATGACTGTTGGGAATAAAGGGCTGAAATCTGTTTCGAGTTATATTAGTAAGAGGCAGGGAATTCTAACAACATCTGCAAACATAAATTCTAGGCCACCAGGCAACAAATGTAAGTTGGCTTCGGTGCAGATAAAAAGCAATGTGTTTAAACTTTCTAGCTTGTTGCCATTTTGATTCAGAAAAATATATTTCTTCCCAATCTCTCTCCATCAAAATTAAAGATACTTTTTTTTAAAAAATATGGAATAAAATTATATAGTAAATATTATAGTTGATTTTAGAAGGACATTGACTTCATGGAAAAAGTGATTTGTGAGTGTTTTTGTGATTCATGAATTTAAACCAGTTGAGAATCTGGCACTCAAATAAGTAGTGAATGACTAAATGTTCTTACTGTTCATTTAAAAGGGGACTAATTAACAAAATAGTATTACAGCTATACAATAGAACACCAAGAAACTATTAAAGTGACTAGGTTTATTATGTAAGTTGATATAGGAAGAACTCCTGTGTATCTACATTTAGAATTATAAGAGTACAGAATAATGTATACTCTGAGCTTCTGTTTACATATGTTAATGTATTATGTGTTCATATAAATGGTTGCTTATATTTGGCCAATTCATAATTGACATGTGGTGTGATCATGATGATTACTTCCCCAAGGATCTGGGGTAGATGGTGAATTACTTTTCCATGGAATATTAGAGAGACATCAATGAAATGGAATCTTTTCTACCATTTGCATTTTTACTACATTAATGTACTCTTTTTTATTTTGTTCTGTTTCTTAATAATATTCAGGGAAAGACTAATTTAAAAAGAGGGAGAAGAGAGAAAAGGGAACTGAATCTTTGCCTAGGGAGGGCTGGGCGAGAACAAACTCTGTAGCTGGAGGAACTTGAAGAGAGCCCAAGAAGAAAGATAATTAATGAGGATTTACCCAGAGGATTTCCTGTTAACCATTATTTCTCTATGTGGACCCATAGATTTTTTGAAAAATGACCAAAAAATAAAAAAGAGGATAGCTTTGGTATGATTTTATTTCTTTGGAATTTGGAAGAAGAGCTCAATATTTTGCCAAAGTTGGTGAAAGGAATCTGAGTGGGGCACCTGGCTGGCTCAGTTGGTGCAACACGCAACCCTTGATCTCGTGGTCATAAGTTCAAGTCCTACGTTGGGTTAAAAATAAAAGAGTCAGGTGATGTGGGCCAGGGCTACCACAGCTATCTCTATCACTGAGGTGTTTGACTGCTAGAGTCTTCACATCCCTTGACACCACTCATGCTGTGTCATCATTAGAGCCGATGGTCACTGAGGAAAAGGTGATACGAAAGGAAGTGGACATATAATAATGGAGGAGGTTTTTAACATACATTATATAATGTTTTAACTTTGAAGAATAATTTGTTGTAATTTACCTTTTCCGGTATGTTTTTATTTCATTTTCATTATGCCCAGATGATGCTCTTCATTTTTAAGTACACTGCAACACTCCCCATAGCTGTTAATGGAAAGAAACAAAAAAGGATAAACAAGAATATACGTATAAGGACAGGACAGAACAAAGGCTATAAGGTAGAGATAGGAACACCTGGGTGGCTCAGTTGGTTAAGAGTCTGACTCTTGGTTTCAGCTCAGTTCATGATCTCACAGTTCCTGAGTTCAAGCCCCACAGCCTGCTTGAGATTTTCTCTCTCTCTCTGCCCCTCCACTGCTTTTGCTCTCTCACTCTCTCTCTCTCAAAATAAATAAATAATCTTTAAAAAATAAAATGTGGAGATAAGTAATAAAAAATAGTTTATAAATAATATGATTGCACAGATTCTTTATGGACCTAATTCACTGTTTTACAATAATATATTTATGTGTCTGTTTTCCTTAGCAGATTATAAAATCCTCTTAGAAAGCAGCATTGTTATCATAATTGTGTTTATATCCTCAATGTCTGGTAACAATGCTACATATAATTTGTTCAATACATACTTATTGAATGAATTTGTATTACTTAATATAGACCTTTTAGGAGACAGTTTTCAAGACTCCAGATGATTACAGTTGAATACTCTGTCACGACCGGCGCAACAACACTGAGATCAGGGTCCTGAGGGTAGGGGAATGCAAGAAAAAAGAGAGAGAAGAAAGTTTGGGAACAGGAGGGTCCCCTGGGCTGATGGCCTAAGTGATGGCTTTATTGTTGCTATACACAATCTTTTATAATATAAGACTCTTATGGATCAGGTCATTCTAAGAATAAACAGGTTTCACATGATCACTGCCAGCCAAAACATTTAGTTCTGTGTACCATGTGAACTTTCTGAAAGGGTCACAAGACCTTGTTGATAGATTGCTAGCAAAACACAGTTCCCATGTTTGTTTCTATCTGACTCGGGGTAGAAAAAGGGAGGTAGCATTACTGCCAACACCTGCAGACCACAGGCTTCAGGAATTAACTTTCTCAGCCTTGACAAGGCTTTCCTATGCCCTTGAAAGTGGGGGAATGGGAGAGGAACCGGAAGATGGCGGCTTAGGAGGATGCTGGGCTCACCGCGCATCCTGCTGATCACTTAGATTCCACCTACACCTGCCTAACTACCCCAAGAAAATCACCAGAAGACTAGCAGAACGGAGTCTCTGGAGCCAAGCGCAGACAAGAGGCCCACGGAAGAGGGTAGGAAGGGTGGAGAGGCGGTGCGCGCTCCACGGACTGGCGGGAGGGAGCCAGGGCGGAGGGGTGGCCCGCCGGCCAAGCAGAGACCCCGAGTCTGGCTCGCAAAAGCGGAGGGGCCAGACAGAGTGTGATCCAACAGCAAGCGGGACTTGCTTAGCATCTGGGAGGTCATAAGTTAACAGCTCTGCTAGGAAAGCGGGAAGGCTGGAGGACTAAGGGAGGGAGAGTTGCTGAGCCCCGGGACAACAGAGCTCAGTTTGGCGGGGAACAAAGGCACTCACCAGCACCATCTCCCTCGTCCATCCCCCAGCCAAAATCCCAAAGGGAACCAGTCCCTGCCAGGGAACTTGCTTGCTCTGTGCAAACACCCAACTCTGTGCTTCTGCGGAGCCACCCCTCCAGCAGCGGGTCTGACTCCCTCCCGCTGCCACAGGGCCCCTCCTGAAGTGGATCACCTAAGGAGAAGCGAGCTAAGCCTGCCCCTCCTGCCCCCGTGCACCTTGCCTACCCACCCCAGCTAATACGCCAGATCCCCAGCTCCACAAGCCTGGCAGTGTGCAAGTAGCCCAGACGGGCCACGCCACCCCACAGTGAATCCCACCCCTAGGAGAGGGGAAGAGAAGGCACACACCAGTCTGACTGTGGCCCCAGCGGTGGGCTGGGGGCAGACATCAGGTCTGACTGTGGCCCCGCCACAGTGTATAACTCCAGTTATACACCACAGCACAGGGGAAGTGCCCTGCAGGTCCCAACCACTCCAGGGACTATCCAAAATGGCCAAATGGAAGAATTCCCCTCAGAAGAATCTCCAGGAAATAACAACAGCTAATGAACTGATCAAAAAGGATTTAAATAATATAACAGAAAGTGAATTTAGAATAATAGTCATAAAATTAATCGCTGGGCTTGAAAACAGTATAGAGGACAGCAGAGAATCTCTTGCTACAGAGATCAAGGGACTAAGGAACAGTCAGGAGGAGCTGAAAAACGCTTTAAACGAAATGCAAAACAAAACGGAAACAACGACGGCTCGGATTGAAGAGGCAGAGGAGAGAATAGGTGAACTAGAAGATAAAGTTATGCAAAAAGAGGAAGCTGAGAAAAAGAGAGATAAAAAAATCCAGGAGTATGAGGGGAAAATTAGAGAACTAAGTGACACACTAAAAAGAAATAATATATGCATAATTGGTATCCCAGAGGAGGAAGAGAGAGGGAAAGGTGCTGAAGGGGTACTTGAAGAAATAATAGCTGAGAACTTCCCTGAACTGGGGAAGGAAAAAGGCATTGAAATCCAAGACGCAGAGAGAACTCCCTTCAGACGTAACTTGAATCGATCTTCTGCATGACATATCATAGTCAAACTGGCAAAATACAAGGATAAAGAGAAAATTCTGAAAGCAGCAAAGGATAAACGTGCCCTAACTTATAAAGGGAGACCTGTAAGACTCGTGACTGATCCCTCTTTTGAAACTTGGCAGGCCAGAAAGGATTGGCACGAGATCTTCAATGTATTGAACAGAAAAAAAATATGCAGCCAAGAATCCTTTATCCAGCAAGTCTGTCATTTAGAATAGAAGGAGAGATAAAGGTCTTCCCAAACAAACAAAAACTGAAGGAATTTGTCACCACTAAACCAGCCCTACAAGAGATCCTAAGGGGGATGCTGTGAGACAAAGTACCAAAGACATCTCTACAAGCATAAAACATACAGACATCACAATGACTCTAAACCCATATCTTTCTGTAATAACACTGAATGTAAATGGATTAAATGCGCCAACCAAAAGACATAGGGTATCAGGATGGATAAAAAAAAAAAAAAAAAAAAAAAAACAAAAAAAAAAAAAAACATCTATTTGCTGTCTACAAGAGACTCATTTTAGATCTGAGGACATCTTTAGATTGAGAGTGAGGGGATGGAGAACTATTTATCATGCTACTGGAAGCCAAAAGAAAGCTGGAGTAGCCATACTTATATCAGACAAACTAGACTTTAGATTAAAGGCTGTAACAAGAGATGAAGAAGGGCATTATATAATAATTACAGGGTCTATCCACCAGGAAGAGGTAACAATTATAAATGTCTATGCTCCGAATACCGGAGCCCCCAAATATATAAAACAATTACTCACAAACATAAGCAACCTTATTGATAAGAATGTGGTAATTGCAGGGGACTTTAACACTCCACTTACAGAAATGGATAGATCATCTAGACAAACGGTCAATAAAGAAACAAGGGCCCTGAATGATACATTGGATCAGATGGACTTGACAGATATATTTAGAACTCTGCATCCCAAAGCAACAGAATATACTTTCTTCTCGAGTGCACATGGAACATTCTCCAAGATAGTTCATATACTGGGTCACAAAACAGCCCCTCATAAGTATACAAGAATTGAAATTATACCATGCATACTTTCAGACCACAATGCCATGAAGCTTGAAATCAACCACAGGAAAAAGTCTGGAAAACCTCCAAAAGCATGGAGGTTAAAGAACACCCTACTAAAGAATGAGAAGGTCAACCAGGCAATTAGAGAAGAAATTTAAAAATATATGGAAACAAACGAAAATGAAAATACAACAATCCAAATGCTTTGGGACGCAGCGAAGGCAGTCCTGAGAGGAAAATACATTACAATCCAGGCCTCTCAAGAAACAAGAAAAATCCCAAATACAAAATCTAACAGCACCTAAAGGAAATAGAAGCAGAACAGCAAAGGCAGCCTAAACCCAGCAGAAGAAGAGAAATCATAAAGATCAGAGCAGAAATAAACAATATAGAATCTAAAAAAACTGTAGAGCAGATCAACGAAACCAAGAGTTGGTTTTTTGAAAAAATAAACAAAATTGACAAACCTCTAGCCAGGCTTCTCAAAAAGAAAAGGGAGATGACCCAAATAGATAAAATCATGAATGAAAATGGGATTATTACAACCAATCCCTCAGAGATACAAACAATTATCAGGGAATACTATGAAAAATTATATGCCAACAAATTGGAAAACCTGGAAGAAATGGACAAATTCCTAAACACCCACACTCTTCCAAAACTCAATCAGGAGGAAATAGAAAGCTTGAACAGACCCATAACCAGCGAAGAAATTGAATCGGCTATCAAAAATCTCCCAACAAATAAGAGTCCAGGACCAGATGGCTTCCCAGAGGAGTTCTACCAGACGTTTAAAGCAGAGATAATACCTATCCTTCTCAAGCTATTCCAAGAAATAGAAAGGGAAGGAAAACTTCCAGACTCATTCTATGAAGCTAGTATTACTTTGATTCCTAAACCAGACAGAGACCCAGTAAAAAAAGGGAACTACAGGCCAATATCCCTGATGAATATGGATGCAAACATTCTCAGTAAGATACTAGCAAATCGAATTCAACAGCATATAAAAAGAATTATTCACCATGATCAAGTGGGATTCATTCCTGGGATGCAGGGCTGGTTCAACATTCGCAAATCAATCAACGTGATACATCACATTAATAAAAGAAAAGATAAGAACCACATGATCCTGTCAATCGATGCAGAAAAGGCAGTTGACAAAATCCAACACCCTTTCTTAATAAAAACCCTTGAGAAAGTCGGGATAGAAGGAACTTAAACATCATAAAAGCCATTTATGAAAAGCCCACAGCTCACATCATCCTCAATGGGGAAAAACTGAGAGCTTTTTCCCTGAGATCAGGAACACGACAGGGATGCCCACTCTCACCACTGTTTAACATAGTGTTGGAATTTCTAGCATCAGCAATCAGACAACAAAAGGAAATCAAAGGCATCAAAATTGGCAAAGATGAAGTCAAGCTTTCGCTTTTTGCAGATGACATGATATTATACATGGAAAGTCCGATAGACTCCACCAAAAGTCTGCTAGAACTGATACATGAATTCAGCAAAGTCGCAGGATACAAAATCAATGTACAGAAATCAGTTGCATTCTTATACACTAACAATGAAGCAACAGAAAGACAAATAAAGAAACTGATCCCATTCACAATTGCACCAAGAAGCATAAAATACCTAGGAATAAATCTAACCAAAGATGTAAAAGATCTGTATGCTGAAAAGTATAGAAAGCTTATGAAGGAAATTGAAGAAGATATAAAGAAATGGAAAGACATTCCCTGCTCATGGATTGGAAGAATAAATATTGTCAAAATGTCAATACTACCCAAAGCTATCTACACATTCAATGCAATCCCAATCAAAATTGCACCAGCATTCTTCTCGAAGCCTGAACAAGCAATTCTAAAATTCATATGGAAACACAAAAGGCCCCGAATAGCCAAAGTAATTTTGAAGAAGAAGACCAAAGCAGGAGGCATCACAGTCGCAGACTTTGGCCTCTACTACAAAGCTATAATCATCAAGACAGCATGGTATTGGCACAAAAACAGACACACAGACCAATGGAATAGAATAGAAACCCCAGAACTAGACCCACAAACATATGGCCAACTCATCTTTGACAAAGCAGGAAAGAACATCCAATGGAAAAAAGACAGTCTCTTTAACAAATGGTGCTGGGAGAACTGGACAGCAACATGCAGAAGGTTGGAACTAGACCACTTTCTCACACCATTCACAAAAATAAACTCAAAATGGATAAAGGACCTAAATGTGAGATAGGAAACCATCAAAACCCTAGAGGAGAAAGCAGGAAAAGACCTCTCTGACCTCAGCCGTAGCAATCTCTTACTCGACACATCCCCAAAGGCAAGGGAATTAAAAGCAAAAATGAACTACTGGGACCTTATGAAGATAAAAAGCTTCTGCACAGCAAAGGAAACAACCAACAAAACTAAAAGGCAACCAACGGAATGGGAAAAGATATTTGCAAATGACATATCGGACAAAGGGCTAGTATCCAAAATCAATAAAGAGCTCACCAAACTCCACACCCGAAAAGCAAATAACCCAGTGAAGAAATGGGCAGAAAACATGAATAGACTCTTCTCTAAAGAAGACATCCGGATGGCCAACAGGCACATGAAAAGATGCTCAACGTTGCTCCTCATCAGGGAAATACAAATCAAAACCACACTCAGATATCACCTCACGCCAGTCAGAGTGGCCAAAATGAACAAATCAGGAGACTATAGATGCTGGCGAGGATGTGGAGAAATGGGAACCCTCTTGCACTGTTGGTGGGAATGCAAACTGGTGCAGCCACTCTGGAAAACAGTGTGGAGGTTCCTCAGAAAATTAAAAATAGACCTACCCTATGACCCCAGCAATAGCACTGCTAGGAATTTACCCAAGGGATACAGGAGTACTGATGCATAGGGGCACTTGTACCCCAATGTTTATAGCAGCACTCTCAACAATAGCCAAATTGTGGAAAGAGCCTAAATGTCCATCAACTGATGAATGGATAAAGAAATTGTGGTTTATATACACAATGGAGTACTACATGGCAATGAGAAAGAACGAAATATGGCCTTTTGTAGCAACGTGGATGGAACTGGAGAGTGTGATGCTAAGTGAAATAAGTAAGGCAGAGAAAGACAGATACCATATGTTTTCACTCTTATGTGGATCCTGAGAAACTTAACAGAATTCCATGGGGGAGAGGAAGGAAAAAAGAAAAAAAAGAGGTTAGAGTGGGAGAGAGCCAAAGCATAAGAGACTGTTAAAAACTGAGAACAAACTGAGGGTTGATGGGGGGTGGGAGGGAGGGGAGGATGGGTGATGGGTATTGAGGAGGGCACCTTTTGGGATGAGCACTGGGTGTTGTATGGAAACCAATTTGACAATAAATTTCATATATTGAACAATAAATAAATAAATAAATAAATAAATAAATAAATAAATAAAAGAAAGTGGGGGAATAGGAGGGGGAACCACCGGGTTGGCTAAGTCAACAGGGAACATTGCTCGACTGGGTCTCAGCCTGGTGTCGGGGCCCGGCCTCCCACATGAATGGGAGGGGGAACCACCGGGTTGGCTGAGTCAACAGGGAACATTGCTTGACCCGGTCTCAGCCTGGCACTGGGGCCCGGCCCCCCACAATACTCTATTTAAGCCAAACAGATTTGGCACATGTTCTACAAAATTAATTAATCATATATATATGTATAATTGCTATATATATATAGGGTTAGATATTTGAAAATCTAGAACAAAACCCAATTGTACAATATACCCAAGATGAATAATATTAGAATAAAAAATATATGATATAAATTTTGATTTGGCTTTTAAATATGATTTTACATCAGTTTTGTGCTTTTAAGTTGTCATTTTACGTAAATGTAAAATACATAAGTTGGGGATTTCCGACTGGCTCAGTTGGTAAGGCGTGTTACTCTTGATCTTGGGGATGTGAGTTCAAGTCCCACATTGGGCACAGAGCTTACTTTAAATATATAAATATATGAATATATAAATATATATATATATATGTCGATGAAATAATTTTTTGAGAACAAAAAAGTAGAAACAATGTCAGAAATATAAAATGAGAAGCTTTGAGAAAAAAATATTTTTGCCTTCTCTTGTTTCATGTATTTTTTAATCCTCTAGGAATCTAAAATAAACTTTGATATGAAACATCATTTTGTAGACCATATCTTTTGCAATTGGGTGAAGCTAATATTTGGAGCTAAAGAATTCAGAAGGACCATAAAGCTCTGACTATACTCTTTCTTTCCAGCCCCACCACTCAAATTTTCCCATGTATGTCCTATTCTCCTTCCAGTCTAAATTCCCTTCTGCTCCTTCAAAATACCCAGGCAATCAATCATTCTTGCATGCCATTCTTTCCAACTTGAATATTATTCTATTTCCCTGTTCTGTTCCCCAATTCTAACCCATATCATTCCCCAAACCCCACACACACATGCTTCCCTTTCATATTCGTACTCTTCTTTGCCAAATGAAACCTCAATTCTCCTTTTAGATTTGATTTAAATGAAACCTTTCTTAGGGGCCTCAAGCAAGAATTGTTTATCTGCTTTCTGAGCCTACATTTTATTTAGCACTTACGCCAAGTATCATCATCATTAGCCTGCTTCTCGTTTTCATCCATTAGACCTGGACTTCTTAAGAATAGAAAGTGCTGTGTTATTCATCAGTGCTATCCCAGGTCCAGCACAACATCTAGAACATAGTGGGCATTCAATTAACATGAATGCCTGCATGAATGAATAAATGGCAAAGCAGGAAAGAGGGCAGATAAACATGAAATCTGGAAAAGATCAATATACAAGCAATTAGATAATATAGATAATACAGCATATGGAAAGAAAGGACTTGTAGAAAATGATTGCAAAGAAAAGATTAAGAATTACCTAACAGAGAGATATCATTTGATTTGCCAAGTATTTATACTTCAGGGAGTTGGCATGTACAGATGAGAACCAAAATGTCTATGTCCCTCATTTAGTATATTTTTATCTACTATCTAAGTTCTAAGGGCTTTTCTTTCCTGAAAGTATTTTGTAAACTCTTTGGAATTAGTGGATGTTTCTCATCTCATAATTTCTAACTACTTAGACTGTAGTTGAACATATGAAAAGATCTTAATTCATAATTTTAAGTTCAGAAATGGGTTTGTTTTTTTGAGGGAGCCATTTCAAAATTTTAATGAGTCATAGTAAGTGTTATGGGCTGAATTTGTCCCCTCCCCTCCTAAATTTATATGTTGAAGTTCTAAACCCTGTATTCCAGGATGTGACCATATTCAGACTTAGGGTCTTTACAGAGGAAATCCAGTTAAAATTAAGTTGTTAGGGTGGGTCTTAATCCAATTTGACTGATGTCCTCATTAAAAGGGGAAATTTGGACAGTGAGATATGAATATATGGAAGATAGTCGAACAGACATAGGGAGAAGACAACCATTTAAAGCCAATGAGAGACTGAGACTGGTCTTTCTTTCACACCCCTCCAAAGGAACCAGTCTCACTACCATGTTGATCTTGGACTTCCGGCCTCTAGAACTGTGAGACAAAACATTTCTGTGGTTTAAGCTATGTAGTCTCTGGTATTCTGTTAAAGTGGCCCTAGAAAGTAACAGAATAAGCAATAGCTTATAAATATCAAAATGATAAAACAAATTCCAATTTTTGTATGTTTCCCTGTTTTGGTAATGCTCTCCCCCCCCCCCCCATTTATCAAGAGTGTATTCTCTTAGGTCATATATTAAATATCGTATGAAAATATCTTCCTTTGGTTTTTTTTTGGTTTTTTTCTCTTTTCTTTTAACATGTTGTAAAATTTGATTTGTTGAAACTGTTTCTTACTTAGAAATATGAACTGAATGACCCTGAAATGGCAATGTTTGCAACTGACTTTGTTGAGGATCCTTAAGGAGAAAAGCAATTGAAGAAATCAAATGGAAGTCAGACATGTGGAGTCCTCAGGGATATTTTGGTGTCTTGTAAAAGTCCAATTATTTTTTCTTTACAGATTTGTTCTCTATTTAGAAAATGGTGAGGTTTTTTTTTTTCCTTTAAATCACATCAATTAATAATTGCAATGGAGTGATGAGTATCTCAAAATTATGATGCTACAAAGCTCATTAAAAGTAACTTCTCTGTTGAGTTAATACAAAAGCTGGATTGATAACGAAATACTTAACATGAGTGATATAATGGGATTTATTATAATTGGTCAATGTATAAACTGTTGACACCTAACTTTCACATTTTCCCAAGATACTGTAAAGACATCATGACAACAATTTATTAATACAATAACAAAATACAGCAAGTTGAAAATGGCTGTAGATAAAACAGTTATTTTTGGTAACATCATAAAGTGAGGTAATAAAGGAGGTGTTATAAAACAACATATTTTTTCCCGTAAATCCTTTGAATTTTTTGGTACTGCTCTTGAGAATATGTATTTCTAAGCTAAATGCTTATTTGCAAAAATACAAAAAATACTATCAACCCAGTTTGCCATCATTTTTGCTTTTTTTTTTAATTTACTGAATATTTTATTGAAGAATACAAATCTCATGTCAAAATACCTGTTTTGGTTCCAGTTATACATGATGTAGATGGGTCAAGAAAAACAGATTATTGGTTTTGAAGAAAGTTGATAAACGTCATTAATTTGGCTTTGCATTTTAATTAGAGGGCTGAGAATAAACAGGGGTAATTCTCAAATTTAATCTGGGACATGGTAATTATATCAGTTTTCTAGGGCTGTCATAACAAAATACTACAGACTTGGTAACTTAAACCACAGAAATTTATTTTCTCACAGTTCTGGAGGCTAGACATCCAAGATCAAGGTGCCAGCAAGTTTGTTTGTTTGTTTTTTTTTTTACCAGGTTTCCATCCTTGACTTGCAGATGACTACATTCTCACTGTATACTCACATAGTTTTTCTCTGGTGTCTCTCTGTGTGTCCTCATTTCCTCTTCTAATAAAGATCCCAATCAGATTGGATTAAGGTAACGGTAATGCCCTGGTTTTAACTTAAATTCTCTCTTTAAATGTCCATTCTCCAAATACAGTCCAATTCTGAGATACTGAGAGTTAGGACTTCCACATATGAATTTAGGGTAAGGGCACAATTCAGCCCATAATATATAGATTCTTACACTCTACAAAGGTACCAAAAAAAAAAAATAGGTATGGATTCAAAAACTCAACAAGAAGATTCAACTAGAATGGAATCCAACAGATCAATACTTAAATAAGGTGTTTCAAATGATATTTGAATTCAGTAGATTGACAGTCATAGCCAAAAGATGATCTTGTTTCATCTGTAGGCTTTTGATGGGCAAAGTATTTTCATCCATGTTTTATGTACAAGGCAGTAAACATCTACATAGATGTTCTGACCTGCTCACAGCCAGATCCAGTAAGTGGAAGGGTTTGAAGAAGCAAAGAGTGGCTTCTAAACCTGAGAAATTTGGCTCTCTAATTATCTATAATGTAAGCAAATGGCAGATAAACATAAATATTAGACTATATTTACTTGTGTTACTTTTTCTTGTGGCTAATTCTGATCTATGTAAATAAAGTTGAACTAATAGATTTAAAACATTCTCAAAATATGGATTTAATTGCATAGGTGTGAAGGAAAGAATAATAAATAGTTCTTACTGTTGATAATGTTGGAAACATGTTACTCAACTATTTAGTTCCATTTTCATGGGAGAATATAATTTCCTCGAGCATTTATAAATACTTCAATTTAATTAGGGTCTCACCAAAAAGGTATTTATAGCATAGTAAAAAACTAATGATAAAATAACCAGGTACAATAAAATGGATAGATTTATATAATGTAAAGGAAAGTGACATTTAGATGGCATTTTCAAGGATTTGTGATGATATGGGTAAACAGAAAGGGATTCACTGTAATTGGCCAGTGTATATATTATTGACACCAGACTTTCATATTTTCCTAAGAAAATATGGAAATAACTTGTGAAAAGACATGGAAATGTGAGCAAGCATGATGTTTTTGTTAAGGGTAAAGTCAGGAAGATGTAAAATTAAGAAAAAGAGCAGTGGAAGATTAAGTTGGTAAATTCAACTGTTGTGAGCCCATATTTTGAACACCTTTTCCATGTGATTTGATACTGACTGCCTGGATCAATTACTTAAAGTAGCTGGAGATTCACAATTATAAATATGGTTGATTCCTTGAGGTTCATCAGATAAATGTTGATGCAGCCACAATGGTTTTCTAATAGTAATTATCCTCCTCTCCTCCCAGTCCCCATTTCTAACACCAGTGTCTTTACTCTCAGAACCATTGTTTGATTCAGATACCCTGTGGAAAAGGCTTGCAAAAGGTGAACACAAGCACAGGGTACATTGTGTTTACTATGAGCCAGTCATTGTAATAGCATATACCTAATTATCAGTGATTTAACGGATCCAGATTTTTTTTTTTATTTATCGTCTTTATTTTTTTTTCTTCCAAGTTTTTATTTAAATTCAAGTTAGTTAACATATAGTGTAGTATTGGTTTCAGGAGTAGAATTTAGTGATTTATCAGTTACATATAACACCCAGGACTCTTCAAAAATGTCCCCCTTAATGCCCATCACCCGTTTAGCCCATCCCCCCCCAACCCTTCTCCATCAACCCTTAGTTTGTTATGTGTATTTAACAGTCTCTTATGGTTTTTCTCCCTCTCTGTTTTTATCTTATTTTTCCTTCCCTTCCCTTATGTTCATCTGTTGTGTTTCTTAAATTCCACATTTGAGTGAAATCATATGGTATTTGTCTTTCTTTCTCTGACTTACTTTGCTTAGCATAATACACTCTAGTCCATCCACATAGTTGCAAATGGCAAGACTTTATTCTTTTTCATGGTGGAGTAACATTCCATTGTATATGTATACCACATTTTCTTTACCCATTCATCAGCTGATGGACATTTGGGCTCTTTTCCATACTTTGGCTATTGTTAATAGTACTGCTATAAACATTGGGGTGCATGTGCCCCATTGTTTCTTTTTAGTTTTTTTATGTCTTTATTTTATTTAGAGAGAGAGAGACAGAGTGTGAGCAGGGGGAAGGGCAAAGAAAGAGGGAGACACAGAATCTGAAGCAGGCTCCAGGCTCTAAGCTGTCAGCATGGAGCCTGACACAGGCTTGAACTCATGGACGATGAAATCATGACCTGAGCTGAAGTTGGATGCTTATCTAACTGAGCCACCCAGGCACCCCTGCATGTGACCCTTTGAATTAGTATTGTTGTATCCTTTGGATAAATACCTAGTAGTGCAATTGCTGGGTCATAAGGTAGTTCTATAAATTTTAAAGGGGGAAACATGATGGTGTGTTTTGGGGTAAGCATTTTTTTTTTAATTTTGATAATAAGAGGGCCAGATACTGTACAGGATGGTAGTGCCCTTCCTTTCCCGCTTTTGGATGTTACTGAGTAAGGACATAATTCTGGAGCAGCTATAACTCTCTTGTGACCATGACAAGAGAATCACTGGTTGGGGCACCTGGGTGTCTCAGTTGGTTAAGTGTCTGACTTCAGCTCAGGTCCTGATCTCACAGTTTGTGTGTTCAAGCCCCACATCAGGCTCTGTGCTGACAGCTCAGAGCCTAGAGCCTGCTTTGGATTCTGTGTTTCCCTCTCTCTGCCCCCCCCCCATGTCTCTGTCTCTGTCTCTCTTTCTCTCTCTTTCTCTCTCTGTAAAAAATAAATAAACATTAAAAGAGAGAGAGAGTCACTGGCACAGTGAGAATGGCAGGGCAGAAAAAGGGAAACTGCCTGGGTCTTTGATGAGATCATTGAGCCACTGAATAATCTTCAAACATATGCTTTGTCATTTACAGCATGTAATATTAGAAATTTTTTTTTGGGGGTGCCTTGGTGGCTCGGTCGGTTAAGTGTCTGACTTCGGCTCAGGTCATGATCTCGCGGTCTGTGAGTTCGAGCCTCGCATCGGGCTCTGTGCTGACAGCTCAGAGCCTGGAGCCTGTTTCGGATTCTCTGTCTCCCTCTCTCTCTGCCCCTCCCCTGTTCACATGCTGTCTCTCTCTGTCTCAAAAATAAATAAACGTTAAAAAAAAATTAAAAAAAAAAAAAAAGGAATTTTTTTTTTAATTTTTTTAATGTTTATTTATTTTTTGACAGAGAGAGAGACAGAACATGAGCTGGGGAGGGGCAGAGAGAGAGGGAGAGAGAGAATCCCAAGCAGGCTCCAGGCTCTGAGCTGTCAGCACAGAGCCCGACACGGGGCTCGAACTCACGGACCGTGAAATCATGACCTGAGCCGAAGTCAGACGCTCAACCGACTGAGCCACCCAGGCTCCCCTAGACATTGTTTTAATGATTAAGAGTGTAAACAATAAAAACATGTTATTTGAATATGGAACTTGGCTCTGACATTTATAGGTGTGTAACCTTAGGTAAGTTACTCAGTCATTGTGTGCCCTTGAGAGGAAACAACACAATAGGTCAGTTTCTCTCACTGTTCTTGCTCATCTGTGTTATCATTGTGATGGTCCTTGCTTAAACACTGAAAACTAAACTACTGGAATGTTCTCATCATTACTTAGTAATGATGTGATTTTCTACATGACCAGAGCACTGGGTCAAGATAAATCAGGTCATTAGCATGTTTAAAGCAAAACATGAAGATTCATTATGTGAACGTAAGATTTGGAAGTTGACACCATGGCTTGGCTTTTGACTCCAAGACTCAAGTGGAATTTCTTGAGAGAAGACATCTTACACATTGCCCCATAGATTGCAGCTGGAGAAGAAGACACATCTATATAATCCTTATGGAGGAAGATAGGAAGGCTCCCTTTTGACCTGTCTAGCTTCAGCATATGTATATTTTTGCCCTGCCTTTCCTGCACTGTATTCTTTGTTGTAATAAGTTTGAGCCTTGGTTATACCCATATACTAAGCTGGGTGATTCCTTCCAGCAAATCACTGAATTAGTGGATAGTTATAGGACTCTTGGGTACTGCCCTTGATTCCAATTATATGAAATAAAGCAAATTTTAATATCTACCTACCAAGTTTCATTTGAGAATTAAAATATAATGAATATATTTAAGACACTTATTAAACAACTGCATGACAATATAAAAAAATATGTGGGTTAGTTATTTTTACTTTTTAAAAAATTGTTCAGGTGAATTTGGGGCACCTGGGTGACTCAGTTATTAAGCATTTGACTTCAGCTCACATCGTGATCTCACTGTTAGTGAGTTCGAGCCCCACTTAAGGTGAGCCTGCCTCTCTCTCTCTCGCCCTCCCTCTCTCTGTCTACCCCTCACTCACTTGTGCTATCTCTCTCTTTCTCAAAAAAAAAAAGAAAGAAAGAAAAGAAAAGAAAAAAGAAAACCCAAAACTGTGAAAGTGAATTTTAATGACTATGCACTTACTCAAATAGAAAGCATCTTACTATTTAAGGCTTCCTATTAAACATTAACAAAATGTGAGCTTTCTAGATGATAGATTTAAAAAAATGAAAATGTGTGAGAAAGGGGTCTATAGATGAATGAAGAAAGGGAAAGAGTTTCAAAATGTGTCTATAATCACTGACTTTATATCCACTAGTTTGGAGGGGTTGTTTTTTTTTATTTTTTTATTTCGTTTGTTTTTTGTTTTGTTGTGTTTCTTTTTAGTCTAGGTTTGTTTATTGGTTGACAATATATAAATAGTTTTGCCAAATGCCGCCATTCCAGGGAAATATATTGCTGCATTAACATTGATAAATTCTGGGTTTTACCTCATAGCACTTAGACTCCAGCAGTGTATTTTTAGTCATTTAATTAAGGAATAGCAAAAAGTGACATTGTACACTGATGAAGTGAGCAGGTTTATCTACACCATAACTAAAAATGCAACTGTTGTAGTGCTGACAAGAGCTGACTGAATGAAATGAAAACACCATCTGTGCTGAAAAGACATATACCTGTTTGTATGATCTTCTCAACAACCCTCTTGTTTACAGTGTAAGTGAATTTTATATCGATATAAAGTGTGAGTTTACTGCTGCAGGAGTCCGTAACATGAGAAATAGACACATTGAAAAACCTAAGATTGATTGTCCTTGTAAAAAACAGAAACAGCATGCACCAGTGAATATACTGGAAAGTACAGAAGGGGGGGAGGCGTGTTTCCATTCCCCAGAGGTTCAGTCTTGCATTACATGTTCTGGGGGATCATATTTAAATATTCTCCACATTGGAAGAGTTAAAATGACAAAATCTAATAACTAAAGATGAGAATGAGCATCGGATTTTGAATTATGACACGAGGCATCATCCTAAATTAAAGCGACGGAGCTTTATCACGCGGTACTGGGACGCAGTACCTGCGTTGTTCTACAGTGTATTTTTACATTCTCTACTTCATTCCAGAAAGGTTAAAAATACTAATATTGAGTGGGATTTTACTCCCTACCGGACGCTGCACATTGTACTGGGTGGTCTTCATGATGATCATGCTAATGATGATAAAATAACAGAAACAATGGGCACACGCTCAGACCTGGCACTGGGAGGCATTTAAATACATTTAGTTTATGAGTGTCTTAGTTTATACTCGCAATGGTCACAGGGATGTGGGAGAACCAATGTTACTAAGCTTTGTGTGGCCCTTCATTAAAGCTCTAGGTTCTGCTAAGCCCCACCACTTTCCCATCGTTCTCCACCCCCCATTAGGGCTCGCTGCCTCCTGGAGCTATTATCTCTTTAGGTTCACCCTGGGATTCCATTTGCTCTCTCAGCTTTTCAACACTTTGGTACCCAGTTTCCTGCATATGGATCCCAGTGCGATTTCTGTTTTCCTGGCCTGTCTCTGACTGTTGCAGTCACACATGATTGAAATCATATATTCCTTCTTTAAATTCAATTCAGTTCCATTCAACAAATACGTATTTAGGGCATAAACTGTCAGACAGTATTACAAAGATAAAGAAAGCATAGTCCTCGCATTAGCCAAGCTGAAAGCAGGCTCTCCGGAGCAGGACACGCCATCTGCCTGTTCCTCTGCTTGTACTTCCAGTCACACCCATGGACCATCAATACCGATAGCAATCCTTTATGTAATTCTCAGAGCCTGAAGCATGACTGCTAATTATTGCCACCCAATGAAAATATTTTAATACCATTTCTTCTAAATGCATAATTTAATTTGAGTCTGGCTTTTGAGGATATATATGTGCTTTTCACCTCAACTTCTTTAGGAAAAATATTAAACCTATTTTAGTTGAGAGGCTACCCTTGCAGGAAAAAAAAAGTAATAATAGTATTAAGTAAATATTTAACAGTCTTTAACCAGGCATACATAGGGTGAACACATTTGTAGATTTAAACAATAGTTTAGTGGGGAGCGTGGGTGGCTCAGTCAGTTGAGCATCTGACTTCAGCTCAGGTCATGATCTTGTAGTCCA
Organism: Panthera tigris; assembly: GCF_018350195.1. Lineage (NCBI taxonomy): Eukaryota > Metazoa > Chordata > Mammalia > Carnivora > Felidae > Panthera > Panthera tigris. The sequence continues at coordinate 136,383,330 of NC_056661.1, forward strand.
AGAGTTTGAGCCCCACGTGGGGCTCTGTATTGACAGCTTGGAGCCTGGCGCCTGCTTCGATTCTGTGTCTCCCTCTTTCTCTGTTCCCACTCTCTCTCCCTCTCTCTCTCTCTCTCTCAAAAATAAATAAAAATTAAAGAAATTTAAGCAATAGTTTAGAAATATTTTCCCTGCATGTGTCTCTTGATCTCGGGGTTGTAAATCTGAGCCCCATGTTGGGTGTAGAGAATACTTAAAATAGTAAAAAAAAAAAAAAAAAAAACAAAACAGAAAGAAAGAAAGAAAGAAAGGTCTCAACCTAGCATTTATTAAAATTTTATCATCATTATTCTATTAATACTACATTAAAATAAAATCCTCTCCTCTCCATGGTCTCTTTTAATAGTGAAGCTAGCAGTGAAAGAATTCTTACTTTAACTTGTGTTTAAATCTGAAAGAAGGCCAGCAAATAGCCAGGGCTTTTTTTTCCTTCTTAAGCCACAGAGTTATTGATAATTACTTTTCAGGTTCAACATGCAGAGTACTTGCTGAGAAAATGAGTAATCTTGGATCCAAATGGCTGGAGATAGCTGTTTCCAGTCTTAGATGGTGGCAGGAGAACTATTTGATATTGCTTTTTTTCCTTGTCACTTGGAGTTTCAACCACTTGTATCCTGTCGTGGTTAGCCAACTAAAGCTTCAGTCAGTTGGTAAGGTCAATAGGAAACATGATAAATTATACATTAGACATCTATGAAATAATTTCAGGAAATAAATTGGTAGTTGTCTTGATGTACTTACTACAATGATATAGTGGTTTTATGTAGAGTAAGTCTACTGTTTGTGTTGTTACTTTTAAACACTTTTACTTTGCAGTAATTTTCTTACAACAATTACTTCAAAAATATGAAAGTCAGATTTAATAGAAATTTAAATACCAAATTCAAAAATTAAAAAGTTTGATGATGGCACCTATTGATATTTACCATTCTACATGGACACAGAGGACATCCATTTATTCATGAAATCCACATGTTACAAATCTTCCTGAAAAGTATCACTATTTATTTTATGTTTGTACTCATTTTAAGAAGACAATTTAACACAGACATTTTCAGAAGTTTCAACTATATGTAACTCTGAAGCCTTACATTTTATTTAGATCAAATGGCTATTTTTCTAAATCATTTTTACTCCTTTCTGAGTCCACATTTTCTTGCATACATAGAAAAAGTATAAATGGCTCCATTAGCTGAGAACCTCACATACAGTTGATTGATGCATTAGATATTTTGAAAAGGAAATAGTTTCTTTGAATAATTGTTTTTTTCCTGCTGTTGTATAAGGTATAGGACAGAAAAATCCCTGAATTACACATGGGAGCAAAAAATAAAGGGGACAGGAAAATACGAAGATAAACTAGATTAGTACTCCAAGATATGCCTCTCCACATTGAGAAGAATCTGGTTTCTTCATCTCACTACTTCTATCTCATTTTCCTGCCATCATATCAACTGTTAAGTTCTTTCTGTGTCTTCTGCATTTCAACAGTCATCACTTAAGACTTTTACTATCTTAGGTGTGTGCTATACAATTTCATCCAAATATTCACTGCCTGTAAATAAAGTGGACAAAATGGCAAATGAATATGAAGCCGATGCTTAGAATTATGCCTGGCCAAAATGGGTGCTAAATACGTATACATATTTGGTATGTGACTAGAAGGGAAAGAAAAAAATGTTGGCAGGAATTAGACTTAAGAAGTTTGTGCAATAAAGATAAAGCACTTTAAAAGCACAATAACAGAATCATTGACTTTAGAGCATAAAGAGATTGTAAATCAATGGGGGAAAATTTGATTCACATAAATTTCATGTACATTTTAGGATTATAATATTTGTAACCAATGATTTTCATGAAAGTTTGAAAACAAGGACCCATTTCCATATTTTAAAACCTGAAATATTGCTCATTTAAATAGTTATTTGCTTTCTATAGCATTCACTTTCACATAGCTATAGATATAGTTCAATTGCTCATTCTGTCTCAGTTTATTGTGAGTGCTCCTGTTAAGGGGAGGGCTGATGACCTCCTGACACAGCTCCTGGAGTTTTGATAATCCTGCACCAAATACTAATTCTGTTCTCTTACCTTCCATGTTCTAATTAGCAATCAATTATTATTACATATGGCTTTTAATCTTTATGGTCATGCATAATGTTTATTTTCATTGTTTAAACTGTTACCAGCGTAAGCTCTTTTGATAGAGGCAATTCATTTAAGTGAACATACACATTCCTGCTCTCTACAATCTCACACCATAAATTCTGATTCCCTTAGCCTCCCTTTGTGTCTTTGGATCTTACAACAATATAAAATCACAACCACAGTATCTCCTGGAAAGAATGAATAAAGAGTTGCCAATTTTTTCATGATCACAGAGAGGGATATACACTTGTATTAACTGCTCTGAAATGATCTAGGAGTTACAATTTCCATAAAGTTTTTCCTGATCCCCCCTCTGAATCATGAGTCATATAGCCTTCCAAACTCTCATGTTCTCATTTTTCTGTCTTGAATAAAACCTATTTGTGTGTTCTTTTTTTTGTTTTTAATTTTAACTGTTTATTCAATAATTGTAACTAAGTATAGAATATATATGAGAAGTTCCTTTATTTTTTTTTTCCAACGTTTTTTTTTTTTTTTTTAATTTTAATTTATTTTTGGGACAGAGAGAGACAGAGCATGAACGGGGGAGGGGCAGAGAGAGAGGGAGACACAGAATCGGAAACAGGCTCCAGGCTCCGAGCCATCAGCCCAGAGCCTGACGCGGGGCTCGAACTCACGGACCGTGAGATCGTGACCTGGCTGAAGTCGGACGCTTAACCGACTGCGCCACCCAGGCGCCCCGAAGTTCCTTTATTTTTAGTTCAGTTGAAAAATACATGCCTGGGTGCCTGGGTGGTTCAGTCAATTAAGCCTCTGACTTCAGCTCAGGTCATTATCTCGTGGTTCGTGGGTTCGAGCCCCCTGTTGGGCTCTGTGCTGACAGTTCAGAGCCTGGAGCCTGTTTCGGATTCTGTGTCTCCCTCTCTCTCTCTCTGCCCCTCCCCCCCCAAAAATAAATAAACATTTAGAGAAAAAAAAAGAAAAACACATGCCTTCACGATTGAAACTAGGTTCATCTATTTGTTCCTCTCTCACATCTATCAAAATAACTTTTATATATTAGCTACTGAAAGTCTTTCTTGAATTAGTAAATGGATGTATCTACATTTAAGAAAGACGTCTCAATTTAACAACACCTCTAACCTCTAATAGTTACATCCTGTTACATCTTTTAATGGGGGTACTTATTCTCCTATTCATCAAAGATGTTCTCAGTGACTGGTATGTGCCAGTTGTGTGACAATGGGAGTTAAAACAGTAAAGAATAACACAGACATTTACTTCATACAGATACTGTGAATTCTTCATGGTTCAGTGATAACAGTCCATTTTTAAAGAACTGCCTTTAAAGAATGTCACGGAGATAAGAAGTGCTTTGTTCATAGTGATGGGGCAAATTATATTTTGTCTTTCCTGTGTTGTAGTTGGGTCAAGACTTTGTGTAGCTTTTGTGACATAGCCCTTGGGTTGGATCACCCAACATTAATTTCAGACTCTTTCCCTCCTTTTTTGTTTTTTTGTTTTGTTTATTTGTTTGCTTGTTTTATTTTTTTGTTTTCCCTACTTAAAAGTGGAACTTTAAGTATGCAGTTTTTCAGGTCTCTTCTACGTCTAAGGGAAGATTATAAATGAATAGCTTCTGTGAAAAGTTCTGGGGAAAGTTTTCTGTCCCAACAAAAAGGTAGAGATGAAGCTAAGGTCATCATTTTGACTGTCCATTTTTATTGCCTTAAAATGGGATACAGTGGGGCGCCTGGGTGGCTCAGTTGGTTAAGCGTCCTATTGGGCCCAGGTCATGATCTCATGGTTCCTTATTTTGAGCCCCGTGTCAGGCTCTATGCTAACAGCTCAGAGCCTAGAGCCTGCTTCAGATTCTGTGTCTCCCTCTCTCTCTGCCCCTGCCTTCCTCATGCTCTCTCTCTTTCTCTCTCTCTCAAAGATAGGAATAAGCATTAAAAAATTTTTAAATGGGATATGATAATTGGAACTATAAGAGCATCTTGTGACACTGAGATCACAAATGGTCATGAGATGGAACCAAAAACTTCAGTTTTTAAAGAGCTTCAGTCTCTAACAGCATCATTGAACAGCTGATCCAACATCAGCAATTACCCTCTTCAGACTTGAAAGTGAAGAAAATGAAATCAAATGTAGCAAAGTCGTGAAGGTTCGTTTTTCTTTGCTTTTTTCTTCTTTTTCTTTTTTTTTCTTTTGCTTAGAGCTGAGCACATTCCCAATTAATTGATAGTAAAATCGGGGATAATGCTTGCTATTTGATCTTTTTAACCATTTTACACAATTTTGCTCAACTGAGAAGTCACTCACTTAGAATTGTTTTATTTTCTAAGATGTCTTACTGTTTATAGGAGAAAATCATGATTTGTATTTTAAATTTATTAGATATAATTTGGGTCTGAAATATGTCAGTTATAGGCAGCATTCCATAAATAAACTAAAGGTACTTTAGTTTGATATATTGATGCTGATACTTTAGTTTAATTTGGTGTATTAATGGAGGCAGAATTTTTTTTTCTCCTTTAGGAGTATCACACTTACTGCATATTGACAGGAGGTGCAAATACAATGTGGCTGGCAATATTTTTTTCTTTCCCTGTAAGCCAAGATGTGTGGAACTAGAAGACAATTTTTCTTCTGTGCTGAGAAATTGAGACTGGGTAACTAGGAAAAGCTGAGCACATTGAAGGAGCACAAAAATTCTACGCTATCAAAAGACTCCCAAATAAGACAGCAAAAGGTAGTGTTACACCAGCCCCACAGATTTTCAATACTTACAGTCTTATAAGGAAGCAAGGTGTTAAAATTTATTTTTGATAGAAGAAAAGGAAAAAGAGGAAGAAAGAGAAAGATTACCTTGTTACTGAAGAATGATAATTGAAATAGTGAAAAGGGACCAAGCTATAACTTGCTGTTTGCATTCATTTAAAGAAGAATTATATTTAATATTTTTAAAAATATGCTAATAATAGCAATTGTGAATAGAGTAGGACTCTGATTAACTGACTAAAAACTGGCCAGTTAACTTGAAAATTATGTTCCAGTAGGAAATAATACATACCTATAACTTAAATATTTTTAAACCTAAAAAATATTTTTAGAAAGTTATCCCCATCTGACCTAGACATTGTAATCAATATAAAAAATTAAAAATATATTTTATACTTTTTGACCATACTTAACTGGATAGCAATAATAAAAAAAAATTAGGTCTTACAAATGATTCAACTCAGTTTTTATTAAAATAAGAATTTTGTTTTCTCTATTTATATTTATCAGTCTATGTGTTCTTTAAGTACCTGAGTGCAATATTGAGTATAGCTAGCATAAATTTCTTGACATGAAAAAAATAATGTTCCTATTTATTTATTTATGTATGTATTTAGAGAGTAAGCATAAGCTGGGGAAGCAGAGAGACAGATTGAATCCCAAGCAGGCTCCACAGTGTCAGGGCAGAACCCTATATGGGGCTCATCATGGGGCTCGAAGAACTTACTAACTCTGAGATCACAACCTGTGTAGAGACCTAGTGTCAGAGTCTTAACTGACTGAGCCACCCAGGCACCCCAATAACTTTTTTTTCTAATTATGTAACTCAACCAGTAGCATTGGGTACAATGACATATTAGTAATGTCATAATATAAATCATTGTCTAAATTGGATAATTATGAGAGTGAAAAGGAGCTATTAATTGAATAAGGTACCAGGAAGCAGGTATAAATGGTCCCAGGCAAACCAGGAGGTATATTCACCCTACTAACTCTGAATATCCAGTGTGATGAGCAGCCGGTAATCTGTTATGGGAAAATGGGGTTGCAGGATTCGTTACAGGAATTAGGAGATTCAGACAAAATGCAATTTATTGTTAGGTGTTGTTACTTACTTCCATGTTCATAGAAAAAGTTTAATCAATGAGATTATATACTTCATTTATTCATAATGTATACTCTGTTCACTCACACAAAGAATTTATGTTGAAAAATAAGAAACATAGTCTTTTGAGTTAGACCACTTTTTACACTTAATAGCATTGACCTGATTAAAAAAAAAAAAAGCAACAACTTTACTTCATTCTCCTAAAATGCTGTGAAACAGTATAGAGAACTGTCTAATCGCTAGCCTCATTTTATCCAAGAGAAGGGTCTATGTCGATCTCTAAAAGGCCAGCACAATCATGTTCCTGAAGACTGTCTTTAATAGATTAGGTATACTAGATTGTATACCAGATCTGCTAGAGTCTGCCCATAAACTATGAAACAATTTTAGTTGCAGCTGAAAGGAAGCAAATCCCTTAGGACTGACTCAAATCAATTTGCCTTGTTGGCCATTTCTGTCTACTTCTAAACTTTCTCATTTCAACATTTCTACTATTCTCTATTATAGCTATTAAAGTTGGTATGTTATAAAATGTAAATTACACTGCATTAGATACTTCCTTTATGTTTCGTTTTGGTTCTGGCTTGAATAATGAAAGATTATAAAATGCATGGAAATGAATTAAAGAATTGTGGAAATGAGAGAAAAAAAAAACCTTACTGCCTCATCTAATTCCATCACCCTAGATGAGTGAGGTTTTTCTCCTTACGGTATCCTTCAGTCTCTCTTTGGTGACAATCTAGAGACAAAAATATGTATAATTTTGGAAATGCACCATTCCAGATTATTCTCATTTCTCCCCCCTTCATATTAAATCCAAGATTGCATTTTGTTTTTGAAGAAACCAAGATATTTAACTTCTCTTAAGCTATTTCTCAGCAGATCTTTCAGTTATTCACTTATTCTGTGACAGATAATTCAGAGGAATCATATTCTTCACAGTTAAATTCCAATTATAAAAGCAGGGAGGCCTCTGTGCTTACATTGTTTCTTTTTTTTTTTTTTTTTTTTTTTTTTTTTGTATTTTTCCTCTAACATTTACATTAGAATGGCCAAGATACATTTTATGTTTCTTTGTGTGAACTTTGTCTAGTGATGACTGCACAGACTTCTCTTTACAGAAATATTTCCCTAGAACTAATAAAGCTAGAATAAAACTGATTCTGAATGTAAGTCCAAAGAGAATGCTTCTACCCCAGCTTTTTATTTAAAAAAAAATCAAATATATGACTTTCACCTAGATTTACCAATTGTTATTCTCTCTCTCTCTCTCTCTCTCTCTCTCATCCTCTCATCCTCTTTCTTTCACCTTCTTCTGACCTTTTTCTTCTTTCCCCCCTCCTTTCACACTCACACTGAAGCATGTGGAGCAAGTTACCCACATCATGACACATCACCTGCAAATACTTAGTGTTTATCTCCAAAAAAAAAAGATCAATCTCCATAACCACAATATAACTATCACACCTGGAAATTTAACCATATCATTATTAGTATATGATTTATGGCACAGATTTAAATTTTGGAAATTAACCTAGAATCCATTCCCCATTTCCACCTACCCATTTGTTGACAATCACATTTCTGGTTTATCCCTTCTTTCTTTTGCTTGTTTTTTTCAAAATGTTTCTTTTTGTTACATAAAAACTATGTTATATATGCATTTTCATGAAAATATTATTAACATGTTGCTAGCATCAGATACTATAAAGATGAATGGAAAGAAGTGATTGGAGGAAAGTCCAGATTTTTTTAATGTAAGAAAAAACACACTTTTCTTTTTTATTTATTTTTGAGAGAAAGACAGAGACAGAGAGACAGAGCACAAGCAGGGGAGGGGCAGAGAGGGAGGAGGACACAGAATCAGAGGCAGGCTCCAGGCTCTGAGCTATCAGCACAGAGCCCAACGCGGGGCTCGAACTCGAGCTGAGATCATGACCTGAGCTGAAGTCAGATGCTTAACAGACTGAGCCACCCAGGTGCCCGTAGAAAAAGCACACTTAAAAAGATTGAAACAGGTTGTTGTATGAATTTGTGATACTGATATTTTCTTACCTTTCAATTTTCATCCACCAGGCCTGATGATAAAAATGTTTCCCAAAAAGAAAGTAGCATTCTAGTTCTCATTTAAATAGTTTAGCAGCAAAAAAACCTTTCAACTGACAATTCCAGATACTTTAATTGATGCCAGTGTTTTTATTTTTTTTAATATTTTTACTTACTTATTTTGCAAGTGTTTTTAATTTTCTGTTTTTGATTCCATATTCTGGACGATTGCATAATCCACCTTTACTTTGCAGATTCAGATTCAGCCTATGTTTATGTACCTACCATGTGCCAAGTTGGGGCTAATATTTCTACACTATTTTCATGATTTAATCATTACAACAATCTTAGGTATTCCTTATTTTGCCATTAAGGAAAGTAAGTCTCATATTGTGACCAAAAATTTTGTTTTTGTTTTCATTTGGAATCAGTGAGTACTTTTTTATTTTGCTTCTTTTTGTAAACTGTAAAAAAATGATTAAATCCGAGAAGATATGAGGTCAGCTTGCTTTTAAATAAAATGGCAACAAAGAGCTTGAACTATGAATTGTGGGTCCACTGTACCAAAGTAGTGGTTGAAAAATTATTAAGTACTGAGACATGAAATACAATATAATCTCAGAAAGGTGGAATTAAAGTGCAATATTGTGAACTCAGTTTGTTTTTCTGTCTTTTATTTAACTCTGCCAGTGGACTAGTAAAATGGAGATCAAACTATCAAGAAGATAATTATCCCTTTGAGTAGTGTTCCCATAAAATATATTCTGTGGTCAGCTAAACTTTGTGTAAATACTCTAGAATATATTTTATTCAACTTTCTACACAAGGAGTTTTTTCTTTTGTTGTTGTAGTTGTTTTTTCTGGGCTTTGAAAAAAATTCTTTTTTTCTTGTAAGAGAAATTCTTCATTTAAAAAGAATATATATATATATATATATATATATATATATATATATAATATATATATATATTGTATATAATACCTTTACCTTTACAGAGTAATTACTTTACACAGTAATTCCCCTTTAGGAGTCTATCCTATAGAAGTATATGTGACACATAAATATATGTGAACAAAAGTTTTACTATAAGCTACATTTTCATTAGGTTAATATAGTCATCATTATTATTTGAATATTCTGTGTTTTTAAAAACATTTTTCTCATTTTCATAAATGCATACTGTGGGATACCTTTTCTTGTTCTAGTCTATTCTTTCTGCTCCCAAATTATTTCTCCCAAGTAACTATCTACTCTACATTCCTGATTTAATTGTTATAAAGGGACTGCTGTGGGTTGAATTTATGTCCCTTGAAAATATATGTTGAAAAGCCAACCCCAGGTGCCTGTGAATGAGATCCTATGTGGAAATAGAGTCTTTGCAGACATAGTCAAGGTGAGGTCACACCAGACTGCGGCCGGCATGAATCCGAAGAAGGCGCTTTAGTAGGGAGAGGGAGGATTGCAAATATACAAACTCAGAAGAGAGATGGTGATGTGAAGACAGAGCAGAAATTGGACTGATGCAGCTATAAGCCAGGGCACACCAAGGATGGCCAGAACCCACTGGAAGCTATGAGATGGACAGAAGGAACCTTCCCTAGAGAATTGGAAGGAAGAGTGACCCTGCCAACACTTTTGATGTCAAACTTCTACCCTCCAGAACTGTGAGAGAATAAATTTGTTGTGTTCATCCGCCCAGCATGTGGTATTTTGTTATGGCAGCCTTAGGAAACTAATACAGCGACTAATAGTGACTATAGAGACTAAATAAAGAGACTAGTTCTCTTCTGCTACAAGATACCCATATGCACATTTTGAGAATCTGTTTCTCACTCCCTAACCAGCGTTCCCGCTGTGTCCAATCAGAGCAATCCTGGCAGAAAACATTCCCCTATAGTAACTAATTCACTGAACTCAGATGAACCAAAGCAAGAATTTAAATTTTCTTGCAGCTTTTCCTACAAATTCATGGTTCTTAGCTCTACTTTCTTTACTAACCTTAAAAAAAAAAACAGCTTTATTGAGGTATAATGGATATACAAAGAACAGCTTATGTGTAAGTGTACAAGTTAATGAGTTTGGATATATGCAAACACCTATGATACCATCACCATAGTCAAGGTAAGAGATATGTCCAATACCTCCTAAAGTTTCTTTGTTTCCCTTTGTTTTTGTTTGTGTGTGTGTGTGTGTGATCAGATAAAACTCTTTCATTTTTAATCTACCCTGAGACTCATTGATGGCCTCCACAGAGTTCACAATTGCTATCACCGAACCTACGATCTTTCAAATCCTGTGGGTCCCATTATGGAATGGCCTTGTCTTCCTCTGTCAGTGTCAAACTGTGGAATTTTGACCCTAAAATCAAAGTATCGGTCCCACTCAGTGTGTTTTGACTATCCTGAACATCCAGTGCCAATGAAGAGTGTTTTATTTATCAACTCCTCCTCTTGTAATGTGAAAATATAATACAAAATGAATGATAGTTAAATAATAATTGCAATTTTAAATAGCCAGTGCAAATATTGTCTTAACAAGTGCTATATGTTTAAGGAAAAAAATGTATACATTTCTTTACTGGGGAAAAATGAAAATTTATAGCACAGGGAAATAAGAAATTGAATTAAGTTGACACTATTACAGAGACAGTACCTGGGCATCGTTTTTCTCAGTTTCTGAATTATTTTTGCCTTGTGCATTCCTTCAAACATTGGACAATAACAAATAGGTATAATTCATGACACACCCTAAGGGGTTAGCAATTTTCTACTAAATTAACCACAACAAATAGAGACAACAGCAGACATTCTTCTTACACTGATTCAGGTTAGAATTCATATCACTGACACTCACCGAATGTACCAAATAACATGCATAAGAAAGAGAATCTTCTGTGGGAAATGAAGATACTGCAGTCATGTTGGCTGAACCGCTATGTTCTATATAGCATAATACCTTTGCCTGGTGTAATTAGAAGCACATTTATATTTATGTCTTTGAACTGTGAATCCCACCAGCACTTTGTATTTTTCTATTTGTGTCTCTATTTTATTTTTGACTATTATTCTTATGCATCTATGTTAGTAAACTTAGACTTCAAGTTTATTAGTAGTTAGTAATTCAAGTAATTAGTAGATCAAGAAACTACCATCTTAAATTAATCTGTCAAATACTGTAAAAACTCTGTATAATAATAAATGTAAAGCCATGATCAGAATCAGTAGACATGTGAAATAGAAACATTTTGAGCACAAATGGTATCAGGACATTTTAATACTTACTCCTTTATCATAAATACTGACCTTGGTTCTTGACAATCTGTCTCTCCTGGGCTTGTTTCTTGCAACAATTTCAGTACATTAGTACCCTACATCCTATAACAAGGAATGGCATAATGTGCTGACATTTCTTCAGTCCCAACTACAGGTGGTGACCAGAAACTTTTTTTATATTCAGCAGCACAACTAGCTCCGTGTTCCTGAAAATTTATGAATCAGTTGCTGCTTTCCTCAGTGCTTTAGCATATCATTGTGCTTTGAAAAATTAATATTTGTCTTCTGTATGCAAGTGAGTAAGGGGGCAGGGGAAATGAAAGCTACAAATTATTAATTATTTAGAGAAGATAAAATCATTTTTCACTTAATAACATATAGTAATAGATTAATTGCTAACGAAGTAAGGCTAAGTACAGGTCCTATTGGGTGTACATTAATGAAAAAATACTTTTATTTAATATATTATTTTGCAGAGTAATAAAAAGGAATGCTCAAGCATTTTAACTATAATGTTATATGAATATATTTTTCTTTTCATTTTAGTATTATACAAAAAAGATTTAGCTTGGCCTTGGTGGAATACACACTGAATTTTTATAACCATGGTTCAATTAATAATATATTTTTTAAAAATTTTTTAATGTTTATTTTTGAGAGAGAGAAAGAGCATGAGCAGGGGAAGGGCAGAGAGAGGGAAACACAGAATCTGCAGCAGGCTCCAGGCTCTAAGGTGTAAGCTCAGAGACTGATGCAGGGGCTCAAACCCACAAACCACAAGATCATGACCTGAGCCAAAGTCATACACTTAACCAACTGAGCCACCCAGATGCCCCAGTTAATAATAATTTAAAGGCTGTGATCAGAACATAATCACTGGAGACAAAAAAAATTCAGGAAATACCGGTAAGGATATATAGAACATTGAATAAACTAGAATAACTCCTTATAGTTTTAATAAATTTGTCAAGGTTGTAGTAGTAATTAACTTGATTCAAATTTTGGTTAAGTCTTTAAGGAAGAATAGAACACCTTTAACCCTTTCAGTTGCCAGAAAATGCTTTCAAATAATTATAATCTTGTGATGACTCTTTTAAAGTGAGTTATGGAAAATATTTACAGCCTTTTATTTTTTCAGCCAAGTTCAAGAATGTATAGCACATTATATCTCAGTTTGAATTGTTGAATACACCAATTTAAACTGGCTTGGAAGTCATAAAAAATATGCTAACATTTTAGTTGAGGCAGAAAAATCAGCATACAGAAAGACATGGGGAAAAAAAAGAAAGTGAATAATTTAGAATCTTTCTAGTCATTTGAGATAGCTACATCGCAGAATGCAAGGACAATGCTTTTAAGAAATGAGCTCAGATCTTGAAAGATCTTAAATGCCAAAGAATTGGGACTTTATCAAAAGGCTTTGAGGAGACTCAAAGGAATTGAAGCAGAGAAGTAATAGACTCACATTTGCATTTTAGAAGCATCATTATAGAGACCCTGTTAGCATGATTTAAGGAGAGACTGGGGGTAGGGAGAGGTGTTTTTTTAAGTTTGGGTAGGGCAAAATATATATATGTATTTTAACTTCTTGAAGGAATTTGAATCTAGGTTAATATCCCCAACTATTTTTACCCATGTCACGAGTTTTCATGGATTGATTGGATGTTTTGAAAACTACATCCTAGCCTTAGCAGTCTGAAACAGAATATGGAAATATATTCTAGACACAGGTTCATCCTAGTGTTTGTGATACAGTCAAGAAAATGTGGGAGCAGGCAAGATTCCACTGTTGTCTATGATCCAAACAATGCAGATATCACCATCAATTTATTAAGGTTCCAGGAAGAAGCACTCCATTCCAGTGACTTGAAGCAGCATACAAAATGCAGTTAAAGAGATCCACAGTTTTGTGACCATCAAAGCTCTTAAGGACCCATTGTTAAAGGTGTCAGGAACCACTATCCTTAGCCCTATATCATGACCCCAGTCCACGGTGGATGCCAAATAAAGGGCTGTTAAACTTTTGACATCCTCTCGTAACAACACGTGTACATACATATTTATAGATAATGAGAGATGCCACCTCAAAACGTAGGAAAAAAATGACTGTAAATTCAAGGTTAGGGAAAAATAAATACCACTAACTCCAGGAAGGAATTTTTGGAAGACATACAGTCTCGTCCAGACCAGGAATGAAAAAGTAGAGAATAAAGGTGCTCTCCGAGAGACATGGTTTTTGCATTATGCTCATCACATTTCCAATTTCTTAAATATTCCCATTTTTAAAGTCTTTAGTGTTTAATAATTTTGATTATAAGAGAAGGGGATGTCATGCTGCTGCCGAGTCTTGGGATGTACAGCTCACAAATATATAAAAACTTTGGTTGTAAATCAGTAACAAAGATTTAAATTCTCTTTCTGTGTGAAAGGAGCAAACTACTTCCTGTTCCTTCATGAAAAAGAGTAGGATGTCAAGAGGACAGAGTAGGAGATGTTTCTATTTATCCCTCCTTTTATCAAGGAGTTGTGATGTGCCATTGGCATGACATATTAAGAAGGTTCAGACAAAGCCTCGGGTTAGGAGTATGGCAACTTACATGTAGCAATAACATAAACAGTAGCAGAAAACACTAAAAAGAATACCACATAGGCTAAATGTTAATTATCATATTTATTTTTACTGTCTTTCATTAAAAAAAGAGAAGACAAAAGAAAGAAAGAAAGAAAGAAAGAAAGAAAGAAAGAAAGAAGAGAAAGAAAGAAAGAAAGAAAGAAAGAAAGAAAGAAAGAAAGAAAGAAAGAAAGAAAGAAAGAAAGAAAAAGGGGAGGAAGGAAGGGAGGGAGAAAGGAAAGAAGAAAGGAAGGAAGGAGGAAAAGAACTATCTGCTGTCATGCAAGATGCCACAGAATACTATCCCGAGTTCACAGAATTTCACAAGCCTACATCAAATGTAGTTTCATAACATTAATTATGAGTTGAATTGTGTGGCATAAAAATTCATACGTTGGAATCCTAATTCCCAGTGTGTCAGATGTGACCTATTTGGAGAGATGTTTTTGCAGACATAATCAAACTAAAATGAGATTATTAGGGTGGGCCCTAATCCCATAACACTGGTATCCTTATAAAAAGGAGAGATTTGGACACAGAGACACAGGTAGAAGGATGGCAATGTGAAGAGACCTAGGAAGAAGACAGCCATCAACAAGCAGAGGACAGAGCCTGGAACAGAGCCTTCCCTTAAAACCCTCAGAAGGAATCAACCCTGTGGACGCTTGATATTGAACTTCTAGACTCCAGAACTGTTAGGAATTCTGTTTAAGCCACTCAGTCTGTGACATTTCTTTATAGCAGTGCTAGGATACAAAGTTAGTATTCTTTTTCCTTCTGTTTCACAAGTGGGCAGTATCTCCGGCCTTTGAAGGATTGTCCTTAGTCACGTGCTGTCCTTTCCAATGGGCTCCATGAAACTCTAATATGCTGAATGCATGCATGTATTCTTCCTCATAAGTAGTTTTATGACATAGGTATTAGTTAAGGTCTCCGTCAAAACAGATGTGGAGCTGCCCAGAGAAAGGTTAAGATAGCTATGACTATGCAATCTGTAAGAGAAATGACTAACAGGTGACTCAGAATCAGGTTCAAAAAGGAATGGATTTTCTATGATAAAGATTGACCACTGAGAACAGAGTAAAAAATCAGTAGAAAAATTGATCCTGAATTCTCATTTATCCTCAAATAAAATATAAGGACATTGTAGCACCATATCTTCCCTCTTGCAAGCATTTAGAAGCATCGTCTTAATCATTTTGTTGAATAAGCTGATAGTTCTCTACTCAAATATTCAGTTATTTGTGTAAGTAGAGTGGGGACAAAGAAGAGAATATTTTGGCTTTATAGCTCAAGTCAGATCTTTGTTGTAAATTTATTTACTTATTTTGTAATTTCAAATATCCCAGGGAAACAATTGACCGTGAGTCTAATCATAAAGGGGAAAAAAAAACAATATATGTTTAAGAATAACTGTAAGCTTTCAACTTGAAATAAGAGAATTGCCTCTTAGGACAAGGAGAGCAGAAAGCAAAGAGAGAAACTGCTAACATCCATTAGGTTGTGCATAGTCATCTACATTTTATGAAGTATTTTTGTTGTTTAAGTTATTTATTATAGTTCTTCCAAGTCTTTTCAGTTTGGATTCATTTATCTGTGTTTTATATGTTTTATATATTGTCAATAGTCTCATTATTTTATTAAATAGTACTAAATTTGCACTAAATAAACTAAAATTATGGAACTGTTGTATAAACACCTTGTGTGTATCAGTGTTTTCCAAGTATAGGATTTTTATTCCAGTGAATGCAACATGTATGTCAGGGGCTTACTATGTGCCAAGAAATGCTTTCAGAGAATGGAGTAGATCAGTTAACAAAAAAGATAAAAGACCTCTTTCCAAAATAAATAAATAAATATGAAGAGCATTTCTCACTGTGTTAGAAACTGAATTTCAAAAAGAAACGTACTTGTTCCTTTTCACTCCAGAGTTTTTAATATTCTTAGAAAACTCATGGAAATTATGAATTCATAGATGAAAATGCAAATCCAGATGGAAACTGTGACCTGTATGCTGGGATTGCAGAATACCAGACTGTACTGGGAATTAAAGCCTGGCACATGATGGATGGTGACAGCATTGTTTCACTTAATGAAGTGGCTATTGAAGCTGAAAAGGGGTGGCAACAGGGAACTGAATGCTTTTGTCTTTGGAAGAAGAAAAGGCTTTACAACATTAAGCCAAGAAGAACTGAACTCAGTACTTCTTTCTGAACTTCATTAATCTTTTCCATGAAAATTTATCTCATTGTCAAGCAGCTCAATAGTCACTTTGGGAGAAGCTTTGCTTCTTCCTAATGGAATCAGTGCCTTCATTATCCTGAGGCGCCAGTGATCTACCTTCACAGAAATGCTTAGGAGACTAGCAATGTTCTGGAGAACGCTGTGTGAAGATGCCAAAATTGTACAGTTGGGAGGCAAAACTTTTGCCCCTTGGGGCAATTTTTCTTTGTTAATTAGTTCCTGACAACAGTAAACACATAGTAAAGGGAAATAATGTTACTAAGAATTTTCATGCGGAGATGCTTATTTCTGAGTAACAGAAGGGGAAGCTTTTGAAATTGTTTTAGTGATTCTTTCTGTAGATTGATCTTAAGTTTCAATAGCACAGACTGTAAGTGAGGTCAAAAGGCTCAACAGAATACCACAACAAAACATGTATCTTTGAAAACCCACACTCCTAAAAGCAGTCAAATCATTTTCCAGTCCCAATCCCCAAAGCTTTGCACAGTCCCAATTAATATCTATTTTTATACAAAGAAAGCAGGAAGACAACACATGCAACTTACCCAAGACTCCTTCCTGTTAGAAAATATTCAAAATCCAGCACTGCCTCCCTCTTTTAATGTTAAAATATGGGCTTTGATCAACAGAAAAGCATTTTCAAATAATATGTAAACAATAAGGATATATTTTCAAAATGAGTACTTCATTCTTAATCATTGTTTTTCTTCTGGAAACTAATGGGTAGACAATTTTGATCACGATGTGTAGCAAACTAAATCATTTTGGTGTTCTAACATACTGCACTTGTATCATACTTTGCCTTCACACCGCCTTGATGCATTGTCTTTAAGACAACTGTATTTCCTTGAAATCACAGGTACTTATTTTCAGCCTCATTTTCTCCCATAATTTCCTGCATCTGTGCAGTGGGTGGAACTGGCTCTATATCAGTTCCAACCTTTTAATGATAGGGATCACAGACTAAAAAAACGTACCCTAGAATGCCAGAGGCAGAAAATTAGGACAAAGTCTACTGCTGGTCTAATACTTTGCCTTAAAAATGCAGCATGGTGTTCCTGGGGTTTATTATTCTTCTACACTTCAAAAGAGAATTTAGAAAATCTGAGTTACCAGTTGTTTTGTATTATCTTGATTTAAGCTCATGCAAAGAATAGGCCAAAATAGAAACACCACTCACATGTGATTATAAATGTGAACATACTGAATAAATAAACTAGAGAAATAGAATGTTACAAATGAGAAAATAAAAGGGAAAAACGTTCTTTAATTTTTAAGTTTTGGCCATATTTTCCCCCAAATGTTCTTTGAAATGTAACTGGCAGCAAGATTAATCCAGGATTTAGTTCCTTGGCTATCCACACAAGGAGAACATAAATTATTAATTACAGAATTTCAATTACAAAGTCATTTGAGTCCAATTTTTCTTCTGCTCTCATGGTTTTATTAAGTCAGCATGAAAATACAACTAACCACAGTGTTGACCCATAGATACAGGGACTTAAAACTAAGCAGATATAACATGGGAATTAGACAAAAGTTATTTATAAAGATTTTCTCTTCTATATAAGTTTTCCTTAAATTTTTATTATTAAATTTAAAAAACGATTTGGGATTTTCAGTTCTCAGGTCTGACATATAAAGAGCTTGGAGTTATTACTCCCTTCCTTACAACAAAGAAAAGCTGGACAAACTGAAAATCAATGACTCTTCTTTGACCAGTCAGAGAAAGAAGTTCCCAGAGGCAAATCCAGAAAGTCAGAGCTGAAACCTAAGCAAAAGCTGCGAGAGCTAGAACCTTAAACTGATAGGTATACTTAAATGGTGGCTTTGACAAATTGCCAGACACTGAATTGCTAGTATGAGAGCAGAAAAAGTTCCCTGACACTTTCCTGGGCTTTACCACCAGGAATTCTACCAGGTTCTTGTGGCAAAAAGTTGATAAATATCCCCTGGTAGCTCTAGCAGGAGAAACACTCCTAGAACCTTCTCAGTAAATGCAGACTTATTTTCCAGGGGAAAACTGTTATCAGAGCCTTGTCCTAGAGCAGTGGAGGAAGGGCATTATTTTCACTCTCGTTCACTCTCGCCTTCTTGTCTTGCCTTGACAGAGAGGGAGGCTACACACAAAGAAAACATGTAAATGTCATGGGCCAGAGGCACTAATCAATAAAAAAACTTAGATTTAATTGTAAGACTATAGAATGCTTCTCTGTGCATCTTACCAACACCAACGGAGCTCCAACGTAATAGTGAATTTTAGTTGAAGGAGCTGCAAAACACAGACTCTCCCTTACAAAGAGTACTTAGGGAAGTTCAAACTCAAAAGAATTGATGAGACAAGAACTATAGAGCAATGTAAAGTCTCTGGAATATACAGCTACTGCAAATATTAAACAATGCCTAAATCCTAGATGGATTGACAGAAGCCTCCTTTACATCAATCACTATCACTCAAAAAAAAAAAAAAAAGTGCTTGGCTTTCAACAACAAATTACAAGGCTTGCCAAAAGGTAACAAAAGACAAAGTTGGTAAAGAAAAGCAAGCATCAAAACAAGACTTAAATATGATATAGATATTGGTATTGGTAGACTGGGAATTTAAAACAAACAATATGTTAAAGGCTCTAGTAGGAAAAATTAACAACATGCAACAAGACACAGAAATTTTTTTTAAATAATTAGAAGGAAATGTTAGAAATGAAAAACACTGTTAGCAAGAATGCTGTTAATAAGCTCACTAGTAGACTTAACATGGCCAAGAAAACAAAATAGAGGGCTTTAATATATTGTCAAGAGAAATTTCACAAATAGAAATGCAAAGAGAGAAAAAATAAACAGAACATAAAATCCAAAAACTGTCAGATCATTTTAAAAGATGTAACATATGTGTATTTGAAATACCAGCAGGGGAAGAATGAGAGAATGAAACAGAAGGAATATTTGAGACAATAATGGCTGAAACATTTAAAGAAGAAATTATACCAATTCTCTACAATTTATTTCAGAAGATAGAAGCAGAGAGAATATTTCCTTATTCATTCTATGATGTCAGCTTTACCCTAATGCCAAAACCAGACAGAACACCACAAGAAAACTATGAGCCACTATCTCTCATGAATATAGATATAAAAATCCTCAACAAAATATCATAAAGTTGAATCCAACAATGTGTAAAAAGAATTATACACCGTGAGTAAGTGGGATTTATCCCAAATATGCAAGGTTGATACAACATAAAAAAAAATAAATTTTGGGGGGTGCCTGGGTGCCTCGGTCACTTAAGCGTCCAACTCCTGATATCAGCTCAGGTCATGATCCCACAGTTCATGAGTTTAAGCCCCACACTGGGTTCTGTGCTGACAGCATGGAGCCTACTTGGTATTCTCTCTCTCCATCTCTCTCTCTCTCTCTCTCTCTCTCTCTCTCTCTTCCCTTCCCCCACTTACTGTCTTTCTCTCTCCCCTCTCTTTCCCTCTCTCTCAAAACAAATAAATAAACATTAAAAATTTTAAAAAATCAATTCTTATAATCTATCACATCGATAGATACAAAAAAGACGTTTGATAAAAATCCGGTATCATTTATGATTTTAAGAGTTCTCTGTAAACCACAAATGGAGAAAACTTCCACAAGTTAATAAAGACTATCTACAAAAAAAAAAAAAAAAAAAAAAAGCCAGCAGCATACTTAATGGGGAGAAACTCAAAGCCTTCCCACTAAGATCAGGTACAGGGAAATAATGTTCCAACCTATTTCCTTTCAAGATAAGGAAATAAAGGTATATGTATATATAAATTCTTTGTTCTCAGATGACATTATGTAGAAAATCTACAAGAACAGTAAAATAAATTGATTAAAAGTATACAGACAGAACAGGAAAAAAAATAAAACTGTCTTTGCTCAGAGATGACATGATTGTCTGTGTAAAATCCCAAAGAGTTAAAAAAAAATTCCTGAGACTAATAAGTAATTATAGCAACATTATAGGATACATGTTTAACATAAAAATTCTATGCTTTCCAATATACCAACAGTAAGACTTGGAATTTGAAAATAATTAAATAATATTTATAGTAACTGCAAAAATGAAACCTAACAAAACGTCTAAAGGATTTATATGTGGGAAATTACAAAACGCATTTTTTAAATCACATTTTAAAAAATCACACATTTAAAAAAATCAATTAAAATTTAAATAAGTAGAAAGATGTACTGTGTTTCTGGTCTGGGAGATTCAGTATCATTAAGATGTCAATTCTGAATTTCATCAGTAGACTCAAAGCAATCTCAAACAAAACCCTAGAAAGAGATTTTCTAGATATCAACAAACCAATTCTAGAGTTTGTATAGAAAGGCAAAAGATATAGAATAGCTAACACAGTATTGAAGGTGAAGAACATGGATGGAAAACACACACTACCCAATTTTTAGACATACATATGTCTACATTAAAGAAGATAGTGTGTTATTAGTGAAAGTATAGACAAAAGGCATGGTCAGGAAACTAGACTTATCCATGGAATATATTAAAGAGCTCAGAAATAGATCCACATAAATATAGTCAAATGATAATGAAAGAAAAATAATGATTCAATGGAAAAAGAGTAGTCATTTAAAGAAACAGTATTGAAACAATTGACTATATGAAAAATATACATAAACTTTATTGATTACAGATATATTAACTAAAATAGATCTTATACTGAAATGTAAAATATAAAATTTGTAAAAACTCTTGAAAGAAAGAGGGGAGAAAAATTTATATGAACTTGAGTTTGGTGATGGGTTTTTAAATACAACACCAATAATGCAATCCCTAAAAGAAAAAAAAAACAAAAAACGATGTCTGACATTATTAAAATAAAAATTTTCTGTTCTCTGAGAGACACTGTTAAAAGAATACAAAGACAAGCCATAGATTGGGGAAAATATATTTTTTAAAGTTTATTTGCTAAATTTATTATATACATATATATATATATATTATTTGGTGCTGGAACTCAAAACTGTGAAATTGGCTGGGCAGTTTGGCAGTTTTAAAAACTAAGCATAATCTTTCTTACAATCAAGTTATCCTGCTCCTAGGTATTTACCCAACTAATTACTGCACATGGATATTCATAGCATCTGTATGCATAATTACTGAAATCTGAAACAACCAAGATTTCCTTCAATGGGTTGGATAGTGGATAACATATAAACCAATTGTGGCAACACGCAATAGAATAGTATTCTTCAATAAGAAAATAAATTACCAAGCCTTAAAAAAGACTAATTAATCTTAAATGCATGTTGCTGTGTGAAAAACACCAGTCTGAAAAACCTGGATACTTTATGATTTCAATTATGTAGTATTTTGAGAAAGGTAAATATTACAGATGACTGCTAAAGATCAGTAGTTTCCAGGAGTTGTGTTGGGGAGCATTGCATAGGTTAAGACAGGGAATTTGGTGCAGTGAAACCATTTTGTATAAGACTGTAATGGGGAATAGAAGATATTGAGCATTAGTCAAAATGCTTAGAATGTAACAGCAAAAAGAGTAAACAATATATACCACTTAAAAACGTATTTATAAAGAGAGAATTTTTGGAAACAAGGTATAATGTGATAATCTAAACATAGGATAATATATGAAACAAATCTACCAATTTTTACTCACCTGAAAATATTTGTTTCACCTTTGTCAGTCCACAATTTTAGATTAATTGGAATTTCTTAAAATCATCTTCTTATTTTCAACATAATAACAGCGGTCGTATTATCAGCCTAATTGTTTCTATTTGGTACATGATCTGTCCTTATTACTGAATGTTAAAATATGTATTTGATACCTGAATTTTGAGCAATTTTACATTGTTAATATTAAAGTTAATTTCTATAACTATAAATTTATACTTTCGAATAGTATTGGAAGATTGCTAGTGTTATGTTTTCATTCATTGCCTCTCCTCCATAGTCTGTATTTGCTTTCTGGACCTCAAACAATTTGCATATTGATTTTGGTTTTTATCCTCTTGGTCACTTAACTTCTCTTTCACATTTTCGTTCTCTGTCTCTCTGTGCTATATTCTGAGTGGTTTTGCCATTGTATCTAAGTTACTGTGCAAACCATCCAATAGGTTTTCAAATGTGGAATGATATATTTAGCATTATGTATTATTTTTGGTCATGACATATCTAGAGTCTATGGATGCTTACAGCTCCTGCTTGCTGTTTCTGGTCACTCTTATTCACAGAGTTCAGATTCTTGTGATTTCTAATTTAGTATGAATTCATATTTTATTGATCGTGAGTATACTAAAGGCCTATATTAAGATACTTTTATTCAGAGAAGCATTTCATTTGCTTCTGTTAAGAGCCATTTTAGTTTTTTTTCAAGCATCCCTTCCCCATCTCCTTTGGGACAAATGCTTAGTCCATTCTGATACAGACTTTCACCGTGAGGTTAACTTTGCTTGTTATTTTTTATCTTGCTTTCTTTGTAACTGCTTCCTGCTTCCTGCATAGATTTCACCTACTTAATTCAATGTTTCCTGCCTTGCCTTCCTTCCTATTTTTCTTTCTTTCTTTCTTTCTTTCTTTCTTTCTTTCTTTCTTTCTTTCTTTCTTTCTTTTTTAACTTTTTTGGCTTTTGGAAATTTTATTGCTTACTAATAAATATAAGAATGCACCAAAATATTAAATGTAGTTTAATAGGAGGGCTCCCAGAATATCTAGTACACCCGTGGAGTGATAATCTTTTCTTGACTATTTTGGGTAGATTTTTAGAACTAATGATATGGTTTTATATGTACATATTTGTTGTTGTTGTTTGGTTGGTTTTTGGACGTGTGTGTGTGTGTGTGTTTACATATAAAAAATTAAAGAATAGAAGAAAGAGGGGAGAATAGAGGAAGATAGATGCAACACCAAAAAAAAAAAAACTTTTTGTTAATCCCCCTCCACTCCAAACATTTAATGATAGAAGGTGTTATAATATAAAAATGATTATTGTTGATAATGATTAAAATGTGTCAGGTATTCTCTGAACATATACATATTTTATTTAATTCCCATGATATCTTATAAGTTAGGTATTTTTGATATTTATTATTTAATTTATCTCATATCATGCAGCTAATAGTGGTGGGGGAATTCAGTTCTAAGATAGTCTGTATCTAGATTTCATGCTCTTTATTTTTTGTTTCATTTAAAAACAAATTAAACATTTTCTGGGAGTGAGGAGACAGAAAGGACAATAAGTGCAAAATGGTGATGTAGGACTATAGCCAAAGGCACACTGGGTCATACTTGGAAGCAAAAAAATGATAATCAGGATTTTGAATCATGAAGGATATTGGTGGTCGATCATGAAGGGTCCTAAGATGATTCATGCAGAATGATAGGCTAATGTCAAAGTTATTGCTTGAAATTCAGAAGTGAAGTTGACCCCTGGTCCTATATGAAGGTCACAAAATAACATCTGTCCTACAAAAGAGACATGCACACACCCAGTACTGGGTGAACTATTTTATATTTCAATCTTAAAAAGAGCTTATTGGATAAAACTTAGAAGTGAAAGTATTGTGGAGCGCCTAGGTGGCTCAGTCGGTTGAGCATCAGACTCTTGATTTTGGCTCAGGTCATGATCTCAGGGCTGCGTTGGGCTCCATGCTCTGCTTAAGATTATCTGTCTCCCCTACTCATCCTCTCTCTCTCTCCCTATGAAAATAGAAGGGAAAAAAATTAAAAAATAAAAAGAAGTGGAAGTATTGCATAACATGCAAGATAAAGGGGGAGCTCGTTGATTACATAGAGATGTATGCTGCATCAGGCCATAACTAAATTTTACACAATATGAATTATGTTCCATGGAAAACTAATCCTATACCTATAATTGTCAGCAGACTTCAGGGGAAGGGAGATTCCTTATTTAATAATGACCTGGTTAGAAAATGGGACCTCCAGAGTAGTTACATTCATATCAGTTTGTTTTGAAATGATACTCAAACATGCTTCCTTGTTAAGCTACTAAGAAGGACAAAGAAAGTAGTCAAGGATATTCAGATTTGTTTCTCCTAAAAAATAATATCTTGATTTGAATGCTGACAGCAAGCAATAGGTAAATGAAGGCAAAAGGCAGCAGCTACACTCAACTATGATACAAACCAGTAAATCACTAATTTTATAACTAGCATTCTCAGTATCATCCCGGGTAAAATAATTTAAAACTAGACAGTAGAGATTTTGATTATGAGCAGGATATAGAAGAATCCGGAAAACCTTTGCATCTATGGTAATCACAAGAATATCTTAAGAAGTCAAAATATTTTATGACCTAACAAAGAACAGTGGATACAAAGAGGCCTTACTAAGTCAATTCCAGAGATAAATAAACAATTTATATTTGGTAGCAACTTCCATTCAAGGATGTATGCCTGGCTTGTTATATACAGCATACAAAGGAACAGCCTGGCCAAGCTAGTGGGAATGTTCACAGAAATGGAGAAACCAGCAAAAACGTTAATGGTAGCATGGTTTATCAAGACATGGAAGGGTATCAAATATAAAAACAAGCAACTAGGGGCGCCTAGGTGGCTTGGTCGGTTGGGCGGCCGACTTCGGCTCAGGTCATGATCTCGCGGTCTGTGAGTTCGAGCCCCGCGTCTGGCTCTGTGCTGACAGCTCAGAGCCTGGAGCCTGTTTCAGATTCTGTGTCTCCCTCTCTCTGACCCTCCCCCATTCATGCTCTGTCTCTCTCTGTCTCAAAAATAAATAAACATTAAAAAAAAAATTAAAAAAAAAAAACAAAAAACAAGCAACTAGTCCTAAATAATCTACCTATACAAGGGAAAAGAAAACAGAAAGAAATTGTAAGATCCTGTATATATATAATATATATATATATTATATATATATATATTTCTTTTTCCATTCTTGAATCCTAGCATCTTGCTGGACTTGCATCTATATATGCACTAAAAATATGTAATATTGCAGCTCACTGATCTCCCTGTTCAAATACTTACTTACAAGGTCAAAAAGCTGTTGAGGGCACAGGATTTTGAAAGTTGGTCTAATCACAGGTGAACTCAATCTAATTATAGCTCCAGGTCATCATCTGCTTCATACAACTCCAGGAAGAATCTGAATAATTAGACCTTCTGGTCTATCACCATAAAATGGAAAGACTTCCAATCCTAAGGAAATTAACAAAACAAAACAACAATTATAATTCCCTACTATTTTATAACCAATATCTTGGAGAAAACTATGAAAATATAAAAAAATATGTAAAGGAGCATGAAAAAGGTAACCTTGATCAGTACAAACACTGACAATAGGAACTGACTTAATACACAAACTTTACTTATGAACTTACCACAATTAGCAAATATTTTGATACATCTATTATAAATATGGAAAATAAAGGAAAAGAGGGAATAATAAATAAAGATATGGAGATTTGAGGAAAGGAATAAAAGTTCTAAATAAGAAGGAAATGACAATTGGTTTAACAACATACTGAACACAGAAAAAGAAAGATTAGTTTAACAAAATTTAATTTAATTCCAAGAGCAGAAGAGTGAGATTACGGAGTAGAGAAGCTATTGAAAAATAATGACCGTGGGGTTTTTTTGGTTTTTTTTTTATATAGAGAGAGCATGAGTGGGGGAGTGGGGCAGAGGGGGAAAGAGAGAGAGAGAGAGAGAGAGAGAGAGAGAGAGATTCTTAAGCAGGCTCTGCACCCAGCGGCGAGCCCGATGCAGTTCTCCATCCTACAACTCTGGGATCATGATCAGAGTCAAAATCAAGACTTGGATGTTCAACTGACTGAGCCACCCAGGCACCCCATGGCCATGAATTTTTAAAATTTGATGCAAAATATCAACCAAGATATCTAAGGAGCTCTACATATTTAAAGTTGTATAAATACAAAGTAAAAGATATCCAGGCACATCATGTGCAAATAGCTGAAAACCAGAGTTAAAGATAAATACACCTAGAGAAAAATCCCATTACAAAAGGTAACAATAATGATGATGGTGACTGATTTCTTTTTTACTAGAAACAATAGAAGCCAACATAAAATTTAATGTTTTAAAATGCTGAAAGAATAAAAGATCAAACAGAATAAATTGAAAATTGTCTATATTCAGCAAAAATATCCATTAAAACTATTTTCTATTCATCAAAGACACCATTAAGAGAGTAAATAAGGAAATAATAAGGCATGGACTTGGAGAAAATATTTTATGAATATTGATAATATTCATAATTTATATGTTTATAATACATGTTTGCATATGTGTTTATAATAGGTAAAAGTATATGGATATGAAAAAGAAATTGTGCTCTGAATACATAAACAACTTTTATAAATTTATAACTATAAGACAATCTTCACATTACCAAACAACCTGAACAGGAAGGAAGATATGAAAATGGCCAATAAACAGAGAAAATTGTGTGTAGTACTAGATAATAGAGAAATTAAAAATAAAACCATTAGAAGTTTAAAAAAAAACCCATTAAACCCACCATATACCCCCTCAGAATTAAAAATATCCATTGGGGAGCCTGGGTGACTCAGTTGGTTAAGCATCCAACTCTTGATTTCAGCTGATGTCACAATCTCATGGTTCATGGGATTGAGCCCTGCACTGGGCTCTGCACTGACAGAGGAGATCCTGCTTGGGATTCTTTCTCTCCCTCTCTCTGCCCCACTTTCTCTCTCTCTCTCTCTCTCTCTCTCTCTCTCTCTCTCTCAAAATAAATAAACTTTTAAAAACTAAAACTATCCGTAAAATTAAATAGCCTGATACACACAATTTTTGCAAGTGTGTATGTACAGCCATTGAAACTCTTCAACATTAACATTAGTGTGTAAAATAATACCACTTTATAAGGTAGGAGTTTCTCTGTAAAGTTGAACTTTGTTAGTATATTAATTATTTTCCCAAATCTAAGCTCACATTTTTAATAGAATTTTTTAAAACACTTTTTCTGTGGAAACTGAGAAATTTACTTGTATGGCACATAAGCTAACAATCACCAATGCTGTTTTAAGAAAGAATAACTATTTGAAAAAAGAATAGCACATGCTGTTCCTCAAAGCAAGATTTAATATAAGTTATATATACATAAATAATAAAGCTGTAATAATTAAGCCATTGTGATATTGGCTCATAGATCAACAAATACTTCTAATCTAGATGAAAACTACTTTCATGATAAAATTTGTATGACAGAGACCAGTGGAGAATACATAGACTTTCCAATAAAGTGTTCTAAGTCAATTGTTTCCATATGAAATGAATTCTGATATAACACTGCACATAGAAAGTATTTTTGGTTGGTGTATAATTCTAAATTTCAAAAAAACAAAAGTTTAGCATTTTTGTAGAAAAGTATGTAGAATATTGTTATGACCCAAACATTTAAAAGCAGGACAAAATACACATAAAGAAGGGTTGATAAATTTACCTACATTAACTTTATTAAAAATCTCACCATAAACCATACACAAACCATGCAAAATACTTCCATAAGAAGTTGATTTTCAATAAATAATTAACAAGGAATTATAACTAGTACTTCAACATCTCATACAAATAAATAAGGAAAATATATTATTACCCAACAGAAAAGTGAAGAATGTGAATTAACAATTCACAGAAGAAGGAAAATTAAAATTTTTTTTAAATCTACAAAAAGAGGCTCACAGTCTTCTTATAATCCATGAAATACAAAAATAAATTTCAAATCAAAAATAATTTACAAAAATTTGAAAACATAATGATAGCAAATGTGACTTAGATGTCAAACAATGGAAACGTCACATAGTGGTGGAAGAAATGTAATTTGATAGAGCCACTTTTGAGAGTGATCTTATCAATGATAAAAATCATGTATTATCCTAAAATTCCACCTATAGGTATGTCATGCAAATAAAAAAGAAAATATTACAAGAATATTTATTACACTATTAGTTATAAAAGCAGTAACTTGGAAACAATTGAGATATTTATCAGATATTTTGTGGCTTTTACAATGAAATGATGTGCAGCAGTAAATATGAATGAACTTGAGCTACATACATGTATCGACATGGATAAACCGATCAAAAATCAGTTGTCAGAGGTGCCTCGGTGGTTCAGTTGGTTAAGCATTTGATTCTTGATTTCAACTCATGTCTTCATCTCATGGTTCCTGGGATTGAGCCCTGCTTTGAGCTCTGTGCTGATTGAATAGTGGGGAGCATGCTTGGGATTTTCTCTCTTCCTCTCTCTGCCCCTCCCCCCAATTCTCTCTATCTCTCTCTCTCAAAATAAATACAGTTTAAAAATCTAAGAAACAAAAACACAAAAATCAGTTGTCCATGAAACAAATTTCAGAATGATGGCAACCCTACAATACAATATGTATATTTTATGGGTGTGTGTGT
Organism: Panthera tigris; assembly: GCF_018350195.1. NCBI lineage: Eukaryota > Metazoa > Chordata > Mammalia > Carnivora > Felidae > Panthera > Panthera tigris. The sequence goes on from NC_056661.1 coordinate 136,411,975, forward strand.
GTATATATATATATATATATATATATATATATATATATAGTATGGTATAAAATGTTTTGGAATACTAAAATTCAAATTTGGATAAATTGATATATTTTGACAAGAGGATGAGGAAATGTAAACAGGGCTCTTAATATATATCGCTGTAAGGCATAAACATTGCATTAAAAATCAGGCATATATAGGACTAAAGGTTAAAGTTAACAAATTTGGATGGTGGGTCAGAGGTAGTCTGTTAATTTTCTCCAATGGATGATGTATTTGAAATAAGAGGGAGAGAAACAGAGAAAGAGAGAGAAGCAGAGAGGAATAGAAGGAGAAGGAAAGGGGGAGAGAGAGATGTTGGGGGGGGAGAGAAATGGGAGAGAAACGGTGGGGAAGAGAGGAGGAAAGAGCTAAGGGAGAAAGAGGAGAGAGAGGAGGAGAGTAGGAAGAAGTAGATAGGAGGGATGTGTTAGTAGAATGCATTATGTCACTATACGTTTTTTAAAATTGAATATAAAGTCTGTGACAAGTACATTGAACAGCTGTTTTCAAGTTAGGTTTAACCAATCTTTGTTAAAGTTGATATGTTACATGAGGGAAATGTGTATTTTGTATCTTGGTAGTCAATTTCAATTGAAATTAACCATATAGCATGCACACACACACACACACACACACACACACACACTACGCTACTTGTACTGGAATTTTAACAATCTTACTTTATCATCCAGTACATTCTTGAGACTGGTTCCCATTCTGCTCAACATATTTTTTCCTACATTAATCCTAAATTATCTATTTCTTTAATGTTCACTTGAGCCTGGAGATAATATTCTGTTTCTCTTAGAACCCAATTAAGTATTACTCAATTCTCAGTATTCTTTCCAAATTGCACCACTTGAAATTGGTATCTAACATAGTATTGTGTTTCTACTTCCATCAAAGAACTTGCAGTATGTTTGGTATTTAGACATAGGTGTATTTCTTGCATTAGTTTATGAACTCATGGAGGACAAAAACTGCACTTTTTAAATTTTAGATCCTCTATTTTACTTTGCACTATGTTCTGTGTTTGTAACTGTGTCCTTACTATCTTACTGAGTAGCAGCCAGGCTCTGTGCTACCACAAGGATTTCACTGGTGTTGATAATCATTTCTTACGGTAGCAATAGAGATACGAGAAAGTGACATTCAGGTTTTGCATGTGCCAAGGTAAAGGTGCATTATTTGTTCAAATAATTTTGTAAAGAGTAATATTTTGACATACTAAGACTGATCTTTTTGAAAAGTTGTGTACTCTTTTCTCTTCCTCTACCATTTAGGAAGAATTGATAATTTTCTACATTCACGGATTTGAGAGGCAGGACATACATACTTGGAGTCAGGTAACTGCAGCCTCTTAAATAGATAAAACTTTAAGATAATTGTCTTGCAGACAAGACTTTTTAAAAAGTGTTTCTGAAATCTAAATTTCTGTTCCAAATGTTAAATACTAAAAGTTAACTAAAGCAGAAACTATGGAGCCTTTATTTTTTTATTGAAAAAAAAACGAGTAGGTAATGATGCAAAGTGATAGAAGATCTAGTTTCTGACCCCAAAGGTATATAAATTACCTGTTGGATAAGACATACAAGGAAAGAATAGGGAGGAATTCAGGAACTATAGGAATCAGGAACTATAAAATAGATGTGGCTTATATCCAGGTGAGGATGTTTTCACCAGATAAAGAAAGGCATTAAGTCCCAGCTGGTTTAAGGGATCTTGGGAAGGTATAAAGATGTGTCCCAGCTTCCGAAGAAATTATGCAATATGAAACACATTTTTATTTTGTTCTAAGTTGTGAATTATCTATATTATTTTTGCAAAGTGTTTCCAGAATTCTTTGCATTACTTATATCTTCTCCCCATTTTCTCCCATTGAAGAATGCAAACTCAAGCACTAAGAAAATGGGAAAAATTGTAAAACGGATTGAAAATGTGTTGGAAAACATAAACCATAAACTATTTTTAAAAATTAATTGTGATGTGCTCAGCACTTAAAATTTTAAATGCATAGAAATTATAGTTCACAGCAATACACTTAACATTTTTAACTGAATCTTAAGACATTCAGAGAAACAAGATTTTGATCAATTTGGTGAATGTATAGTATTTGAAAAATTAAGAAAAAGGCAAGTTTTCTCTATGATGATTTGAGTTCAGTAAAATAATTAGACTGAGAGAGCCTTCAGGGAATTGTTATTGGTCAGATTATTTTCAGCACATTGACCTGACTTTAATAAATGGCAGGTGAGTATGATACTAATTACAGTTTTGACATTAATATGAAGCCTCTATCTGGTGTGAAATTAAATCTCATTTGTTTTAATATAAATTCCCCTCACTATTAGCTAAGTTCAGTATCTTAATATTCTCATTGTCATTTGATATTTTTCTGGTTCTTGGTATGATGACTGATTTTCAAGTGGAATATGGACATTTTGGGTATTATGCTATGAGATGCTACATCTTATGTAAACATTGTTTTAGCTGGTTGTTGTTGTTGTTGTTGTTGTTGTTGTTGTTTTAGCTGGTTTGTTTTGACACCACACTGGCTGGGAAGGTGGAAGTTTCCCCATTGGGCCTCCAATGAGAGAGGAGAGCTCCTCATTATTCCTGAGTGGATATGACCATTCCAGCTCCCATTAGGACTCCAATGAGACTTACTCTTCACGAGGCCTCCTCTGGCACCCACCCAGTGTGGTGGAGGGGAGATGTTTCCTTACTGCCAGCTAGGGGTAGAGGTACAATTTCTTCTTGTGGTCTGCTAAAATTCATTTAGATGTTGACACCTAATTTGCACACTTCTGTGTCTGTACAACATACTTTAGTAAATATGCATCTTTTGACCACCTAGGATGAAAGTCCCAGCTACTTAGCCTCTTCGAAGCTACGTCAGGGAGGTGATTGGTGCACCTCGGTATAGCCTGGCCAAAGTGGAAGTCTAGGCGTCTTTGATGGTTAATTTTATGTATCAACTTGCCTGGGCCATGATACCAGATATTTGGTTAAACATTGTTCTGGAGGTTTCTATGAAGGTGGTTTTATTTTTGCTGTTTCTTTGTTTTTAATGAGGTTAACCTTTCAATAGATGGACTGTGAGTAAAACTCATTGCCCTCGATAGTGTGAGAGAGCCTCAGCCAGTCAGGTGAAGCCTTATTTAAATAAAGGCTGACTTCATTCCAGTGAGCAGGGAGGGATTCTGCCAGCGGACTGCCTTTGGACTGCAACTCTTCTCGGAGTCTCCAGTCCACCAGCCTACTCCATCAGATTTTGGATTTGCCAAGCCTCCATGATCATGTGAGCCGATTCTTTAAAATAACTCTCTTGACAGAGAGATAAACATTCTTTTGATTGTGTTTTTCTAGAGACTCCCAATACAGCATAATACCTGCCTTTGCTGGAGTGGGTAGAGATAGGGATTTATTTTCCTTCCAGGGTTAGGGTGGAGTTTAGTGGTTATTTTTTAAGTTTTCAGTCTTACTATGGTCCTTTGGCTGGAGAGAACAGGTTTTTGGGATGGGAGTCGCTTTTATCCACCATGAGCAAAAGAAAAATACAACCCACCTGTAGGGTTCTGAGTCACTCTGGCCAGGAATTCGGGGATTTAGGAGGCAACAAGAAAATCCAGAGAACTCATCACCTTGTGGTTCCTCAGTTCCTCGATCCTCAGTTCCTCAGTATCCTGAATTTTGGATATTTGCCTGTCTTCTATAATAATTATGCTTTTTATCATATGTTATCTACTCATTTTTCCCCTATTTTTAAAACATTTTATTTTTAAGTAATATCTACACCCAACGTGTGCCACCAACCCACAACCCCAATATTAAGAGTCACATGCTCTACCGACTGGGCCAGCCCGGTGCCCCTCTATTTTTTCTTTTGATTTTTTTATTTGTCTTTGTTTTATTTCTCTCACTATTTCTTATTGAGTTAAATTGAATCTCCCTCACACATCTTACCATTTAACCATTCACTACTGACGTAAGTATCTCTGGTATTGTTATGTTCTTTACTTGCTTCAGTAACCCCTTCCATAGTTATTTCCTGTTTAGAATCTGTTTAAATACAGAGTAAAATCTGTTTTGAAATCTTAATATCACTCAATACTTAGGAATATTTAACGTTGAGGTGTTTGTTACAGCGCTGATGATTTGAGGGAATTTTTTTCATCATCTCTAATACTTTATCATTTTCTATTTTCTTCCTTTAGGATCATTTTATGATATTGCCAATTTTTTTCTTATTTTTAAATTCTAGTACTTTCCTGAAACATAAATAAAAGGCATTTCTATGTGAGCAGTATTGAAGAATTCCAGTGGCTTCCTCAGGTTTCTTAAATCAATATTGTGATTTTCTGTTGATACAAATGCAACTTCTCTAATGGGTGGCATATATTTTTTTGAGAAAGTGAATATTGTTTTCTAATTTCGAGATACTCCTTTGTTTTTGTGGAACTTTAAGTGCTGCTTCTTGTTTTGTTTGTCTTTGCCACCTCCCTCTTCAAAGAAGTCTCTCTCTTCACTGTGACCATGGTCTTCCTTAGATTCCCCTTCGGACCTTTCTTTTCTTCTTTTTTTTTTAGTTCCTTGAAACGTATTCTCTCACTCACCAGGATTCAGAGTTTTCCTTAGTGTTTTCCCACTCAGAATAAAACTCACATAGCAATGATTTTTTTTCTTTTTGTTACCACTTGGCCTGGCTTGTATTCCATACCGTCTCCTTCCACTTCCTTCGGTACACTGTAGCTCACTATAACGTTTCGGATACTTCATTGCATATGGGGAGATATAATTTCGTGCTATTCTTGTAAGTGTAAGTGATGTGTAATTTACTTTTCTCCCTTTGTTAATTATTATGGCTTAAGTTTATGGACAGTTTAATATTTAAGTGTTTATTATGATAAAAAGAAACCCATACAAGTACAGTGATTTAAAATTGTAATTGATAATAGTCATTTAGGACCTTTTCAAAGACTTCCCTAAAAGCCAGAATTTCTTACCTCCCTCTCCAAAACTAAATAATCGGTATAACATAATTTCTTAATGTTTCTAATACTTATTAGGCACAACAAATCTTTTCCATAATAAAGGTGATTATTGTGGATGTTTTATTCCTTGAGTCTCTAGGACTATGCATAAAATCCAGAGACACTTTTTTTTTTTTTAACATTTATTCATTTTTTTGAGAGACAGAGCACAAGCGGGGAGGTGAGGAGAGAGAGGGAGAGACAGAATCCAAAGCAGGCTCCAGGCTCTGAGCTGTCAGCACAGAGCCTCACGTGGGGCTCAAACTCACAAACTTTGAGATTGTGACCTGAGCCAATGTTAACTGACTGGGCCACTTGGGTGCCTCTGGAGACACCTTTTTTTTTAATGTTTATTTATTTTGAGAGAAAGAGAGAGAGAATGCGTGTGTGCACACACTAGGGAGAGAGAATCCCAAGCAGGGTCGGTGCTGTCAGAGCAAAGCCCCCAACACAGGGCTGGATCGCACAAACTGTAAAATCATGACCCAAGCCGAAATCAAGACTCCCAACTGACTGAGCTACCCAGGTGTTCCCTGAGAAACATTTTTAACCACTCAATCTACTGTCCTTGTAGTTGATTCTCTTCATATCTTTCTTCATGGCTTGTGTTAATTTTCTATTGCTGCCATAATTAACCAAAGGTTAATAGCTCAGATTTCTGTAGACTCCAGCCAGATGAGATCAACTAGTTTCTTTTCTCGGGGCCAAATCATGACGTTGCCCTGCTTTACGATTGTTGAGAGGTTCTGTGAAGAATCCATTTCCAGGCTCATTTAAATTGTTCATAAAGTTCAGTTCTTTGGGGTTTTAGGGCTGTGATCTTCATTCTCTTTCTAGCTAATAGTTGAATGGTGCATTTAATCCCCAGAGGCCTGTTTTTGGTCATTGAACCTAAGATCCTACATCTCAGAGCAGCAGTCACGCAATAGATATTTTTCAGGTTTGGCTCCTTCTACAGCTCTCTTCTGCTTCCAGCTGGAGACCGTTTTCTGTTTTTTAAGGGTCATGCATTAAACTTGGTCCACCTGGATAATCCGGGCAACTCTCCCTATTTTAAGGTCTTTAGCATTAAATATATCTGTACTTGCAACATAACATTCACAGATTCCAGGAGACATCTTTAGAGACCATTCTACCTACGACATGATTAATTTTAGGCTGCCTATTTAGAGATACATCTCCCCACCTTTCATCACTGAAATCCTCCAGTATCCTCTCAGTGGATACTACTTAATTATACTGAATATTGTCCAATAAGCCATGCATTGTCTCCAACCAAGTAGTAAATAATTGCATGTGGGTAATCCATTAGAAAAATACTTGTACCATAGTCTTAAAATACTCATTTAGCTTGTCTCCTCTTTTTCATTTCTAAGCAGTGCCTCAGTAATTATCTAGCTAACTCTGTTTTTTATACATGAAAAAATGTTCTTTCAATGATTTTAGAATCTCATGTGATATTCTCATTAAAATCTTTTCAACTACCATGTTTCAGTTTACACCTAATCAGCTCTAATAACACTCTATATTTATATAGTGCTTTATAGTTCACAGGTGCCTAAAATACACAACCTAATTAAATCCTTGTTACGTAAATAATTGTGCCGTTTTCAGGTAAAGAATATCAGAGATTCAGAGAACTTAATTCTTCCTAAAATCACATGGCTCTTAAGAAATGCAACTGAAATTTAAACACATGTTTCATTATGCCAAGTTCGTTTGTCTTTAACTTAATTTACAATTACCCAAGATATTTTCCTTCTCTGTCCACTTAACCGTACCACATTTCATAAAGACTTTGAATCCTTTATATCTTATATAAAATATCAAACAGTTTTTATAAATCCTGTTGATTGCTTCTATGCTTATTTTATGAAAATATCACAGCTCCTTATTGTAAAATATGTGTGAGGCATTTACTTGTATTCCCAGTATTATGTACTATTTATCAATTAAGTGAAGTCCAGTACCCTTCCCCACTAAGAGGTTTCTTGAGCAACTGAAAGGGTCTTATATCCAGTCAGTTTATAGCTATTTATTGACTACCTACTTCTGTTAAGTCTTAGTTAAAAGCTGGAAGTATTAAAGATGAGAAAGGCATAATGACTGCCTTCAAATAGTGATCTTTCAAGAAACAGTTCATTGCAATTTGACCCAAATTTTTCCAAATAACAGAAACAGGAGGAACAGTTATTTCATTCTATTGGGGAGGACTAATTAGAAAATAAAATTCAACCAATATATCAGAAAGTATAGGTCAGTTTTCCTCATGAAGTATTGATGTTAAAAGCCCTAAGCAAGGGGCACCTAGGTCTCTCCGTTGGTTAAACCTCTGACCCTTGGTTTCTGCTGCCTATTTGGTCATGATCCATGGATCCATGATCCAAGGTCATGATCCATGGTTCATGGATTCAAGCCCTGCATCAGGCTTTGCACTGGCAGTGTGGATCCTGCCTGGATTCTCTCCCTCTCTTTCTGCCCCTTTCGTACTTGAATGTGCTCTCTTGCACGCTTGCTTGCTTTCTCTCAAAATAAATATATATATTTTTTAAAGCCCTAAGCAAAACAATAACATAGAAAAGCTGTATCAAGTATGACATATTATGTCTGTGTAAAAGGTTGGGAACAGGAATTTAAAGTGGTTTTATTACCAAATTAATCAGAAAAAAATTTGCACCAGCCTCTATCCTCTGCATGGTTCTAAAACTACTTCTACATTTTAGTTATTTGTTACAGCAGCAACCCCACATCCTGGTATCAAACTTTACATTAGTTTTCTATTGATACTTAACAAATTACCTCCAGCGTAGTGGCTTGTAACAGTACACACTTCACAGTTTCTGAGAGTTGGGTCCATGCTCCACATAGGTGGGTCCTCTGCTTGGGGATTTCACAAAGCTGCAGTTAAGTTTTCACTTGGGTTATGTTCTCATTTGGAGGTTTGACTGGGTAAGAATCTACATCCAAGTGTACTGTTTGTTGGCAGAATTTATTTTCTGGTAGCTATAAGACCTAGGGCAGTAGCTTCTTGCTGACAGTTTCTAGAAGCCACATGCATTCTTACACGTGTTGACTTTCTTAACATGGTCTCCTCATCAAACTAGCAATGACCATTTCTAGCCAGTCAGCTAGCAAAATTTCTGTAGAATATAACATAATCATGGGAGTGACAATCCATTGTCACTACCATATTCTCCTGGTTAAAAACCGGTCACAGGTTCTACCTACACTCAAGAGAAGGAGCTTTCACAATAGCAGGACATAGAGATTATTGGGAATCACCTTTTTGGTCTGACTGCCACACTTCTAAATTTAATTTTCAGTGAATTTTTAACTTGAATGAGTATGTTAAATTTTGTCAAAGGCTTTTAGTGTATCTAGTTACTGAATCTATGTTATAATTTTTCTTCTTGAGAACTACTTTGGTAACTTACTAATTTTGAACAAACATTCTACCCTGAGACGAACTTCACTTGATCAAGAAGTACTATATTTTTATCTCCTTTAGGATTTGATTTGAAAATTTTGTTGAAGGATATTTGTGTGTGCTCCTGATAACTTTTTTCTTGTAATTTCTGTGTCAGATTTTAATATTATAATTACTCTAGCCTTATAAAATTAAAGCAAATTAGGAAATGTTCTCTTTGTCAAAAATTTTATATAGCATTGGCATTAATTCCTCTTTTAATTATTATGAGAATTGACTACTGAAACACTCCAGTCCTAGAAATGTTAGGGATTTTTTAAATTTAATCTTTAACACATATAATACTATTTATATTTTTAGTCATTCTGTGTCAGTTTCAGAAAGTTGTGCCTTTTAGGGAAGTTTTCCATTTCATCTGTTTGTTGAATTTATTGTCATGAAATTTCATAATATTCCCTTATTCTTTTAATGTCTGTGAGACTTTCCATGATAACCCTACTTTCATTTCAAATATTGTTCATTTGTATTTTGTTTCTGGTATCAACTGAATATGTACCCCCAAAATTCATATGTAAAGCCCTAACCCTTACTATAATATTAGGAGCTGGGGCCTTTGGGAGGTAATTAGGTCAAGATAAGATCTTAAGGGTGAAATTCCTATGATAGGGTTAGTGCCTTCATAAGAAGAGGAAGAAATATCAGAGCTCACACCCTCAGCTATGTGAGGACACCATAAGAAGATAGCCATCTGCAAGCCAGGAAAAGGGCTTTTGATGGAACCCAACCATACTGGCACCCGGATCTTGGACTTCCTCCAAAACAGAAATTTCTGTTATTTTGATGTAGGGGGGAAAAAGGCAGAAGGAAATGGTAGATAAAATTTCCTTATAACCTGCAGCCCTTTGACAGCTACTTAAGGCAGGCAGAGCAATATATTCCTCCAGGAACTTCTGTCTTAATGCTTTTCTAGAGGGAAAAACAACCTTAGCTTGATGATAGCTAGACCTCCAGGATCCTGCTGGTTGTCTTTAACATATGAAAATCCTTTTGGAAATTTCCCCTTGCCTTTTTTTTTTTAATGTTAATTTATTTATTTTGAGAGAGGGAGAGGGGAGAGGAGAGTAAATTGGGAAGGGACAGAGCGAATCCCAAGCAGGTTCCTCGCTGCCAGTGCAGAGCCTGATGAAGGGCTCAGTCGTGACCTGAGAAGGAATCAAGCATTGGAGGCTTACCTGACTGAGCTACACACAGAGGCACCCCAAGTCACCTTGCTTTTACTTCCCCCAACACCCAAATATATAATCAATCACTCTGCACAATCCCAGGGCAGCTCTTTCTGCCCACAGATCCTGTCCCTGTGCTTTAATATAACCATCTTTTTGCACTCAAGGTGTCTCAAGAATTCTTTCTTGGCCATCAGCTCTGAATCCCAACATTTCCACATTGGTTTAAGCCCCCTAGTCTGTACTGTTTTGTCGTGGCAGCCTGAGAAGACCAAAATGTTGTTGTTATTGGTTTTCTTTTAGTATTTCTGGGGCTTTATCAATTTTCTTACTCTTTTCAGATAACCAGTTAGCTTTGCATTTTCCTATTTGTCACTTTTTAAAAAATTTTGAACTATCATAATTTTTTTTTCTGTTCTTCAACTTACTTTAGGGTTAGTTTTCCTAGGTGAAAAGTTGGACACTTAGATCAGTCATTTTAAGATTTTCATCCTTTGCAGTATTGACATTTATTTCTATTACTTTTTCACTAGTTGCTGCTTTAGCCATATTCAAATTTTCTTTTGAAATAATTTATTTAAAATCATTTCAAAACTTCTCTTATAATCCTTCCTTGACTCCTGTTTCTTTAGATGAATTATTTCCCACAAGTATGGGAATTTCATATATGCAGGGATTTGTTGTTGTTGTTGTTGTTTTTATACAACAAATTAACTGCTGTTAATTCTAATTACATCCTTGTGAGATACTCTTTTGAAACCTATTGAGATTTATACTCCTGAAATAGTCCATCTTATTAAACATTCCAGTTGTTCTTCCAAAATTAATACACCTGTATTCAACAGTTGTTGAATGTAGTGGTTGATAATGTTCATGGGACTGATACGGTTTGTTCATGTATTTGTTTTAGATTTTCTATATAGTTCCGAATTTTTTGTCAGGAAAAAAATTAATGAATTAATTTTGGAGAAAGACTGAAAACCTTCAACATTATTGTAAATTTGTCTTTAGTTCTGAAAATTTATGCTTCAGGATTTTTGATGTTTAAATAGATATTCTATTCTAGTAAGTTGATCTATTATATAACATAGTATAATTATAATTATTTCTATAACATATAGGGTTTAAATATAATATATAATTTATATATGTATATATATGTTATACATGTGTTGTACACATGTCTTACAATACTCTGAAGTTGCTCTGAAGTTTACTATGTGTCATATTAAAATAGCCAGGCCAGTTCTTTTATGCTTGTTGGTTACTAGGTGTTTCATATTCTGTTCAATTATTTTCAACGTGTCTGTGTCTTTTTATTTAAAATTTATATTGTGTAAATCGCATTTATTTTTTAATTGTATTTCAGACTGTAGATTAGGATGGTTAGTCCACTTACAGTTAGGTATTTTTTTCTTTTTCTTTTTTTTTTAAGTTTATTTATTTTGAGATAAAGCGTGTGAGTGGGAAAAGGGCAGAGAGAGAGAAAGATAGAATCCCAAGCAGGCTCCACTGTCAGTGCAGAACCCAACACAGAACTCGAACCCACAACCATGAGAGCATCACCTGAACTGAAAGTTTCATACCTTATACTCTACATCTGACATTTCAGCCTTCTCAGTTTACAGTAGATTGTTTTTCTATTTCCCACCTCCACTTTCCATTTCCTGCTTCCAGTTTGCCACTGTACAAATGTAATAACCATTGAACTCTATAATTCCATTTACATGGCCTATATCCCTTGTGTGTCTTTTATAAAGTATATTTGACTTCCACTTTGGATTGTTTTGCTTCAAATACTTGATTTTTCTTTCAAGAAAAGTATAAAAGAGAAACTATATTATTTTGTAATTGCTTGTACATTTATCATTGTTAATTCTTTTCCAAGGTGAAATTTGCTGTATGCTGTCATTTGCTTTCAAACTAAAGGCATCCTTTAGATTTTATTATAGTGTGTTATTTGTGCTTACAGTAGATTCTCTTAATTGGTTATGTGTCATGTCATTTTTAAAAAAGGTTTAATATTGACATGATATTGCAACCATAGCTTTTTTCTTTCAGCTGTTTTAAAAATCTTATTCCATTGCTTTCTCATGGGAAGACAGCTATCATTGTTTATCCTTGTTTGCTGATAGATCATGTATCTTATTTCTGACTGCTTACATTTTTTTCTTTATATTTGGTGTTCAGCTGTATGATTCTATGTCTAGGTATTATTCTGTTTATAAATTTATCTGCTTGAATATGTAAATCACTGATAGTCTTAAGCTTTTGGAAGTCATATACGTCATTGTATCTTAAAAGAATTCTTGGGGCGCCTGGCTGGCTCAGTTGGTTGAGTGTCCAACTTTGGCTCAGGTCATGACCTCACAGTTTGTGGGTTCAAGCCCCGCGTCAGGCTCTGTGCTGGCAGGCCTGGAGCCTGCTTCGGATTCTGTGTCTTCTCCTGTCTCTGCCCCTCCCATGCTCATGTTCTGTCTCTCTGTCTCTCGATAATAAATAAACATTAAAAAAAAAAGAATTCTCTTAACTGTTCTCATTCTGGCACTCCCGTTTGTCCCACAGTTTACAAAGACTGTTCAGTTCTCTTAAAACAACAGCAACATTCACCATTTGCAGTCTGATGGTAAACCCATTCATCAGTTTTTTCATTTTTGATATTGTATCTTTTAGATCTAAATTACTTTTATATTTTTTACAATTTTCATTACTTTGCAGAGATCCTTTCTCTCTTTACTCATTAAGAATCTATTATTTTTAATATATTTTATGTAATTAAAAATATAACAGATACTTTAAAATATTTACCTGCTAAATTTTTTTTAAAAAAATAAATAAAATCTTTACCTGTTATATCTCTATCTAGTCCATCTTGGATTCAGTTTCTGTTGCCTGTTCAAAAAAATTTTTTTTAATGTTTATTTAGAGAGAGAGAGAGACACAGGGTGCGAGTGGAGAAGGAGCAGAGAGAGAGAGAGGGAGACGCAAAATCTGAAACAGACTCCAGGCTCTGGGCTGTCAGCACAGGGCCTGATACAGGGCTCAAACATGGTAATGGCAAGATCATGATCTGAGCCAAAGTGGGATGCTTAACCAACTTAGCCACCCAGACACCCCTGTTGTTGTTGTTGTTGTTGTTGTTGTTGTTGTTGTTGTTGTTGTCGTCGTCGTTTTAAAGGTAGATGTTATTTTTTTAAGCTTAATTTTTTTTTTTAGTAATCTCTACCTGCAACATGGGGCTCAAACTCCCAAACCTGAGATCAAGAGTTACATGCTCTGCAAACTGACCCAGCCAGGTGTCTCTTTTTTAATTTAATTGATTATGAGTCCTTGTTTTGTTCCTTCACAAGTTATTAATTTTTTTTTAATATTTTTTTAAACGTTTTTATTTATTTTTGAGACAGGGAGAGACAGAGCATGAACAGGGGAGGGTCAGAGAGAGAAGGAGACACAGAATCTGCAACAGGCTCCAGGCTCGGAGCGGTCAGCACAGAGCCGGACGCAGGGCTCGAACTCACGGACCGCGATATCATGACCTGAGCCGAAGTCGGCCGTTCAACCGACTGAGCCACCCAGGCGCCCCACAAGTTATTAATTTTTGATGCAATATTGGAGAGTTCTGATAGTTTTTGGCACAAGCTCTGACTTTTACCACTTTCTTCTGAAAAATCTTATCCTTTGTATGGCAGGCAGTTGAAATAATGGATAATCAGTTTGAACTTGTGTTATTCTTGTACTTAGATTTCCAATCTCTTCTACCTTTACTGGACTTAATCCCATTGTGAGCTTTTGTCAATGCTTTGTTAGGCCTTGTGAGAGCAGGTCTGAATCATGGTGCTTATCCCTAGGATGCCTAGATACTAAGATTTAAAGATACGTGTTTACTGTGACACCAAATTCTGATTTTTGCATCTTCAGCTTTGTGGGACAACTGTGTTCTACTTGGATTTAATTTCTCTATGTCACATTGGGAAGTTGTCTCAAATCATGGAATTGTGATTGTGGGCTCACCCCAATATCGCTTTCAGATATTAGCCTCACTGCCTAGAGTCTGTGTTTTGAAAACTTTCATAAATTTTGAACAGTGTTCTACCAGGTTTTACTTCCCTGGATGAAAGCAAAATTCTTGTTCATCCTTTACATTTTTCTTTTGACTCAGTGAATAACTTATTTTCAGCAATGATAATATACCTTTAGTAAAAATATTTTAAATTAATGAAAATTATGAATATATTAAAAATTAACTATTGTTCTCTGTCACAGCATATAGGGAATCACAGTAAAGGAAAGATATTTAAGGATTCTTGGGGCACCTGGGTGGCTCAGTCGGTTAAGCATCCGACTTCAGCTCAGGTCACGATCTCACGGTCCATGAGTTCGAGCCCCGTGTGGGGCTCTCGGCTGATGGCTCGGAGCCTGGAGCCTGCTTCCGCTTCTGTGTCTCCCTCTCTCTCTGCCCCTCCCCCATTCATGCTCTGTCTCTCTCTGTCTCAAAAATAAATAAACGTTAAAAAAATTAAAAAAAAATAAAAAATAAAAGAATTCTAGTAAGAACATGGTTTCTCTAAGTTAGGAACTAAAAATCTGTTTCTATGACTTACTTCTTAAGACAACCATAGAGCAAATTTGATTAAATGGCATTTTATTGGCAATACCTGCTCAAGTATTATGTTGATGAGGTCACTGAAGAAACATCTAGCATTATGAAAAGAGTTTGACTCAGTAGCATATAGACCCAAAGTAAAGTGTTGTTGTACAGTTCATTATCATAATTCTTGCATTGCTCATCTATATAAATTAAAGAGACAAAAGTCTCAATTATTTTTTTAATATTTATTTATTTTGAAAAAGAGGGAGAATGCTAGCAGGGGAGGGGGGGCAGAGAGAGAGGGAGAGAGAATCTTAAGTAGGCTGCATGCTCAGCACAGAGCGCAATGTGGGGCTTGATCCCATGACTGTGAGATCATGACCTGAGCTTAAATCAAGAGTTGGACACTTAACCAACCAAGTCACCAAGGTGCCCAAAAGCCTCAATGATTTTAAGAGTATTTTAGACCTATTTTGCAGGAAAAGGTGCACCTTTCTATTATTGGATATTGTGAACCAATTGTAGGGTGCATAATTCTGTCCATAATTACAGAAAATCAACATTAAGAATGAGAATAATCCTTTTTATAAATAAGAAGGCATCTCAGTCAATATCAAATACATGTTAATTTCAGGACTTTTGTGTTCCAACCAAAGAGTTGTGTATTTGTTCCTAACAAAGCCAGTGGTGTATTGCCAGAACCTTGTTTTTTTGTTTGTTCATTTGTTTGTTTGTTTTGTATGAATCTTGGTAATGCAAATTCATGGTAGCTGCTTACGGCTGGCACATAGACTCATTTTGAATATAGTGAATTACAGGAGTTTGCTGAAATGATACTAGGATTAAATAATACTTTAGTAGTTTCACAAATTGCCTAAGTGGTTGACCATGAGAACCAGCTTAACAGTCAGTGTAGCAATGAACAGAAGAATATCTTATGTTTTATAGTTCTATCATTTAAATTGTGTTGTTACATACTAATACATTTGACTTCATATTAACCACGAGGGTAAGTTGGTCAAGAATGTCTGTTCTCCTTTTAGAATTAAGAACAGAGGTTAAGTGCTCTGCATCAGGTCTTACAGCTGGTAGAGCTCATAGTTAAGATTTATGAATCCAAATGCAATGTTGTTTCCTTTCTACTATACAGTCCCTTTTCTCTAGCAAATATTCCTTTGGACAGAATTAGGAAGTAATCCCTCTGCTGCTCACCTTTATATGCTATTTAACTTTATTTCAGTTGCCAGTTATTCCTGCTTATTAAAATTTCTACTTGAAGGACACACTTATGGTCCTTACTTTGGTATATTACAGAGAAAAATTCATACTGCCTTTCATTTACTGAATGCAGTCTCTGAAAATTGTTCTGGCTAAAAAGTTCAATATAAATGCAAAATATCATTATTATTATTATGTAAATATTCAATGGTTATTAAACATTTTAAACCTTCTTTTCCGCTCATAAAGCAGCTATTATTTGTAACCTATGGGATACTTAAAAAGCAGTTTTTCTACCTGTTTCATATTGCAGAAGAAATCCCTTCTCATCCAAATAATTGTGGTATGTTAGGAAATAAGACACTAGTTAAGGAAACAGGAAAGAGAAATTCCATTAATTCTTACTCAGTAGGTAGAACTCTGATGTGATCTGAAGATTGGTAAAATATGTACCTTTTTCATTATTTTAAAATACAAAAATATGGGGTGCCTGGGTGGCTCAGTCAGTTAGGCATCCATCCAACTTCGGCTCAGGTCATGATCTCACTGTCCAGGAGTTTGAGCCCTATGTCGGGGCTCTGTGCTGACAGCTCAGAGTCTGGAACCTGCTTTGGATTCTATGTCTCCCTCTCTCTCTGCACCTCTTCTGTGCTTTCTCTCTCTGTCTCAAAAATAAACATTAAAATACAAAAATAAACTTGTAAATAGAGTAATGGCAGTCATCTTTACCACACCTAGAAAGACAAGCTACTCCCAAACGTGCACTTTGGAGTATTTGAAAAACATAATATGATTTTTATTATTATTAGCCAAATTACCCAGGCTTCAATAGTAGCCCCAGTAATAAAAAGCATCTGTGTAACTTGAAAATGTTAAAATTGCCTTTTCTTTAAAAATCGTGTGAAGATCCACTATAATAGTATCTCCTATCACTAGCCTCTACAATGTTTTCGTTAGCATTCACAATATAGTTGAACTCTCAATGGCAATATAGCCCATTTATTTGGGAGGTGGGAATTATAAAGTTTTGGGGGCATAGTTATTTGTGAAACTCCAAACTTTGCCACTTACTACCAGTGTGAGGCAATACAAAATAACTTGAGGCAAGTTATTGAGTCTCTGAGCCTCCATTTCATAATTTTTATTAAAGAAAAATAGCAGGTAAAGGTTTAAAATGTATATTGGGGCTCCTGGGTGGCTCAGTCGGTTGAGCATCCGACTTCGGCTCAGGTCATGATCTCATGGTTCGTGGGTTTGAGCCCCGCGTTGGGCTCTGTGCTGACAGCTCAGAGCCTGGAGCCTGCTTCCGATTCTGTTTCTCCCTCTGTCTCTGCTGCTCCTCCACCTACACTCTGTCTCTCTCTTAAAAATAAATAAAACATTAAAAAATTAAAATATAGTATCTATAGGGGAGTTAAGGAGACAACTTAGAGTGGCCTATGATCTGTTGTGGAGTGGTACAAACAAATTTTATACAAGTTGGGAGTAATTGGTGTAGATTACTTCCAGCGGGAGTAATCATAGTAGGTAGATCTTTTCATCTAGGACTTGAAAATTATTTTTTTTTTAATTTTTTTTAACATTTATTTATTTTTGAGACAGAGAGAGACAGAGCATGAACAGGGGAGGGCCAGAGAGAGAGGGAGACACAGAATCCGAAACAGGCTCCAGGGTCTGAGCTGTCTGCACAGAGCCCGATGCGGGGCTTGAACTCACGGACTGCGAGATCATGACCTGAGCTGAAGTCGGCCACTTAACCGACTGAGCCACCCAGGCGCCCCTAGGACTTGAAAATTATTTATAGACATTTGGCACAGAAGGGAGGTTGAGCTAAAATAACTACCAAATTCTCAAGGACTTTATGCATGTTAAACATGCATGGCAAAATTACAAGTAGAAAACAAAACTCCCGTGGCCACTTTGCAAAGCATTCCTGTGGCAATTAATTATGTTTTAAAGTTTCATCAGCCCCAAAGCAAACTTTTTTCTCTCAGAATTTTCTGGAATTTTTTCTTAAATTTTTTCTCCATAGGCAGAACAATGTTAAATTTGTACTCTGTCGCCCTGGGTATAGAACTCATGAAGCCTGAGTAATAGTTTGTCATTCTTAAAGCTGTTCTATTGCCAAATTTTGCAGTTTTCTGTTCTCTGCTGTCTTATAAATGTGTGCTCTTAGTACCATAAATAGTGTAATCAAAAGGTGTTTTTTGGCGCCTGGGTGGCTCAGTCAGTTGAGCAACCAACTTAGGCTCAGGTCATGATCTCACGATTTGTGAGTTCAAGCCCTGAGTCAGGCTCTGTGCTGACAGCTCAGAGCCTGGAGCCAGCTTCAGATTCTGTGTCTCCCTCTCTCTCTGCCCACCACCACCCCCTCCCCACTCATGCTCTTTCACTCTCGAAAATAAAAAAACATTAAATTTTTTAAAAATGTATATTAAAATGTACAATAGCTACAAAGTGCCTCTGATAAAATAGACACTCAATAAACAGACTTTATAATATTTGGCACTGCTGGCTAGTTGTATGACCTTTGAGAAACAAGAACAAGGTTATATTTTCTGTTTCAGTTTCCCTACCTATTCAATAAAAGCTGAAACACCACCTGCTTCTTTTCTACCTTGAAAGAATGAAAAGATCAGACAGTAGTTGCTGGCTTGATGCCCAAACCCTTCACTCTAGTTCACTTGGGAATTAACAACCTTGGTATGAACAGAACAAAGAAACTATTATTTACTCTTTGAAAGAAGGATGCTCTAATTCAATGAATATAACAATATACCCTATTTTCTTTACCTGCTATCTGCAAGTAGCTTCTTTACCCATAAAAACTATGCTCTGGAGAATTTATAACACATCTATACAACACACATGCATACACACAGAGACACATTTTTTATGTGTCTTTCCTGGCATTTGCAGAGCAATTATTCATGAGGAAAATTATTTAGGTGTAGAAGTTATCCTTATTTATTTATTTTTTTTGTATCTGGTAACAAAAAAGAAAAAAGCTGCTGGCTGAAAGTTAACAGAAGCCAAGGCTCATACAGGAATTCATGTAAAATGCCTGGCGTCGGCTATATTATAAAGTAATATCACATATTCGTGTGTGTTTTTCTCATGTTCTCGTGGAGTTTTATCATGCAGGAGACTGGAAGGAAAAGAAGTTTCAGGATGCATTGTACAGTTGGGACACATGTGGGAAACTGTGTTTAGTGTAATCTTTTTTATGTAGCAGTTTATATGGAATTCTCTTTTTAATTTTCAACATTCAACTCATCTTTGTTTTATCAAGTCATAACTGACAAGCAAAAATTGTTTCCTTACAATGTACACCATAATGACTCAATGTTTATTTTGTGACCTATGATGTTATTTAACATATCCATCACCTCACATTGTTACCAGCGTGTGTGTGTGTGTGTGTGTGTGTGTGTGTGTGTGTGTATGGTAAGAACACTTAAGATCTACTCCCCTAGCAAATTTCAAGCAAATTTCACAATACAGCATTTTTAACTATAGTCCCCATGCTGTGCATTAGATACCCAGAATTTCGTCATTTTACAACTTGGAAGTTTGTACACTTGGATCAGTATCTCCCATCTCCCCTACCTCCCAGCCCCTGGAAAATATTGTTCTTTTCTCTGATTCTAGGAGTTCAACTTCTTTAGATTCCACATAAAATGATATCATGCAATGTTTGTCCTTTTAATGTCTGGCTTGTTTTACGTAACATAATATCCTCTAGGTTCACCCATGTTCTTACAAATAGCAGGATTTCCTTTTTTTTTAATGGTTGAAAAGTATTCTTGTGTGTGTGTGTGTGTGTGTGTGTGTGTGTGTGTGTGTGTGTGTGTTTATACACACATTACAATTTCTTCATCCATTCATCCATCAATGGACACTTAATTTCCAGGTCTTGGCTATTATAAATACTGTAATGAATATGGGCGTGCAGATATCTTTTCAAATTAGTGTTTTGGGGTCTTGGGGGGTAAAGACCCAGAGATGAAATTGTTAGATTGTATGGTAGTTCTGTGTTTAATTTTTTGAGTAACCTCCATACCATTTTCCCACAGTGGCTGCCCCAATTCATATTTCCACAAGCCATGAATGTGCAAAGGTTTCTTTTCTCCATATTCTTGTCAATACTTGGTATCTCTAGTGTTTTTGATAATAGGCATTGTACTAAGTGAGAGATGATATCTCATGGTTTTGACTTGCATTTCCTGGATGAATAGTGATGTTAAACTCCTTTTAATATGCCTTTTGCTAGGTGTATATCTTCTTTGGGAAAATGACTGTTCAGGGTCTTTGCCCATTTTGTAATTGGGTGTTTTTTTTGACTGTTGAGTTATAGGATTTCTTCAGGTAGTTTGGATATTAATCCCTTATCAGATATGTGATTTGCAAATAATTTCACCCATTCACTAGGTTGCCTGTTCGTTTTGTTAATGATTTTCTTTGCTGTGAAGAGGCTTTTTAGTATAGTCCCGCTTATTTATTTTTACTTTTGCTTTTGATGTCCAATCCAAAAAATCCTCACTGAGGTTGATGTCCAGGAGCTTACCAGCTATGTTTTCTTCCAGGATTCTATGATTCAGGTCTTACATTGAAGTGCTTCTTTTGAATTGTTTTTTGAGTTCTTTTAGTATTAAATAGTGGTCCAGATTCATTCTTTTGCATGTGGCTGTTCAGTTTTCCCACAATCATTTATTGAAGAGCTGTCCTTTCCCCAGAGTATATTCTTGGCTGCTTTGTCATAAATTAATTGGCCATATATACATGGGTTTATTTCTGGGCTCTTGATTCGATTCCATTGACAGATATGTCTATTTTTATACTAATACCATACTGTTTTGATTGTCATAGCATCGTAATTTGGTTTGAAATTAGAAAGTGTGATGCCTCCATCTTGTTTCTTCTCAAGATTACTTTGGCTGTTGGGGTCTTTTGTGGTTCCATATAAATAATAAAACTGTTCTATTTTTGTAAAAAATGCCATTGGAATTTTGATAGAGATTGCATGGAATCTGTAGGTTCCTTTGGCTAGTATGGACATTTTAACATTCTTCCAATCCATGAGTACAGAATATCTTTCCATTTATGTGTGTCTTCATTTTTTTTCCATTGGTGTCTTATAATTTCCATCGCACAGGTCTTTTCTCTCTTTGTTTAAATGTATTCCAATGTATTTTTTTATGTTAATGCAGTTGTAAATGGGATTGTTTTAATTTCTCTTTCTGATAGTTTGTATAGAAATGCAATAAATTTTTCTGTCTTGCTACTTTACTGAATTTATTCTAACAGTTTTGGTGGAGTATTTACATATTTACATAATATATACAATTTATATAAAATATAAACACATATAAAGTCCCAAGGTCTGCAGGGTGAATCAGCAAGCTGGAGACCCAGAAGAGATGATGGTATAGTTTCAACATAAAAGCCAGTTTACTTACATGAGATTCAGAGGGAACAGATAGGTCAGTTGGAAGGCACAAAAACCTGATTTCTTCATTCTAAAGCAGTAAGGCGAAGGTGATAGGAGTATCAGTCCTTTTGATTTATTCAGACCTTCAGCTGATTGGACGAGGTCACCATATTAGGGAGAGCAGTCTTTATTCACTCTACCTATTTAAATGTTAATCTTTCCAAACGCACCCTCAAATAAAACCCAGGCAGTGTTTAACCAAATATCTGAGTGCCCTATGCCCCAGTCAAGTTGGTACACAAAAACCATCACAGTAAGCCAGGCCTTCATGGCGCTAGGAAGTCAGAGATTGAAACAGTTTTACCACTCAGAGACCTTAGATGTGAAGTAGACAGCATATGAGGTCTATGTCTGTTGGTGTGTCTGAGTCTGTAACAAGGTAAAAAAAAAAAAAATTAACACAAATATGCATAAATTTAAGGAGTAGGCTGTTAAATTACCATTTGCAACAGAGTTCCAGGCAAGTGAAATGAAGTTTAAATGCTTTGTGTTTGAGACTGGCAAAATCAAAATCATCCATGCAGATACCAATTTGGCGGAGGCAGATGAAAACGGGCATTGTCAAAAGCTAGTCTTTGGATGAACATGACCCAGAAGTAACAGTGACTTGGCCTAAGCACCCTTATGGCATGAGTAATACCTATAAGTATGGAAGATTTACAGAAAGTAGATTTTGTCTGAGAATTATTTTGGCTTCACTGGAAAGCTGTAGATGGTACATAACCACCATGACATTAACCACCAAGGAGGTCATCTTTGGTTCCTCTGAACATTAAGACTTATTAGATTCTCTTAGGCCACATTTGGCACCAGTCTTCTCAGGTATAGATTAGCAGCCACAGAGTGGCCTTCCCCATGAGTGAATATCTCCTGCAGCGGTCCGTACAGCACATGGTACATGGAGAAACGATCTATGGACAGGGGCTGCTTCACCTGAAAGTTTTATGTTCCCCAAGAGCCAAAAACTTATTCTTTTTAACTTCTAAATACGTTGTGTCTAGGGACTCTGCAATGGACTTACTCATTTACAGGAGTCACTGAAAGTTGCTGCATGTAGACAATTCTAAATCATTGTCCTCCTCAGATATTTTAGTCCGTATGTTTCTTCCCATTGCAAATAAAATTGCCCAATCAGGGATCATTTTTTATTAAAAGCAACATTGCCTAATAATTTTGCCCACAGGAACACCTTTATAATGGTACAATTTAACTGAAGTTCACATTCTCACAAAATGGAAAAGAAGCTTTGTTAATCCTTTGCTCACAATTTCCCTGCAGCTCACATAATATCTGGAAAACTATCCCAGGTAGAGATAACAGCCAATGTCAAGAGTCTGGTTCAGAAATATGTCTGGAATGTTTGAACAACAGTAAGGAGCCAAGAAGTTGGAACAACAGTAAAAGGTGGCTACAGTTAGAGGATATTGGGCCTTGTAGGCATTTCGAGACGTTGATTTTTGACTTTAGAGTATAAGAAGAAAGCAGGAAGGTTAAAGAAAAGTATGAGCTAATGGTTGCTATATTCTAAATAAGATTGCCATGAAGGAAAGTATGTGGGGAAAAAATTTCCTGTTTTATTTTTCTTTGTAATTATAGCATGTTGGAATACTATAATTTCTTCAAATTCCTTCCTTAATACCTTATTACCCTTTATGTCACACTTATTGCTTGTTCAGATTTAGACACCCAAGAGTGGTTTTAAGGTTCAAAGACTTAGCTTTTGTTTTTAATGTTATAAAATTTAGTAATGTGATAAAAATGTAGGCTTCTGACCTACTTGGCTTCTGTGAAGACCATGTTACAATAACATTGTCCTCATACTTAATTTATTGTTACTCCCAAATTTCTCTATTTCCTTTTAAATGTGCTTCTCTCTACATAATCTAAAAATAATTTTGGTGGGAAAGCTTTATTAGTATTTTGATCTTTGCCTTGCAGAATAACTCTGCTCAACTAAATAGTCTTAATTGGCTATGGTTGCATAGACATTTTAAATAATATTTCTGTCTGTTTTAAGGAACTAAAAGCAATGCAATTATGTAGACTAATTTTTTTTGCATATCTACTTAGAACTTTGGCAAATTCTTTCTTGGAGAGCAGGCAACACTCATGAGATTTCCCTTTTTTTTTTTTCTTTTACTTTTTTTTCCAAATACTTGCACTAGAGATACATGCTCAAGAAGAAGTTCAAAGAAATCACAGATGACACTGTACCAAATACATTGTCAGAGCCAAAAGGGATTACCTCCAATTTAGCCTTTTTTGTCACATTCTTACAGACTGTGTAATGCCACATATTTTAATATCTGAGGATTTTCCTCCCTCAGCAGCTACCCAAAATGCAGCCAGATTTTGAATAATTAAGGTAAGTTAACTTCTGTAACCAATAAATTATATCCAAATGCTGAAAGACTAAATATAAGCTCTTAAATCTCAAAAACAGGCAAAATGGTTTTATAAATGGCAATGACAGTATAATTGGAAGCATATTTACCTTTCTGTCTTAAGTGATGATTATATATAAGGAAACCCTTTTTAGTCATTGGACAACTGTTAACTTCAAGAGAAGACAAAGTAAAATGAGCCCCATGTTCACCCAGTTATGTGCCTATGACACATTTCAAAAATGTTTTTTGAAACATTTGTTTCAAACAACAAAATTTGTTTTTGTTTCAAAAACAAAGTATGGGATAAAGGAACCAGAAGATGTTGCAGGTAACCGGAATGGTATGATGGTCTCACTGGGTTGAGAAGGCAGAGATTAAGGTTTAGGGCCGTTGGTAAGGAGATTATGAGGAAGCACGCTAAAACAAAAGAGCTGTTCATCTGTTTTTTCTTAGCGTTTATTTATTATTGAGAGACAGAGACAGAGCATGAGCATGGGAGGGGTAGAGAGAGGAGGAGACACAGAATCCGAAGGAGGCTCCAGGCTCTGAGCTGTCAGCACAGAGCCCGACGCGGGGCTCGAACTCACAACCCGTGAGATCATGACCTGAGCAGAAGTCAACGCTTAACCAACTGAGCCACCCAGGTGCCCCAGGAGCTGTTCATCTTGTTCACAGAGTTGAAATCCCAGAATTGCCATGCCAAATGATGAAAGACCAAAGTCTAGAGTAAGGAACATGTCCTAGGACTATGCAGTGGGAGGAAAAAATGGAAATAGACCTTGATTAACATAGAAAAAAATATGTGTGTATATGTTGATGTGTGTATATGTTGGATGGCAATCAGAAAAGTAAAAATTATCTTCCTACCAGAAAAAAATTTAGTATCTAAATGAAGACCACACAATCCAGACTCATATATAGTGTCTAACTCACAATTAAATTTTACTAGAGAAGTGAAAAAGTCAGCAATTTTGACCCATAAATAATAAATGGAAACATATGGAGAAAAACTAAACATAGTATATAGCAGAAAAGGATTTTTTTTACTGTTTATTTATTTTTGAGAAAGAGAGAAAGAGAGAGAGAGAGAGAATGAGTAGGGAAGGGGCAGTGAGAGAGGGAGATAGAGTCTGAAGCAGGTTCCAGGCTCTGAGCTGTCAGCACAGAGCCTGACATGGGGCTTGAACTCGCAAACCATGAGATCATGACCTGACCTGAAGCCGGATGCTTGCCCAACTGAGCCACCGAGGTGCCCTCAGAAAGGGATTTTTAAAGCAAATATTATAAATACATTCTTATCCTCCAATCATCTACTTCGACTTTTCGTGTTAACATGCATGACCTAATAAGTCCTAGTAACATTCCAGTGAGAGATGTATAAACTTGGTCTAAATAAAAAACAAACAAAAAAGCAAAAACGTATTTTTTTAGGTCTAGGACAACAGCATGAAAGGTAGAAAAAGATTTCAGTAGTTCATCAGATAAAGTAATACGTGTGATTTGTCCAGTTTGCATTGCCTTATGTCTTAATATACTTTTCATATAAACTGTGCAAATCAAATTGCATGATTTGACCAACCGAAGTTAGTTGTTGATATCTTTACCTTCCTATTCTCAAAGAAATGCATTTTTTGGCAATAATAGTACAAGGTCGAAACTGATTTCATGTTAATGCTGTCACATAGCTTTGTTTTAACAAAGTGTTGAAAAGATTTATTATTTTTTATCAGAATATTTTTGGAATCCAAGAATTTAAAACCTAATTCATGAATTCACATTGATGTAAGAATTCTAAAAAAAATATAAGGCAAGATATCCGACATTTAGGATATTGAAGCTTTAGCAGAAAAAATAAAATAGCTGAAATGTCCAATGATATGCAAATAATAATTCTCCTGCTGGATACAAGGTCACAGCAGGAGGTAATGAGAGAATGAACTCATTTATTCTGAGCTGAGCTGCTTTGGTGTTGCAGTAATCACAGGTTTTTCAAAATCACTGAACTATTCAAAGAGAATACCACATTTTTATAATAAATTTATATATATATATATATCAACTTTAAAATTTTAGTGCCTATCAAGTATATTTGTATGTATCACAAAGTTTCCTTGTGATTTTCTATCAAAAATATTAATTGAACTAGAAG